>NW_028274808.1:129440739-130087330 GCF_037043125.1 Eumetopias jubatus
TGTATCTTTTCTCTCCAAACCACCAATGTTACCTTCTTTCTCTTCCACCTCTCAGCGAGGAAACTGTGAGGTTCTTTCCCCCTTTTTCCTTCTCACCCAATGTATTCATATACTAACATGTCTCCTCCCTCCATGGCAGCAAGGAAAGAAACCTGGCTTCTTTCCTCTAACCAAGTCACACTTCCCAGGAACCATTTACAGCAATCAGTTCTGTAGGATAATAGAAGCATTAGGACTGTGACCTGGAGTGGAACCTGTGTTCCTACACCTAAGGTCCTCGACCACATGGTAATTATAAACAGAACCAGCTACCATTTTGATATCATTTGACTGATGGCCCCTGAAGTAAATGTTGCAGCTTAGAGATGGGGAAGACTTCAGATGCATGGTGCTATTGCTTACCTGATTTATTTGTCCTGATTCTCTCTCCCGTTGTATTGCCTCATTTCCTTTCAGGTTTGCACTGGGTCCTGAACTCTTTCCCATCCATCCCCTTCTTTATATACACTCCAATATATTTATGTCTAGCAGGCAATACAGCAGATGGAGTGCATTTAACTGTGGGGCGGGGGGACATTTTTTAACCCATTCTGGTGCCATGTCGGATCATTTCTAGATAGATAATTCATCTCCAGTGTTAAGTTCGTACACCTGACATCACCTCCCTAACTAGCCTTCTGTGCACTTTGTGATCTGGTGCACTACTGTGTTGAGAAACAGTTTCTAGGAATCTATCTAACTGGCCACAATCTGCTGAAATGTGAATGTATTGGGTGTAAAAGCAAGGTGTGCTTTTTGAATATTAGTGGTTGATGTGTATTTTGGCATGGATACAGCCCTGATTTGGGGTGACAGCTATGGAAAATTCTTTTTTTCATAAATGTGACAAAAGAAAGGAACATTTCAGTAGCTGGGGGAGAGGTGGAAAGGTTGATAATTAGTCTCTCCTTAGTAGTTCATGGCCATTGCTATGTTCACACGTTTTTTTTTTTTTCAAATGCTTACCCATTATGTATTCTCCATGTTACCGTTTTGACTCTGATTTTCCTTTCCCCTAGTTTCTTCATGCCTCATACAAAGAGTTTAGAGTCTGTTAAAGTACATTAAAAGTGGCTTAAGCATATAATCGAGAAAAAGCAGCAAGGCTGGGACCAGTGGACAAATATATCAATAACATATAAATACAGGACATTTTAGCTCCTTTGATTAAGCATTGAAAAATACATGTACTAACAAAGGATGTTGGGATTTAACGTGTACATGTCCTTTGAAAAAAAGCTATTATAATTTCTTCAATTTTACAGACCAGGAAAGTCATATTTGGGGAGGGTAGGTAGTTAACGTTAGGTCACATACAGGTTAATCTATGCAATTGGAGCTCAACTTACTCTACTCCCATTCAGAACCCCTGGTTTAGTTGAAAGTCTTAACAGTTTCTTTAGCTTTTAGATAATTATGAAATAAGCTGATCCATAATCCTGTGGCATTTTCCTTCCATCTCCCTCCTACTTTTTCCAGTACAAGAAGGGATTATAAAATATTTATTTTTTAGAGTTAGGCAAGGATTTAAAAATCTTTAGTTGGACTTATAGATGAAAAATGTTAGGAAACTTTTCTCCAAAGTCCTTACTAAAGGAATCCCTCTATCACCGCAGAAGAAAATTCTGTAGAAGAGATATTCCTGATCTGAAAATTTGCACTCTGCCAGTAAATATGTGGGTTTTGTAAAAGATGCAAATAGACATTTTTCAAAAAAGTTATTTCCCCTTTAAGAACAATGCTCAATAATATTGGGCAAGTTTTTGGTGCTTTTTTGTCCCAAGTCTCTATTTAATAAATTGTCATCAATAATGATAATTTAATAGTGACTCTATAGTGCATACTTTTAAAATTATACATTTGACTAGATATTTCAAGGGCATTTTTGGTAACCACAACTGATTGTAATTTTCACACTCTCAATTGCATTCATAATTAGTGAGAACCATGACAATCTGTCAATTGCCTTTATTCATTAAGGTATTAAAGAAGCCAACATTTCTCTCTTAATCTTCTAACAATTTTGCTTCCGACATAAAGTCTAGAATTCATATACACTACACCAGAAAGACATATGAAAATATACAACCTAAAACACTTCTGAAAAGTTGATTCATTTAACTATTTTGTTTTTTTTTTTTTTTTTAAAAATCTGTGCTGGAAACCGCATTTATAAATTCTAATGAACAACATTTCAGAAGTAAATGAATTATTCTCTTTCAAGATGATTTAATGTTTCGAGTAGAATTTCCCACTTTGCTACACTTTGAATGATACAGTTTTTGTTGTGATAGGAAAACAGAAAGTTAATGACTCTTTCCAATTTGTTCATTTTCATCTCTATGCTTGCTGCTGTTTGGTTCCCAAGTGCATATAACTGGCAAGTTCAATGAAGATTTGGCATTGCACCATTTGATGAAAGCAGAAAAATTAGGTTGCCAATTACATATGTGCCCCTTATGTGCACTGAATTCCCACTGAATGAAGTGATGAGCCAAATTAGAAATCCTTCAGTAATGGTACCTAAAAAGTGAAATTAGTGTCTAGGGAAGGTAAGGAGATAATTTTTCTTTACAATACTATTACTATAATGAAATGTATAAGATGTTTTAGAAAGTGAATTAACTTTAAAAATATTTGCAAGCAATATATAGATGAAGTATCAGAAAATAAATTTAAAACTTGCATTTCCTTTTTGCTGTCCTAGCTATTTTATCACCCTTTGATTTACTTCAGACCCTATCATAATTATCCAGTCTTTATGAAGAAAGGTAAAGGCCACTTCTTGCTTTAGCTTAATAGAATAAAATAAATGAAAAAAGAATTAAGTGCAAATTTGTTATTAACATTCTGAATTTCTCTCATATTGCTAAAAGGTAAATTATCCTTTTGTGATACTCTTGTAACATGAAAGTGGCATTATAAGTACCGTAGAGCAAGAAGCTTTTAATGGAGATTAAAGCTGAAACTTGCACTTGGCTCGAGATCAAGGACTGATGAGAAGTGTACGATAGAAGACAGAAGGATTGACCCAATTGTAGTTAAGGGTCCAGAAAGCACAGGAAAAACTCAATTTTAATATAGTATTAATTGGGGCAACCTCCAGGTAGATGGAGCACAGTAGACAAAAATTTAAATAGAATTATCTTTTAGAAATCTGGTAATGGTGACACATACCTGGTAAATTGTCTTTTTGCAGCAGAAATCCTGCCCGGTACCAGAACCACAGGGTCTGTTCATGTTCTTCCTCTGTGAAGGAAACTAAAAGGCCAGCCAGGTCAACTGACCAGGATTTCAGAGAAGAATCCTTGGCAAAAGCTAAGCCCAGATGAATGGGTTATAATCAAAGACAGCTTTGAACTTTGATCTTTGAACTACACAGACACCAAGGATCCATTCCACAGGCAAACGTGATAGCAGGACTACTCAGGTAAATGTATACCACCCACTGTCCTTGTCACTGGGCTACCATGTCCCAGGTTTACAAAGTGAACCAAATTCTAAGCCCATTTAACTGTCTGAGAGATGGTAAGCCAAGGGTGTGGAGAGGCATCACTTACCCAGCAACTGAGGTAGTCCTGACTTTCCAGGGGAGACTATCCAGTTTAGGAAGCTGAAAAAAAGGGCATCTGGGTGGCTCAGATAGTTAAGCGTCTGCCTTCAGCTCAGTTCATGATCTGCATGTCCTGGGATTGAGCCCCATGTCTGGGCTCCCAGCTCAGCAGGGAGTCTGCTTCTCCCTCTGCCTCTACCTCTCCCGCTGCTTGTGCTCTCTCTGTCTCTCTCCCTTTCAAATGAATAAATAAAATCATTAAAAAAGAAAAAATAGAAAGCTGAAAAAAGTTGAAGTTGTCACAGGAGGCAAGAACTGACATCAACATTAATGGTCTCTGAATTTATGCCTCTATTTTTTAAAAAGGGGAGGTAAACTGTATTAAAAATAATGTTTATCAACATAAAACCAAATGAATTTTTATAAGCAAATTCACCAGTAGGCACTTTTCCTTTCACATAATTTCCTTCTTTTTGTTTATACATTCAGATGTGATTAATGAGGTCTTTTGGAATATGACTTCGGGATTTCTCACCTTCACATGAGGTAATTTTCATGTTCAAATACTTTTTTTTTCTGACTGCAATATTACAAAAAAATATTTAACCCAATTAATTGGTTAATTTTTTGATGTCTCTATGGGTTACAACTATGAAAGTGATTCTTTTCTTGAACTTTTGAATTGTTTATTATGATTATACCCAGGCATCTATGTGTTTGTTGGCATTTTACTAAAAGAAATAGAACCTGACACATTTTTTTAGAAAAATAATCAGTTAAATCATCTCTAAAAATAGTGTGTTGATAAAATCTGAAACTATAACAATAAATCTATAAATCATATAAATAGACCTAATAAAAATAATAATAGAAGAAATGTAACAAAGTTGTAATAGTACTTTTGTACTACTTAGGTATATAGTAAAAACAGACAATGCAAATAAAATAATCTAAACCTTGTTAAACCAGTATTTAAGCAGGTTGGAAACTGGTCTTACCATCTGTCAGTTTCTATACTGGCAGTTTCACAAATGAGATCTCTCTTTAACAAAACATCACAGCAGGAGATACAGACATGTGAATTGTAATTAAAATGTGAAAAATGCATTTCCTAGTTTCTGTCATTTGTATAAAGCTACTCTTATGTTGTGAAGTTCTAGACATATGGAATTATGCAAAATGAAAGTCATTTTTATTTTGCCAAATCTATACATTGTTTGACCAAAACTTTTACTTCAGTAATAACTGTACATGCTATCATGAATTAAAGTGTTTTTTTTTCCTTATGTCTGGTTCACTCAGTAATGAGATTCAATTATTTTTAATCATCCAAATGTAGAAGATGAAGAGAAATAATTTGTATGTTTTTATGCATCTAGATCTGCTTAGAACTAATTTTATTGCTTTGTAATACTTACTTACCATTATATTATGTAAATAAAAATAATATTGAATTTTATTCACTTTCTGGAAAAAAATAAACCTAAATAAGATGAATTTTCAGTCCCCATCTTCAACATCTTGGATGTTTTCTAGAAATTTAAGTTAATGTTAAAGATAGCAAGTATTCTTGACCTTTGTCATTATGGGATTTATTATGTGCATGTGTATTGTATATCCAAACCCATTCACATCCTAAACCTACTACTTGGGGTATAACAATGCACTCTCTTCACTTCCAACTTTTCCTCCAAATGTTAACATTTTAACCAACAAGATGGGTATTGAGATAGGAGTGAGTTATTAAATCAGCATGTAATTGTTTCAAGTATGGCTGTCACAAAATATCCTATCCCATATGTACCTCTTACAATGAGATGTTGAAACCATTCTGAGTGGTAAGAATTATGTCCCTTCTCCTTGAACCTGAGTCAGTTTCACCAATAAGTAAAAATAATGTTATGTAATTTCCTATGGCAAGTCACAAAATTGCCATTCACTTTCTCCTTGTTCTCTTGAGACAATTGCTCTTGGAACCTAGTCACTTGCTATAGAGACTATGTAAAGACCCACATGGAAAAGAACTGATGCCTCCAGCCCTTGGCACCATCTGACAGACTCCACAGGCACCCAGTACCAAATTGTAAGCCACATAAGTAAGCCATCTTGGAAGTAGACCCTCCAGCTTCAAATCTAACCACTCCAGCCAGCCATGTGGAGCAAAGACAGGCTGTAGTCATTTTTTTTTACTGCTGCATAATGAATTTGCCACATAGTGGCTTAAAATAAAATTCAATTTATTAGATCACAGTTCTGTGGGTCAGATTCTTGCAAGATGTGGCTAATTCTCTGTTCAGTATCACAAGCCTGAAATCAAGGTGTTAACCAGGCTGAGTTCTTATCTGGAGGATCCGGGGTACAAATAAGCCTCCAACTCTTTCTGGTTGTTGGCAAAATTCAGATCTTACAGTTGCAGTACGAAGGTCTCTGTTTCCCTGACACATGGCTGCTTTCTCCTTCAAGCCAGTAACAGCAGCTTTGATCTTTCTTATACTTCAAATCTTTAACTTTGTCTTCTTCTCCCAACCAGAGAAAATTCTCCCACTAGACTCTAAGCCAATGGTGAGCTCATGACTGATTTATTCCTCATTATATTCCCAGTGCCCAGTTGAAGCAAAATATTTATGTGTGCTCAAGGGAGAAAAGGGGTGGTACATATGACTGATGATTTACTCTCTTTATCATTTCTTGAAAATTATATGTAATGGAGAAGGCTTCTCGTTCATTATTCCTTCAAGAGCCTTTATTTTCCTCCAAACTATTGAAAGTCTTTCATCTTTGAACATCTTTCGTATAGAAAGCTCCATTGTGGAGGGTCCTTCTGCATGTCACTATCTGCATATGACATGTAATGTTGAGGCTGGAGTGGTGAGAGACAGATATAAGTAGAGACTGTCTTTTGGAAGTCCAATTTATCTTGAGGATTCCACTTTGTCCCAGCCAACTCCCCATCCACACAGCTTTTCTTCCCAGTTCTGTTGCTCTCAGTGACTTAAAAAGTGCAGTGGCACTGGACTTCCATAGACTTTTAAGCTCCCACAACTGCATCATAAGATCTAATCCCCATAATAAATCCCTTAGTCCATATTACTCATATTACTTCTGCTTCTCTGATGAAATACATACTTACAAGGATATATTTTGTGGAAAGAATCAAAAGACTACTGAGGATTAGATGTGGATGGTGAGGAAAGGAAAGAGTCAAAGATGACTAAACCATAAATTAACATAATTTTAGTGATTTCCTCCTTTTTTAAAACATTTCTTCCATTTGGCTTGCGGGACACCACAGTCCCGTGTTTTTATTCCAAACTCTCTCCCTATACATTTTCGGTCTCCTCTGCTGGATTCAGCTTACCCCCATGACCTCTACATCTGGAGTGTTCGAAGACTCAAGACTTAAATTTCTGTTTTCTATTTATACCCACTCTTTTGGTGAGCTCATTTAGACTTGGAGTTTTGGTGCCATCAGAATGCTGATGACATCCAAGTTTCTATATCCAGCCCTGAACTCCTAATTCATGTCTACCTGCCCACTTGGCATTCCTGCTTCTATATAGAAACATCTCAAGCTTAACATATACTAAGCCTTCTGGATTCCTCTCAACACCTCTTCTGTACGTAGTCTTCACTATCTCAATGTCCACTCTATTCTTCTGATTGTGTTACAGGTGTTTGGGTCATTCTTTGTTTCTCTTTTTCTTTTACAATGCACAGCTAATGTGTCAGCACATCCTGTTGGCGTTATCTTCACATTATATAGAGTATTCAGCCATTTCTCCAAACTTCCACTGCTATGACCCAGTTTAAGCCACCATCATGTTTCACCTGGGTTATTGTGATAGCATTCTAAATCTACATCTACCTTTGTCCCTCACAGTAATATTATCAACACAGTAAGCAACATTATCATGGTAAAATCTAAGTCAGATCATGCCACTCTTCTGTTCAAAATTCTCCGATGGCATTTTACCCCATTCAGAGTAAAAGTTGTTAGAAAGGTCTACAGGCCCTGCATTTCATAATACCCCTCCCACATCACCACTATTTGCTGTTGCATTTCCCTCTGTGAATTTAATTCCTGGATACGTGCAGGAGTCCCTTCTTTCAGACTTTGTTCAAATGTCACTTCAGTGAAGCCATCGCTGGCTATTTTATCTAAAACAGTAATTCCACCACACACACATGTTTGCATCCACTTCTGAGTCCCCTTACTTGTTTTATTTTTCCTTAGCACTTATCCCTATCTAAAACAGTGTATAGGGGCACCTGGGTGGCTCAGTCAGTTAAGCATCTGCTTTTAGCTCAGATCATGATCCTGAGGTCCTGGGATCAAGTCCTCCCTGCTCAGCAGGGAGCCTGCTTCTCCTTCAACCCCTCCCCATGCTCGTGTTTATGCTCTCTCTCTCTCTATCAAAAATAAATAAGTAAAATCTTAAAAAAATAAAAGTGTATATTTTAAATCTTTATTCTTGTTTATTGTCTGTTTTCCCACTAATACAAAAGATAATGAGGACAGGATTATTTCTGTACCCACCCCTGTGCCTAGAGGAGTGCCTTGTACATACTGAACCTCAATAGTATCTCTTAAATGAATAATGAATCACTGAATCAAACACAAGACCATATATTCAATGATAGAGGCACATACAAGAAGTGCAACAAGGGCATAAGAGGGTTTCAACACTATCTTCACTGACTTTTCTGAAAAACAAGCAAATTCTTGCCATTTTGTACAAACTTTTACAAAAGTTTTTCTGTATTTTTTCTAATTTCAGGATTTATGAGGCATGTGGTAATTGAGAAATGTGTCTTCATGGTGATTCTAAAAGCAGATGGCATTCATTCATTTATTCATTCAGTCCACAAATATTTACTGAGCGTCTACGATGTGCCAGGAGCTAAATACAAAGGTGAATAATAAATGTTCACAAATTTTAGTTAAGCATTGGCAATATGCTAGGTAGAGTGTTAAACTATGGAGATAGAGAAGTAAAAGATATAGTCCAGACAGCTGATAATCTAATAGGAAAGATGAATAAATAAAGAGATAATTACCAAGCTGTGTGATGAGGGCTACAATAAAGGCAAAACAGGATTTTAAAAATTATATACTGTAGGTATAAACAACCCAAACTTAAGGCATAGGTTGTCAAGGAACGATTTTTATCAGATGTTATATCTGGCTTGAGTTCTAAAATATATATCATGCGGGCTCCTGGGTGGCTCAGATGGTTAAGCGTCTGCCTTCGGCTCAGGTCATGATCCCAGAGTCCTGGGATCGAGTCCCGCATTGGGCTCCTTGCTCCTTGGGAGCCTGCTTCTCCCTCTGCCTCTCTCTCTCTCTCTCTCTCTCTCTCTGTCTCTCATGAATAAATAAATTAAAAAAAATCTAAAAATAAATAAATAAATAAAATAAAATAAAATATATATCATGCTTGACTATATAAACTTTGTTAGATAAGTGGCAACAAAATATTTCATTCTTTGAGTTTAATAAATATTTGTTGATTTTTACTATTCAAATAATCTTGGGCTAGGGAATATTATTTTACTAAACATTAAATTTATAAAACTTTTTATTCAATTTAATTAACATGGTATTATGTTAATTTCAATATGATTCAATAATTCTATATACGAAACTATTTTTAATCTACACATTTTATTTTTTTATTTTTATAGTTGAAATAAGATGAGATTGCTAACTCAAAGTCTTAAATGTTTTTCCAGATTCACATGGACATAATGGAAAATACTTAGGCCACCTATGTACTTGAGAATCTCTGTTCATGAAGAATAACACAGTGGACACATATTCCTGAGAACCGTAACAATGAAAAATTACAAGAGCATTGTGTGTTGGAAAAGTTGTTTGCGTTCTGTGTTTGGTGCATACCCTGTGGCTACTACTTAGGGAACACACCAATCAGAAATAGACGGGAAGAACAATCACAAGTTTAAATTGAATCAAGAGAGTCTTCCTGAACTCAAATGGTTACGCTAATATGCATATTTCACTCAATATTTTTATATGTCATAAATTTTTTGAGGCAGTCCTATTTTTATATCCTGCATAAATGACAGCCTCAAAATATAGGTCAGGGTGTTACTAACTGCTTAGAGCAAGTACACACTCAGGAAATTTCTTTTCCTAAAGATCTAGCTTATGAAAGATAGATGATTGGACTTTTTGAAATTTAGATGCAAAGTTATAAAATATCTAAAAGTCTATATCTTATAGATATATAAGCATTGGCTGTAAACAATGAGGATCTGCCTAAAAATAATTCATAGCTAAAATTTTAAGGATTATACATTAACTTAGATCTTTTAGAAATATCAGATCATATAGCTATAGGATTAGATTACCTATAAAAAGTAATGTTTTCCTTGTAATTATAATGTCCAGATTAATACTGCATTATTTGCAATAACATGACTCACCTGCTTTTCCAAGTCAGAGCATGAGACTGTGATTTTTATGTTATCCGTTCAATTTGGTATTTTCCTTCTAATGAAGGCACATTCTGTGAATGTGAACACACATTCACTGTGTTAATGTTCAGTGTTCTAGAAAAAGTATGCCTAGAGCCTCACTGGTTAACTACTTGAAAAAAAATTTAAGGGAAACCTATGTGCTGAAGCATATAGAATGTGCTACCATATTAAATATATGTTGATTAAAACAAATTTAAAAAGAGAGTGGTTTTATATCTTTAGGGCAATAGCAAGTTATGCCTCAACAATCTGCATGAATTTATGTCCCTGAACATTCTTCCACTCAATACACTGTAAAACTCATAGAGTATTACTAGTACCCTTACATTTTTGAGAGACAGAGCTCACCTAGTTTTTTTTCTTAACTGTTAAAAATGTTAAGATGTTTATAGTTATTTAATTCAGGTAACTGCAGGTATTTAATTTTTTTGCAGGAAATATAGCAGTACACAAATATCTCTACATAATACTTTTGAGAGGAAAGTTTTCCTTGCTTTTAAAAAAAATAGCAAATGTTTTTAAAGGCAAGTAAAATATCTCTCCTTTGTTTTCTATACCTTCAATAATTTCTTTTCTTTCTTCCTCTCTTCTTCTTGCTACTCCTTTTTCTTTTCTTCTCCTTGTTACCATCCCTCCCACTCCTCTTTCTTTTTCTTCTTTACTATAATCACAGTGGCTACCTTCCACAGAGGCCTTACTCACATGGTAGATACTGTGTTATTTCTTCAAATGTCTTAATCAAAATGGATACATTTTGAAATATAACCAAGCACAAGATGGACTACTCTCTTACTAACTCCTTGATTGAGTTAAGCATGTAACTCCATTTTTAAGAATTAAGCTACCAGTCGAATACATTATTTCCAGCATCTGGGAGCCTGCCTCCAGATCTTTAGACCAGTGTTCCATAGGATGGTATCTGGCAGAGTTTTTCAGGGAATATATACGCTGGTTAGGCAGTGTGCTAATGGCATCCTAGAAGTAGGGTCACCATTGAATTCTTTTCCTTCACATTCTTCTATATTCATAAACTAGCCTTGCTCAAAAGAGAAGAAGTATGATTAGGTGGTGCACATCTCACTTCAAAAAAAAACAAAATAAGAAAAACTAAAAACTGAGGGGAAAAATCATACAACTGACTATTGCTTAAATAGAAGATATATCTTATAAAAAAGAAAAATATGGTCCTACAGTGTAAATAAGAAAAACATATATGGACATAATTTACCCAATAAAAGGCCATAAAATGTAATGATTAAGATCACTGGCTTTTCAGGTTGCACAGAACTGACATCAGTCCTTGCTCCACATTTTACTAGCAGAGCGAGTTTGGGTAAGTTACTTAACTTTGCTAGTTCTTAATTCCCACATATATGAAATGATGGTTGTAATAGTATTTACCATCACTGGGTGTTTAAGGGAATTAAATAAGAGAGCATGGAAATGTTCAGCACAGTACCTGCCCAAGTATGCAGTATATGGTATCTATTGTTATTAATTTGCACCAAAGCCATATTGCTAAATCAGCGAATATATAAATTCTTCCAACTTACTGTGCAACTAAATACATATAAAACTAACTCCAGATTACCCTCTGTAATTGAAATAAGTGTTGAAAACATGAATTACTTTTTTTTTTTTTTTCGGAATTGGCCAGCATATAGCTAGCTTCATTTTCCAAACGTAACATCTATTAAGAAGTAGCATGTTTCCCAGTGGTCAACAAATACTTAATGGAACACTCAAGATTTGTCAATCACTATCCTAAGACCAGGCTAGATACAAAACAATGGACAAGGAAGGCGGGGTTCTTGCTTTCCTGGAGTTCATTTTTTAGTAGGTAGAAGAATGCTATAGGGCAGGAAAACAGAAAGATAACAAATGGGTAAATAAATACATAAGATAATTTCATGAAATGATAAATGCTATGAGGGCAAGAAATCGAAACGATACTCTTGTACTCGGTTGGCTGACTTCTTTGCTTTGGGTATGTCAGGAGAGGACTCTCTTTGAAAGTATATTTAAATTGAGGTCTGAATAACAAGGAGGAGCCGGCTACAGCCAGCTCAAAGACCCTGAGGTGGGAACAAGTTTGCTATATTCCTTTGTAGGAGGAACAGAAACAAGGCCAATATGTTTGGACCTTAGTGCTTTAGGGGAAAAAATGATGCTCAATTTATTTTATGCTTCCATTTGTTTTTCCTTTTTTGGATCAGTGACCACTTTCCATTTAGTTGACATATTTATTCTTGATGTTAGAACAAAAACATTTTTTCCAATCCAAGATATTTACAATGTCCCAGCGTACGTCCATGGTGTACTCCGACATTATTAGCAAAATTGGAAAATTCCACACGATGTATATGTTAGAGGAAAGGAGGGGATTATTCTCCGGTTTTTATAAAGAAAAGAAAATATTGTTCCATAAAACTGAAAGAGTTTATTTGATAACTAATAATTCTCCATCTCATTTGTAAGTTTTAGTGAACCTATTTCCATCTGTAGTAACTGAGATGCGAAGTGGGGGAAAAGAACACAGGGCTGTAGTATCCTCAGCCCACCAGCATGCAAATCATTTAGCATTGCACCACTATGCTGAAGCTTTCACTGCCAGGGATCCCTGAGCAAATCATTTCCATTACTAGCCTGTTCTAATAACCCCTCTGCTGATTCAGCTACCTGAATGTAAATATCATAGAAATGACTGGGAAATAAAAGCCAATTTGAAACAGTGAAAAGGGATCTAAAAGAAAATGCTTCCTACATAGGCCTTCATTTTCATAACTCTTTATTTAAAAATCTGCTTATCATAGATAAAGGCTTTTGACTCTATTTGAAGCCAATAGAAAAAAAAATTCCTTTTTCACATATCACTATACGTTGCTTTTAAAGCTCCCTATCTTAAATGGCAACTATTTCACCCATACTAATACAATACATATAGAAAGGCTTCTAATTCTTTATATATGTATATATATTTACTCCAAATAAAATTGCCACAAATACTAAACTAGCCACAGTGAATTCCATAGCATTACAGTTAAAGTCCTTCACTGTCTATTCAACAGAGGTTTTAGTAGCTTGTCTTGGGGTAAAAATGAGATCATGCACTCTTTATTTGTTATACACGGGAGGTGTTTTTCTCTCTGCCTGAGCTTCTGTTCAGTCCAATATTTTCTCTATATATACAGCCCTCCCTCCCACCCCCAGTAGCGTTTTAATACTACTAGCTGTTGAATTTAAGACTGGCCTCCAGGAGAAAAAAAATTATTTGTATGATCTGTATGATGACAATATTTAAGTAAAAAAGTAAATGAGTAATGTAGCTTTTTGAAATTCAACCCAAATAATATTAGTGATGTAGTTTGATTGTTGCTACATTCATATCTAAAATACAAGATTATCTTAGAAATCTGATCATTACAAATGACTTTTAAGCTGCATAACTATTTATTTCAAAGCTGATCTGAGTAGGTTTAAAAGGCTATAAACTGCAGAGAAGTAAGCAGCCGCCTCCAAAAAGAATTTGTAATTACCAGATCATCATAGTATTGAGTTGAAATTTCATCAAAATTAAAGCTAAAATATTCAAATACATTTTAAAATATAAAGGCTTAAGGAAGAGACATTCATGATGAAAACATAAAACTGAATTTGTGGCTATTACAATAAATTAGAAATGCTGAATCACGCCGCAATAAATGTATCACTGAGAGTACAAGTGGAATCTTAGGTGGTTTCAATTTTTTTTTAATACATATATGATGTCAGTTCATCCTTTTCCAGTCTGGTAAAAATATGTGCACATTTTGGAAAAAGCAGAAAGTTCCTTTTAGTATCAAGGATTCCAAGACTATTTTTGCATTAGTGCTAATGGTTTCGGTTGAACTTAAATAAGACCTGTTTAACAATCCACATCTTGTTTGTTTCCTAGAAGGTAAAGGAGAGCAGATTTTGTCACTTCAAAATATGTCTCTTTGGCATATTGCTTATTCTAAACTGATCATTTTTTAAGAAACACAAGACACTGGTGAAGCTCTGAGAACCAAGAAGTTACTCTTTTTTTTTTTTTTTGATACTCTTTTGTAAGCGAAATTTACATTGATAAGGAAAATATAAGGGTGTCTTGCTCACTGTAACTGGAAGAGGAGGTTGACTTGCTATCTAGGAACTCTTATCACAGGAAGGCAAGGACTTAAATCTGCATAACAACATTATCCTTATTTACTGTGTTTTCCTGGTAACCTCCCATAACTGACTCCCCACCTGCAACATCTTTTGTCTTTAGATGAAATCAGTATTAAAGGTGATGGATTTGGCCATTTTGGAGAGTATCTCAGTTTCCTGAGTCTTTCCCATGTATGTAGGAGGTATATATGTTATTAAAGTTTTGTTTGTTTTTCTTCTGTTTATCTGTCTAATATCAGTTTAATTATTAGACCAGCCAAAGAACCTGGGATAAGGAAAGCTTTTCCTCCCTTACAATTTCAGCAACCCAGATGGGACCTTGTTTTGGGGCTGCAGCAGCTGAGATTCTGGGACCTCTGACAAAAAGCTAGCCAGAAGGTAAGAATTCTTACCAGGGATTTCTGCCTGCAAAGTCCAGTGGAAGTGAAAAAGGAAGCTTTTTTCCTTTTTAAAATTTAGATTAGCAGAAAATTGTTTGTGTGAACTAGTTCCTTACGTATAGGCACCTTGGTAAGAATTTGTTCTATATTGATCCCTTTCTTCCCAGAGATGATCACTGTTCTCTTTTCTTTCATCTCATTCTATGCCTTGAGATCTTGGCTTTGAAATTAATGAGAATATTCTCTCTGGCCTCTGATATCCAGAAGGTGCACATAGTGGTGTGCATCTAGTGACCAGTTGAATAGACTGGGATTCCCAGACCAAAGTCACAAGCAGCCTTCTCTTTGTCCTGCTGTGCTGGCTCTCAGGGGAGTTTGTCTTAAGGGGTCTCAATCCATAAGGCACTTTTGTTGTCTCAACTTTTGTTGTCTTGTTAGAATTGGAAAAGTCCCATTCCAGTTAGCACCTGCCCAGTGTCACAGATTCGCAGGTCTGTGACTGGAGGTGTCTCGCATTCTTGTGGGAAATCATAGACAGTGTTTACATTACACTATTCTTACCACCAGTGACAACGGAGGCCTTTGCGTTTCTTAGGCTGAAACTGAACCAACATAAATTCACTCCTTGGTGAGTCACAGAAACTACACCAGGTGAGTTTTTGCATAAAGGAAACTTTATCTGCAGCAAATGAAGAGATCGCAGGGGCCAGCTTCCAAAGTCGTGAGTCCCTCACAAGGATGGATAGGTTCCTTCTGTTTAGGGTTGGGATGAATATTTACAAAGGGGCAGGCATAAGGTAGCACGTGCACCTTAAGGAAACATGCCTATTCATACTGCGTACGTTATGTAAATGAGGCCTGTGCTTCTCCTTGGGCAGAGATTTTAGTATTATAATGACGTGAAGGTAGTTGTCAGTCATTTTAGAGGTGACTTCATGGTCCATCTTCACAGGTGTGTGTGGGGTGGGGATTACATTCAAACTGGTCTGCGTGGTCTAGACCAGCTGGAGTTCTTGTCAGGGCAGTTGCTATCGCTTGAGGGGTAGTTTCGCTTTCCATTTGCTGGAGTTGAGAGAGAAGCTGGAAAGAAGAGTTTATGGAAAATGTAGGACAAAGGTCAGTGAGCACAAGCAGGTGAGTAGTAAAGGTCAGGTATTCGGGTCTAGCTGGTGACTAGGCAAACTCTGGGAGTGAACTTTCTGGATCTTGTGAGAGACGCATCTTTTGCACCCTCTTTTGGAATCCCTCTGTGTCTGTGGTTAAGTAATAAAAGGGTTTATTGGTTTGAGTTGCTATTGAGATTGATGTAAGATCCTACTTGAGGCGCCTGGGTGGCTCAGATGGTTAAGTGCCTGCCTTTGGCTCAGGTCGTGATCTCCAGGTCCTGGGATCGTGACCCACGTTGGGCTCCCAACTCAGCGGGGAGTATGCTTCTCCTTCTCCCTCTGCCTCTCCTCCTGCTTGTGCTGTCTCTCTCTCTCAAAGAATAAATAAAATCTTAAAAAAAATTATAAGATCTTACTTGTCAATGGCCAGATGATGGATCCGTTGAACTGGCTACATTTAAAAGAAAAAATAATTTTTTTAGACCATTCTTATCCTAAGCGATCATCTTATTATATTAGTACCTATGGAAAGACCAAGTTCAAAAATGGATACAAAGAACTATAATGGTTAGACTTAGGGGCTGACTTAATAAGATGAAAGAATAGAAATTAGAACAAAAATTAATGTCCACAGTCAACATAAATTCCCCTTCCCAAAATCTAGCGTCATCTGCCTGGTTTAGCTTCCTTTTTCCTACAGGATTTACAGCGAGCACTCCAACCTAATCTCTAGGCTCAGAATATACAGATTACTCATGTAAATGCTAAAAGCCAGGAAATACATTTAGCAAAAGTACCAGAATAGACAATAAGGCTCATTTTGCTGGATACCATTATCAGGCTCTGCTAGTTTCAGACCTTCCTTTGCAATATCCTCTGCAGATATATCCTAGACCCCCACCCAAAGAATGTATGTCCCTTGGACAGCAGAATATAGAAATCTTTTGGTTTCTATCTTAGTTGGAAAATTTCTTCCTGATATAAAAAGGCAAATTTAAAATAGTGTGGGTAAGTGGGCAAATCAATCTCTAAGTCTTACAATGGAAAAGGATACCCAATTCTTTGAAGATAGTTCTAACAATTCCTGATTTACAACCTTTTAGAAAAACAAAAGTGTAACTCTGAAAGCAACTCAGTCGTCTCACACCCTTTCCTATTTGCCTTTAGACATTTGTACATATTGTAAAAACTCAGGACATTGAAAGTACAATTGTACTGCAATTAAGAAAAAGAAGGAAAACTGTAAATGGTTATCTTAGATGTTTTAAGCAAAAGCACAACAAAACTCGTTGGTGAAAACTTGGATAATTCCTCTGTGTCTTTGTGATATAGATTTTTTTTTTTTTAACCTCCAACTCTAGGACCTAAGCCATTTTTGAAATGCAAACTTTAGGGAGAAGTTTTTCATCAGAAAGAAAAAAAAAAGGGTGGGGTAATAAAGAGGCCTTTTTTAAAATAGGAATGCTGGAAAGGTTCTCTTTCGAAAACTCTAGACCACAACTTCCTTAAGATAACTTACAAGAACAAATACAAATCTTAAACATCTTCCCCACAAATATTAGTAACTATCTGGTCTTTATGTTTGTCTGTATATTTATGTGTGTCTATATATGTATGTTACAGATGTGTGCTATTTTTCTACCTCCAAAATTAATGTGTAAAGAGTCTTTTAATTGGCTTAAACAATCAAGTACTTGTATAAATTTAGTATTCATAAAAATTCTTAAAAATATAATAGAAACTAACCCAAATGCTTTTCAGGTTCATGTGATCTGGGATATTATTTGATATTAAACTAGTTTAAGTTTGTAAGTTTAATTAAAATAGACATGTCTTTAGAGTTCTCATAACTAAATATAATACTTTTATTCTACCTAGACTTACTAAAGATCACTTAAGTCCATGTTAAATCTCTTAAAAAAAATTGGTCAGCAAGAAAAATAGCTTGGTATGGAGGCTGACTTTCAAAAATGTCTCACAAAATTTTCATGAGTAATCTAAATATAATGGCTGGGAGCAAATGATTACGATAGATATAAGTGGGATAAGAATTTTTAGGACAACTTTTTAAACAATAATTATAATTTATGGTATGTGTACTTAAAAATTCCTTCCAACATCTTTCTGGTAACTTGAAACTTTGGAGTTTTGCTAAGTTAAGTTAAATGATGGAAATTTTTTTAATGTCTAGATTGTTTCCAAATAAGATAAAATAGTGAAACATTAATTACTGAACTTAGATTTATCTACTTTTGGCCTCCTATTACAAAGGAATAAAGATAAGTTTGGGTCTGTTTGTAGACATGATTTGTGCCACACTGAAATATACTACTAAAAAGGGTACATGTTTCTAGAAATTATAATATATATTAATAAATTTGCCAGTCTAAAGAATGCAGGTGTAATGGACAACTCACTATTGCTGCTGCTGCTTTTTTTTTTTTTAAAGATTTTCTTTTTAAGTAATCTCTGTATCCAGTGTGGGTCTCAAACATACAACCCCAAGATCAAGAGTCTCACGCTCCATGACTGAGCCATCTGGGTGCCCCACAATTGCTTACTTCTTAGTTTCACTAAAATTTAAGGTTTCTAAGGGTTAAGATTCTAATTAATGTGTAATTAAAACTACTAGCAATAATAAGGGAAACAACGAGGTATATAGGGGAAGGGTGTGTTTTTGGCTAAGAAAAGGTGTGAGATATGGAGATGCATTTTTGTTAAGGGGAAAAGAAAAGTGAATTTGTCTTAAAGTAAAACTGGTTATTGCAGATTGGAAAAGAGTTTTATAGCAATATAGTTATTTTCATAAGTTTAATAAAAATTGGGTCTTGTAATGGGACAAGAAACTGACTGTATTATCAAGACTTGGACTGGAGTGTCAGATTTGAGAATGTGAGTAAAATCAGATATGCCAGATAGCTTTAAGGAACTAAGATTGACTTTATGGAGCCAATTAAGCCTGTTGGAAATACAGCCTGGCAGCTTGCTTACTGGATTCCCAGCAACCTTACCAGGTGAGTAAGTAAGGTCACTTCCTAGCAGGTGCAGGAACCTTAGGATATTTTGGAGACCTTGAGAAGAGAGGAAGTCACTGCAATCTATTTCAGCCTGGTCTGAGAGCAAGTCCTTGGCTTGGCTTCCTAGACTTGAGAGGCTTTTAAAAAATCCTATCTTAGGTTTTTAATGAAAAGTTTCAGTAAAGCAGATTTAAAAGAGCCTCTATGATCAATCAGTATTCTTGCTGCACTTATGTAAATAATTAGGCCAAATCTATCTATCTATCATCTATCTATCTATCTATCTATCTCTCTATCTATCTATCTATCTATCATCTATCTATCCACCTAATCTATCTTTCTATCTATTTTTAGGCCAATTTATTGAGACTAAACTTATTTTGTAAACAAATTAGTTTTACTTATAATTGTCTTTAGTAAAAATGGGGGTGATAGAAAAATCATGCTCCAGTAGAAACTCTAATACTTATGTGGATACCAGATTCTAGTCCTGTTATTTTTATTCATGTTAATTGTCTTTGAGGTTTTGTTCTTTATCTGTAAACTGGACTGGAACCTAGATTCTTCTGGTTTCCTCATATGCCTACAAACCTCCAAGCTAGCACTTCAATTTTCTCCTCCTCTTTTGACTTGGAATCACTGAGAAATAAAACTGCTTTTTCCTAAAGCCCTGCACACTGAAGTTAGAGGACTTGATAAGTCACCACAGTAGCTCATGATTAGACAATCTTTTGCTGTATGAGCCACTCAGAAAATTGACTGGTAAGCCCCATGACATCATCAGAGCCATTCAAAACTGCAAACCAGGAAGATCTGTCAGATTGCCGCCGCCTGCTCTCACTCCATCTGAAGATGCTTTGAGGCTGACATCTAGAAATTTCTTCAACTGGCAGTTCTCAGGACTCAAACATTGGGTTTATAATTTGCTCTAAACATTAACTTTTGTTTTTCTTTTGTTTCCATAGAAATACCTCTTGTTAAGTCCCTGATGGCTTGCTTTCACAGTATAGCCTGACTTTGGGACTGCCTCCTGAGATGAGACACAACTGCTTAACTGCACTGACCAATTCTCAGGACTAAGAGACTGCTTCAGTGGATATGGAGCTGTCTATCAGCTTAGCTTCTACATTGTGAAACTTCTTATTTGAAATTCCAAAGGAGGAACTGAAAGAGAGCAGATTTTGCCACCTCAAAATATACCTCTTTGGCATATTGATTATTTTAAAGTGGTAATTTTTAAGAAACAGAAAACAGTGGTGAGCTCTAAAAACGGAGTAGAAGTTACCCTTTTGATAAGGGAAATCTCCCTTTATAAGAGTGTCCCTAATACTATACCAGGAAGATGGGGATGACCAAATCTCTAGAAACTCTTATCAGTGAAGAAGGCAAGGACATATATCTGCATAACAGCATTATCCTTATTTCCTGTGCTTTCACTGGTAACCTCCCATAACTGACTCCCTACCCCCAGTATCTTCTTTTGTCTTTAGATGAAGATAATATTTAAGGTGATGGCTTTAGCCATTTTGGGGAGTTACTCCATTCTCCTGGGTCTTTCCCTTGTATACCTCCTATATGTTAGTAAAATTTTGTTTGTTGCTCTTATGTGAATCTGTCCTATATCATTTTAATTATTAGTCCACAACCAAAGAAGCTAGAAGAGAAATAAACATTTTCTGCCCCTGCAAAGGCTGAGGTTAAGGTCATCCTGTGAAGGGAACTCAGTATGTATGTATGTGGGTGTGTGTGGAGGAAGAGCCGATTATTTGCATTTGAGTCAATTTTTGCCTTCAGCAGAAGATAATTACAGCTATTAATAATGGTAGTAATATTAATAGTTTCTATAAATATCTTTCTGCATTTATTTCTTTCTAAATTGTGTATTTAGAGTGTTTTTCTGTTTTATGTCAGTTGGAATTTGCTGTACAGAATTTATAATCTAGCACAAGCATTCGAAAGGCAAATAATCATTTTTTCTGGAAGTTTTGGCCTCCTTTTCCCAGGCTTCATGGAAGATACTAGAGGTAAAAGTTGAGAAGCAGTAGATGGAGTATGTTTTAGTTAAAACAGGGTGCTTAATTCAGAAAAGGGGCTGGTATATGTTATTCCATTTAGATTTCACAGCAGCCAGGTATAGGAGAGACATTTCTGCCTGTGTTTCATAAATGGAAACATGAAGTTCAAAAAAGGTTAAGAAATCTACAGAAGCAAGATTCAAATTCAGAAGACGTAATCCCCTGCTAACCCTGGATGGGGCTCGAATGAGGTTAAGTTAGGTAAGGTAAGCAGAGATAAAGAGGAAAACATCAGAGATGAGACAGAGGTTGGTTTCTAGCATTGCCGATTGATAATATTTATCAAAGTTTTACAAAAATGCAAAGGCCATTTATGTAAGTAATTTCATTAGGCCAATTATATATGTAATGTGACTGTTAGCAGCTAAGAGTTTATTATGAAGAATTTATTAACCCTAGACCAAAAATAATGTGTTTCTAGGTTTTTTTTTAGGTTAATGAGTATTCATGGTATTATGAACGCTTTTTTATGAAGCTTTTTTGATTCTGTAGTGTTTCCATTTATGAAATATGTATGCATAGGAAAATGGGGAAGTAATCTAAATATACATTTTTTTAAAAATCCTGCTTTTCCATTCAATGGCAGTCTTCCTTTAAATTAGAAATGGATAAACTTAAAGATAACCTCTTTTTCACTGGTCTGAACATCAGAAAACTAGGGCTTTATTAGAGAGAATGGTAATTGTAGACCTTTAGTCAGTCCTGGAAACTGCTCTATTCTATTATCAGCATTCTAGCTCAATTCAGCAATCAGAATAGAGCATTGGAAAAGTGACCTTGAATACTGTATCTGCCCATCCTTCTATGGAATATTTGTCAAACTTGACACATTTTTCAAAACTGTAAGGCTGTGCATATTGAATGGAAAAATTTGAGAATTCAAAGCAGATAAAAGTGCCTTTCAGATCTCCATCAGTTTCCCCATTCCTCCCTGCCAGGCCCATTCACTATCACCTGATCTTTATTTTCTTGGTTTTCTTGACATTCTCTCTCTCTCTCCCTCCCTCTCTCGCTCCGTCTTCTGCCCTCCCTCCCTCTCTCTCTTTCTCTCTATCCCCCTCTCCATCTCCCCTTCTCTCTCCTGTAATATATCACAGTTTCCCCATTTTCCTACTTTTAATTTCCTTTTTATTCCCTCTTGCTTTTTCCTGAATGGTGTATAAACATAAATATTGAATTGTAAGGCAATAAAAGCTACCCTAAAACAACAAAAGCAAAAGAAATTTATCATTTACCTGAGTTGAGCACACTGCAAATTAGGCATCCTGATCAAAGGAACAGGAGAATTTGAAGCTAGTTATTTTCTAGAGGTCTTTTTTTTTTTTTTAAGATTTTATTTATTTATTTGACACAGAGAGAGACACAGCGAGAGAGGGAACACAAGCAGGGGGAGTGGGTGAGGGAGAAGCAGGCTTCCAGCAGAACAGGGAGCCCGATGTAGGGCTCGATCCTAGGACCCTGGGATCATGACGTGAGCCGAAGGCAGATGCTTAATGACTGAGCCCCCCAAGTGCCCCTTTAGAGGTCTTATAACCAAGAATCTAGAACACATAATACCTCCCCTGCTGCTATTCACTGATGTGTTTCATGGTAAGAAAGTCATGGACTAGCCTTGATGTTAATCTCACTCTTTCGGGTCCTCTATTGGTTCTACATTATGCCCTAACCTAATTTTCCTTCTAATAAGGACTCCAAGTTATCACCTCTGGGAAAAAAAAAAATGTAATCTAGATTTGTAAAGAATCCTATCTGTTCATTAAAGGTACTCCTGAACTTTTTTAGAGGAATACTGGAAATAGAGAATCTACAGCAATACCCTCTGAAATCATACTAAGAAGTAAAAATCCCGTAGGAAAATTCTGGGAGTTTCAAGCAAATATAATTCCCTTGCTGGCACTACAAGAATTATAAAACCTTTGGGAAAACCTAGAGGAAAGTGTTTATCTGCTATGCTACATATTGAATCAATGGTGCTTCCAGTAGGGTAAATACATTTGAACCAGTCCGATCTGTTACGTGGACCTAGTGGGAGCTTGATGCATTTGGTGACTTAATGAATAAAACTGAATAAATGACTGAAAAGAAATGCATAGTTTGAGAAGTTGAATAAATGACATCTCATAAGATGTTTGCAAGGTTTTTCCTGAGTGAGAAATATTATTTCACCTCTTTTCCAGTCTGGCTTCTTTATGAGCTGACATGCTTATATAAGGCCTTTGTGGTGAATGGACAGAAAGCCACTTTGACTTTACTTCATCTCAGGAGGCCAACCATACCACCTCGATGGTCCTCTCCACTCACTTCCTCTGAGCTTTCCAATTCTTGTGATTCCCCCACATTTGACTCGTGTTATCTGTCAAATTTCAGTACTTACTGGTCTAGTGCCACAACTTAGGCATCAATGTTCCAATTCAAGGTACAATTCCCACTATTTGCCATTCGGTCACCAAAATTACACCACCATGAGGAGGAATGTTAACGTCCTCACTTCAGATTTTATAGTGAAATTGAAAAATTGGGCCTGCTCCTCTTGTAGGGATTCCAATCTGAGGAGGATCTAATTAGCCCTTATTCCTAAATCAAAACCTTCCTGGGTCGCTCCATTAGCAAAAAATTTGGGACACAAATCAAGATCAGCAATCAATATTGAGGATTGCCAAGGGTAACATCCATAAAAATATGAAAGACAAGATTTATTTCTACATTTTTATGATCTTGTATCAACTGTAACAATGTTTTCTTCCTTTATTTTTTTTTTTTAAGATTTTATTTATTTATTTGAGAGAGAGAGAGAGTACAAGAGAGGGGGGAAGGTCAGAGGAAGAAGCAGACTCCCCGCTGAGCAGGGAGTCCGATGCGGGACTCGATCCTGGGACTCCAGGATCATGACCTGAGCCAAAGGCAGTCGCTTAACCAACTGAGCCACCCAGGCGCCCCTGTTTTCTTCCTTTAAATTTTAGTCTGAATATAGCTTTTAGAACTACTGAACAAGTATAATTAAATGAATCAAGGTACTTAGTAAACATAAAGAATCCTATTTGAAAACCTAAATTTGGAGATCTCAAAATACAGAATGTGCCATATTAAATAATCTGAATTCTTATATTATACATTTTATTTCCATTGAATTGGCTAGTGTTTGGAAAGAAAACATTGCTTGTACCAGACATTTCCATTTTCTATGTAACATTGATTTATGGTGCATTTGAAGTTTGTAACAAGAAGGTCATTACATTAATTATATCTTCCTCACATCTTTTCTAAGTGAAATTTTACCTTCCACTATAGATTATATGTCAGTATGATTATTGTTTTATTTCTATATTTCGCTTTTAAAGGATTTTATTTATTTATTTATTTATTTGAGAGAGACAGTGAGCAAGAGAGAGTGCTAGCAGGCAGGAGAGGGAGAAGCAAGCTCCCTGCTGAGCAGGGAGCCAAACATGGGGCTCAATCCCAAGACCCTGGGACCATGACCTGAGCCAAAGGCAGATGCTTAACTGACTGAGCCACCCAGGTGCCCCTATTTCTATATTTCTAAACTCATTGTAAATTATCTGCACAGTACATATAACTATGAAACACTTGCTTTTACATAAAATAATTTCATTCCCATTTTTTCATTTATTCAATAGTTTAGGCAAAGATTATATTTAAGAAAAATTAGGAAAATATATCTCATTTCAAACTTTAAACAAGGTCAGGTCTACATTAAGGGAGAGGCCATTCCTCAACTAGGAGTGTAAATAATCCCTGAGACTTCAGTATGAAGTTAACTCACTCCTACCTCTAAACCCATCAAGACTTCATTTCGCCATCAAAAATTCCCCAGCTTAGAAACTGAGGTCAGGAAGAAGCAAAATACATTTATCATACATATTTTTCAAGTATTTAGTGCTCAGTTTTTATTTCTATTTCATATATAGACTTATATAACTAATTTTCGCATAACAATAAAAATAGCTAGTACTGAGTGCTTACCTGTTAGACAAGCATTGTGGAAAGTAATTTATATGCATTGTTTTATTTAATCAGAACATAAAGTTATGGAAGCACACATGATATGTCTATCTTACGGCTGAGAAAACAATTTAAACAACTTACTCAAGGCCCACAGCTAGTAAATGAAACTAAATATGGATCTGATTTCAAAGTTTATTCTCTAAATCATTATGCTATATGTCATATTTGTGAAAAGCATTGAATTTAGATTTTTTTTTAAATTTGAGGATTTGTTTTTTAGAATTGATTTGATTCAAGAAGATACACATGTAAAGGAAAAGCTGTTGATAATAAAATGAGCATCTTTTTGTTTTTACCTATAATTAATATTTGAAATTTGAGATAAATTTGAAAACTGATCTAAGCTTTCATTCTAAATGACATACAAATCAGTCAGCTCATAATTAAGAAAATTTGTGCAGTGGTAAAATGTTAACTCTTAGAAAACTAACTTGTTTCCATGAGAATGGTTTTACCACATGATAAAGGTTTGAATTTCTAAGCATTTGAGAAAAGCATTTTTCTCCCTATATCCTGACAATGAAGTCCTAGCACAGAGTTGTCAGGGAATCAGGTAAAATCAACAGATTGACAAGGGGTGGAGCATATCAGCAGGAGGCAGAAGAAAAACCCCAAAAGAGTCACTGTTGCCAGGCAAGTGAGGCTTTGTGGCTTTGTGAGTCTACCTTTCTCTGCCATTATTCTAGGGATGGTTGGCATAGGGTCAGAAACAGGGGACCAAGGAAGCATGTTTAATAATCCCTTTGTTTGCTTAAATTTGTCTCACTTTCCCTATGGTAACTGGAATATAAAAATGAATGTAAATCTTATAAAATGATTCAGTGGAGGACAGGTTTCTGATACTCTACTCAATATTGATTGAAGAAAAGCCTAAATGTATCTAAAAGGCCTTGTGAATTCAGATGCAGTATTTGAATAGAGTCAACCACACAAGTTTTCATTGCAGCAATGCCTTAATGTTGGCTTCCTTCTGATGATGCAGATGGAACAGGGGATTAGAGGGTATAAAAGAGAACACCTAATTTGCATACCCCACTAAGAATCCTGATTCAACAGAATCAAGTGACCAGAGTGACATCTGTATGAAGATTCAGTAAGCCTATTGAAAAAAACCATGATTTCAATGCTCAGTTGACTAGGACTGATTTGCTTATCATGTAGTGGTTTTCAACTGGATCAGTGTTGTTCCCCAGGGGCTGTTTGGCAATATCTGGAGACCATTTTGGTCGTTAGACTCAAAGCAGGCTACTAGCAGCTCTGGTAGCAGTAAGGGATGCTGGTAAACATCATACATTGCCCAAGACTGCCCACCACCACAACGAAGAATTAGCCGGCCCAAAATGATGAGAAACCCTACTCTAGAAAAATCCCAAAAAAGTTGAAAATAAAATTGAACAAAATAGGTTAAAACTTGTTCCCATTCTCTGCAGGGAGTACCTGAGTAAGCAGGGAGCATACTCTAAGATGGAAAATAAAGGTACTTAATTTTGTTTAAGACGGTCATCATCTTGGCAAGAGCAATGATGCTGATACACAGGAGAAGATGGACTGCTCTGTGAAAGGAGCAGGTGTGACCCTGAGGTGATCTGTTTGGAGCTTCTTGGTATCACCTTGCCCAACTGTAACTATGGATGGGCAAGGGAAGCAGTCCCAGCCTTACAACCTGAGGGATCCTAACAGGGTGCAAAATGTCTACCAATCTCAGAAAATATAATTTGAAGAAGGGAGAGGTTGTGACTGCCCATTTTGTCATTGTCTCCCTTGGGTGCAAAATGCCACTAGTAACTATTAAGAGATTGGCCCACTTCCTTTCTGGGTCAGCTTCCAGATGCCCACCTTCTCTTAGTTTCAACCCCACACAGTTCTCTTCTTTATATCAAGAATTGCATGCTCTACCAACTGAGCCAGAGAGGCACCCTTACACAGCTCTGTTCTTGTCCCTAGCCCATCCTTTCACTTTTTTTTCCTCCCTACAAACCTTTGTGTTTTTTTCTGTAGTAAGCAAGTTCCTCTGAATGCTAAGTCTCTTTTACTCCCATCTTGACTAAAATCGGGCTCTTTCCTGAAGGCATTCTCTCCACTGATCATTCTTGCATGTTCTACATACCTCAGTTTTGGGAGTGGAACTCATCTTATCCTCTTCTTTATTCACGGTATGGTTTCCAGATAATTTGCCTTCTCCCTTATGCCAAACCCACTATGCCACTGGTATTCCTGCTCTCCACCTTTGTAATCCTGTATCCCTCATCACATTGTCAGCCAGCCTCTAATCACCTGCTTTCATTCACTGATGTTATGAACTTGACATCAGCTTCCTCCTTCTAGCTAAGTTCCAGCCATCTTTCTCAGTGAGTTCAAATAATACTTTACCATTTCAAGGACTAGTACATCTGTGACCATTTGGAAATGAGTACTGGATTAACACAGCTGCCCTACTTAATAGTGGTGATAGTGAGGTACCTGCCTATGTAGGAGTCACTGATAGGAGGGAGCCGAAGTAGGAGTGACTGACAAGGGAATACGCCACACAGTTATGGGAACTAAAAGAAACGAGTACTTGAGAGGGACATTCCAAAACCGGTATTCCCAAAAGGCATTTCCAGATGCCCACAAGAGGAGGAAATGTGGTTTCTTGCTATCTCTATTTTTTTTGCCAGGTGGGATATTGGGGTACATGTTAGTTACATATACTTGATTTCTCAGTAGGATTCAATGTGTTTTATACAGAATCTACCATGGGTCGGGCATTACTCTGTGTGTTTCAGAAATATTAACGCAGTCATAGTAAATTACGATTTTATACTAGTCATTCTTTGAAATCCTTGGCTTCTTTTCTGTCATAATCTGATTTATATTTACCTCTCTGGCTACTCTGATTCAGTCTCAATATAAGCTTATGTCCTGCTTTATCCTAAAATGCTTTCCAAGGTGTCACTTTCAGCCTTTTTCTCATTGCTTTTCCAGCGTAGCCTGGATGATTTCATCTATTTGTAGATTTAACTTTCACCCCACACCATTTCTTCATTCCAGACCCAGATTTATAATTTGCTAGAGGATGTCTCTACTTGTCTGTCAGGAATTTCACACTGGATATTCCTGAAACTAAATTTGTGAATCCTCCCCTTCACTCTCCAAATACACTTTTCCCGATTTGAAAGGTCGATGTAGTCTTTATTTGTCCAACTCGGAAGCCCTGAGACCATTTTAACAAATCCTTCCGGATATCATGTATCCAACTGATTAAGATTGATTTATTTTCTTTTTAATGTATTTTCTCTAAATAGTGCCATTTCTGTTTAATATCTCTTTAATACATTCTGTTGCTTTTAATTTCTCTACCAATTACCTCACTTCAGGCCACCATCACTGCTAGCATAAATTTCCATACCCTCCTAACTAGTCTCTCTCACACCAGTCTGCCCCTATTCCAATTCATCCTCCACTCTTAGCTAATTTAGTTTTCTAAAATGCAAATCTGATTATGTCATTCCCTGATTAAAACCCTCTAAAGGCTTCACATCAAAATAAAATTTAAAGTCCAAACTTCTTAGGATGGCATAGAGGCTTTCAGATTTGGCCTCTGATTATTTATACATATTCTAACCTCATTATTCATCACTGTCTGGGTGGTCTCTACTCCACCCTCATAGCGTACTGAGAATTCTGCTAAGGACTTCTAGTCCTTCTCTTTCTTCCAAGCCTTGGCATGTGCTGCTCACTCAAACTGTAAACCTCTTCACCACCTTTCCCCATCCTCTGATTTGGCTTCACTACACTACACTGTACCACACACACACCACCACCACGACCACCTTCTGACTCCTCCTAATTTTGTTCCAGAATCATATATATCCAGAAGCATCCATCTGGCTCTTCTGAGCTTGGTTAAATGGCCCTTTTAAGTACTTCCAGTGCATACCGTGTACTATCCTTAAATATACTCTCGACATTTCCTGGTTATCATTTTTTTATGTTCTCCGTTAAACAGTTAGAACTGTGCTTTCTCTCCTTTGATTTCTAGAGTTCAGCTTGTTCTCATATCATGAGTGTTCAATAAAATATGTGTTAAATGAATATCTAATGTTGATGTCTGTATGTTCCTAAGAAAGAGGTTCAGCATGGAGTGACTGTAACTCTCTTCTGACCAACTTCATGGCCATTCCTGGTAATGTGTTTCAGGATTCTGGTACAACTTGACTAGAATACCTAGTTCCCAGTGATGTTATAACCTTGTTTCTTGTGACTTTTCTGAAGAATTTCCTTGAGAAATCAGGAAGAGTAAATGAGGAACTGCTAGTTATTTCAGCTTAGAAATCCTATTATCTCCTTTTTCCATTGATTATAAATGTAAGTTTACAACTTATTCCTACAGAATTTCCCCTATTCCAAACTATCAAGATTACTTTGGTTACAGGTGCTTTAATTTAGATAAGATTTGCTCCTAGTTTTGTATCATTTTGAATTTGATAATGTTTTCCATATCTTTGTGCATTATTGAACAGTTGTGTGTGTGGCAGGTATTTTGAAATAGGGCCTTTTAAATATTACTTACAAGAATGGAGAAGCCAAATGAAGTCAAATTCAAATTTTTGTGGCCTAGAATTAAGACTACCACCCTCCAGATTGATGTTACCTCATTAACAAAGTTGGATACAATTGCTAAACCAGATTCACATGGAGTATCTATCATGGCATTTCTCTGAGAGAGACAGAAAAACTATGTTAGTCCTGTGTTTCTTCTTTGTTAATGAATCAATACACCTCCACTGATAAGTGATGTTGCAACTGTCATTTCTTTTCCTCCAATACATTCATGATATTCTAGTCTCTCATAGATTTTCATAAGTGGCATAAGAATCAGCTGTGGCTATCACATCACGAGGAAGCAGTAAAGTAATAAATCTGGATGATTTCCAGAGATAAATTGATGGATGGATGGATGTAACAGATTTCAGTGAAAAATTTCCGTTTTACAAGTGGTACTAAGGACATGAGAGTAAGAAGAAAAAACTGAAATTGAATATACATGATTAGACATTTTGAAGTGGTTCATATGTTTAAAACTGTAAGATGAGGGTTGGGTATCTAAGAGAAAATTCAGTGCTCTCAAACCTCTGAAAAATATTTCCTAGGTATATGGCTTTATTTATATCTAAGAGTGTGAGGATCAGAATTTGAGGAGAGTGCTCTACTTGGAACAATACTCAGAAACTTCTTCCTGATTTCCAAGACAAAATATGTACCCTTACTCTCTCTGCTCTGTGCTTCAGAAATGCCCTGGACATCCCTCTGGCATTGTGCTTCTTAACTGTATCACAGGTATCTTTTTGCACTTCTGTTTTGCTCATGAGACTGTAAGAATTTAAAAAAAAAAAAGACTGCTTGTTATTCATCCTCACATCTTTAGTGACTATATTTATGCCTGGAACATATTGATGGTCTACACATTTTTATTAAAATAATGAATGAAAGAACCTTTTTTGTGAAGTTGGAGACTTCCCCCCGCCCCCGGTTGCTATAGATTGAAGTATAATAGAAGTTGTAGGCTTAGGGGAAAAAAAAGTATGAAACAACTTTGGTAGTGCTGGGACATCCATTAAAGATGATTAAAGGATGATTATGTAGCAGCATGATTGTATCCTTCTTTGCATTGTTTTCTATTAAATTTATGTGTGTAAATCTTATATCCTAAAAAAAATTAATTATTACAATAATCTAACTGGTTTCCCTTCTCTGTGGCAGTTTACTCACACCAAAGCATATAGGACAATTGTGTTAAATGTAGGTGAAGTAATATTCCTGCTCTGCTCAAGAACCTTCAATGGTTTCCTGATGATGAATGAGGTCTGCCACAGATCTGGCCCCTCTAACTTCTCTGACCTCATCTGCCCGGGCTCTCCTAGCTCACTCTGTTCTACCCTGCTGATGCCAGGTGCAGTCCTGCCTCAGGGCGTTTGTACTTGGAGTGTCCCTCTGTTTGGAAGGCTTCTCCTCTAGAAATCACAAGCCTTGTGCCCTCACCTCCTCCAGGTCTTTACTCAAATTCCACCTTTACAGTGAGGTTCTATACATCTTGTTTGAATCACCACTAGCCCCTGAGATCCTTACCTACACACATGTACTTTCCTTACTCTGTTCCCTCTGCTTTTTCTGATCATTTATCACTATCTAACATATTACTTATTTTATTTATCTTTCTTATTGTTGTCTCATTATGAGGGAAGGGACTTGAGCTTTTTTTTTTCTTTTTATTCTTCAGTGATTATAAATTCCAACACCTAGAGCAGTGTCTGGAATTTGGTAGATATTCAAAATAATGTTCAATTGAAAAAATGAACACTTGATAGTAGATACATTTTGTTTTGACATACTATATTTTCTGATGATATTTTTATCTTTATAGTAAAACATATTTTCAAAATAATGACATCCATATTGGTATATAAAGAAATTTATTTTGTCTACAAATACCAAATACCAAAAATAAAACTTCCAAGAGACTATCTTTGCAAGGCTGATAGGAATAATATATTCAACACTGAATGAGGAATAAAACATTTTTTTAAACCCCAGACTACTAATTGGCCTTTTGAAAGAAATAATTTTCTTTTTTGCAGTGCTAATCCTAAAAGTGTCTCTGTCTAATACATACAGACATTTCCTTTATAAAGCACATTTTTTCTGATGTAGATTACCAGGGGGATCGAGACCATTAATAAATATCTTTTAAAACTACTTCATAGAGTAGTTTTATGATGGTAAGAACCATCATAAGTATGCACCAAAGAACTTTACCAAAAGAGCACCAGCATTGTCAATTTTTATTTTTAACTGATAAACAATATATCATGCTAAACACTTAAATGTAAGTCAATGTCAAGGCAATGATGAATGCCTTTGAAAATTTAATCTGTTCCCCAAGACACTAAATGATTTTCCAGCTTATCATAGATTTCACATGTGACATGAGAATCAGCTGTGACCACCACATTATTAGATAAAGGGCCACAAACTGGCAGCTGACAAACCAATTTGGATGACTTCCAAAGGCTCAGGAAAGAAACCCTTAACTCACACTGGCTCAGCCACCCTCTGGCCAGAAGGTAAAGACAAAAAGATTGTAACTGAGTAAAGCATGATGACACTTCCTAAAATAGTAAAAAAATTTTGTTTTGAGAATGAATGGGTAAAGGAAAACATGTAGGTAGTAAGGGTTGAAGTCAAGTGAGCTGTCTGTTTGCAGGTCTTCATGTCTTTTTAAAGCTTGTTTTTTCATACCCTTTTTTTAATATATATATATACCCTTTTGATAATGAAAACAAGATGTGCATTCCTTCCAGATGCCTAATCTTACTCTGTGACCTCAACCTGGTCAGCAACAAAACCCTCTACCCTCTACTAAATAAATGCGAACCCTTCCAGAACAAATGTGCCTTTCACATTATTGTGCAGTTATTTGGTGCCTGTGCAGCTGAGTATTAGTCATCAGTGCAGTAGAGATTAACACTTGTCCTGCTCCTTCAGATAATGGCAACGTTAAAGTAATTTGTTCCAACACTTTGATAAGCCCCTTGGTTTAGCTTAACCGCTGAGATAGTCAGAATATTGCTTGGATCACATATAAAGTTAATATTGGTGCTATTTTCCAGGCCTAGGGATAACACAGGCCAGAAAAATGGAACAAAATGTCAAGTGTTGTACTTAACTGCACTGAACTTTGCTGTGTGTGGTCTATGACAGTGATTTTTATATTTTTGTATCATATGTAAGGATATCTCATAGAGAATTTTAATTTCTTTCTTTAAATATTAAGTTATTTTTATTGAAGCTATTATTTTATTTCCTTTATATCGATTTGTTGCCTTTTTGTTTTCTTTTGTTTTTGAGAGTCTAAAGCTAGTACTCTGGTATCTACCTGAATTTCAGAAATACTATAGAAACTGAAATTTGATGAGCCACCAGAAAATCATATTTATATAGAGGAAACACCTTCTAAATATGAAACCATTTTCAGTTAACAAAGTATAATTTTTTTTGAGTAGTGGAAGAAGTATTTCTTTATTCTATTTCTTAGCATAACAGTTATGAATAATCACCATCCTCATATATCATCCATCTCCTGCTCCGCCCTGCTGCAATTCAGATTATGACTGGGACTAGATGTCATTTTGAATAAAATAAAATCCACAACCATGCCGAGGTGCCTGGAAAAATATTCTCTCAGTTAAAAACACTATAAAAGAAAAATGCCTGGTAGTTGGTGCTTTCAAGAAAAATGTACATATTACTCGGTGAATTCTTGGATATATCTGAAGAAGACAGCAATATGCCAGAATGGGTTGACCTGCACTCCTATTAGTTGATTGAGAATGAGGAAAATATTTTTGGAGAAATAAAATATTGAGGGTAATAGTTTGCTCTTCATCTAAGGAGCAACTCTCAGTAAAGTTGCAGAAAGAAATAATAAAGATTCCTATGTATTTGGTTTTAATCTAGCTTTCTTTACTGAGATCACATACATTCAAGTATCAAAGAGGGAACTCCACAAAATATTTTCTTTTGTGCTATTCAACTATGTATATAAACTGAAATTGATTTTTTAAGTTTATTATTGTTATTATTATTATTTTTTAGTAATCTCTACACTCAACATGGGTCTCAAACTCATGACCCCGAGATCAAAAGTCATATGTTTTTCCAACTGAGCCAGCCAGGCACCCTGAAACTGATGGTTTTTAAAAATATATAAAAGATGCCTCTGCTTCTCCTGCCATCCAAGTCCCACATTTCAACATTATTACCTGTGTCTATTGTTGTATCAGGTATTTACCTCTGCTATGATGACTAACAGTAAAACCAAAATTTTCTTTCTTGTTGAAACATCAATTCTTGTTATGTGCTCTAATTTTGTTGGTAAGAACATATGAATCCAGGGGCACCTGGGTGGCTCAGTCGTTAAGCGTCTGTCTGCCTTCGGCTCAGGTCATGATCCCAGGGTCCTGGGATCAAGCCCGGCATTGGGCTCCTCCCTGCTCAGTGGGAAGCCTGCTTCTCCCTCTCCCACTCCCCCTGCTTGTGTTCCCTCTCTCGCTGTGTCTCTCTGGGTCAAATAAATAAAAAATCTTAAAAAACAACATATGAATCCATATTTTCCCCCGCATCTCCTATTTGAACTAATTTACTTTTTTATTGGTGGCTTCTAACCCTCTTAATACAAATTCTGGCAAACAAGAACAATGTAACACTTTCCAGATGGCTTTCCAAGCAGGTACTTTCGGGTATGTAAATATGAAGGTCATTCAGCTGTAACAGATGGGTAACTTTTGCATTGTTTATGAGGGTGAGTCCAGCTTATTTCAGATTCTTCCTTCAGGAATTTAGAGCTCTTTTTAGAGCAGAAAAGGAGGCTTTAACACTCTTGGAAGACAGCTTTGGCTAGACCATCATACTCAGCAGTGATACTGAATAATCTCCATGATTCATCTCTACTATTTATTTAAGAACAAGACATACTGGTTTTATGTCAATATTCGCTTCTGTGAAATGATTATTTTGTAGCCTAGTTCTCTCAGAATTTTATCCTTAGTATTCACAAAAGCTACTAGATAGTGACGTCCATTTCCTGACACCCCATGAAATCTGTAAATCATTTCCGACACCTCTTTACCCTCAAATTAATGCCTTTTTTCTTCATGTGGATTTAGATCAATAGCAATATAAAGAAAGCAACTCTCCCATCTAAATACTTTGTGTTTGTGATGCACAATTAACCTGTAAATTACGCCGAGACTTGAAAAGAAAGACAAGATATTTGCCAATTTTCCCCATCGGTAATAAAATCAGTCTTTTTTCATGCATTGCTACAAACAAACCAGGCACTACAGCATTTCATGAATATCATAAAAATATTATTTTTTAAGTTCACAGTGGGAAAAAAGAGTTTGTCTTTTTTATTTGGGATAGTACAATGACAATTTTAGGCAAATTATTAGTGATTTTTATAGTTTTAATAACAATTGTATATGCAATAACAAAAATATATTTAGCTAAGACTCAGTGATTTTTCTCCATCTCATTTTTTTCTTATTTTACTTGGTAAAGTGAAAGATAAAAATAATAAATAATATTGCAAAAGCTAATTGGGCATTATTCTAGTTTCTGTTTATTGTTTTCTTGCTTTAAAAAGTAGGCTGAAAATGATTTCTTGGATATGACACCAAAAGCACAGGCAACAACAGAATGAATAGATCAAGTGGACTTCAACAAAATTAAAACATTTGTGCATCAAAGGCCACTATGAAGAGAGTGAGAAGAGAATCCATAAAATGAGGGAAAATATTTGCAAATCATATAACTGATAAGGGATGGATATTCAGAATATAGAAAGAACTCCTATAACTCAACAACAAAAAAGGCGAGGAGTTTGAATAGACATTTCTCCAAGGCACATATACAAATGGCCAATAAGCCTGTGAAAAGATGCTTTGCAGCAATGTCAGTCATTAGGGAAATGCAAATCAAAACCATAATGAGCTACCACCTCCCATCCATTAGATGGCTATACCTATTAAAGGAACAGACAAACAGAAAGAGAAAATAACAAGTGTGAGTGAGGATGTGGGGAAATTGGAGCACTCATGCATTCCTGATGGGAATGTAGAGTGGTGCAGCTATGGTGGAAAACGGTATGGTGACTTCCCCCCCAAATTAAACAGAGTTGCTGTCCACTACTGAGTGCACACCCAAAAGAATGAAATCAAGGACTCAACAGATATTTATATTCCAGTGTTCATAGCAGCATTATTCACAATAACCAAAAGGTGGAAACAACCAAAATGTCTGTCAACAGATGAATTGTTTTTTTTTAAAGTGGTATACACATACAATGGAATATTATTCAAGCTTAAAAAGCAATGATCCCTGCTACAAGGTGGATAAACATCAAAACTACTACAAGTGAAATAAGCCAAGCACAAAAATTATGATTCCACTATGCTAGGTATTTAGAATAGATAAATTCATAGAGACAAAGTAGAATAGCAGTAACCAGGGGCTGAAGGAAGGGAAGAACAGGGACTTACCACTTAATGGGTACAGACTTCCTGTTTGGATAATGAAGTTCTAAAAATGTCACGAATGTACTTAATGTCACGAAATTATACTCCTTAGAATGGTTAAGGTGCTAAACTTCATGTTAGACATATTTTATCACACTTTTTAAAAATAAAAGAATTTTGAAAAAAGTAGGCTGTAGAGTACTTTCAGCTGCCTGCATAAGACAGCTCTCTGTTTAGGATTAGACTATCTCAGTTGAAGAAATTAACCTTCTTCTGTGTAAATCTATAGTTCCTGTACTTGTGTGTGTGTGTGTGTGTGTGTGTGTGTGTGTGTGTGTGTGTGTGTGTGATTTTTAATCCCTATTTGGCTTTGACCCTGTACTACTGCACAGATTTTTCCTTCCGCATTTTTGAACCTCTGATTGTACTGAGAACAATCTCTTAGCTTTGGCTTTTATCTAAATGACAATCCTATTCTATAAGCTTGCTGATCTTGTGACATGCTCCCTAGTTTTCCACAAGATACAGCCTGATGTTGATAAATCTAGTGTTACCACCATATGACATGACCTAGATAGTAGTGTTTGACTTCATGGAATTTATGTTCCTATAAATGTCAGAGGAACAAAGTAAGTTTATTTTTTTTAAAGATTTTATTTATTTATTCATGAGAGACAGAGGGAGAGAGAAAGAGAGAGGGGGAGAGAGAGAGAGAAGCAGAGGGAGAAGCAGGCTCCCAAGGAGAAGGGAGCCCAATGCGAGACTCGATCCCAGGACCCTGGGATCATGACCTGAGCCGAAGGCAGACGCTTTACCATCTGAGCCACCCAGGCGCTCCAAAGAAAGTTTAGAAAGAAAACCAAGGGCATAAACTTAACTGCTCTTTATTCCATGGATTCATGTGATCTATATTAAAACTTGTAACTTAAATATTCCCATGAGCTTTTAATGAATGAGACTTCAATGCATCCATAAATACTCAGGCTATTTCTCGTTCCCACCTTTTTCCCTTAAATGATGTGTTTATGTTTTTGTTTCTTACCTGAGACTCAATGGCAGAGACGGTATCTTCTTCATCTTTACATCTCCAGTGCTTAGCACACTGCTTAAGAACTCTTGATTAATCTAAGCTTTTAAAAAAATAATATTTTATATTTTCCCAGTTTCATACTTTCACATGCATTATTTGTTTTAAGCTTTAAAATAACCTTAAAAGTTAGGTATGTACAAATGAGAAAACTGGAGGTTGGATAGTCTTTTTTATTATTAAGTTCAATTAGCCAACATATAGTACATCATTAGTTTTTGATGTAGTGCTCAATGATTCATTAGTTGTGTATAACAGCCTGTGCCCTCCTTAATGCCCATCACCCCGTTACCCCATCCCCCACCCCCCTCCCTTCTGCAACCCTCAATTTGTTTCTTGAAGATAAAACAGCCTCTCAATGGTTAGAACCAAAAGCTCACCAGGTTCTCTTGATTCAAGAGTTGATGTATGTCCAGTGACATCAGAGTTGCCTCCAGGAATATCATTCAAATGACTTTGTTAGGGGAGAATACTTCATCCATACTCTTCCTGTCTCTTTCCACACTGAGAAAACTGAATTCATTCTGTCCCAAAGGGAAGAGTGAGAGTCACCTGATTGGTCAATTTGAGAAAACCAAATTGAGCAGCTTAAATGAACTGCTTAAATTAGCCTAGCCCTTTTTTCCTTTGGGAGATGGGTGTCTGTAGATAGCACAGATTTTCCTCAGTACTTCTAACCCATAAGTCTTATCCAGAACCAGGTGCTTAAGTCTGTTCAAATTTGGGGTTTAGTTAGGGAGCTCATTCAGCCCTTATGTTGAATATATTCTCCAACTTGTAGTAAAGTAATAAATATAGTAGTAAAGATTATTCTTTCTTCTCCATCTGCCTCCCCATTTCTTATCGATTTGTTCAGATTCCATTTAAGTTGTAATTAGATGTCCCACAAAGGTCCCAACAACCTTCCTGGAATAATTCAGGCCATTTAAAGTGTAGAGGAGAGCGTGTAAGTTGTGTGAGGATATCGTTCAAGAGAATCTTTAGCTCACTAAAGCCTCAGTGATAGCACCTGGAAGTAATTACTGTCTAAAAGACATCTAATATCCACATAAAAACAAATTTTGATTTTCATCTCGTCATTAGTTGTGGAATAGAATTCAAGAATAGGTAGCACTCCATCACTGGCATGGATATTAAGTGGATTTTCAAAATATTGTTACCTAAATATGACCTTTATTTGTTCTTAATAGAACTGAGAGATACAAGGCAATTCCCAGTGAAGTTTAGTCTTTGGGTATTAAGGTAAAAGAGAAGGCAGTGCAGGGGATTCCGGGTGCCTAAAAAATTATATCAGATCGTAAAAGTTTATCATATCTAATGCAACCATTTCTTACCTTTTAAGTGAAAATGAGCTTCTGACACGTTTTTTATATTAAAAGCACATAGAAACAACCTAAATAATGTTTAGTATATCTTTTCTTTTCAGTAGCAAGTTATAACACATTGCCTGAAAAACTTTATGATCAAGTCCTTTTTTCATCTGACCTTGACATTATTTCATACAATCCCTTCTTTTCTTATAAAGCCTATCCCACAATACACTAGTATAGTATATGAATAAACCCAGTTCATTTAAAAAATAAATTTCAGGCACTAAATCAGTTATTCAAGTAAAAATATTACTGGTTTAAATTGTACCTGTTTTCTCATAAGAATATAAAAACACAGATATTTCAATTTATATAATGGGGCAAATTTCTTAAATTTTTATCCTAGTACACAAATTCCATTGTTCCTGAATTACCCAATATATTTAATCTTGAACTCAATGATCTGTAACTTATTTTTAGCACCAGGTCCTTCATTTGTTTAATGTACTTGACATATAACAATCAAAGGAGTAAATTTAGAAATACTGTCAACTGAATGAAATCTTGCCAGTGACTTAATATTCCTCATACTGAAGTTTAGTGCAGATGGCAATATATTCAAGCAAATATTTATATATACCAGTATGAAATCCAAACACATTTTTTCACTTTCTGTTTTACTGTCAATCGCCAGGTTAAACTCCACAGCGGTTAAGAGCTTTCCAGATATAAAGTGTAATTTCTAAATCAGAGTTTTAAAATTTTTGAGTGAATACATTAATCACATTTATTCACTGCAGGACTGTTCACAGTAATCTGTAGACTGATGTATGGTGTCATTCTCTAGGAAACAATTGTGGAGGATCCTCCAAACTTTTTTGACCAAACATCTGAAGAGACAAAGTTTAAAAAAAATTTATTTTGGTAAATATTGTTTCAAATCATAAAGGAGTGAGAAGTATTGACATATAAACCACATTTGTTTACCAATTTCAAATGAAGCGATGAATAGAAGTATTTCCATTTGTATTGTATACACTTGATAATACCATTAAATTATTGTAAAATATGTTACTTATAGTTTCAATATTTTGATGAATTCTTGGAGAATTTCAGCTATATCTAACCTATCTTTATTTTAGTTTTCAAATAGCCAAACCACAGTCAGGTAGACATATAATGGCTGAAAAAAAAAAAAGGGACAAATAACATAACAAGAAAATGTCATTAAAGAAACTCATATATATATATATATATATATATATACATATATATATATCTTAGGCTAGTCCTATGTTCCATGTTTTCTCATGGAATTAGAGGACAAATAGGAAAAAGCTGCTGTTATGACTACCAAAATATTTATACTAAAATTATTTACTTGACAGATATTTTATCAGATATATGAATATGCTATGATGAAAACAACACAAAATTCCCCTTAGGAAATTTCACACTTTAAAGTAGTTAAGTAAAATTTTAAAGGTAAATACTAAAGGAGTATTTACCTTTTTAAAAGCTCCTAAATATAAAGTCAGAGGTCAGTTAGTTTGCTAAATATAAAAAAGGGTAGTAATTCAGAGCGTGATCTTTGAGGCAAATAATTCTAGTTGCCAAGCCTGGTTGTGCTCCTGTAGAGCTGTATGACCTTAGGGAAGTTATTAACCTGTCTGAGCCCCAGTTTTTCCATTTAATAAATTTAGCATAAAAATACATATACACTTTTTCTTCAGGGGTTACTGTATGGATTCAACGAGATAATCATTGTAAATATCAAACAAATATTAATTTGTAATAACTATCAGCAATTATCTAAGATGTAATAGATATAAAATACTTAGTAGATTGACATATATACAATAAATAAAAGCAAATTTATTAAATGAATATGATTTTGTATACAAAAAGACATCTCAACAGTAGGCATTTTCAATAAAACAAATATTATATATTGTTAAAATATAGCTATTAGTTTAGCAATTCCATCTCTGGCTATATAACCAAAGGAATAAAAAACAGAGATTCAAACAGATATCTGTACACTAATGTTGATAGCAACATTATTTACAATAGTCAAAATGTGGAAACAGCCCAAATGTCCACCAACAGATGAATAGGTAAATATATATAAAGAGAATATTTATTATAACATTGATATATAATAAATATAATGTACATTATATTATATAATAATAATTATTATAAATAATAAAAATATATTATATAGAATATTATATGGTATGTATTATAATATTTTATATATTATACATATTTTATATATGCTTTATATAAAATGTATACTATATAATATAATATATAAATATATTAAATATGTTTATAATATATAAATATTTCAGCCTTTAAAAGGAATAAAATTCTGACACATGCTATAATATGGGTGAACCTTGAAAACATTGGGCCAAGTGAAATAAGCCAGATACAAAAGAACAAATATTGTATGATTCCACTTATATGAGGTACCTAGAGGAGGCAAATTCATAGGGACAGAAAATAAAATGGTGGTTTCCATAGGTTGGGGAAGAGGGAATGGGGAATTATTATTTAATGGGCACAAAAGTTCTATTTGGGGCAGTAAAAAAGTTTTGGAAATGTTGAGTGGTAGAAGTTATACAACATTGTGAATGTACTTAATCCCACTGAATTATACACTTAAAATGGTTAAAAGGGTAAGTTTTTTTTTTTTAAAGATTTTATTTATTTATTTAATTGACACAGAGAGAGAGACAGCGAGAGAGGGAACACAAGCAGGGGGAGGGTCAGAGGGAGAAGCAGGCTTCCTGCGGAGCAGGGAGCCCGATGCGGGGCTCGATCCCAGGACCCTGAGATCATGACCTGAGCTGAAGGCAGTCGCTTAACCAACTGAGCCACCCAGGCGCCCCAAAAGGGTAAGTTTTATGTTATATATATTTTACCGCAATTTTAAAAGTAAAAAACAAAACAGTTATTAGAAGAACAAAAGCCCATGGGTAGTGAACAGTTCTGAGCCAGTATTTTGAAGGTAACTTTATATATTCTCTGTTTATGATTTTGAGTGACTTATATATTTCTAGCACTGTCATTTCCCCACAGTTGGATAATAGAAGATTCAGGGCCTATTGTGATGTGCCACACAGATCTGTCTTCAGGGATGAAAATTTTCTTCAGCTCCCAGGGGTCGGGGGGGATGGCAATTCTCAGTTCTCAGCCCTACCAGGAAATTACCTTGAGCTGCAAAGCTGCCTTGTCCAAGGTCAAATCCCTTTCCTGAGGAAGGCCATCATCCAATGAATGGTTGAAGGAGGAATATAAAGCCCTGTCTCTTCACCATAATATGGGCAACTTGAAGGGACTACCCTCAGAGCTCCACGTAGGATTAGCTGAAGTCAACCTCTCCCTCTACTCAATCTTGCTTCATTTATCTGCCCTTCCACAGATGTTAAGTCTAGCATTCTCTACTAAACTTCTAACATGCTAATTTCTATCTCAGAGTAAGTATTCATTGAGGAAAAGAGAATACCTAAGTATTTCTAGGTCATTGGACATGAGATCCCTAGTGACATAGAACACCAGGGAACTAAAGTGTCATGATGAGCCCAGTGTTGAAGAAGGGGCATATAGAACAAGGTATTAAATGGAATCTTGGCCAACATCTATTTTACCATGGTCCACTCAGTTCACGAACCCACCCAATAATGTCCCCATTCCCCAATTGTACACTTGAAATGAACATATTTGGTAATCAGCATAGCCTCTATATTGTTTCCCCTGCCTGAGTCTTGTCTTAGTGTGGAAAGTCAAGTGAAGCTTCTGGAACTACTCTCCTAGCCAAAACTGTAAATCAAAAATAACTAAATTAGAGCCATAGAAGTATAACATTTGGGGCACCTGGCTGGCTCAGTTGTTAAGCATCTGCCTTTAGCTCAGGCCATGAACCCAGGGTCCTGGGATAGAGCCCCATGTTGGGTTCTCTGCTCAGCAGGGAGCCTGCTTCCCCCTCTCCGCCCCCTGCTCACGCTCTCTCTCTCACTATCTCTCTTTCTCAAATAAAGAAATAAAATCCAAAAAAAAGTGTAACATTTACTTAGATCAACCAGACCATCAGTAACGCTATAGTAGAAGTAGGGAAAGCAGAACGCAGATTGCAGAAAGCTACAACAATGACAAAGTAATGAAGTAGCTAAAGCGTTAAGTAGAAAACTCCTCCAAGAAGTCTAGCTTTTTATAGATCCTACGGTAGCCAGAGATGCATCTTGGACCCATCAAAACTACTTATAGCTATGAGTGCATTTTGTTTTGTTTTGTTTTTGACAGGAAGAGTAGACCACACCTCTATGGTGATCAAAAGGATTCTTCAGTGAGGAAGAGATGGAAGAATAAAGAAATAGAAGGAATAATTGATGAAGCAAGAGCTCTAAGAAGATGGAAAAGGATGGGATACAAAGTTGATACAAAGCCAAACTTCCTTATTGCTGTGGTTCTCAAAGTGAGGTCCCTAGACCAGCAGCATTAGCATCACTTGGGAATTTCAGCCCTGCAAATTATATCAGGCCCCATTCAAGACCAACTGAATCAGAAATTCTATGGTGGGACCCAGAAATCAAGGGTTTAGCAAGCCCTCCAGTTGATTCTAATATATGCTGCCCCCAAAAAACAGTAAGAAAAAAAAGCCAGGGGCAGATGAAGGCGGGTTTTTGCAGATTTGGTAGCGACAGTTCAGAGTTTCCAACTTCTCAGTTTTCACGCAGCTTCTACTTTCAGGATCTCCGCTTTCTATAACCTTACTCAGCGAAAAGGTAAGGATTTTTAGCTGGCTGCTGTTTGGGAATAAGGACTGAGAAGAGGATAGGAGCCGATCTTCATGACCACTGACAAAAGCATTCAGCAACAGGTTACACAGCACTGGGGACACGGAAGCAGAGCAGAGTCCGGAAACCACAGCAGGTCTGAGCACCATTTTCTCTTTCAACGAAGTGCTGTCTTGGGTGGGCGGAGGTCCACTGAGTGACTGAAAACATGAGAATTTTTATCTAAAGAGAGTAAGCATTATGTAAAGGGACTATTAAATATTTGCTCAAATTAAATTTAAAAACAGTTGGGCAAATTTTCCCCCTCCCACCCAGAGAGTCAGGGCTTTTAAGTTCAGACTGTTAGTACACAAAAAAAAAGGGACTATGTTTTTGCCCTTAAGTGTAAACTGTGCTGTGAGTAAATCTGTGGCACTACTTTGAATATTTAAGCAAGTCACTTCTTAATAAGTTAGAGGGAATAGAGGAGATGCAATGTTCAAGTTAATGCCCATTTTCACCATGATGGTCTCAGGAAAATTTTTAATATGAAATAAAGCTTATTGTGTATTATATAGTGAACAGAAAAATTGTATAGATGATGAAAATAAATTTATTACTTTATTCCGTTACAGAAAAATAGGAATTAAGATGCAGAAGAGAATAGAAATGGAATCAATGAAGGAAATTTAACATAAAATGTTAAATGATCAAACACTTTTTAAGGAAGAGAAATACATAAATACTGTGATATGCTTAGCAAATTTGCTTATAACTAAAAAGCTTTATTTGTGTACTCTGATATTGTGTGTATATAAATAAATGCTCAGTATGGAGAACCATCTGGTTTAGTAACATATTTATACATCTATTATATGCACATATGATATGCATACCAATTTAAATGGCTACAAATCTTCAAATGTGTGCAATGCACGTTTGTATGCATGCAAGTTCTACACAGAGCTAAGCAAGAGTGTTAAAAGTAAGTTAATTCTAGGAACATGCTGGAGAAACTATTATAAAACGGATGAATGAATGCCAGTTTACAAAATTTAAGGGATTGCTTATTGCCTGAGAAAAATCTAGCATATTAAAATCAGAACCTAAAAAAAAAGATGCTTCTGTATCAGAGCAGAGTATTTGTCTTTAAGGGTAAGCATGTATTCTTTGGAACCATAAGAATAGGAGTGTAGGTAACATTTCATATACAACTTGACCTCCATTTGATTTCCAACCCCTTCACTTCAAATCAATTTTCTGCATTTGATTTTTTTTTATCAGCTTCAATGAATGTATACTGCATTTATAATTGCATTGGAGATGTAATGGGTTGGAGGAATTCTGATAATGGAAAAGTTATGCTATCTAAAGGAGACAGTAAAATTAAATGTTGGTAATGAGAACTGGGTTTTACTTGTACCATTTTGTACCCTGCTGCAAACCTGCGTCAAGTCCCTTTGAGCTACACATGCAACTCCTATTATCACTAATTGCAGTCTCACTACACAGGCACATCAAAAGGAAAGACACAGACCTCCTTTGTGCTGTGGGTTCTGTAATCCTTTTCATATTATATAGTGAGATCCAATTGTACTTTCACATTTTAGGTACTAGATGTTCTTATTCCAATATTTACCCATTTCCGGTTTTCCTTCAGTCTTTGAAATTCTTGGGAATGTTCAGATAGGTGTATTGAAATGAAAATATCTAATTATATTTTGGGAGGGATAGTATTCTTGATTCTAAAATGAAAAGAAAAGGGGCACCTGGGTGGCTCAGTCGCTTAAGCGTCTGCCTTCGGCTCAGGTCATGATCCCAGGGTCCTGGGATTGAGCCCCACGTCGGGCTCCCTGCTCAGTGGGGAGTCTGATTCTCCCTCTCCCTCTGCCCCTGCCCCCTGCTCGTGTTCTCTCTGTCTCAAATAAATAAGTAAAACCTTTAAAAAAAAGTGAAATGAAAAGAAAAAAAATCTCATGAGGGTATATATCTTTTCATCTTTAGGATTAATTTAGTTAAAAATATAATCTGGACCTTGAGATCTATGTAGGAATTTACTTAATAACATAAAAATATTCAGAAATTAGTTCAAGATTTATAGTCATATGGATATAACCTTTTCTAGTTCAAAACACAGCCGTTATTTTAAATAAGCAATATGGTGGTTCATGGGCAGAGAGGATAAAATCAGGATGCCTGGTTTCTGTTCTGGGCTCTGCCCTTCATTTCTGAAAACCCTCAGGCTTTTAAACATAAATAATGTCTATCCTCTACCAAACCTTTCAAGACTGAGGAGATGCCTGATGTAAAGGGGAGGTAGAGGTACATGCCATCCCCGCCCTGCTCCTCGGCCATGCCCCCTCTAAGAAATGACATCACTGTCCATTCTACAGCACAGGCTGGGTACCTGTAGCCAACCCTTCCACCCTCACCCTTTCTGCCCTTTATCTCCCCTCTACCACAGGCTCGGCGTAGTTTTCTAAGGAGCTCATGATCTCAACAACTTTTCTTATCATTAAAGGTCATCCAACTTCTTCAACCTAATTTCTAGACTATTGCAGAGACTCCAAACTGGGATCTCTGCATCCACTCTGTCTCTCTTTTTTTCTCATCACATGCACACATCATTATACTTCCTTTTTGGCTAAAATACTTTAGTGGCTCTTCACTGCTCTTCAAAGTCAAAATTTCTGCAAGGCTCTTGGCCCAACTTACTTCTCCTGTCACATGCTGCATATAAGTTGCCCCCTTGGCCTTCTTTCCTGTCTTATATTTGGAATGTCCTGTCCTACCACAGGCCTTTGCATACTCTACCCACCTCTACTTGAAACTCCCTGCTGCCCCCTGCCCCACCACACACACACACACACACACACACACTCACTCACTCCTTTAAAACCTCATTCATTCTTCAGATTTGCAATTTAAGTATAACTTCTCAAATATTTCTGATTTCTCCTATCAGGTAAAATATATTCTCCTAGTACTGTACTTCAGGATCCTTTCTTTCTTCTTCTCTTTTTTTTAGTAAGCATTTAATGAATAACCAAATTTTAAAAGAGGCAGGCAGGATTCCAGGCACTAGGGAACAACAGTCAACTAGATATCAGGAGCTTCTATTCTTTGGGATATATGCAGTACATAAACACAATCAACAAACAACTAAGTGCTATGAAGAAATTCTAATAGGGTAGCGTGCTAGAGACTGTCAGCGGGGAGGAGCACACACCATTAGTGGAGATGGGGGTTGTTCTCTAGGGAGATATTTTGCAGAGACTTGAATGATGTCAGTTACATTTTCTTGTCTGATTACTAGATAAATTTCTCTTTCTCCCACTCAGCTGTAAACTCCACAATACTAGCGACTATGGCAATTTTGCTCAGAAATTCTTTATCTGAGAGGGTTCTCTAGAAATATTTTGAATAAATAAATGACTGGAAATACTACAAGTTTTAGTTGAAGACTATCTGGATTTGAATCTTGGCTTTCATCTTCAACTTGGACAAATTATTAAAACTCTTAACCTTCAATTTGCTCATCTACTGATGAGGATAATAACACCCATGTATTGATTAAATTCTTAACACTTATCTCAACCATCAGCTGTGGTTTTGACTATCGTAAGTCCAAAGGTGTATATCCTTCATGTGGTGATTCTCTTCTCATGTCTAAATCAAGACTATGATTATTGAAAATTTAATAAAAGCCTCTGACATTTAATTTTCTCATTTGTTAATTAAGATAATGATACCTGTGTCTCATGGTTATTTTGAGAAATAAATGAGGCATTAACCTATTAAAGACCTTAGTTCAGTTTCTGGAGTGTTACATTTTTAATTTAATTTTACTATAAAAATTTTCAGAGTACATAAAAAGAAAGACACTATACAAGTTCACTAAATTATTATCAGGCAAGAGTTTTTAAAAATGATTTTGCTGTGAAGGGAAGGAATTGATTTAGATCCTTATTATGTGTGTATGCATATGTAAGTATATATTGATTTAGATTCTTATGTGTGTATGCACATGTGTATATACACATATACACATATATGTTTGTACACTTTCTAAGACAATATTATACATAATTAACATTTAAATAAATTATTGTTCACAAAACACTTCTGTGAATAGTCTGTCTGTTAGATTCTCGGTAACAAACCTGTGAGGCCGGTCTTACAAGTCATAAGGCACCCCTCATGTTGAAAGCGCTAACCAGCAGTGGCCAGGCTCTTAGGTTACATGCCTCATCCTGTTACTAACAGTGAGCAGTGCCCTGATTTGTCAGTAGGTTTCGGTACAGAGGGCTCCGACTCTCAGCTGCTAGAGAGGCAGAGAGAGAAAAGGGTAATGTTATTGTTATTTCCAGAGTATGGCACTGGCAACACAATCAGTTGGCATGGAAGATAGATTATTTCTCTCTCACATTCTCTTAGTATTTTATAGTTCATTGCCTAAGCCTACTTGGAACTCTACATTTATTTAGTCCTTCCAGCAGAGAACAATCACTGCGAGTTCCCCCACTGACATACTTTTATTTGCTGAAAGTTCATTCTTTGCAGGTTGAGCATATAAAAATTTAAAGACAGTATTAAAACCAATATAAATCACTCCTCCCCCCATAGAAAAATGAAGCACCCACCTTAAGAATGGTTGAAAAGTGTTTCCAGGAAATATATTCTATCTAGTATATAAACACTTCAAAAAATAAAAATAAAATCAAGAAAAGAGCTAACCTTGCATTTTCAGAGATCAAAATGGTCATTCAAGTAGCATTTGCAAAAAAGAAAAATAAAAAAAAAACTGAGTGTCTGTGACCTGAATGATGCGACATTTATCATGTTCTCTTCAGATCTGAAAAAAGAGGTTGTGATATGAATAAAATTGTTTAGTTGACCTGCTTTTGAGTTTCTGTGATAATATCAATAAGGCTCAATTAATCTCTATTTTCAAGCATTTGTAAATTTTTCCATTTAATACTGAATGCTTATACTTTTGAAAAAAATATTTGGACAATGGAGAACAAATTATATTTGCAGATGGGAGGAATTGGGCTAATGTATTTTTCTACTTATTCTCTAATATTCAATGATTCTATGATACCTGGTCATATGATTAAAATTTGCAAATGTTTTATATTTGTGACATCTCAATTTAGAGAAAAGATTAGAAAGGATAGTAATAATGTATTATTCTCTACAAGTTGACATCACAGAGGAACTTTGGACAATTGATTTTTCCTCGGTCCAGGCTGAAATTTTAAAATGCCATGAGGAGAATATGACAACGGCGAAAGGATTTTGTAGATGTAATGAAGGTCCCAAATTAGTTGATTTTGAGTTAATCAAAAGAGTGATTATCCTAAGCAAGCATGACGTAATCAGACAACAGCCTTGAAGAAAAATTATCCTGAGAGCCTTGAGGAAATAAATTACCGTGTTATGGGAGGGCCCACAGGCAGCCTCTAGATGAGAGGGGAAGCCAACTGTCAAGAACAAGAAAGCAAGGACCTCCTTCCTACAACTGCGAGGAACTGAGTTCTGCCTACAGCCACCTGAGCTTGGAAGAAGACCCTTAGCACCTGTGAAGAATGCAGCCCACTCATACCTCGTCTGTCACCTTATGACACTCACAGCCAAGAACCCAGCTAAGCATGCCTGGACTCTGACCCACAGAAACTGTGAGAAAATAAATGTATGTTGTTTTAATCTACTAAAAAACCCAAAACCAAAAACAACAGCAAAAAAACTATCAATGAACCGTGGCTCCTCTATTAGGTATACCCACATTAAAATCCTGGGTTTAATGGATTTAATCACCAGGTATTTAGTAAGTGGCCACTGTTTCAGGCAGTGTGCTAGGCACGGAAGACCACATTTCTGAGTGTAAATGAACCTATTAAAAACAATGAGCATTTGCTTTCTGATTCAAACAAACACGGTATAAGCATAGCACTGTGGCATAATAAGAGAGATCTGTATTTGATCTATGCCCCCAGTTTTGTAATTTCCTGCATGATAGGGGTGCTAGGAGCCTCTTTTGTTCTAATATTTGGTCTCTGGCCCTGATTCAATTCCTGACACAGCACTCCTAAATCCCTTGGAATTTCCTGGATGATAGGAGTATCTTTTGTTCTAATGAAGTGACTCTTGGTGGGCTCCTGGATGGGGGCTGGTCGTCAGAAGGACCAAACCATGATTAGAAATTTATAATTTTCAGCCTCACTCCCCCACACCCACCAATCCTTTGAGGAGGGTAGAGAAGTGGGAGATTTAGTTAACAATCCGTCATACCTACATGATGAAGTCTCTGTAAGAATCCCTAAATGACCGGGTTCAGAGAGCTTCCAGACTGGTGAACACATCCATGTACTGGGAAAGTTTCTGCATTCCAGCTCCACAGGAACAGAAGCTCTTGTGTTTGGCACCCTTCTGGACCTCACCCAACATACCTCTTCATCTGGTTGTCTGTCCTTCATAACAAACCATTTAAACACAAGTAATGTTGCCCTGAGTTTCTGAATCATTTTGTGAGCAAATTGTCAAAGAGGAGGGGGTCTTGGGAACACACAGTTTGTAGCCAAGTTGGACAAAAGTGTGGGTAACCTGGGGACCCACTACTAGGAATTGTTTGAAGTAGGAGGCAGGTTTGTGGGACTGAGCCCTTAATACGTGGAGTCTGTGCTAACTCTAGGTACTGTCAAGATGAATTAAATTGTGGAATACCCAGTCTGTGTTTACAGAGAGTTGGGGAATTTTTTGAGGTGGAAAACACATTTGGTGTCAAAAGCGCTGTGAGTAGAAAAATAGTTTCCCTTTAATTAGCCTCTCCCTCATCTCTGCTTTTCCACCCCAACTTCACCTCCAGCACATCTGAATTCTCTGCCCTGGCATGAGGAATGCCAACTTCTGTGGCTTTCTTACTCTGACTCATTTACATCGAATAGGGAATATTTTTATTAAGGGGCAGAGCTTGTGTCCTAGATCACAACACAGACTTTTTTTTTACTACCTTCATATATTTTAACCAAATTCTTAAAGTTCTACATGTTACAAATTCCTCATTTTTTTATCCTAATAGGAGCTACTTTCCTGACTTAAAAACTTGCTTCTTCAAACTACTGGCACCAGACTTCCTTATGAAGTCCAATTGGTCTCCGTAGAGAGCAAATCTTACTTGGCTAAGTCCCTATGAAGCCGACTTGCCAGTCCTGGGGCCTCCTTGTTAAACCTGTTGTGTTGCCTCTTATCTTGCCTCATGGTGTAAGGCTATTGATATCATTCATTTATTCCTCAGTCCTCAGCCCTCAGCCCTCGTCATTAGAATTTGCTCTCAACATTTCTAGGAGACAGAAACCAGACTGATCGTAGTAATATCAGACACTCTGGTTCTGAAACTAATTTTGAAACAAGTTTTAATTCCAGTATAGCTAACATACAGTGTTATATTACTTTCAGGTAATATATGACAGCATATCACCCAGTGCTCATCACGACATGTGCCCTCCTTAATTCCCATCACCTATTTCACTCATCCCCCCGCCCATCTCTCCTCTGGTGACCATCAGTTTATTCTATAGAGTTAAGAGTCTGTTTCTTCGTTTCTCTCTCTCTCTCTCCCCTTTGCTCATTTGTTTCTTAATTTCCACATATGAGTGAGATCATATAGTATTTGTCTTTCTCTGACTGACTTATTTTGTTTAGCATTTTACTCTTTAGCTTTATATTATTGCAAATGGCAAGATTTCATTCCTTTTTATGGCTGAATAATATTGCCTTATATATATGCATATATGTACATATTGAATTATACCACATCTTCCTTATCCATTCATCTGTTGATGGACACTTGGGTTGCTTCCATAGTCTGTCTATTATAGATAATGCGGCTATAATCATAGGGGTGCATATATCCCTCCGGTTTAGTGTTTTTGTATATTTTGGGTAAATACCCAGTAGTGTGATTACTGGATCATAAGGTAGTTCTATTTTTAATTTTTTGAGGAACTGTCTTCCATAGTGGCTGCACCAGTTTGCATTTCCACCAACAGTGCAAGAGGGTTCCTTTTTCTCCACATCCTCCAGAACAGCACTTGTTGTTTCTTATGTTTTTGATATAAACTATTCTGACAGGTGTGAGGTGATATCTTATTGTGGTTTTGATTTGCATTTCCCTGATGATGAGTGATGTTGAGCTTCTTTCAATGTGTCTGTTGGCCATCTGTATGTCTTTTTTGGAGAAATGTCCATTCATGTCTTCTGCCAATTTTTAAATTGGGTTATTTGTTTTTTGGGCATTGAGTTTTATCCCTTCTTTAGATATTTTAGATATACTAACCCTTGATTGGATATGTCATTTGCAAATATCTTCTCCCATTCAGTAGTTTTCCATTTAGTTTTGTTATTTCTTTCACTGTGCAGAAACTTTTTATTTTGATGAAGTTCTAATAGTTTATTTCTGCTTTTATTTCCCTAGCCTCAGGAGACATACAGAGAAAAATATTGCTACCATTGATGTCAAAGAGGTTACTGCCTGCCTTCTTTTTTTTTTTTTTAAGATTTTATTTATTTATTTATTTATTTGACAGAGAGAGAGAGTTAGTGAGAGCAGGAACACAAGCAGGGGGAGTGGGAGAGGGAGAAGCAAGCCTCCCGCTGAGCAGGGAGCCCGATGTGGGGCTCGATCCCAGGACCCTGGGATCATGACCTGAGCCGAAGGTAGATGCTTAACGACTGAGCCACCCAGGCGCCCCACTGCCCACCTTCTCTTCTAGGATTTTTATGGTCCCAGGTCTCACATTTAGGTCTTTAATTCTTTTTGAGTTTGTTTTTGGGTATGGTGAAAGAAAGGGTCCAATTTCATTCTTTTGCATGTTGCTGTCCAGTTTTCCCAGCACCATTTTTGAAGAAACTGTCTTTTTCTCATTTTACATACATTTCTCCTTTGTTGAAGATCAATTGACCATATAGTGTGGGTTTGTTTCTGGGTTTTCTCTTCTATTCCACTGATCTACGTGTCTGTTTTTGTGCCGGTACCATACCGTTTTAATTGCTTCTGCTTTGTAATATAATTTGAAGTCTGGAATTGTGATGCCTCCAGTTTTGTTTTTACTTTTCAGGATTGCTTTGCTATTAAATGTCTTTTGTGGTTCAATATAAATTTTAAGATTGTTCTACTTCTGTGAAAAATGCTATTGGTATTTTGATAGAGATAGTATTAAATGTGTAGATTAAATGTGTATCAAATTGCTTTTGATAGTATAGACATTTTAATAATATTTGTTTTTCCAACCAATGAACATGGAATGTCTTTCCATTTCTTTGCATCACCTTGATTTCTTTCATCAGTGTTTTATATTTTGCAGAGTACATGCTTTTCACATCTTGGGTTAAATTTATTCCTAGATATTTTGTTATTTCCCTTTTGCTGGGTTCAGGTTTTGTTTCTCTTTTTCTAGCCCCTTTAGGTGTACGATTAGGTTGTTTATTTGGATTTTGAAATATTAACCAAAGTTATGCTTTAATTTTCTCTCTATGTTCTCCCTTTCTTCCTTTTATTCTCACCCACTCCAAATATGGAGATCCCTGCATGTCTTTGCCTTAGAGTGCATTTGAGCCAGGCTAGGGGAAAAAAAAAAAAAAGACATCTACTTCTCCTTTTAGCATTTTTTCTCTGCTGAAAGCTTCAGCTCATGTTAGAATTCCTGAGCTTAGTAGTATGAAGTGAAAAGTCTTTGTCTAAACCAGGAAGATATTTTCCAGGGCTGAAATAAAGAGAGCTGAGAAGGCAAAGACTGTAAGTCCTGGGAGCAGAGCAGATGGGTCTTGCTGCCCTGAAATGCCACCAGGAAATTGTCAAGTTCCCAATGAGAAATGTGGCCAAAGGCATTTTGCAGATGGGACCAAATACACCCTCACAAACTGCCTGCACTCTGAGATCAGCCTAGAGGCACAACACACAAAATTGCCCTTCACATAACCTTTGACCAAGCTCTTTCACCTGCCTTGAATGCCCTTCCTTCTAGTTGACTGTGCATATCTTACTCCTCTTCAAGTCCCTCAGAACCCACTAAGCCTTTCTCTTAACCTCATGCCTTTGTCTGTGATCGCTCTATTGAATATTCCCCAATTTTAACCCTGTCACTCATTCAGCACTTCATCCTACTGCTTTCTAGCCTGCCATCCATTGCCTTGTATTCTTTAACTTTTCATCCATTTGTTGATTAATTTGAATTGAATTACAAATTCTTTGAGTTAAGGGCAAGGTCTTAAATTCTTACTTTCTTAGAGTAGTATCCACAAATGATTTATAGAAATGATACATAGTGAAAAAATGTCAAAGATGTCTTAAGAAGAAAAAATCACACTATTCTAGCTACTAAATCGATCTTGAAATACCTACAAAATAGAGTTTTATAGTTAAAATACCATCATATTAGGGTTTCATACATATAAATACAATATTACAGAATCCTATCTAGAGGTACAGGGTGGAGCACAGGGGATTTTTAAGGCAGCGAAAGTATTCTGTATGATACTGTAATGGCAGATAAATGACATTATGCATTTGTCAAAATCTATAGAATTGTGCAACACAAAGAAAGCATTAATGTAAACTATGAACCTTAATTAGTAATTGTATCAATATTGGTTCATCAGTTGTAACAATTGTAACACTAATGGGAGAGGTTAATAATGGGGAAACTGTGTATGTGTGTGTGCATGGGTGTGTAAGAGGGTAGAGTATATGGGAACTCTCTATACTTTTTGCTCAATTTTCTGTCAACTTAAAACTGTTCTAAAAAGTAAAGTATACTATATAAAATGAAAAGTACAATATTATGGAATCACTCTTCTCTAGAAGTATGTCATTCCAAGAATATATAAGATCCCACCAAATATTTTTTAAAGCAGCATAATTTGAAAATTTCATATCTTGATTTTTTTCCTTTTCTTTTTTTTAAATATTTTATTTATTTATTTGAGAGAGAGAGAATGAGAGACAGAGAGCACGAGAGGGAAGAGGGTCAGAGGGAGAAGCAGACTCCCTGCTGAGCAGGGAGCCCGATGCGGGACTCGATCCCGGGACTCCAGGATCATGACCTGAGCCGAAGGCTGTCGCTTAACCAACTGAGCCCCCCAGGTGCCCGATTTTTTTCCTTTTCTTGATACCCCCCTTCTCTGTATACTGAAATGGGTCTTTTTTTTTAGGATTTATTTATTTATTTGAGAGAGTGAGAATGAGAGAGAGAGAGTACATGGGGAAGGGTGAGAGGGAGAAGCAGGCTCCTTGCTGAGCAGGGAGCCCAATGCGAGACTCGATCCAGGGACTCCAGGATCATGACCTGAGCTGAAGGCAGTCAGCTCAACCAACCAAGACACCCAGGCACCCCTGAAATGGGTCTTTTATTACAAAAACAAGATAGCAACAGTTGTTCACTCATGGCTAGCCAGATGTGTACTACAGCCGGATCATCATATCTTATTTCTACTTAAAAATCATGCCTATTACCAGCTAATTGCTATGTATTGATTTACTTAAGCATCCATGGTTGCTGTATGAGAAAGATAACACTTGGCTCTAGGGGGCCTGGAAATTCTTTACACTGTCAGTGACCTTGACTGAAAGGGTAATTAATCTGAACCTCCGGATGGAATTAAGAGACTTAGACCTTTCATTCTTTATGAAAAGCTTCATCTTTAGTGATATGAGCACACTGTTCTATTTACTGAGAAAACATCTTATATTAACTTATCTCCTTCTCTTTTATGATCAGCTACCAGAATTGCAGTTTTTCTACATCCAAGGAAGAGAAGGAGAGACAAAAAGGACTTAGTATATTGCAAGGAATTTGCTTTTCTATGGGTCTGTGTACACTCATCCATTGAGCAGCCCCATGGCAATGGCCAAGCCACTTTATTTTCCCACCTAGTCTTTTCAGAGTGAAATTTTGCACAATGAATTAATAAAAGTTTGCACCTGTATGAGATTAAAATGAAATAATAAATCTAAACATCTTTAAACTATGTTACAAATCCGGGGTGGGTTTTTTTGTTTGTTTTTGCTGGTACGGAGCCACCTGAGAGTCAAAGTATAGATTATAGATACAGTCCCTCACTTCTTATTCTTCATTTGTTTCTTGGCTTTTTTTGCAAGAGACAACATGTAGGAGATGTCAGACACTGTGACATAAATGTGAAAAAACATTCCAAAGTAATAAAAAATCAAATAACATTTCTAAATTTTTTAAAAAAAGGTAGAGATATTTTGAGATGTAAGTGTTCTTTAATGTGTTCTACTGATTGCATGTTATTGATAACAAATAGGAAAATGAAAAAAAAATTTTAAATGAATATTTTGTATATGCCTTTGGTTTGAATAATATCTGTAAGTCACCAAATGACATTTGTTTTCAGTATAGAATTACTGATTGCAATTGATTCAAACCAGGCAAAGAAAGTATAGGGAATATCACAATGTGTTGCCAGCAGGAAATTTTTGTCTTCTAGAATCCCTCAGGAAATCTGTTTTAGTGAAACTCAAGTGCATTTCTAGTCATTTTCTTCACTGATCAACAAACCACCAAGCTAATTGAGGATTCTGTGGCTTTAAGAATTCTGAAGTAAACCATCTCCTTCCCTATTGAGTATTTTACTTTGTGGAGCTGACACTTCACTTTCTTTATCAAGTGCCACTTCTAGAACTGCTCTCGTTTCTCTTCCTCTTTTTTTAATTGTATTCCCCTCAGAGGTTCTACAAGGGTGCATTTTTTGCTTGTGTGTATGTGTCCCTATCATTTTTCTCTTCAGTAAAATTAAGTAGCTACCAGTGGATAGTAGGGCTAATTTACTATGGAATAGCATAACATATTCTGTACCTGTAGGAACACACTGACATTTATGTTGAATTGCCTGACTGAACAGTGAGCAACAAACAGAGAATAAAGTTGTGGGGAATGGGAGAGGAAACAGTAGGCTACCGCCAACCACAACAGTTTTTAAATGAAGCACATTGTCAGCAGGGTTGAACGAAGGGTCCCTTTGAATGTGGCATACATGAGCTAATGACTGCAGAGCATCAGCGAGCCATGCTTTTTCCATCTGTGGTTCTTGTAAGTGAGCAGAATGATGGAGAAAGGGAGGGTTGGGTGGAGCTGGAGGAGGGGGCAACCACATGGCAAAAGAGTAAGGATGCAACACGTTAGGCAGCCCTCAAAGGAGGCCTCAGCTCCCGGTCTCAGTCCCTTAGGTTTCAGTGTGCAGAGCTTTGATTAGCTTCCTCTGCAGAGAGGGCCAGTAGAAGGGAAGAGTCAATGCCTGTACAGAGAAGCACAAGTAGTGTAAGCAGAGTTCTGCCTCTCTCCAGTACCTGTAGATCTTCTATAATTCAGAGAGTGATGACCAAACTTATTTGCTTGACCATACGGTGTTAAAGGGGTGTAATCACTGATATTAACAGAATTCTAAAATGCATTTGAAAATCACAAATTCAGTTAAATCCCTGGTTGACACAAACCTCATGTGGGTCAGATTAGAGGATAAGAGATAATCCCTTAGAATGAACAAAGAGATGATTTAGGCCAGGCTGAAGTGCCTAGAGTATGTGAGCAGGCAACTTCTACTAAATAGTCTTTGTACCCATAACATAGTTATATAACATGTAAAAATTATAGAAGTCTTCTAAAATGTGAAAAGTAAGATAGTCTTTCCCCCAGTCTTTCTCCAAATAGTATCAACGGGTTCCATCTCTCTGTGGTAGAATATCTGCACAAACAGTATTGTCTCTGGAGTAATTCTTCAGAACTCCTATGTTCTTAACATTATCTCACAATTTACCGACAGTATCTTGATTTTCTAATGCAGATGGCTAATCATAACAGGTTGTTTTTGTTTTTGTTTTTTGAATTTGATGAACTGAACTCTCCTGAGGGCAATCTTACTTATAAATGTTGGGAGCGTCTCATCATAACCTCTATTATCCTTATAGCAATATGAATGGGCATAAAGTTATTTTAATTTGCAAATGTCAACAAAAGTATAGAAAAAATGAACATATATTGTGGTATTAAAAATTATATTCACCTTCCAGAAAGTAGGTTGGTACTGTTGTAGCATGGGATTTGGCATCTGATAGAAATTTTTATTCTTCCTCCAGCACTTATGAACTCTGTAACCTTCAGCAGGCTATTTAAACTCTCTCCATTTCTTCATTTCCAAAATTGGGGGTAGTGGTAATGATAGTTGTGCCATGAAGTTATTAGGATTAAATGCCGCTAATGTTTCCTGACAAAGTAGTGGGTAGATGGTATTTCTTCCCAATTATAAATACACTGGTTATAATGCAAACAGATCAGTGTCTCTAAGCATCAACAAAAGGTTTGCTTTTTTAAAGGAAAACGTGTTTTTATGTCTCTAGCCATAAATTCTATTGCCTTACTTCCATTCCTCTCTTTCAAGATGTTCTTTAAAGATGTGGTAATATAATAAGGAGGCTAGGATCCCCAATGATGTCATTTCTTTCTCATAAGAAAAAGGGTTTTATCTGGAAGTAACAAGTGTTCTAGAAGATGACAAATATCTGGCATTCTCCAAACTTTTAGATCAAAATTATAGCTTTATTTCCTTGACTATCTGAACCAACTGGGATCATCGCAAGGGGAAGATAACAGAGAAGGTGCACATTATCAACACTACTCCTGACATTTTGCATAATACTTCCTTCTCAGGGAATGTGGCTTCTGAGCTCATTATCTGGAAGCTTCCAATTGATACATTATTTCCCCCTCAGTCTAAGTGATATTCTGCCAAATGAATCAAATAAAAGGCTTTAGAACCTTTATGACCTTAACTCTACGGAGAATAGCCCCATAGCACCCATATCTCACAGAACTTCATAGTTCAGGGGACCAGAAAAGACCTTAGTTCTAACATTATGGACAAGGAGACTTGATTCTCCATTTCCCTGAAGTCCCAGGTTGAATGTAAATGGCAGAGAAGAGCCAAAACCCAGATCTTCATATTCCTTATCCAGAGCTCTTTGCTTTCCTTATGACTGAGATGCCATCTCATCTAGATGGATAGATTATACATAAATTTCATTTTCTGGGTGAGTGTTCTTGTTCACTGATATGGAAAATTGAACAATGGATTTTTATTAAGAGAAAGTTTATGGTAGTTTTGCCAGTGATGACCGTGGTGAAGTTTTGGATGCTGATGGTATTTTATTGCTTCTAATAACTCTGTCAGCAAAGGAAGGCAAAACCCACATCTATTATGAGAAGAAGAAAAACTAAGAATTCATGGATTTCATTATTATACTTAAGGTGTTATCACCTCCTGGGAAGAAAGATAAATTAGAAGTTTGAGAAACTGGTTACCATTTCAAATTTAATCTCAGAGTATCTATGAAACCTAACAACTTCTGGAACACTTGTTCAAATTTTTAAATTATCTTCAAAATTCCCCCAACCCATTGGTAAATAATGAACATAAATGTCTTAGAGCTATTACAGTGAAATGAGTAAGGGAATTTGTAATACTTGAATCAAGCAGAGTATTTGTTTAACTTATAAAGACACGTTCCCTTTACTCAGTGTTCTTACTCATCCCTTATGGGTCCCAGGCCACAATCTCCTCCTGGATCACCTCCTCAACCAGTAAGCTAGAATTCCTATTGAGACATTAATGTACTTAAGCTCAATTCTCTAAACATATCTGTATGGCCTGTAGGCTAGTATGTAGGCACACTTTATTCTCACTAGCATCCACCAGTTGTTTTCACAGGATAGAATAAAAATTCTACGCAGGCTAGCTGAAGCTTTCTCCAGAGCAAAGCTTTCAGAAATTTTGTCTTTTATAATCATGTTCTATGAGCCTCTGGTCCTTAATGGAACATTTACATAAACCATAAGCCTTATTAAAAAGTGCTACTACACCAGATTATGGAGGTGTTCCCTCTCCCACCTGACTCTACCCTACAGGATCTCTAACATCCTGAGGATTTCAGGCCCGTCGGCCGCAAAGGATATATGATATCACAGGTGTTAAATGCCTGACATTTTAAAAAAATCTAATCAGCTGTACCGAGGAGACTTTCATTGCTGGGAAATGGAACATATGGCTAATACCAGAGTTATGTATTCTTACAGGCTTGTTCCTGCTGAGGTTGGGAAAAACCTATTCTTTACCCCCTAAAACCTAAAAGTATTAGCTGTTCCTTTTCTGATTCCTAAGAAACAGGTGTGGCGACAGGCTTTCCCTCAGTTCCTATAGTATACATCTCTAATATGAATAAAATCTTTCTTACTCCCTTCAGATAGAAATACTTCTTACTCTGTATACATGTATATGCAGGTAATTGATGGCACAGAGCAATTAAATTGAAGACTTTTGAGTAGCTTTTTAATTATGCAAGGCTATACTCTAAATTATGTGAGGAAATGCAGGTATTTAAATGGTCTTTGTGTGTAATTCATATTTACCACAAAAATCTGGTGAACGAGATACCAGTTTAGAGTCTTAAATTTATATTCAAATTGAAATAGCCTATAGAAGTAACACTTAAAAAAAAAAGGCTGGCCAATAACAAAAACTAAGATTGTCTTTGAAGGGAAGAATGTTAAAGTGGTTCACCTAAGAGAGTTTACATTTAATAACTTCATTTATTCCTCATTTCCATTGTGATGAAAGTCACATATGCAGGTTTTGTGATTCACACCTGGCTCGGATGTGAAAACAGTGAAGAGATTTGCCTAAAGAAGTGGCACCGTATTTCTACAAACATTTAAAACATTCCTCCTAAAGACAAAAGGTAGAAGCATTTCTTTTGAACATCAAATCTTAAGCATCGATTTTGGCAAAATTTATATGATATTGAGAGCATGATAAATGTTAAGGAATGCCCAGGATTCAATACATTCAATACAGAGCTTTGTTTTTTTTTCTTCTTTATAATAAGTACATTATACTTTTCTTATTCATCTTACTGCTCCTTTCTAATAAGTAATTATTTACTAGTTTTCGAGAATTCTCTTAGAATTCATAGAAATGCAAAGAGTTTCTGTAAATATTGGTTGTTCCAATAAAAATTATAAAACTAGCTTCCTCAATTTTACTGCAGTAGACTTGATTTCTATACTTCTAGTTTTAAGAAAATACATTGTTTCATTTTGGGGTACTATTTAACCAACATTTTTTTAATTTTTTATTGTTATGTTAATCACCATACATTACATCATTAGTTTTTGATGTAGTGTTCCATGATTCATTGTTTGTGCATAACACCCAGTGCCCCACGCAGAAAGTGCCCTCTTTAATACCCATCACCAGGCTAATCCATCCCCCCCCAGAACCCTCAGTTTGTTTTTCATAGTCCATCGTCTATCATTAGCCAACATTTTTAATGGTTTTTCCATAACTGTTTAATAAAGAAACTATTCAAAATATGCATTATATGCTACTAGTTCCCTGCTGCACAAAATCAATGACTATGTATCTTAACTACATGTAGGGATCCTAGCTCTGTAATTAAGGTCCTCAGTGGTCATGGATTTCATCCTAATGGAAGATGTTTCTCTTTGTAGTTAATATAACTTCCTGTTGTAGGATCTGGTCTACTGACTTTTTTACTGCATGTGACTTAGGCCTTTTGGGTATTTACAATGTTGATGATGGTTTTGTAGGAGAGTGGCAGAGGGAAAGAAAGAACAAATTACACCATAACCAAATATCTAAGTTCTGGCTCTACCATTATATAGCAAACTATTGTAACCATCCTTAACCTCAATTATTTAATTCATAAACAGTGGCAATAACAACATGCTGTCATGTTTTTTAAGAGGACTATTTTGTAAAACAAGTAAGGTAATATATGTAAAAATACTTTTTTAAATTATTAAAGGGTATATACATATAAAGTAGCTTCATCATTCTATTAGTTCTGTAAGTACATATAGTTAGACTAAACATTCACATCTTATAGAAAAGTTAGGTCTCAAAATTATGAAATTGTTGAAGTGGTTAGATTCATTAATCAGGTTGGACTACGTTATGCAGCATAATAAACTCAAAATCACAGTGGCTGAAAACAAGAGCCTTATTTTTCTTTCAAAGTACATGTCCTTTGAGAATTGTCTGGGAGAGCCAGAGCAGGGAAGTTACCTTCTGGAACATTATGTTACCATGTCAAAAGGAAAGTAGACAACAGAGGGCATTTTATGCTGTGACATAAAAGTGGCACTCTTTATTTCCATTCATATTCCTTGGCTAGAACTCAGCATAGTTGACCCAACTATTAGGGCCACAGAAAATGCTATCCTGCAAGGAGCCTGGATTGTGAAGAGCAGGAAATATTTACCTCTAATGACCATCTCAGATCCCCAATTTACAGAACCTAATGCCACATCCTTCTTCTGGGTACTCTGCCTTTCAGTTATTTAATCTGTACATCATTGTTTTTCCTACAATTTAAATATTTGTTAATAGGATTCAGCGTTATAACAATGTATATACACACATACAGGATTAGAGAAGATGAGGTTACTTTATTTCCTAAAAGTCATCTCTGTTTTAACAAATGGCTCTTAAGCAGCAATAACAACAAAATCTGCAGAAATCCATCAATGAATCCTTACTCTCTATTTCTATTTTTCAGAACCTTGGAATTTTATTTGCTACTCCTGAAAGAGAAATTTTAAGCAAGTGAGTCTCTCCTTCACAGTTTGGGTCACAACAAATAGACAGTTTGGCCTCTTTTATGAAACACAAAGTTGGACTAAAGTATTTAATTCCCCTCATCATTTATGGTACCCTCACCATCATTGGGAAGTGGTGAGGGTACCATCTCTAAGACTCGGAGCTCAGAGGTTGATATTTCAGAGAGTCAACTCAAATACTGATTTAACATAATAGAATGAGAAGGTAAAATAGAACAATGTTACTGTTCTCATTTTCCTACTGCTGTTCCAGCCATTATTTAACCAGATGGTTCATATAAAGTGGATTTTTTTTTCTGGTTTGAGATAAACTTTCTTTTTTCTTTCACTGTTTTCTTTAAAAATGCTGCTTATTTGACAGTCTTTTTCAAAAAGGCAAAAAACATATAATAGTTTGCTTCATAATAATAACCTCATTTCACACTTTTTAAACTTTCATGAATTTTCAAAGGCTAACATAAAGCAAATCAGGCTAACCAAAAACATTTTTGGAAAGTTGTTTGAGATGAAGACTGACTATTTTTTTTCTCCCCAAGAATATGTAATATGGCCAGTCTCCTACTTCCATGAAAACAATGCAGGTAATTAGTACCCAAGACAGAGGTCTCAAGCTCTCCAATAACCTATCACATAATAATTTAAGAGTCCACAGGATCTTAGTACAAGTGAAGGCAAAAGTTAACAAGTTATATAACAATATGTGATATGTGGATGGTTAAATTTTGTTTGTGTGAGACAAATATTATGGCTGAATGAACATACGTAAGAGACAAAAGAAAAATTTTAAAAAGATATCTCTCGGTTTCTGAACAGCAAAATAAACAAGTGTCACAAGTATCCACTTTTAGCTTCTTTTTCAAAGTCTAGCTTTACTCATAGCTAATAGTTTGGCCAAATATATATATTTGCCCACTTAACAAAACATAAGAGAAGATATTGAATGTTGTAAAATTGATAAAATTGCCCTTCTAATTAAGATACATCTGCATTTAATTATTTATAACCAAATTTCAAATCTCTTAACTGTCTTTCTAAATTAACATAATATAAAAAAGTTTGTAAAAATGAAAACCCTCATGTACTTACCCAGAGTGAAAATACTAATTCAAAAGCTCTATTCACCCCTATGTTTATTGCAGCAATATTTACAATAGCCAAGATATGGAAGCAACCTAAGTGTCCATTGATAGATGAATGGATAAATAAGATGTGGTATAAATACACAACAGAATATTACTCAGCCATTAAGAATGAAATCTTGCCATGTTATCTACAATAACATGAACGGACCTAGAGGATATAATGCTAAGTGAAATAAGTCAGAGAAAGACAAATACCATCTAATTTCACTCATATGTAGAATTTAAGAAACAAAACCAATGAACAAAGAAAAAAGAGACAAACAAGAAAACAGACTCTTAAATATAGAGAACAAACTGCTGGTTGTCAGAGGGGAAGGATGGGTGAAACAGGTGAAAGGGCTTGAGAGTACACTTACGGTGATGAGTTCTGAGTAAAGTATAGAACTGTTGAATCATTATATTGTACATCCCAAACTAATATAACATTGTATGTTAATTATACCTAAATAAAAAATTTTAAAAATTAAAAAAAAGAAAAAACCCTCAGCTTAACAATACATTACTTATTTGTATCATTATTGAGTATTGCATTACTTATATTCAGGTTTATAGATCCCTAGGCTATACACCAACCTGAAGTTTTTTTTTTAAATCCTTTTGTTCGCCTTTTGATGGATAATCCAAAAGTTAATATAAGTATATTCTTCATCATATGGGAAGACACCTAAAGACAAGTTCATGTTTATTTTCTTAAGAAGTTAAATTTAAATTATTGACTAACATAGAAATGATTCACTTTTATGAATAATTAGGCAGGCAGGGGGAAAGTCAATGGATGCTTTTTTGAGAAAGAAAAAGAGTGGTGGAAGTGTGCCTGGGTGGCTCAGTCAGTTAAACGGCTGCCTTCGGCTCAGGTCATGATCCCAGGGTCCTGGGATCGAGCCCCACATCGGGCTCCCTGCTCCGCGGGGAGCCTGCTTCTCCCTCTTCCACTCCCCCTGCTTGTGTTCCCTCTCTCGCTGTGTCTCTCTCTGTCAAATAAATAAATAAAATATTAAAAGAAAAGAAAAGAAAAGAAAAAGAGTGGTGGAAGTGGGTGGACAACACATCCAGTTTCTCATTTCAAACTTCTGATTAAATCACTACTTACCCAGGCAAAGAGTTAATGTGAGGGTAGAGAAAGGTTGGCAAAGTTACTCAGTGCAGTTCCCTCCTTATGAAAGAAAAAAAGAAAAAGAACAGATACAGGGAAAAAGCATTAACCACCACCACACCCAGATTTAATGTTAAAAAGGAACAAACAAACATCAATTTGAGCCACTTTCCCTACTAAGTGAAAATACCTTTACAAGAGCTAAGATTCCAGGTGAGGGAATACAACACCTGGGTTAAGCAGAGAAGTAAGAATAAACTCACTGATGAGGGTAGGAAAGAGATTTACATGACTCCCATCACCCCTCTTTCAAGTCCAGGCAGCCCAGGGCAGAGAAAGACATTTTTTTCTGGTGGGAGGAGAGTGAAAATGGGCACCCAACTTCACCACAGACCCCAGGGCACCCAACTTCACCACAGACCCCAGGGCACCCAACTTCACCACAGACCCCAGGGCACCCAACTTCACCACAGAGCCCGTTGCTGGCCCACTCTTACACCAAACTGACTTTTGTGGAAAACAGTGTGAAGTTTCTGCAAAAAAATTAAAAATATAAGTGTGGTATGATCCAGTAGTCCCCTTCTGGGTGTATAGCAGAAAGAAGTGAAATCACTATCGTGAAGAGCTAATGGACCCCCATGTTCATTGCAGAATTATTCACCATAGTCAAGGTATGGAAACAACCTAAATGTCCATCAGTGGATGAATGGATAAAGAAGATGCGGTGTGTATATATATATATATATTGTTCAGACATAAAGGGGAAAGAAATCCTGCCTTTTATGACAAAATGGATGGACCCTGATGGCATTATACTAAGTAAAATAAGTCAAACAAAGACAAATACTATATGTTCTCACTTATATGTGGAATCTAAAAATCCAAACTCATAGGAATAGAGAGTATGATGGTGGTTGCCAGGGGCTGGAGATATGTTGGTCAAAGGGTATAAACTTCCAGTTATAAGATGAATAAATTCTGGGGATCTAATGTACAGCAAAGATGATTATAGTTAACACCACCGTAATATATATTTAAAAAGTTGCTAAGAGAATAAATCTTAAATGTTATCACCACACACACATATCCCACCCAAACATGCAAGGTAATTGTGTGAGGTGATGTGTTAGCTAACTTTATTGTAATAATCATTCTGCAGTATGTATGTATCAAGTCATCATCATATTGTATACCTACATGTTATATATCAATTATTTTTTTAAAGATTTTATTTATTTATTAGAGAGTGAGCGAGAGAGAAACAGCATGAGAGGGGAGAGGGTCAGAGGGAGAAGCAGGCTCCCCGCTGAGCTGGGAGCCCGATGTGGGACTCGATCCCAGGACTCCAGGATCATGACCTGAGCCGAAAGCAGTCGCTTAACCAACTGAACCACCCAGGCGCCCTGTTATATGTCAATTATATCTCAGTAAAACTGGAGGGAAAAAATAATTTCCTGCCCTCATACATTACATTTTATTATGGAATCTATTTTTCCAGGGACTAAAATATTTGTGTGTGCTGTCTAGAGCATTTTCCTCCTCAGTGTAAAGGTACCAGGAATTCTAAGTTAGTAATCAAAATGTTGTTTTGTGAATATGATCAGAAAAAAAGGCAGATGGATGGTATTAGGATTCATTTCATTTAAGTCATAGGTAAAGCTAGGAAATTATTTGTACTCTAGAACAAGTGTACTCTCTAGTGATTGGCTTAATGATGTCCTTTTGATTTAAGATTTCTTTATTCTGAACATTGCTGGATGAAAAAACATGACTAAACCTTGGCAGATTCTTCTTTCTGGGTTCCAAGTGAACCATTTCAATTCTAACTCATTCTTTCAGAAAAATTGTAATACAACTGATCCTAATTTTGTTTGACTCAGTCATTTTTACCATATAATTTCAATTAAAAAAGAATAAAAACCAGGTTCCTATATCACAGTGCTTCATGATCAAAAATCATAAAAACCAAAATAAAAAGTGAGACAAAAAGCAAATAAATATGTCTTTCCATGATTAAACCCAACAGTATAAATATAATAAAATAATGTTATGTAGCCTATTAAATTTATGTTCTTGGGACACCTGGGTGCCTCAGTCAGTTAAGCGTCTGACTCTTGATCTCAGCTCACGTTTTAATCTCGGAGTCGCGAATTCAAGCCCTGCATTGGGCTCCACGCTGGGTGTGGAGCCTACTAAAAAAAAAAAAAAAGTTCTTACATCTAATTTTATAAAAGTTATAGCTTTATCTATATTTAATTTATTAATTATTTTCACTTTTAATATGTATAAGTTCCACATGAAAAGGAGTTTTAGTCCATGTTTTTATTTATACACATTTAGTTAACATTAAAATAAAATAATTTAAATATTCTGTCAGCATTCATGAAAATACTCTTCCACTCAAAGGAATTACATTTTATAAATTTGAAAACCACTTCCTGGAGTCATAGAAATTTAGGGATGGAAGGGGACCTTATTTTGATTCCTTTCCTTTATAAAAAAGCAAATTGAGCTAGAGAAGTTATATGAATTGACTGAGGGCATATAGAAATTTGTTGGCAGGTATAGTACAAAACTCAATTCTAATTTTTAATTCTTACTGATTATTCCATGTCTAGTTTTGAAAATGTATTTTAATTCTAGTATTCCTATACTAGAATGTCCAAATTAAGCACCACATTGTTCCTTTAATTACAGATGTCATCCATATGGATAGGTATCTATCCCTGTGTCTGGACATATTAACTGGAGAGACAGCCAGAATAAGAGATAGATATGTGGGTAGATAAAAATAAATAGAAACTTGTATTGAACAAATATATGCCCCCATGACGATAAGTATTTGCTTAGGTGTTCCTGAGTTAAAATTAATTAGAGGCCTAAAGAAAATCAGAAAATAGCAGCAATTTATTTGGAAAACCAAATAAAGTCTGTCAGTGAACTACAAATTTTCTTCCATTTTTGGCTAAATGTCTGGCTAGATGACTGGTAAACTGAGAGAAAGGGCAAGGTGTCTATCATCATGCAGGACCATGGCTTTCAGATGAGGGCATGTATATTAACTACATTTGAGCTGCTTTTATTTTATGGTGTATAAGCCCAGGCTCAGGTAAACAAAACAAGACAAAATACTTAAAACAAGATAATACAAAACAAGAAATACAAAAAACAAGATAAAATTTAGAATTTTATTCTAAATCTAACCAAAAGCCCCTGAGGGATTTTTTTTTAAAGATTTTATTTATTTGAGAGAGAGAGAGAGAGAGAGTGCCTGAGCAGGGGGGAAGGGGCAAAGGGAGAGGGAGAAGCAGACTCCCCGCCGAGCAGAAAGGCCCATTCGGGGCTTGATCCCCAGGATCAAGACCCGAGCCAAAGGCAGACCCTTAACCAACTGAGCCACCCAGGTGCCCCTGCCCCTGAGGGATTTTAATCAAGGGGTTTGAGGTTACCTGGCTGTTGTGTGAAGAAGAGATCTTATAAGGATAGGAGGTGGAAAATGGAAGGCCAGCTAGAAGGCCATAGCAGTAGGCCAGGTAAGAGAGATTTAGGGTTAAAATTAGAACTAAAATTAGGGTAAAGTTTGGGAATGATAGAGAAATCTGGACAGAGAGAAAAGAAGTAACAGTTAATGGTGGTATGAAATATGACCAAAGGTTTAAGTGAAGGGACGAGATCATTTGCAAAGTATTCATGAAACCCATCCCACTGACTACCCAGGAGTGGCACCCTTGCCATTTTTCTCATGCTTTATTTTTTTCCTTCATAGCATTATAACAATTGCAGTTATATATTTGTGTTGTGAATTGTTTAGTACCCAGCTCTTCCATTTAAGCTCTAGGTATCATGAGGATAAGGACTATGTCTGTTTTGAATTGTATGCTCAGCACCTAACTCCATGCCTGGCATAAAGCAGGCTTTCATTAAATCTTTATTAAAATAATGAATGAGGGGCGCCTGGGTGTGTAGTCAGTTAAGTGACCGACTCTTGGTTTCCGCTCCGGACTTGATCTCAGGGTTTTACAAGCCCTGCTTCAGGCTAAATACTCAGCATGGAGTCTGCTTGAGAGTCTCTCTCCTTTTCCTTCTGCCCCTCCCACTCATGCACTTTCTCTCTCTTTCTGAAATAAATAAATAAATCTTAAAAAAAAAAAGAATGAATGAATGCATCTCTCACCCAAGTGTTAGGGAGAAAATATGTGGTAGGCAGCGTTAAGCCTTATAACAGCCCTCCTTGTGTCAATCTCAAAATTCTAAGGGAAGATAAAAAAAAAAAATGGATCTCTTAAGTGTTAAGTTAGATGTCATTTATATATTCTAGGCAATATTTAAATTAACCACAATAACTTTCCTAGCATTTAACTAGAAATTGTACATATTACCTAAATTATAGCTTTTACCTATATCAAGTATATACCTTTTAAGCTCCTGACTTCAGTTGCCAGAAAATTTCTTTTATTCCTAGGGAAGCAAGAATAATATGTTCTCATTTATGCTGTCAGAAGGAGCTGGTTTTGAGAGTGGAATTTAAAAGGTCTATTTTTCTTCCCTTGGAACTTATTTCTAACCTCTGGCAACACAGCTAGCTTTAAAAAAAAAAAAAAAGCCTTGGTAACAGTGTTAGCAAGAAGCACATCTAACCTTTTTAAGAGAATAAAATCTAAAGATAGTATTAACAATTACTAAGCAATGATAAATTGGATCTTGTATAAATCATTCTCTCTTATCTGTTAAGTGAGATTTTCTCAGGACATTTATTTGATATCATTTTGTTAACCCACCTTTGATATCCATGTGAACATGATAAAACCTTAATTCTTTAAAATATGTCTTGTGATACAGAATTCCATCAATTTACTGTTCTTCCTCTTTTATTGTAATTTTACTATTAAGGGCAAAACAATAATGATTGATTTCTGTATTTATTAGATCATGGCATTATTAAACACAATAATAACTATTAAAGGAAAATTATTTCCTATGATCAGATTATCAAAAAATTGTTGCATTTAAACAGAAGCTTGATAAAGTGTTTTCCATGAAAACACTTCTCTGAAGCATAAAATTCAATAAACTAGATATATTTAGCTTTTAGAATTAAACTATTTATATCAAATTATAATGAATAAACTGGTATTTTTTCATAGCATTTGCTATTACCCAACATTCTATTTTAACATACATGTGTGTATATATAAAATATGCTTATATCTGATATACAGATTTAATATTAATTAAAATATCAATGGGTTATATGTCACATTAAAAATTCCCTAGTAATACTTTTACTCCTTTCTGTGTCAGATAATTAAAAAAGACATTTTCATGCAATTTTTCATGACTGAAAAATAAAATAAATGAGGTTCACACTAATTTGTTCTGTGTAGTCAATTAGCCTAGTTAAATTTCTCATGGATAATAACATGAAATTCATTGCAATATTCTAAAAAATGCAGAAAGCATTGTTATTTTTTGCCCCACCACATGATCATGCCCATGATACATAACACAGCTTAGGAGCCTGGGCTTTGTGGAAAAAAAAAACCCCAAAAAACAAAAAAACAAAACCCAAGACTATATATTATGATCTAGTTGAAATAGTAAAATTGCTAGTTTCCTCTGATTAAAAAATTGCAAGCTTGTCTCAGCTCTGGGGAGGTAAATGCTGCTCAACTCAAGAATGGCAATGCATGGAAGTACAATAAATTGTCTAGATGCAAATAAATTATCCTTATTAGGCAACTTGTTTGTTTCATTGTTTCATTTTATTATTCCACTTAGTAATGAATATTGTCATCAATTTGCAAAGTAATAAACAGTTTTATAATAGTAGTGAAAAGCACATGGCTACAATTTTTTAAAAATATCATTTTGCATGGTATCTTTTGCCATCTAGATATAAGCAAATTTCCAGTTCCAGTATTTCTTATAGCTAGCCTCCTTAGGAATTTTGCCCTTTGCCACCTTTCAAAATACCTATGCAAGAGTCTGCATCTTGTTGAATATTATAGTATTAAAACATCTGCAATATTTGCAAGGTACATTGACTCATGGTAAAACATTAATGCTGAGCAAGTACACAGAAGAATGAAAGCACTGAAGTCATCGAATTATGGTTGTAAATATGCCTTTAGCAGGGGAAGTATAATCAAAAAGGCTGCTTGGATTGAATATGTTCTTGTCCCATCTATTTGCAATAAGAAATGAACACTATTATTGTTTTAGCTTGGGCTATGTTTAGGTCCTTTTGGACTGCTATAACAAAATACCATAGACATTTATTTTTCACATTTCTGGAGTCTAGAAGTCCAAGACCACATCAGCACGGTCAGCTTCTGGTGAGAACTCTCTTCCTGGCTTGCAAGCTGCTCCTCACATGGCAGACGGTATGGGCCTGAGAGGTGTGGGGGACGAAACATAGCTTTTTTGTGTCTTTTCTCATAAGGTTATTAACTCCATCATGAAGGCCCCGGCCTCATGACCTCAACCTAACTCTAATTACCTCCCGAAGGCCCCATCTCCAAATACCATCACATAGGGGGTTAGAGTTTCAGTATATACATTTTGGGAGGCACATTCAGCCCATAACAGTGATATATTCCAAGGAAATTGTTGAATAAAGGATACATGTCATTTAAAAGAAAGAGAGAGATTGAGAGATGGATCTTTGCCTTTTATAATGGAGAATAATTCTATTTGCAAATAATTGGTACTACCATTGTAATGGCAGGCCATGCTAGTTATATATGTATGTTCTATTTGGCAGAAAAGGTGGTAAGATGATTTAGTAAATAGGAGATTCACAAATTTGTATCAGCTGCATCACGTAAAGGGCACTCTTTAACATTTTGAAGTATCTAAGCTTGTTTTTTAATTTTTCTTAATAATATTTCTCAGTGAATTATCTCTCTACTCCATGCATTACTGGTAGCACAGTCTTTAACAGATCTTAAGGCTTGTCTATTCCTGCCTTTGAATCTAGTGAAAATTAACATAACATTTATTTATACAATTTTGTAACAAGAATGCCTTTACTATCTAATAGGAAGCTAAAACTTTTATAGCCACTTGAAGATGTTAGTTGTTGTTTCCAGGAGGCTTTTCCTGTTAAGAAGTCGAAAAATAAGACAGTGAAAGAATAGCTCATGGAAGTAAAGAGATCAAGTGTGAATAAAGAAGGGAACAGACAAATGCCAAGAGAAATAACTTTTCCATGAATTAAATACTTTTCTTTTTCTGAAAGGTAAATAAAATCAACTTTTCTGCCTGGATTCTTTGTTATAATTCTTCAGAGGAAAGAATTGTGGACAGGTCTCTGATCAAGTGTATTTGACAAAAATTATTATAAATCCGCTTATTATTTAATGAAAAGGCTGAATTAATTTAGTGTTTGTCTAATTTTCCTATAAATCAAAAAGTAGCAAAGCTATATACTGTTTCATTAAGTGTGCTTGCCTTATAATTTCCACCTACCTTTTGTTTCTTCAGATTCAGAATGAATTCTATTCAGATATAGCTTTGCTGTACTGGAGACAATATGTGGTAACCTATAGATTACTTTTGCCAACATTATTGTATTCTGGTTTATAACATAGTGGACTTATATGACTGGAGATCAACTAAATGAATTAAATAAATTTAAAAGAAAGGTAGAATTCCCATAATTTATATGTTGCAGAATTAATAATAATCATTAGTAATAGCAAAACTATAATGCAACTTCTCAGGTTTTCATTTAAAAGTGTAGAAAAGGGTGCCTGGGTAGCTCAGTTGGTTAAGCGACTGCCTTCGGCTCAGGTCATGATCCTGGAGTCCCGGAATCGAGTCCCACGTTGGGCTCCCTGCTCAGCAGGGAATCTGCTTCTCCCTCTGACCCTACTCCCTCTTGGGCTTTCTCTCTCACTCTCTCTCTCTCTCAAATAAATAAAATCTTTAAAAAAAAAATAAAAGTGCAGAAAAATAGGAAACGTTGGATGGTTTTCCTAGAGAACTAACATGGTCATATTTTCATGTTTGAGCATTATATTTTAAGATGAAATATTTAGAGTTAGACAAAGAAGAGCAATATATTCCAGCTGTGATTTTATGTCTCATGCAGCTGTGGCTCACCTGCCCCGAAACATCAGTGGGTTAGACACTGGGTATTCTTTTTTTTTTTTTTAAGATTTTATTTATTTATTTGAGAGAGAGAGAATGAGCACAAGAGGCGGGAGTGGGAGAGGGAGAAGCAGACTCCCCACCGAGCAGGGAGCCCGATGCGGGACTCGATCCCGGGACTCCAGAATCATGACCGAGCCGAAGGCAGTCGCTTAACCAACTGAGCCACCCAGGTGCCCGACACTGGGCATTCTTTTCTCAGTAATATACTTGGAAAATATTAAAGCAACTAGCAGAGGCAATCTCAAATGAGAAGACCCAAGAGAATCATGTCAGTGAGGCTGTTGAATAAAACATATCATCTTAAAATCTTTGCTTACTTCTCCTGTATAATATCAGCACAATTAAAAGAACATGCTGGATTTTGCCTGGAGTGAGGTTTCTTTATTCCCTCAATTAAGCTCTATTCCAATAGTTGTCATTAGTTAGCATTTCCATAGCAATATACACATTTTAGCACAAGTGCTTTGTAACAATTTTTAGAAGTTTCTCTTCTCTGTGGTCTTATGAGGTAAAGTTAATCTAGTTCAGATTCACAGAAAAATACAACAAATTATATAGATCCTATATCTCATGTTGAAGCCACGAGCAGTTAGCTTTGCCACAAGCCAACACATTTGCAGTTCTTGCTGAATCAAAGGCGAAGTAATTTATGCCAGTTTACATCTGGAGTGAGCCCAAGATCTAGGCATAAACCTCTGTCCCCATTACCCATGGTCTTGAGCTCTCCAATAATATCATAATGATTCAGAAGCTAATTGGCAATAAAACCATAATGTGAACATATACAATTAAACATAGCATCGGAACAGTGAGATACCACTAGCTTTGCATAATGCATGGTGACCATGAACACAACTGGAAGTGAGATCTGATCCCCAAAGCGATGGAAACCTGAGCCTCAGCTTCAGGGTTGGATAATGCTCTGCTGAAGGTTGACTTTCAGTTACCTGAATCGGCTTAGATCGTTACAAGCTCCACCCAGCTTCTCTGGTAAGATTCCTAATATAAAATTAAAATAGAAGCAATAATCAACAATGGCTCTTTAAAAGTCAATCTCATTCATTAGAAAAAAAAGTCTCAAAACTCTAATAAATGTGACTTTTAAAAATCTTGAAGGCAAGTCATTCCCACACTCAACTTTTCAGTCTCCCCTGTCAACTCATCTTTTATTTTTACTTTTCAGAAGCAGCCAAATGCTCAATGTTTCCTGAATCAGAGGCTTTCCCCAAAGGCCTGCTTTGGCTGTCTCCTTTCTCTCGCTTTATACCAGTAGTAAAAATTTGCCTTTATAAATATGATAAATCTTTCATCTCTTTCCTCTGTGTTTTTACTTTAATGAGAGAGGAACACTAGGAGGGAAGGAATTGTACAGTGGCATTCTAGCTGTTATTTCCTCACTGAAAAAGTCATCTTTTGAAAATCACTTAGTTTCTCTTTGTTTTCATGCAAAATGCTCCATTTTTGGGGGTATATTTCCTCTATTTAGGAAGCAAAATGTGCTGAGCAGGACAAAAAGTAAGGTGTCTGAGCTTGACACATCTTATATCACCCTCTATTCAATTCAGTGAAGATTAAAAGTATTTAAAGACCCCAACTATCCTAATAATTTTCTCTCCAATGGATTATTGTAAGAATATTAACAGAATCCATGTTAAAATGGAAAAGAAGGAAGGAAAATAAGTTAATATAATATATTTAAACCCATAGCATCTTAAAGAATGCTGAATTCAACTAATTGCTATTGGCCTATGTGACATGAATCTGTTTCCAAAAATGTCTTCTATGCTCCAAACCTTAAATTCTCAGCTTCCATTACCACCTGACATACTGTTTTACTAATCTTTATGTCTTTTATCTAAAATATGGAGACCAACTTCCAGTTTGACCGAGAATCACCAAATATGCATAGAATATAATCAGGGACTGTGAAGTTCTGTGAGTTCATGGCCTGCTGACACAATCTCCAGCCCTTTCCTAACTCTAGAACCTTGTGGCAGGTGTTTGGATATGAGCTTATATTGCTCCTAAACAGACAGGGTTTCTAGTGGCCCATTGATGACCACTGTTCTCCTCAGGGATTTTCCCAAGTCTCCTTGGTCCCAGTGAGACCAAATACCCAGAACCACCCCATGTATGTGCATGCTTCCCCTAAATTCCAGTGTACTTCTTCTTTTTACTACCATAGGTTTGAATTCTACCACTCTTTTGACCTTCGTCTCTATTTCTAGATTCTCAGAAGTTTTACTCATGATGTCTCAGTCCCACTTGAGGGACCACAACTCTATTCTGATTTAATGATTGGGAGCCACTACCATCTTTTCCTCACCAGGTCTGGAGACTTAGTTGCTACTAAATCTCCTACCTGGAACCTTGCAAGTGGAAAGATTTTCTAAATGGAAAATGCCTACTATTGAAGTTCTGTGGCCTGAGATTCTTGTTATTATTTAATATCACTATTAACATTTTCTCGTCAGTAGGATAGAGTGCCTCTGTCTGATTCCCTCATCTACTTGTACACAGTCTAGATGGTAATATCCTTGAAATCGGTAACTATGAAATTAATTTTTTTTTACACTCCAGAGCCTGGTACAGTTAATGATGTAGCTGAAGGTATGAATGAATGAATTCCTCCATGTAATAGGCTGAATTATGGCTCTCCAATGTTGTTCAGGCCCTAATCCCTGCAACCTGTGAATATGTTATGTTACATGGCAAAAAGGACCTTGCAGGTGTATTTAAAGTTACAGACCTTAAAGAGATTAACCTAGATTATCTAGGTGGTACCAATCTAACCATAACATCCTGTAAAAGCAGAGAATTTCCTCGACATTCCTCCAACAATGTTCCCATACATTCCCAAATGTCCCTGTAGAGAATGTACAACACTAATTGAGAACTATAAATCCATGTTATTCAAGTTTACATGCTATTCTTTCCTAATATTAGTAAGGATTTTCAAATGTTATACTCATGTTTTATTCATAAGTGCTGGTTATTCTAAATATTTTAATTAATAGAATATATTACCCTACTAACTCCCTGAGGCCACAATCAAGAAGAATATATGGCGGTACCATGAATTGGCTCATGTAGTATTCCATCCACCTTTAAGTGTGCAGAGGCTGGAAAGTTAAGGGCACCCTTATCAACTCCCTGAGGTTTCCCTGTATGTTTAATTTCTACCAATAGACCTATCCTCAAGACATGGAATTGTAAGAAAGACTATGAAGGGGAACTGAGCAGGAGGCATCCGTTTTATTCATACATATTATAGTAATAGCGATGTATTTCGGAGCCAGAAACTGTAGCAATAGCTGCCTCATTTACTCACCAACTTCCTGTTTCCACAGGTTCCCATCATTTCAAGGTCAATAGTCTCCTGAATGGTTTAATTCTACTTTACAGCCTTAGGACCCTATCCTGGAAGCTGTTGACTTTACGACTCATTCCTCAAAGTTCAGCCATGAGTCAGTTTCTTTAGCATTCCCCCAAATTCTGTAGGAAGCTTAAGAGCCAGGAATAAATCCCCTTATGTTCAAACAAGCTAGCAAGGAGTCTGTGCTCTGCAATTAAATTCTCCTCAATACAGAATACAATTAGAACTAAATAATCAAGAGAAAACCCATGGGATTTTTGTGTGTTTATTTGTTTTTAAATGTAGAATCAAGTTAACTCAAAGGTAATTATTCCCATATCCAAGCAGAGAACACAAAAACTATTAACAGGTGCTTAATATTTTTCTCGATAGAAACCTAGTGACCATTCAGGCAAAAATAAAAAGAATTGTTTACCTATCGGTGGGGTTGAAATTATAGATAAATTAGTTTTCATCTTGGTAACTTCCCTTCTCTTCATTCTCCCTCTACTTCAAGCTGTCAAATAAATCCTGTCATTAAGAAATGATCTATTTGTCTTTTTCAGGCCTTTCTGTCAAAATGCATTTCTAATTAGAAACAACCAGAAAATAGAATTGGCCACTTTTTATTCGTGCCCCATAGTAAAAATATAGAAGAAAAGAGCTAGATTTCATTTCTGGATCAAAAGAGATCTGAACGAAATCACTGAAAAGGAACTTTGGTACCAAAAGTAGCCATAAGCATTTATTTAACCCCACCTGCCTCAGCCTAAAACAGATGCACACGCATACACAGCCACAACCCCTGTTTCTAGGGAATGTTGAAAAATTCTGGTGAAGTTACTGAGCATCCTAAACATGATAAAACTCACTTATCAGCCAACCTTATCTAGTGTTTAATGGGCAAGGTTACACTAGGATAGTATCTAGTTTTCCTTTATGAGTCAAAACCCAAAATCTAATGCTGGCTTTTTCAATAAGGGGCCAGCACTAGGAAAGCGTTAAATTATATAATGTTTATCACTTTGTTCAATTGTCTTAGTGTTCTTCTTATTTTTACTAATATTCTAAAGTCATCATCCAAAATACATCTACCTGTTTCTAACTATCTCTTTTTCTTATTTACACACATACACAAACGCTTGCACAGGTACACATGTGGGAAGCCTGTGTGTGCATAACAGACCCCTGAAGTTTTGGGGCTTGGAGATGTACATTGCTGCAATACAAACTAAACTGAATATGGGATATCATTTCTTAAAATCTCCTTAGATATTTTCAAAACTCATGCTTTAGCCTTCCACCATTCTGTTTGGTACCCATCTGTACTCTTTTGCTATTGTACTGGTTCTCTTTCCATCTTTTTCTCTTCCTTGTCTTATTCATAGTATTTTCCCCTCCTCTTTTCTTCAGCATTCCTTCCCTTTTTCCTCTTTCTCACTCAAAGGCCCCCCCAAAGAAACAAGAAAAACAACCAAAAAAATCCCACTAACAATAAATCCTCCATTTTCTTACATAGTCATTTATCTTTGGTTCCTAACCCCCAAATTTCAACAGACTATTTATATATTCTAAGAACTTACCTATGGAATTCCAAGCTTTCCATCTTATATTTTTTGATAACTGGTGGTGGGAGAGGGACTGGGGTGTGGGGTCTGAGGATAGTATAAAAAGATTCAAAAAGGATATCATAGCTTCCAGTTACATAAAGGTATATTTATCTCCCAGTTATTGATATTGAAATAACACAAATAAATTATAATTATGTGGTGACATAGCAGATATTTCAAATTAGAAAATAAAGGGGAAAATATATAATTATAGGTTTATATTACAGGAAGCATCAAATTAATTTTGGTTAATATTGGTTGATAAAGAGTGACTTTTTTCCATCATATATCTTTCCTTAAGCAGCTCAAATCAAATTTTCATATCTATCTGTGTAAATGTTTTGAAGACATGTTTTTATATTAAGCAAGTTCTAAAGAGCTATTAATACCTTAATTTATTATTCTAATGCTCTAATCCTTTTTTGCTTTATAAAGTTTAAGGTTTTTTTTTTTTTTCTATCTTCTTACTTAGGTTATCTATTGCTGTCCTGCAATCTCTTATGACTTAATGTTGTTGCCAAAATCATTTTCTATTTTCTAATCACACAGCGTGACGGTATGCCATTCTTCTTCACTTCAATACCTCATTCCAACTGCATTTGGAATCCTCACAGATAATGAACATGAACTTAATAGACATGTTCTTCAAGTCTGATAATGAGAAAAAAAAATTAAACTATCTCATTCATGAGTTGAAATTATTAACTGTGAATTTCCTCATTTGTCTCATTTAATGAGGTAATTCATGTGCCAGCACATTCAAAACTATACAGTGTTATGTAAATGTTGGTTATTATTTACAATAATAATAATAGCAGCAACACTCTCTCTTCATTACCATACCCTCCAGAAGCTAATACAAAGCATAAATGTCATGAACTGTGACTTCATCCACTAAAGACTAGTCAGAACACAGCCTACTAAAAGCCTAGTTTTGATAGAAAAATGAAGTAGAGTAGACATGCATGGATGATAGCCATTTAAAAGGGTTTTCTAGATCTAGGAAGATACTCTTATGTAAAGATATAAGCATAAACAAATAATAAAATGGCTATTCCAACAATAAGAAGATTTACTTCAAGCTTCTATTAAAGAAATAGTTGCCATAATTCACTTAAACCAAGTTATTTCACAGAATTTACAGTGGCAGACACATTTTTATTACATTTTCAGAAAAAAAACCCTACATTATCTTTCAAATAAAGAAAGGGAGGGGCACCTGGGTGGCTCAGTCAGTTAAGCCTCACACTCTTGATCTCAATCTCAGCCTGGTATTGGATTCCACACTCAGTGTGGAGTCTGCTTGAGATTCTCTCCTTCTCCCTCTGCCCATTCCCCCACTCGCACTCGTGCTCTCTCTTGCTCTCTCTAAAACAAACAAACTCTTTTAAATAATGAAATAAAATAAAGGAGGGGGAAAATAAGTGGGTGTGGAAAGTGAGCAAATATTTACCCCCAAACCTTCAAATTTGCCCCTAAACCTAGAGATAACTATCTGGTAGAGTAATTGGTAAGAGGCTGGAAAGATATAAAGCTTAGACATGGAAGTTTGTGAAGAAATTCACAGAAGTGTCAGGAAGAAGAATTGTCAATGCATGCCACAATCTTCCATCTACTGGGAATCTCCAAAAGTCAAGTTATATGGCTAAGTATGGTGAAACAATCCTAAGGACCAATCTCAATGATCTTTTATTTTCCTAAACAAACAAACAAACAATCAAATGTTTCATAAGAAAATATAGGAATAAGTTCCTGGGCATGGATCTTGGTAATGTCTTTTTGAATATGACATCTAAAGCACAAGCAACAAAATACAAAATAAGTAAGTGGGATACATTAAACTAAAAAGCTGCTGCATAGCAAAAGGAACAATGAATAAAGTGAAAAGACAACCTATGGAATGGGAAGAAAAATATTTACAAACCATATATCTGATTAGGGGTTAGTATACAAATATAAACAATTCATACAACTCAATAGCGATAAACTAGCTCAATTAAAAAACGGGCAAAAAAAAATTCTTAATCTCAGGAAACAAACTGAGGGTTGCTGGAGTGGTGGGGGGTGGGAGGGATGGGGTGGCTGGGTAATAGACATTGGGGAGGGTATGTGCTATGGTGAGCGCTGTGAATTGTGTAAGGCTGTTGAATCACAGACCTGTGCCTCTGAAACAAATAATACATTATATGTTAAAAGAAAAAAAGAAGAAGAAGATAGCAGGAAGGGAAAAATGAAGGGGAGGAAATCGGAGGGGGAGACGAACCATGAGAGACTATGGACTCTGAGAAACAAACAGGGTTTTAGAGGAGAGGGGGTTGGGGGGATGGGTTAGCCTGGTGATGGATATTAAAGAGGGCACGTACTGAATGGAGCACTGGGTGTTATATGCAAACAGTGAATCATGGAACACTACATCAAAAACTAATGATGTAATGTATGGTAATTAACATAACATAATAAAATAAAACAAACAAACAAACAAAAAATGGGCAAAGAGCCTGACTAGACATCTCTCCAAAGGGGATATACAAAATGCCAACAGATACATGAAGGTTGCTCAACATCACTATTCGTTAGGGAAACACAAATTAAAATCATGATGAGATATCACCTCAAGCCTATTAGAATGGCCATCATTGAAAAGTTAAGAGATAACCAAAACTGATATGGGTGTGGAGAAAAGGGAACTTTTGTGCATTGTTGGTAGTGTTGTAAATTGGTATAGCCGCAGCGGAAAACAGTATGGAAAATCCTCAATAAATTAAAAATGGAACTACTATGATCTAGAAATTCCATTTCCAGGAAAATGCCCAAGGGAAATGAAAAACTAACTTGAAAAGATACCTGCACTCCCATGTTTATAGCAGCCTTGTTTACAATAGCCAAGACCCGGACATAGTTTAGGTGTCCATGGATGGATGAATGGATAAAGAATATTCCACACAATGGAATATTATTCAGCCATAAAAACAAGGAAATCCTACCATTTGTGACAAAATGGATGGACCCTGAAGACATTGTGCTAAGTGAAATAAGTTAGAGAAAGACAAATACGGTATACTCTCACTTATAGGTGGAAGCTAAAGACAAAAACAAAAACAAAAATCAAACTTACAGAAAAATAGATCAGACTTGTGGTTACCAGAGGCAGAAGGTGGAGGGAGGGAGAACTGGAGTAGGGAGACAAAATGTATCATTTCTCTAGGTGGGCTTTCTCTCCATTTTTGGTACATGTCGTGAAAGTAGTGCCAAATCCTATAGACAATGCAACAACAACAAAAATCTGGTTGAAAGGAAAATATCTGGCTAATATTCTAGCTGGAAACTCTTCATGACCCTGTACAGATAGTTTATTGTGTATTTTCCCTCTCCTGGTGATTTTTCTCTCTGTTGTTTTGTCCACATCTTATTTCAGTTTCAATCTGAATTTTAGGTACACATTCTAAAATCTCCCTTTTTACTCCCCACCGTTCTTAAATCCCCTTTGGAATTTTATGGATGCTATTTAATATGATTACTCCTGATATAAACACCTGCAGCATACAAGATTTTTATGATATATTTAGATACAGATATACCCAGGTCTTTGTAAAATTAATTGATTTTAGTTGCATAAAAGTTATAAGATAAAAAGATGAAGGCAGAAGGAATAAACTTAACTAGATCAGGGGAGAAAATCAAGAAAAGAGAGGTCCATAGATAAATGCAAGAAGTAATCAAATTAACAAGGATTTTTATAATGGTATAATTAATGAACTGCAATTTTACATTAGTCTCCAGCAAAAAAGAAATATGGAGAAGGAGTAAGGGCAATTATGCATTAATGAGGTCTATGATAATAGAGTAGCAATATTAGCAGTAATGGAATTAAATTTTGTAAAGGAAAATTACAGAAAGACAGCAGATAAAACAACACAGTGATATGAACTAGTCAATTGTTCTAGGGAAGTCGCACCTAATAACTTCACTGCAGGACTGAAACTTCAATTTTACTTACAAAAAAATACAAAAGTAAAAAGAGAACGTTATCATGAATAAATAAATTAGTAATTTGTATTTCCATAGGTATAATTTTCAAAACTTTTTTTTTTATATATAGAAGTATTATCCCCAAACAACTCTGATAGAGATTTACAGATGGGGCACTAAAGGCTGAGAGGGATTAAATAATTTTGCAAAGGTGCACATGCCTATTAAACAAAACCAGAGCCATAGATCGCAACTTGAGTTTTTCTTCTCCCTATGCTTATTTTACCTCCTTCATGACCACTTAAATCTCAACCTTTGTGTGTTAACCTGGAACAATTTCTTTCTTTTTACACTTTCTTTTTAACTGTTTTTAAGATGAATTTATTCCAACATTATCAGAAGTTCTCATGTTATGCCATGTTGAAAAATCACTTTCAAATCCAATTTATTTGTTATTAGAAGTGAAGTCAATAAAGATGATTTACTCTCGCACTGTCTTTGGCATTTCTCCTTTTCTATTTCTAGAAGACGGTAAGTCATCATTTTTTGAAAGAGGTAAATTGTAACTATAAGGAAGCCAGTGATATGTAATTGGTTCTTTCAGTAATATAGTAGTCGCTTTTCACATACGTTATAACAGAAAAATTATTCATTCTTTTGTGGATATAGTTTCTTTCTCTACAGATAAGAATTATAATATGCAATTTGTTGGCTTTTTGGGGATCTAGAGGAAAAGATACCTTGGTAAAATAAAAACAGAATATAAATATGCATAGAAAATTAGATATAGATAGCTAAGCACCTCAGTCACTTGCTGTTTTAATTATCAATAGCTTCCCAAATAAAATCGTATTTTATTTTTTAAATTTTTTTTCTGTGTGTGTTTACTTTTTTTCCTTAATGCCTGTCACCCAGTTACCCTATCTCCACCCCCCACCACCCCACCAGCAACCTTCAGTTTCTTTCCCGTAGTTAAGAGTCTCTCACAGGGGCACCTGGGTGGCTCAGTTGGTTAAGCGTCTTTGCCTCAGGTCATGATCCCGGGGTCCTGGGATCGAATCCTGCATGGGACTCCCTGCTCAGTGGGGAGCCTGCTTCTCCCTCTGCATCTCCCCCTGCCGCTCCCTGCTACTTGTGCATGCAGGTTCTCTCTCTGTCAAATAAATAAATAAAATCTTTAAAAAAAAAAAGAGTCTCTCATGGTTTTTCTCCCTCTCTGATTACTTCCCATTCTCTTTTCCCCTCCCTTCCCCTATGATCCTCTGTGCTGTTTCTTATATTCCTCATAAGAGTGAAACCATATGATAATTGTATTTCTGTGATTGACTTATTGTATTTTAAAATGAGCTAATAATACAGCTTGTAATTATAATCATTTCCTTGATTAAGATTTCATAGTATGTCATAAAGTGAGAAAATTCAAGAATATGATGTATTTTTATTGAAACAGGATTTAGAATTTGAAGAGTCTTTAATAAATGATTAAGTATATTTCATTACACAGATACCTTGAGATAGGTGGTTTATAACCTAAACTAGAAAGGTAATGGAAAATAAAGCCATTGTTTTCCTCACATAATGAATTTCACATCAAAAAGAAAGGAAATTTAACTATATAAACTTTACTTTCGGGTGCTTACAATCAAAGACCTTCACTGTCAAAAATGTCATTATCATTGAAAGGAAGACATCGGTCAAAAGAAACAATATTTGAGCAAGTTATTCCCTTGCCTCTACTATCTCTGTAAGCATATTGATTTCTTTTTTTTTTTTAAGATTTATTTATTTGACAGAGAGAGACACAGCGAGAGAGGGAACACAAGCAGGGGGAGTGGGGAGGGAGAAGCAGACTTCCCGCGGAGCAGGGAGCCCGATGTGGGGCTCGATCCCAGGACCCTGGGATCACGACCTGAGCCAAAGACAGAAGCTTAACAACTGAGCCACCCAGGCGCCCGCATATTAATTTCTTTGTGAGATTTTGAATTACCTTTTCTCAAAGAATTTAAGACAACACATATATGAAAGTAAGTAAACCTTAACCATTATAAAATTTAAAATATTAAAACTAAAAAGAGAAAAGAGGAAGGAAAGTAAGAAAAAACATCCAGTATGGGACACAATATCTGTGAATCCTACTAAGTTGGTAAATATCAGCAAATAAAGCAATACTGTCTATTTCCTGAATGAGTATGTTTTTATGTGAATAGTGGGTTCAAGCTCTTCTCAGACACAAGAGTGAATGAGACCCAAAGAGGACACTATGTGAGAACTGATTGCTTAATGCCTTTTTAAGTTTCTTTGAAAATGAACTGGTCAATAAAATCCCCTTTGTTTATTAGGGAGTGAGAGGCAGTCAGGCCTTAGGGCAGAAAAAATAACAGATGCTAAGGAGTAAACAATTCCTTTTTTCCCCTCGTTTAAGGAAGACTTAAATTGGAAAGATAAGGAAAATATGAGTTCTCTTGATTTCAATAGCTTCTATACCAGAAGCTGGTGGTAAAGACCCTCCCAAATGTTACAGGTGTTTGCGTTCAAATGTAATCACACAGATGTTGGCCGCCTTGGGATGGAGGTCATCTTCAGAAGTCCCGTGTCACAGATTTTCCCTAAATCCCCATGACAAACATCAGCTGTGGCTACGCTTTCACTTTTTTTTTCCCGGATACGACGATCTCTCGGCTCATGCCCATGATTATCACTTTGTTACTTAAATCAATTTAAAGTAAAACTGGAAAAAAATGAACGTCATCAGAAACTGCATTACTGTGAATAAGGCTTGTCCTCCTGGATACAAGGAGATAACCAGTGCCTGATCAGGTCTATTTCCACTGGCTTAATCTCCTTAGAATTTGGGGCTTCCAAGTCCACTCAAACTGTTCTGCCCAGAAGCAATGTAAGGGAAGCCCTGTATCTGCCTTAATCCAGACCATTTTTATGCTAAGTATTTCTTCAGCAAAAGCGCAATGTGGAAGAGACTATTACAGCCCACCTCTCTCTGATCCCAGAATAGAAAGCTGACTGCTCTCTGACTGCCCTGCATCTTCCTCTGGATTTTTCTCACATCATTTATTTCTTGGAGTGCTTCTCCAAGAAAATGTGTATTTCAAAATATATAAGATATCCAACAGTACATCTTGAATTCCATGGTGAAATATTTAGGTAGGGGAGGGACTGATACTTCCTGGGCTCACTACAGGTGCATTCTTATTAATTCTAATAACAACCAATTGGGGTACCTATTATTAGCTCTATTTTTGAGATGAGGGTTATTTTACTTCTTTGAGATCGTCACAGAGCTAGAAAATGGAGAAGCTAAGTTTGAGACCACATTTTCTGACTATAAGGCCATGCTGTTTCCTGTAATTAGGTTGCCATAAAAAAAATTTGTGCTAAGGTTTCCATAAGCACTGGATTATAAAAACCTAATAACTAGATAAAGATTGTGAAAAAGAATTTGTTAAGGAAATATGGTTAGATTGTGTTCATGAATTTAAATTCAAATCAGTTGTCAGCATTGTATGTATCCAAGGAAACCATTTCACAAACAAAATTGTATGCACTTGATATCTCATAACACCTGCTGGGGAAAAAGGGGCACTTAGTAGCTGCTTAATAAATGCATTATAATAGGCATGTCCTTAATATTTTAACTGTATATCTACTATGCAAGGTGTCACTTATTTGTGTGTCATTTCCCCCATCTGTACAGACATGCTGTCTGTCCTTATTCACCTCTTATAACCCCATTCAGGAATTTCTCTCTGTTCCTTCATACAACTGATCTTCCTAAAGCCCTCTAAAGTAGCTGTGAAACTTAGAATTTATATGGCAATACAAAACGTGTTAGAAACAGATCATAAAATATTAGCTGGACTGTTCCATTTCCTGGCTCAGAGTAGATACTCAATGCACTGTTGTAGGATGTTTTATAGGCTACAGGTGTCCCACCTGAACCAGACTGCTGGGCAAGGCAAGATGAGCTAATTTGGCACTTAAGGGTTATTTTTTTTCCATATCCAAATAATTGTGTTAAAGAAAAATTATTTGGGTACACTATTCTTATTTTACCAGCATTAACAGGGAAAAGAAAAACATATGGGCAAAAGAGAAGATAGAATGAAACCAGGACATAAAAAATGAGATACTATAGGGCGACTGGGTTGCTCAGTCAGTTAAGCATCCAACTCTTGGTTTGGCTCACATCATGATCTCAGGGTTGTGAGATCTAGCCGTGTTGGGCTCTCAGTTCAGCGAGGAGTCTGCTTGAGATTCTCTCCCTCTCCCTCTGCTGCTCCCCATTCTTTCGCTCTCTCAAATAAATAAACAAAATCTAAAAAAAAACTGAGATGCTACATTTAGTGAAAGCTGACCAAAATGGTACACTATCGTCAGTAATAGATGCAGCTCAAAATCAACTTGTCAGAATAACAGAACAGTATTTGCAATTATAAGGCAAATATTTTTGTATGCTATAATAATGTCTGTATAGTTTCCTTTTTCTATAATATAGATTTATAATTATAGTATTTGGGGTAGTTTACAAATTATAAAATAATATGTTTCGTCTAAAATTAGGTTTAAACTGTTCCTTGGGTCGCCTGGGTGGCTCAGTTGGTTAAGCGACTGCCTTTGGCTCAGGTCATGATCCTGGAGTCCTGGGATCGAGTCCCGCATTGGGCTCCCTGCTCAGCAGGGGGTCTGCTTCTCCCTCTGACCCTCCCCCTTCTCATGTACTCACTCTCTCTCTCTCTCTCTCTCAAATAAATAAATAAATAATCTTAAAATAAATAAATAAATAAATAAATAAACTGTTCCTCAAAGTTCTAGCATCCTGAAGAAGGGCACACCTACATGAAGGCAGTTTGGGGGAGGGACATCAAGCTCTATGCCATATTTTTCAAATATTTTCCATATAGAAATCTATCCACAAAAGGTTTGTAGAAAATGGTTTGCTGCTAGTATTTTAATCCAATCACAGAGGTTATTTTTCAGTAAAAGTGTTATTCATATCTTCTCATACATTAAGTAAATTGTAATTCTCTTACATATGTAAAGATATTTAAATTATTCAGTTATAAATATATAATAAAATATTTAATGATATTTTAAATAATATTTAATGGACATCATACTGAGCCTGATATTTCTGAAAATATTATGTAGTTCATGTATTATTAATGTTTTTCTAAATTTGCATATTTAATATTTGCTAAATCATAGAAATTAACAGATTACATTAAGATGCTGAATCAAACTATATGCTATACATGCCAAAGGCAGTTGAACATGAGGGTTAAGAGCCCAGACTTTGTAAAAAGAGTACCTGCGTTCAAATCTTAGTCTGACAGTTATTTGGGAGACTTCAGTTGTGATGATTAATTTTATACATCAATTTGACTGGCCACCGGATACTAAAATTAACGTTATTTCTGGGTGTGTCTGTGATGGTGTTTCCAGATGACGTTAGGACTTGAATTCGTGGATTCAGTGAATTGCTGTCCCCAGTGTGATTGGGCAACATCCAATCTGTTAAGGGCCTGAAAAAGAACAAAAGATGGAGGAAGAAGGAATTTGCCCCTTGTTTTTTTGCCTCATAGATGAACTGGAATATCCCACGTCATCTTCTCTTGACCTCAGATGGTACTTATACCACTGGCTTCCTAGGTTCTCAGGTCTTTGGACTTGAACTGAGTTATATCATCAGCTTTCCTAGTTCTCCTGCTTGCGGGCAGCAGACCGTGGGACTTCTTAGCCTCCATAATCATGTGACCCACTTCCTCAGAATAAATCTCTCTCTCTCTCTCCGTACATCTCCTGTTGGTTCTGTTACTCTGAAGAGCCCTAATACTTTGATGAAGCTACTTGACCTCCCTATGTCTTAGTTTACTCATCTATGAAGTGGTAATAATAAAACACTCCCCAAATAGGATTATTGGAAGATTCAATAAGAGAGAATATGTAAATATTTCTTAGAATTTAACAGATTATTCAGAACAGTGCCTTGCAAGTATAATAGCCATCACTTTAAGAGCGCTTGCTATGTGCTAGGTAGGTGTTAGAGTTTTATCATTATTCAGTTATTTATTTGTTTATTTATTCAAAAGAAAGTGATGCACTATGGTTATTTACTTGTCAATAACCATTGGCAGTGGTGTATTAAATGGTATTAGAGCAATTAGGTACACATGAGACCTCAAGTAATAATGTAATAATGTCTTCTGCGATAAGGAACGCTTAGTTGGAGGTATGTGGTTAATACTCATTAAATAGCTCTGCTTGTGCTTTAGTTCCAATTTACTTTATATATAAATAAATTATACAGGGAATTTCTCTTAAAAATAACAATTCCACAGTTGTACAAGATTGGGGAAAATTTTTAGAGGATAGGTTAGTGGTTTTTCATTCAGTTGAGCAAAGGTGATTTGCTTCCTTTATAGGTCCAACATTTTGCTCCTCATTATAGTAAGTAATGTGACATTTGACATCTATCTCAACCTTAGAATCAGGATTATTATCTCATTAATTTTCATATTTTCTGCAGGAAAGTCAATATTATCAACTTTCATAATGGAGAAATTGTATGGCCAAAAGTCTTAGTAATTTGTCCATTGTTTCAAATCAAAGAGAGAAGCGAGACTTTGTAATTCCAGTGAAGGATTATACTATTAATATCATCACTTTATAGGTATTGAAGACCAATACTTACTTTTTTTCTTGGAAACCTAACATAAATGTATGTTTAGGGCATCAGTAAGAAATATTACATTGTTTAGTCTTCAGTCCCTATATTGTTCTTTTAGCATTGCAGGATATTTGGCTATGACTGATCATGCTGGCTATCTATCTATCTATCTATCATCTGTCTATCTATCATCTATCTATCTATCTATCTCATCTATCTTTTATCCTTCTATTAGCTATATATATTTATTTTTCTTACTCAAAATTATAAATCTGAATATGTCAAAAACCTGACTTTTTAATTTACATTTGCCTGCAAAATTTTATGTTTCTTCTGTGCCTTTCCAAAAATAAACACTTTTGGGCTCTATTTTTCTTTGCTTACTTCCATTATTCAGCTCATCCTGAAACCATTCCATGAAGTAATTTTCTAAATAATTCAAAGTACATCAAAATTTCTGCCTTAATATACATTGTATAAAATTTCCTTGTCAATGAGGAGTTTTCATCTTCCTTTTACAAGTTGTTTTTCTTCTTTCATGTATAAAAATATTTTCTTATGTAAGTTTTTTGTTGTGTACTTACCAGTAGAGGCTTCAGTAGGATTGATGTTAAAATGGGGATTATTTTTGAAGAGCCCCTAATTAAGATTATCAGGGAGATTTAAAGCTTTTGTGGATGCATATGAAGCCAAGGACAAATATATAAATGCATTATCATGAGCAACCTGAAGGATCAATGAGGGGCGGACAAAAGACCTGTGTATTTTTATAACTCTTTTGCCATCTTACTCTTCCCCCCCACCCTTCAGAAGCTGAAAATGATTGAGTAAAGGATAAAGCAAAGCACAATGTTCTACTTAATTTAAACAGGATTTTCCCAGATAATGGAATTATAGTTTTCTCGTTATTTTACATGAACCTTTAAGAGCCATCAGACATACTTGAATTTGTATTAAGAATTCCAAGTCACCCATCAAGGATTTTTCTAAAGCTCAACTTCTGTTATTTACTTCTATGTTACTAGAGACTAGGAACTCTGCTTTTCTCATATTTTATAGACTCATCACTGTTTTTCAAAGAGGTTTTTCATGATGACGACAACACATCTTCTCTTCTTTATCTGTTTCATGCTTGTTCTATCAGTTTTGTATATTCTTTTCCTTCAAAGAACTGTGTGTTGTTGAAAACTATTACTGAAAATACCTAAACCTACTTGACCTAACTCTCTTAATACAAAAAAGTATCTTTCTATGAAGACAAAGTACTTAATAATAAGTAAATATAGAAAACAGAAAACACAACTGCTTTATAGGCTGTATGTATTTATGTACATAATTGCATATGAACAAGGGCAGAAAATGGTTTTGTCTTCTTTTTTGATAAAACAAGAAAAAAGATCCTTACCATTGCTGTCTCCTGCAAGCACTTTTTTTCTGGTTCCCTAGATGGTGGTAAGGGAAAGGGACACTGTAATATACACTTGCTGTGTACAAGTTACTTCAATTTTTAAAATTTTGTTTTATGTAAATTATAAGGTTATACTTCTTAAAGTTGAATATAAATTCTATCATGTAAATTATATTTATTACAGTGTATAATTCAGAGATGTGCTTTGATAAGTACTTAAAATTCTTTCCAGGTTTTTAAAAATTTTAATACATATATAAATTATTCCTTGTCTTTAGCACATTTAATTATAATCTGAGCATAAATTAAAAATGTTTGTTAAATTCTTGGAAAAAGAAACCTTAGAAATTATAGTGTTATAGTCTTTAATAAAAAATATTGAAAATTATTTTAACCAATATACTCTAAAATCAATTAGAATCATATATTTGATTAATTATTTGGTTAAAGAAAATCAGTCAAAATAAATCACTAGAGAGAGAATGTTTAGATTTAAATGTTGGAATATCGTTATATATTGCCACAATAAGCCTGATACAAAGCAAATTAGCAAATGCAGATGACATTCAACTGAAAATGAAATCTCAAGATTTTGAAGTTGGGATGGCACTGAGCCATTTGGTTTTAAAAATCTGTTTTCAGATTTCTTTTATTTTAAAATTTTGTCATAATAAACCTGCTTTGTGAGTTAAAACTACTTTTAGACTTCTGCTTTTCAGTTCCACAAGTAAAGAGATTAGAGGTTGTCACTATCCTAACAAGTAAAAAGATGAACAAACTGAAAAACATCTCTTCTTAGATGTGCCAGAGAAGTGAGGTCACAGAGCAAACCACTGCCCCCAAAATTAGAGAAACAAACAAGCTGGATATAGAGAATCACAACTTAGTGAAGCAGAAATCCCTGAGTAATATCATTTGCAGGAACCAATGCTGGGGTAGGAAAAACTAAACTGTAATTGGTGAATTGCTAAAGGATCAGAGTGGACAAGTCTTTGAGTTAAAAACTCCAGGAGGACAGAGCCATAGGAGGGTTCTCACACTTGTGAGTTTTAACTCCCATAGCTCTTTCCGGTTCTCACAGTGACGATCAGAGAAAAATCCTCTTATGCTTTTGGCAAGGGAATTGGAAGGACAAAATTTTGAAATACATCAAAAATTATGTTCTTCTTAGCAAGGCCTTCCCTCAAGACACTATTTTACCAGAGCCTAACTTACTGGGATTTTATCAGAAACCAACTGACCTGAAATACAGAAAATATACAACACCAGCCACTTCTAGACATCCTGGCTTATCTGAGGGGGTGAACAATACAGAGAGTATTTGTGAAGCTCATAGAAAATAGTTTCAGGGACACAAGATCACTAAAATACTACAAACGAATCATAGGACTAAAAAATATTCCTTCTCTCCCACTCCTGACCACCACATCACTAAAGGCCGATTTACCCCAGTTCCTTTTATCTGGCACATCATGTCCAGCTAGCAAAGAAAGATTACATACTAAAAGACAAAAAGCACAGTTTGAAGGAACTGAACAAACATCAGAATGAAAGCCAGATGTGGCAGAAATGTTGGAATTATCAGACTAGTAGTTTTTAAAAATCTGATTAATAGTCTCAGACTTTTCATAGACAAAGTAGACAAGATGCAAGAACAGATAGGTAATGTAAGCAGAAAGATGGAAATTCTAAGAAAGAACCAAAAAGAAATGCTTGAGATATAACCATGGTAACAGAAAAGAATGTCTTTGGCGGGCTCATTAGAATATTGAGCATGGCTTTGGAAAGAATCTCTGTGCTTTCTTGCTTTCTTTCTTTTTTTAAGATTTTATTTATTTAGGGGTACCTGGGTGGCTCAGATGGTTAAGGTGTCTGCCTTTGGCTCAGGTCCTGATCCCAGATCCTGTGATCGAGCCCAGCGACTGTCTCCTGGTTCAGCGGGGAGTCTGCTTCTCCCTCTCCCTCTATCTCTCCCCCTGCTCATGCTCTCTCTCTCTCTGTATCTTTGTGTCTCAAATAAATAAATAAATACAATCTTTAAAAAAAGATTGTATTTATTTATTTGAGAGAGAGCATGAGGGAGAGGCAGAGGAAGAAGCAGAGTCTGCTGAGCAGGGAACCCAATGCAGGGCTTGATCCCAGAACCCAGAGATCATGACCTGAGCTGAAGGCAGCTGCTTAACCGACTGAGCCACTCAGGTGTCCCAAGAATCTCTGAGCTTAAGAATACTTAAACAGAAACTTTCCAAACTGAAAAGCAAGGAGGAAAAATGATGGAAAAAATTGAAGAGAACATTCAATAACTGAGAGATAACTATAAAAGGTGTAAAACACATATAATGGGAATGCCAAAAAGGGAAATGAATGATAGGAACAGAAGAATTATTTGAAGCAATAATAACTGAAAATTTCTGCAAATTAATGTCAGACATGAAACCACAGATGCAGAAATTCCAGAACATCCCAAGCAGGATAAATGCCAAATAAATTACACCTGAGTATATCATATTCAAAGTGGAGAAAAATCAAGATCGAAAAAACATTTGAAAGTAACCCCCGCTACCCACCACCTTACCTATAAAGGAGCAAAAATAAGAAAACATCTGACTTATCTTCAAAAATCATGCAAGCATGAGGAGAGTGGAGTGAAATCTTTAAAGTGTTAAGAATTTTATATCTTGCAAAATTCTTTCAAAAGTGAAAGCTAATAGACCTTAAATATTCTCACCACACACACAAAAAAAGAAGGAAGTAACCATATGAGGATGGGTTAACTAACCTTAATGTGGTAATCACTTTACTAAAGATAGATAGATAGATAGATGTCAAATCATCATATTGTACACTTTACACTTACACAATGTTATTTGTCAATTATATCACAATAAAGCTAGAGAGAAAAAAGTGAAAAAAATAAAAATTTCTCAAACAAAAATTGACAGAATTTGTTGCCAATAGAACTGCATTGCAAGAGATATTAAAAGAAGTTTGTCAGAGAAGAGGAAAGTGATAAAGGTTAGAAACTCAGATCTACATAGAAAAGGAGCATTGAAGAAATTATAAATGAAGGTAAAATAAAAGCTTCTATTTGTCTTATTCATAATTGACCTGACAGATATTGGTTTGTTCAAAATAATAATAGCAACAATATATTGTTATATATATATAAAATATTTATATTTTTACTTGATTATGTATTTATTTATGTGTATGTGCGTACCTTATATATAATATATGTTATGTATGCTTACTATAAGTGAAATGAATGGCAACAATGATATAAAGGACAGGAATGAGGTATTAGAATTATTTTGTTACTATAAAGTATATGCACTACCTGTGAAGCAGTACAGTGACATATAAAGTAAACTTGGATTATTTGCAAATGTATATTGCAAATTCTAGGGCAACCACTGAAAAAAAGTAAGAAAAGCAGTATAACTGACACGCTAGGAAGGGAGAAAAAAGGAATCATATAAATTGCTCAGTTAAAATAAAAACAGGCAGAAAAAGAGTGGAAGACAAACACTGGAACAAAGAATTAGGGCAATGAATAGAAAACAGTAAGAAATATGGTAGATATTAATCAAACTGTTTCAATAATTACTTTAAATGTCAAGGATCTAAATACATCAATTAAAAGACAGATTGTCAGAGTTCATCAGAAAACAAGATCCAACTATATGTTGTTTATAAGGAACCAACTTTAAATATAAAGACACATATACATTAAAAGCATAAGGGATGGAGAAAGACAAACATTGACAACACTAATCAAAAGAAAGATGAAGCAGCTATATTAATTTCAGAGGGAGCAGACTTCAGATCAAAGAAAATTTTTAGGGAAAAAGAGGGGCATCACATAAGGATAAAGGGGTCAATTCTCCAAGAAGATGTGACAGTCTTAAATGCGTATGCACCTAACAACAGAGCATTAAAATATGTGAGGCAAAAACATAAAACTGCAAAGGAAAATAGATGAATCCACTATTATAGTTGGAGAGCTCAACACCTCTCTGTCATAAATGGACAGATCTGGCAGGTAGAAATTCAATAAGGACATGATCAAACTCAACAACATCATCATTCGACTGGGTATAATTGATATCTATAGACTACCTCATTCAACAACAACAAAATACACATTCTTTTCAAGCTGACATGGAACATTCATCAAAATAGACAACATTTTGGGACATAAACACCTTCACAAATTTAAAGGAATAGAAATCATATAATGTCTGTTCTCAGACCACAGTAGAATTAAAATAGAAGTCAATTGCATAGATAGCTAGAAAATCCCCAAATACTTAGAGACTAATTTCATCATTCTAAATGACACATGAATCAAAGAAGAACTCTTAAGAAAAGTTAAAAATTATTTTGAATTAAATAAAAACTAGAACACGAATTTTTAAAATTTGTGGGATGGAGCAAGAGCAGTTCTTAGAAGGAAATATATAACATTGTATGCATATATTAGAGAAGAAGAAAGATCTAAGTCAATAATCTAAGTTTTCACCTAGGAAACTAGGAAAGAAGAGTAAATTTAATCTAAAGTAGGCAGAGGAAATAAATAGTAAAAATTAGAGCACAATCAATGAAACTGAAAATAGGAAATCAGTAAAGAAAATCAACAAAACCAAAAGTTTGTTCTTTGAAAAGAAAGGTCACTAAAAACAATAAGCATCTAGACATGCAAAGAAAAAAAGAAAGAGGACACAAATTATTAATATGAGAAATGAAAGAGGATATCACTAAAGATCCCATGGATATAATAAGAAATACTATGATAAGTTATGCTCACAAATTTGAAAACCTAGACAAAAAGGACCAATTTCTTGAAAGAGACAATCTGTCAAAACTCAGACAAAAAGAAATAGACAATCTGAATAGGTCTATGTTTATTAAAGAGATTGAATCAATAACTAATAATCTAAGGCTGAAAGCACCAAACTCAGGTGGGTTCACTGGTAGAATTCACTGGTGATTTCTACAAAATATTTAAGGAAGAAATTAAACCAATTTTCTACAATATCTTTTGGAAGATAGAAACACAGAAGGAATATTTCCTAACTCAAAACCAGACAAAGACATTGCATGTAAAGAAAAATATCTTCCATGAACATAGATGCAAAAATCCAACAAAATATGAGCCAATCATATCCAAAGTGTATAAAAAAATTATCAACCAAACCAAGTGGGATTTATCCCAGGTATGTAAGGCTACTTCAACATTCAAAAATCAATAAATGTAATCTATCATATCAACAGGCTAAAGAAGAATAATCCCATGATTATATCAATAGATGTAGAAAGTACTTGACAAAATCCAATACCCATTCATGATAAAAGCTCTCAGTAAAGAAGAAATAGAGAACTTTCTCAACTTGATAAAAAATACCTACAAAAACTCTGCAGCTCATATCATACTTAATAGTAAGAAATTTGAAGCTTTCCTATTAAGATCAGGAAAAAGGCAAGGATATCTCCTTTCACCACTGCTTTTTAACATTGTACTGGAAATTCTAGCTTAGTGCAATAAGACAAGAAAATGAAATAAAAGATGTATAGATTGGGAAGGAAAAAAATGCTCATCTGTGAAGAAAATTCAAAAGAATTGACCAAAAACTCCTGGAGATAATAAGCAATTATTGCAAGGTTGCAGTATACAAGGTTAAAAAGTCAATCATCCTATATACCAACAATGTACATATGAAATTTAAAATTAAAAATGCAGTATTGTTTACATTAACGTCAAAAAGTAAAATACTTAGCTATAAATCTAATGACATATGTATAAGATTTATATGAGGAAAACTACAAAATTCTGATAAATGAAACAAAGAAGAACTAAATTAATGAAGGGATATTCTATATTCATGGATAGGAAGATTGGTATTGTTAAGATGTTCACTCTTCCCCATTTGATCTGTAGGTTCAATAAGATCCTAGTCAAAACCTTAGCAAGCTATTTTGTGGATATTGATAAACTGATTCTATATGAAGAGTCAAAAGACCCAGAACAGCCACACAATATTTAAGAAGAAGAATGAATATGGAGGACTGACATTACCAGACTTCAAGACCTATAATATAAAACTACAGTATTCAATCATGCTTACTATAAAATTGGTGTAGTATTGGGAAAAGAATAAACAAATGGATCAATGGAACAAACTAGAGATCCAAGAAACAGACCCACAGAAATTGGTATTTGATAAAGGAGCAAAGACAATGCAAAAGAGAAAGGATAGTCTTTAACAAATGGTGCTGGAACAACGGGACATACACATGCAAGAGATGAATCTAAACACTCTGGGGGAACATACTCAACTCTCAGTGTGCAGCTATATAATAGTTTTACTCTGTGGCCATGTCTTATATGCACTGTATTCAAGAAGATTTTCACTGATAGAAAAATAAGCTAATAAAACTAACATTTTATCTTAGTTTCAATATACTTAATGGATATACCATGGATCAGGCAATTATGAATTTGTAAATAAAGTTTTATTGAAACACAGGTGTGTCCATTCATTTATGTACTGTAGTGCTTTTATTTTTATTTTATTTTATTTTATTTTATTTTATTTTATTTTATTATGTTAGTCACCATACAATTCATCATTATTTTTGATGTAGTGATCCACGATTCATTGTTTTCATATAACACCCAGTGCTCCATGCAGTACGTGCCCTCCTTAATACCCATCACTGGGCTAACCCATCCCCCCACCCCCCTCCCCTCTAAAACCCTCAGTTTGTTTCTCAGAGTCCACAGTCCCTCATGGTTCATCTCTCCCTCTGATTCCCCCCCTTCATTTTTCCCTTCCTTCTCCTAATGTCCTCCATGCTATTCCTTACGTTCCACAAATAAGTGAAACCATATGATAACTGACTTTCTCTGCTTGACTTATTTCACTTAGCATAATCTCCTCCAGTTCCATCCATGTTGATGTAAAAGTTGAGTATTCATCCTTTCTGATGGCTGAGTAATATTCCATTGTATATATGGACCACATCTTCTTTATCCATTCATCTGTTGAAGCGCATCTCAGCTCTTTCCACAGTTTGGCTATTGCGAACATTGCTACTATGAACATTGGGGTGCATATGGCCCTTCTATTCACTACATCTGTGTCTTTGGGGTAAATACCCAGGAGTGCAATTGCTGGGGCATAGGGTAGCTCTATTTTTAATTTTCTGAGGCACCTCCACACTGTTTTCCAAAGTGGCTGTACCAACTTGCATTCCCACCAACAGTGTAAGAGGGTTGCCCTTTCTCCACAACCTCTCCAACATTTTTTGTTTCTTGCCTTGTCAATTTTTCCATTCTAACTGGTGTAAGGTGGTATCTCAGTGTAGTTTTGATTTGAATTTCCCTGATGGCTAATGATGATGAACATTTTTTCATGAGTCTGTTAGCCATTTGTATGTCTTCCTTGGAGAAGTGTCTGTTCATGTCTTCTGCCCATTTTTTGACTTGATTATTTGTTTTTTGGGTGTTGAGTTAGAAGAGAGCCCAAATATGGACCCTCAACTCTATGGTCAAATAATCTTCGACAAAGCAGGAAAAAATATGAAATGGAAAAAAGAGTCTCTTCAATAAACGGTGCTGGGAAAATTGGAGAGCTATATATAGAAGAATGAAACTCGACCATTCTCTAACGCCATACACAAAGATAAACTCAAAATGGATGAAAGACCTCAATGTGAGACGGGAATCCATCAAAATCCTGGAAGAGAACATAGGCAGTAACCTCTTTGACATTGGCCACAGCAACTTCTTTCAAGGTACTTCTCCACAGACTAGTGAAACAAAAGCAAAAATGAACTTTTGGGACTTCATCAAGATAAAAAGCTTCTGCACAGCAAAGGAAACAGTCAACAAAACAAAGAAGCAACCCACAGAATGGGAGAAGGTATTTACAAATGACACTACAGATAAAGGGCTGGTATCCAAGATCTGTACTGTAGTTTTTGAAATAAAATGGCAGAATTAACAGTGACCATATGGCAGGCAAAGCCATATTTATTATTTGGCCCTTTTAAGAAAGTTTATAATTCATTTTTATTTGAAAACCTTGTCATCTTCCACCTGAGAAGTGAGCAAGTCATGGATGGTTCTAGTAATGTAGTATTTTTTCCTCCTTAATTTTCTTGATAATTTATGACATTAGAAAGTTTACCATTTATCTTGGGAATATATTTGTGATAAATTTGAAGAGTAATCTCAATAAGCAAAAATATAAGTTAAATTTTGCAAACTGGGTAACCTAGACTGAAGAGTGAGGAAGGGTGAGGTATAGAAACCCATCCGTGTTACATTTAATAAGTAAAATGTTACCCTACGGTTAAAGATAAACACACTGAGACTTAGGGAGGACATGTAACATAAAAATGCAAAATACCATGCAGCTGATGAATTAGAGAGCCAGGATTCAGACCCAGGCCTAATGCCAAAGCTTGCATCTGACCAACTCCTCACCCCTGGTGTCCCACAATCTCCTACATCTAACACATATATGCAGCCAGCACAGTATTTGTTGGTGCCAAGTAACTGTGGGCTTAGGTCCATGCAAACTATCCTAATTCCAATGAAAAGTTGAATTCCAATTCAAAACTTAGTATAGCAGCGAATGAGAGGGAAGGGCAAGCTCTTGTGTATTTTTCCAGAATTTCTGCGAACTAATGAGATGGGAATTCTGCCCTTTTGGAATAATTAGAATGTAATTTCTACTCCTCCCCCCATCCTTCTTTACTTTCCCAAGGAAAACAAGTGCCCTCCCAGCCCTTCCTAGTTTCTTGGTTTCAGATCAGCTCCTCTGCAGGAAGCACAAAAGCTTGCCCTGCTACTTTCCCCAAAGGTGCCCTCCTGGGAAAAGCAGTATTTGTTCACCTGCTCTGGGTATGACTGAGGATGTTGGTTTAGTTGGGAGTGGGAAAGACCAATAGCAGGTCAAGGCACATTTACTACTTTGCCAGCAATAAATACATTTTTATCTCCAACTTTTTGTCCCTAATTTGGAGGAAATTGGGATATAATCACCTGCTCACTCATATTCTTGAATCAAGGACATTATCATGTACTCAACATCTTTTTGTCACAGGAGTGCTATTCTAAGTTCTCATCTCAGAGGGTAACATTCTACTGTTAGAGGCACAGAATCTTAAGACTGTAGTGGGGATCTTAGAAGTCATTTAGTTTAGTCTTCCCAGCAATGCATAACTCAACAAATACCATCTTACCTGTTTTAATTAGCTAATTTGTGTATGTTATCCACAAAACTGCCATATAAAAGAAAAGCTGAAACACATTTGCTGCTTATAAAGTCACAGTCCTTGCAGCTTGGCAAAATTCTGGCCATCTGAAATGTGCAACATTCTAGCTATGCTGTTAGAAACCAGCTTTCCATCCCACGGGGCAGGAAGAGGTTAGCACAAGATACAAGATTTAGTGTTGATCATAGTTATACTGCCCTTGGAAATCCCTATTTTCATGTAAATTTTTGGAGCAAACAAATGTAAACAAAAGAAAAAAGAAAGAAAATGAAGGTTATTTGGAGTGGCAAAGCCTTGAAAGTCTTCACAGTCTTGTATCTCCAAGGAATCTCTTTGGCTCACAGGTCACTCTGCTATTGGAAGGAAATTCGAATGTAAATAGTGCAGCACAAGGTGTTCAATGATCAATGCTGATTTCTTGCCAGGATTGGCTTCATTGAGCACGTTACCCTAGGCAGTCTCATTTGCTTTAATACTCAGCTGTTTCTGTCTTAAAATTTCTAATAATTTTTGAATAAGGAACTCCATGGTTTGTCCTCATTTTGCACTGGGTACCACAAATTAATGTCGCCAGTCCTGGTTCTTGCTAGTGCAGACTTTTGCTCTGTATTACATTACCCAAATAACATGAAAAGTGTACGGGATTTGTTGCTGTTGTTTGTTTTTAGAACAAGTAAATGACTTTTTAAACTACTTACCAAAGACAGCATAACAAAAAAGTTAGACTAGCAGTGAATATGTTTCAAGTTTTTTGTTTGTTTTGGTTTGGTTTGGTTTTGGTTTATTACAGTTCTATATCTTTTTTTTTATTGTTATTATGTTCAGTTAACCACCATATAGTTCAGTTAGCCAGCATATCTTTTTAAGAAAAAATAAGAAATAGGAATAGAAATAGGAAATATTTTCTACTGGATAGATAAGGGACTGGAGTAGACTCATTTTTTCTTTTTAAGATTTTATTTATTTAGAGAGAGAGAGAGCATGCACGTGTGCACAGGTGACCTGGGGGAAGGGCAGAAGGTGAGGGGGAGAGAGAGAATCTCAAACAGACTCTGCGCTGAGCACGGAGCCTGACTCAGGTCTCATTCTCACCACCCTGAGATCATGGCCTGAGACAAAAATCAAGAGTTGGATGCTTAACCGACTGAGACACCAGCCTCTGGAGTTATACTTCTGTTCAAATCTGGGGTAAATCATTTGTAAGCTCTGTGACTTTGGTAAATTACTTAACTTCTCTGTCTCAATTTTCCCATCAACAAACAGAGATAATAGTAATATTTACCTTGTGGGATTATTTGAGGAAAAATGAGACATATGTAAAACACTTAGCACAATGTGATTAATACTGAGATATTAATATCCCCAAATGCCTAAATTCACTAGCACAGTGTCTTATGGGTGCTAAGATAAATATTAATTAAATTGTTAAATTAAAAAAAAACTAAAAAGATATCAAGACTTATCCAAGAAAAACTTTTTACTGACAAAAGTTATAATACGTTTTCCTATACACTTCATTTGACACATTATTTTTTCAAAAGTGTTTCAGCAAATAGGGACCTTAGAATATTGACATTCTTTATTGCCTATAAACTACTTGGATTTCCTTAAAAGAAAGTTTACATAAATTCTTAGACATCAGACAATATTATCCATCTTCTTTAAATAATTTCCATCAGTTTTTAAAATTTAAACAAATCAGGAGGATATAAAAAATGACCAACAATCTTTTTTTCTTAAGATTTATTTATTTGAGAGAACAGGAATGAGAGAGAGAGTACATGAGAGGGGAGAGGATCAGAGGGAGAAGCAGGCTCCTCGCTGATCAGGGAGCCTGATGCGGGACTCGATCCTGGGACTCCGGGATCATGACCTGAGCTGAAGGCAGTCGCTTAACCAACTGAGCCACCCAGGCGCCCAAAAATGACCAACAGCCTTGACCAGTGTGTCAATTTTTGTTTATCAAATTTATAAGGTTGACTCAAATGTATAATTAAACATTGAAATGTGTTTATGTGTGGCCTGCATCTACTCTGTATAGAATAAAAACAGTTTAATACCATACATTGATAAGAAATATAAAGAAGTTTCCTTAGAATCCACTTGATAAAGGGTGCTAGAGAACTGGTGATCAGTGGACCTTGAGTATGAGTATGAGATTTGCTATAAAGGCTTTGAAAGCACAAAGCCTCCAAGGCAAATGAGAATAATAATCATAATCCCAATCATAAGCCTAATAACACGGGGGTGATTAAATATCACTCCCTGGGGAAGAAATAGATTGATTCTGTTTCATAAAGGGGAAAAAACCCACATCTTCCTCAAATATGGCATTAACTATATGGCTAAAGTTGGGTTTCAAGTGGAGGCTGGTAAATTGAGGAGAGATTAATAATGGCTTCTCTGAGGTATAAGCACTTACCACATGCAGAGGTGGTTATATTGACTAAGCATCTAATTTGGTATTAGCACATTTTAGCTGCTGAGTAGATATGATCTTCCTTAGCAGGAGGGGAAGAATAAAGGGGGGGAAATCGGAGGGGAAGACGAACCATGAGAGACGATGGACTCTGAAAAACAAACTGAGGGTTCTAGAGGGGAGGGGGGTGGGGGGATGGGTTAGCCTGGTGATGGGTATTAAAGAGGGCACATTCTGCATGGAGCACTGGGTGTTATGCACAAACAATGAATCATGGAACACTACATCAAAAACTAATGATGTAATGTATGGTGATTAACATAACAATAAAAAATTTAAAGAAAAAAAAAAGATATGATCTTCCTTTTGTTTCCAACCTGCTAGCAACCACCTAATTAGATTCTATCATCACACCTCCTATCCACCACTGCCAACAGAACCCTTCTGTCAAGATATACTCTCCATCTTTTAAGTAGCAGATCTCCATGAACCTGGTGGCCATCAGAAAGCTCATTTACAGCTAGTGACCTCCAGTACGCCTGTCTCTGCCTTCAGCCGGTTCCATTTCTTTAACTATAAAAAATTAGTGTTTTTTTAAAACAAAAGTTCTTGTCAATGGATGTCGCACTTCCTCTTCCATGTGTTTGCAATGTACCCTGAAATTCATTAAATGGATGACTTTAAGGGAAGGAATTTGGTATTTATTTATGTATTTATCACAATCCCATTCTCACCCACATTTTTCTTATTTGACCATTGTTTAGGAAGAAAAATAATAAACTGATCTCATTTATTCATGTCATCTCTTGTAAAGATCTTTATTATATTGTAATTATAACATATATTGTACTGTTTCATCATGAGCACAAAATAATCCCATAGAGGCTATCAAACAAGCATTTCAGTACAACAGGCTTGGTTTGCACTAAAGCAAATTCGACATAGGACAAAATAAATATATCCCATTTTGTCCACTCCCTTCAAAGATGAACAATACTTCAAAATAATACGCTTAATAGAAAGTTACCCAGACAACTAAAGAAAGTATTCTTTTTTTTCAAGCTCTCTCAGGTAAGGGTATTAGTTGACTTGATTTATCCACTTTAAATTGTTGGTTCATACAACCTGAGAGGTCAAAAAGAAAATGTGAAAAATAATAATTAAAAAATAAATTTAATGGTTAAAATGATAAATGCATTCATTTAGTTGGTGCAGTAATCAGTGTTTATGTTCTAGTTCCCTTTCTTTATTTCAGGATGAATCACATGGTGGAAAAGCCCCGGTAAGTTCATACCTTAGGGAACCACAAGTTTCTTTCAACTTCCTTATTACTAAGGGAGAAGTCAATTGCTGCACATTTGAAAATATCTGTATGAGCCAGAGTAGTATAAATTAAAAAAGAAAAATGTTATACAACCAATTTTAATTAGGCCATATAAATAAGAGCAAGGTTTTGTTTTTGGAACTGAAGTAAACTGAGACTAAAAGAAGGTTGATTGTTGGGACTCCTGGGCAGCTCAGTCAGTGGAGCGACCAGCTCTTGATTTTGGCTCAGGTCATGATCTCTGGGTCCTAAGACTGAGCCCTGTATCAGGCTCCCCACTCAGCGCAGAGTCTGCTGGAGATTCTCTCTCTCTCCCTCTGCCCTTTCCCCTACTCATGAGGACATGCCCTGTCTCTCTCTCTCTCTCAAATAAATAAATAAAATCTTAAAAAAAAGCGATTGCTTTAACCAGTTCCATAATATAAATTTCTAAAAACTAGGAGCCTTGAGTTGTAATCCTATATCTCCTCCTTTAGACCTTGCTGCTCAATGCATGCTGTAGGCCTGTCGTAATATTCAATGATAGAGGTCAGGTTTTAGAGTAAAATGAAGGACAGCTATTAGATATAAATTCAGCAACCTGTGGTACTAAAATCCAGTTTAGCAAAGAAAGAGAAAAGAAAAGGAGAAAGGAGAAAGAAAAAGAGGAAGGAGTGGAGGTCAAAGAGAGAAAAAGCAAGCTTTGGTACCAGAGAACCATTGTTTGAGCCTGATGTTCCTCAGCTGAGTAGGAAACAATGCATGACATACGTACTCAGGGTGCACAATCTGTCTTTTTGTGAGGTACTCACCTTCCTGACGATTCTGTGTTCTTACAATTTCTCTGTCTTTTCTACTCAGCATTGCGGATCCTGGATGTGAGAGAGAGTCAATGTTTTAAGACGGGTTTAAAATCTCTATCTTACCAAAGAGAGAGAAAGACAAAAGCATTAAAATACTAAGGGCTTTGGGGCACTAGGTCTTTTTTAATAATCAATAGTTAATAATGATTACCTATAATTATATATGTAGATGTTAGCTAAAGCTCTACGTAAATACGTAAATTTAAAAACTGTCAAAAAATTTAACTGTTTAAGATTTTTAGACTCAATAAAATATTCGTTATCATCAATTGTAATCTCAGTGGCTTTACCATTAGGGTTGCAATCAGGATTGGGCTTAATTGGAAAAGACTTGATGTGTGAAAAAACAAACAAACAAACAAAGTTCCCTATGGAAGTAATATTGGAGTTTATTCCCAGTTGGAAAAGACTATTTGGAAAAAAAAAAGAACAAACCTCCTTAATGAACTGAAATACTCTCATATTCTCAGAGTGCTTTTACTTCTTTAGTCTGGAACTTTGTCTCTCTGCTTACTGTAAGTAATTATCTTATGCTAAAATATTTTTAAAATAGCAGAATTTAGCCTTGAAGTGAACCCTGTACTTACATTCTTATTATTTTTCCATATTCAAGGTTCAAATAACTTTTTAAAATAAGCCCCAAAGTGTACTGATTTATATATCTCAATAACCAAATATCATGATGACTCTTTTTTTTCCTCTCCAAATTTTTATTTAAATTCCAGTTAGTTAACATGTAGCATAATATTGGTTTCTAGTGTAGAATTTAGCGATTCATCACTTACAACACCCAGTGCTCATCACAAGTGTCCCCCTAAATACCCATCACCCATCTAACCCATCCTCCAGCCCACCTCCCTTCCAGGAACCATCAGTTTGTTCTTTATAGTTAAGAGTCTGTTTCTTGGTTTGCCTCTTTTTTTCCTCTCCCTATGTTCATTTGTTTTATTTCTTAAATTCCACATATAAGTGATATCATATGGTATTTGTCTATCATGGTAACTCTTGTTCCACACACTAACATTTGGAAAAACCTGTAAAGATTATCAGTCATCTTGACCTCAATCATTAGAATTTTTTAAAAGCTGGTATAACATTTGAGCTTCCATTTGTGAGTTCTTTGGATTGCTTTCAGTATAAGTCAGGCTGTACAGCACCTTATACAAAATACTTCAAATTATTCTGCTGGAGATATTAGCACATGAGTCTTTAACTTCTGCTTTTCAACAGCATTTTTCCACTTTAAAAGCATATCCTTTTGATGTGTGCAGGCACAACATATCTGCAATTATATAATTACATGATGCATATGCATAATATTGAAATTATAGATGCTCCTCTGTGCTCATTTAGCTGACAGTGTAAAAAATCCTACCATTCTATCAGTTCATTGGAAGCAGCCAGAATATTAAAATGTTCACAAGTATTCTTAAGTCATTTACCAAAATGGTTAACAGACTAATTTTTATGACTCTGCTCCAACTTATTTTTCTTTAAAATTGTTCTCTCAGAAACACTTAATTAGCTGTCCAATTACATTCAAAATTCTGCAAATATATTTATATTAACTTCAGGCTAAAACATAGATTATTAGTTGTTAGAAGTTTTGCTAATTCTACAAATAAATAAACATGCAAATAAATATTAGTCAACTACTTCTTTGCTTATTCTAGGACCAGAATTGAATACCAAAAGCGGAAAGGCCAGACCAAAATGCAATCAGAACAAAAGGAGCAGTGAAATTCCTAGTCAAATTTTATAGAGCAAGAATAGCTATATTAAACCCGTGTCCTGGTTCAGTGACAGCAGTATCTGAGTGTCTTTTGGTTTTCATTCAAGCATTAGACTTTTAAGACAAAAATCTTTATGTGGTAGTGGTGATGTTTTATTTTTTAATTAGACTCAGTTAAAATAAGGCGGATATTAGAGAACCTCACAAGTGGCTTCTTCTTTTTTAATTTCCTTTTTGGAGATTAGAAGAAACAAAGAAGGATATGTGTATGTGCCCTCTGCTGGCAACATTAAGATCATAGTGTCTTTCTAGAGACAATAGAAACAGAATCCTGGAAGCAGAACAGCACATTCTATTCAAGACATTTTACAGAAGGAACAAAACAGATTTGAATTAATTAAGGAAATGTTTTGAAAGGACTGGAGGCAAGTGTGGTATGGCAGTCTACAGCAAGGCTTAATGAAGTTATTGGAAAATAACAATGTTTATTTGCAGAAAAATAATGAAACTTAAACATCTAGTTTGTTTAATTCTATTAAGGTTCTAGAAGACAAAATAAAACTAAATTACTTTATGAGATCAATTCAAGCTTTGTAAACCTCTGACAATAATTATAGTTCAGTTGTCTCTGGATCTGAAGTACCAGATAAATTTGGTGTTCTTAGAATTAAAAGAATATTGATCTTTTTAACAACTGTACTAACCTAACATTTCCATCTTTTTAAAGTCTCAGAAAAGCATATATAAAGTGAATCTGTATAACTTCATCGATTTGAAGAAGCAAGCTTTTAAAGAGTAAAAATACAAAAAATAAAATTTATCTACCTCAGAAATTTTGTAAAACATCAACAAATGTTCCCCAAACTGAAAACACTTGCAGAGAAAATAAATGAGCAATAGGGATGCGGTCAATGCATTAGTGTCAACTCAGGAGAATGTGACAAATGGTGTCCTGGAAACGTTGATTTTGGGCCTGGTGTTGGTCTATCTTCTCATCAAGTGTCTGGATGATAAAATACAGAACACATTCTTTAAACCTGAAAGTGGCATTAAGGAGTCAAAGATTGATTTAGTCCCAACTTGGAAAGGAGTGTTTCGCAAGTAGAGAGTGCCTCAGGAGTTAATCCACCCAAAGTCCCTTATTTTGCAAATGAGAAAACTGAGGCCCAGAAGGATTAAGTAAGGTAAAAAGATTAGAACAAACTATAGTTGAATAACAAGATACAGATGCAGAATCAGACACAGAAAGTCGTTCAGTAGAGATGATTGTGGAGCTCTGCGAAAAATAATCCATACCTCTGGCAGAAAATGGCTCAGAGTCATAGTTCACAACAAGTTGACCACGAATCATTAGTCCGAGAGTAGAGTAGGAACACTTTCTTTAAAAAAAATGAACTTAACAATATTAACGACTTAAAGATTATTCTAAAGGAGGGAAAATGTATAGCAAAAAATGTAATAAATGTATAAAAAAGGTCAGGGACTCCATTCTCTATGCTGCCAACAATTAGTTAAAAACTTTGGTCAGTTGCTCAATGAATCTGACTTTCACCTTCTAGATATATAAACAGGTTAGTTAGGTGATCATCCTCCATTATTAGTTTTTTTTGAACAATGCAGTATTACGTGTTACACATACTGAAAGTGGGTTTCCTCTACCAATGAGGAGCACACACAATGATACATTACTTTTAATTTAAAATTATATAACTTTATAAATTCAAAGAATAGTCATAAAGCTAAAATTAATGGGTTGGAAAGAAATTGAGATATTTAGAGAATTAAGGTTAAAGAAGAAGAAATAGAAAAGGTGAATGTAGTGAAGTCACATCATCACAGAGTTTTATGACTAGATGAAATATTCAAATTCTTTTATCTTATACAGGCACAAGTCAGGAACAGGAAAGTTAAATGGTGTGATTAAAAGTTAGGAAATGGTAGGGAAATGGAAGCCAGGTATGAGTTATTTCCATTGTCCTTAATAAAGTAGCAAGCTTTTCTCTATTACTGTGGCTAGAACAATACAACTGAAAAACAGGGGACTTAATTCCAAAGCATTCTCTCCACTCTTTTTAAAGAGAAAAACAAAACCAAAAACCCTCAACAACTTAATGTCCAGAATCTAACGGTCTGAAAAATCAAGGGAAATTAGTTGATGATCCATTTCTCATATTTTAATTAAAACTTTTTTTTTCATTTTCACTTCACTTGCATATTTTCTTAATGGCTTTGGGTATTTGTCCTTGTCAGTTATAGCTGTAGTTAAATTTTGAACTTCAGATGAAATTTTCTGAGAGACAATAATGGATTCTATTTTACAGAAATATAATGGGTTTACTATATAGCCATATCAATAGTCAGTGAATCAGATTGTAGATGACAGTAGCAGTAGCACTGATTTTCAACAGCAGGTTTGTTTCTTACTGGCCTAGCACTTTTTTTTTTTTTTAGGAGGGAGAGGGTGGGTGGGGAAGGGCAGAGGGAGGGAAAGAGAGAATCCCAAGCAGGCTCCATACCCAGCATGGAGTCTGATATGGGGCTCAGTCTCAGGATCTTGAGATCATGACCTGAGCTGAAATCAAGAGTCAGATGCTTAATGGACTGAGACACCCAGGTGCCCCTGGCTTAGCACATTTAACAGACAACCAACCTATTCAGGTTTCATGTTTCTGTTTCCTAAAAAAAAAAAAAAAAAAAAAAAAAGAATTGTCTTCCCAAAAGTAATGTTAAAGAAATTTGCGATTATTTTAATATCTGTGGAAAATGCACACATAATAAACAAAACCTCCAGAACAAAGGAGTATGTCATTACTGATAAGTATAATATCATAAAGGACCATTTGCCAGATGAAAGGGTAGTGCTACAAGATATAATAGTGTCTTGAGATGAGGAAGTACAGCAAGGGGTACGACACAACTGGATCAGAAAATAGACCAGGCAGATGGAGTCTGAGCTCTGATAAATATAACAAAATATGGTCAAGCTACGAACCAAATAAAAAGAACGGGAACTCAAGGGGTGACAGCTTAGTGGTATGTAATAAAAGAATTAAGAAAGACAATTACAGATGTAACTCGTGGTATTCAGTCTTTGAAGATGTTGGAAAGGCTGAAAGTCAAATTTGAAACAATGTGTGAAACCTATTAATAGCACAGGTGCCTACTGAAACATGATCAGATCTTCACACACTATCCATGCTATTTGCAATCAGTCATAAAGTGTGGTAAAAATCTAAATGATACTAAGCTAAAGGGAATTAGTGGCAAATACTCAGAACTGAAAAACAAAAACACGGTATAAGCCTTCCACTTAATAACATATACAGGGCTGAAGTTTCTAGAACATATTTTAAGCTTCCTCTTGGGACGATCATTTCTTTAAGAGGAATTTGGATGGGGAGGCATGCTCTGTAGTACCATACTTTCAGAACGAGAAAACTGACAAGTCTTACGGCCAGTGATCATGTTTCCGGTGGTGAGCATTAGGGTGCCTCTTCCAGTTTGCTGTGTGAAGACATGTGACTGCTTTTTAATCTCACTTCAAATACCCAAGAAGTGCTCTGGGAACCACAGCTGGCCCTTGGAATATTGGAATATTATAGACAGTTTCATGCTTTATTAAGATCAAGGATTCTGGTTTTATTTCCATTTTCTTTTCATTATCTAGGTTATTGCAGTTTCCTATGAAATTCAGTAGTCCAGAGTAGATAGTTACCATAAAACTCATAGTTAGTGGATTTTCATGTTTCTTAAAAAATAGATGATAATGTTTACATAGTGTAAGCTTCTATAGTCAGAGGTGATTTTTAATTTTTAAAAATTAATTTTAGGGGCACCTGGGTGGCTCAGTCTGTTAGGCGTCTGCTTCGGCTCAGGTCATGATTCCAGGGTCCTGGGATCAAGACCTGCATCGGGCTCCCTGCTCAGCGGGGAGCCTGTTTCTTCCTCTCCCTCTGCCTGCCGTTCCCCCTTCTTGTGCTTGTGAGCTCTCTCTCTCTCTCTGTGTGTCAAATCAATAAATAAAATCTTTAAAAAAATATAAAAAAATAATTTTACCAAGCTGCCACATATAATGGACAAAAAATCATAGTCTGTGTATTCAGGAAGATCTATTTTTACAATATACTTGTCCTTGGTAGATAAATACTCTAGTATTAGAGAACTTTAGAACCCAAGTTCTGTACCAATTCCTTCTAAAAGCCAACAATTTGTTCCTGCATTGTTCCCTACAATATTTCTTTGATAGTTTTCAAACAGTGATTTGATCACACGCTCTCCCAGTCTAGCTCAATCTTTGTCCACGCACCCACCACCTTGTTCCCTAACAGCTGCTGGTGTCTCTATTCATCATGTGTGGACAGTTGTGGGTAAGAGGAGTGTGGGCTCAGGGGGATGGAACTGGCTGCCTCCAGGGGCACGGTACCGGAGGCGCTCCCACACTTTCTGCTCTTAATTTGAGGTTCTGTTTCCCCGTAATTCAAAAAAATCTTTACTTCCTTGAGAAGAAACAAAGTGAAGTTCATACTATACTACATTCTCATCCATAATACTCTAATCAGGTACATAATTCTACAATTATATTTAACCCACCTATCCTAGTCTGTTTGGGCTACTAAAACAAAAATTTCATAGGCTGGATGGCTTAACCAACAAACATTTCTCACAGTTCTGGAAGCTGGCAAGTCCAAGATCGCAATGTCAGCAGATTTTATGCCTGGTGAGGGCTTGCTTCCTGGTACGCAGGCAGCCACCTCCTCACGAGGTCCTCACATGTCTGCAGGTGCAAGGGTCTCTCTCTCTCTAACTCTTTTTTAGATTTTATTTATTTATTTATTTGACAGAGAGAGAGAGAGAGAGAGAGCACAAAGAGGGGGAGTGGCAGGCAGAGGAAGAGGGAGAAGTAGTCTTCCTGATGAGCAGAGAACCCAATGCGGGACTCGATCCCAGGACCCTGGGATCATGACCTGAGCCGAAGGCAGATGCTTAACCAACTGAGCCACCCAGGCACCCCTCAAGAATCTCTTAAGAGCACTAATCCCTTATAACATCTCTACCCTCATGATTTACCACCTCCCAAAGGTCCCACTTCCCAATATTACCACATGGAGATTAGGTTTCCATATATGAATTTTGGGGGAATACATTCAGTCTGTGGCACTACCACCACTATTTACTTCTTTTCACAGCATCTAGATTACAAAATATGTTTTCCTGTTTGTTCTTGAGGTTTTCCTCTCAATAGTTAATGGCTGGAGATATTCCACAAACAAGCAGACAGTCTGATTCACCTACTTGGGTTAAGTGCCTATGCTTCGGCTTGATTTAAAGTCTTACCAAGATCATACACAATTCAATTATGTCAATGTCCTGAAATGAAACTTAGCTGCTCTTACCAGAAAAAGAGAGAAAAGATGTTGGGAAAACCTAAAAAACAAAACAAAACATAAATGCCTTCACTTTCAGTTTCTGACTGCTTCAGGGGAGTCAATCCAACAATTTTCTTCTTTACCTCTTGGATTGTTGAAAATATTCTGTCGTGCGCCTGGGTGGCTCAGCTGGTTAAGCGACTGCCTTCGGCTTAGGTCATGATCCTGGAGTCCATGGATCAAGTTCCGCATCAGGCTCCCTGCTCAGCAGGGAGTCTGATTCTCCCCCTGACCCTCCACCCTCTCATGTGCTCTCTCTCTCTCTCTCTCAAATAAATAAATAAAATCTTTAAAAAAGAAAAGAAAGAAAATGTTCTCTGTCTTCAGTGCATATACTTCATTCTTTTCTAGTTGGCAAACCATGAATTTTCTCATTTCTTTTTTGTATGAAAGGGACCTGGCCACAATCAAAGCTTTCTCAAAGTGGCAAAGAGTAAATGTATCCTAAGGATAAACCTGGCTAAAATAGTCTTCCCTCAAGATCCATATGCAACCTGGGATATCATAATAGGTTTGAGTTAAATGAATATGAATTGTTGCTCTAAAGAGATATTAATCTGTAACAAGTACAGCAGTAACACATTTTCACTGGCTAATGAAATTAACCTTCCATGTAAGTGTGTGTTTTTAGTAATGTCACTATTAAACACAAAGATGATACAGATTAGACATCTTTTGACTTTTATTGATATCCTTAGAAATACAACTATGTGAATAAAATATATTTAAGTATATTTTAGAAATAGGAACTGCATTTTCAGTAAGATAAGAGATGAGTGGCAAAAACTAGTTTTCATAGGACATAACCTTAAGGAGTCTGGATGTCAGTTTACAAACTGCTCGGGACTATTCTAAAGGGTAGTAATGAAAACTATACCTTTATAAAACATATAACCAGATATAGGTTAATATGACTCCATGCAGTTTCCAGGCAGTTCAGCCCAAACACATTCCAAATCCTCTCAGAGAGCTGAGAAAAAGTGATGATTTCCTTTTAAATAAAGGCTATTATTAATGTGCTAACAATTAGTGATATTAGTAAAATCTATAATTTTAATCATAGATTAATGGATTGACATAGTTTGTATTTAGATTCTTAGTAGTCAGATATGGAAATAAAACAAATGTTTTAAACTGTTTCCAAAACAAATAATTTCTAATCACATTTAATGTCAATAAAAACTTAGTTTATTCATAATAATCTGTATATGAAATGTAACTCAAAAAGAACTACATTTCATTTTAGGGCTGAAAATAATTCATACTACTCAATATTTTCATGTGAGAATATAGAACAGGAATAGTGACTGTGAAAGAATAATCTACAATGCATTTGGAACAAATTTGACTATTAAGATATTTCCAACCAAAAGAGAAATTCAAAATACAAGATTTAAATTATTTCAAACAAACAATTGTTACAAACTTCATTGTGGAGAATTATTGCTGGATTCATAAAGAGAATGGAATCCCACCTTTCCATTACCTCATACTGAAGATATTAAAAATATAAAATGATTATAGCTACATTTGAACTTTTTATTTGTCTTAAGTTTCTTGTACAAAATGTATTTATAAAGCATCAAGGACCTGTGAACTTACTCTTCCAAAGATTGTCCACTAGGGTCATGAGATTGGACAGTTCACCTGGCCAGTAGTAATGCATAGAGAAATCTGGCTGACTCAGAAGTCTTACGAAAATCACTAATTTTGCTGGCTTCATTCCCCCCCTGGTAGAACATTGGTTCTCTAAAAGTTCTTTTTTAGTTGATACCTAAGATATGGGTTGGAACGTGGGTATGGCAAATGAAGATCAGAGGTCACTGGAAATCACAAGTGAAGATGAATAAACTTTAACAAAACGTTTTTTAAAAGATTTTATTTATTTATTTATTAAAGAGAGAGAGAAACAGCCTGAGAGGGGAAAGGGTCAGAGGGAGAAGCGGGCTCCCCGCTGAGCCGGGAGCCCGATGTGGGGCTTGATCCCACATCCCAGGACTCCAGGATCATGACCTGAGCAGAAGGCAGTCGCTTAACCGACTGAGCCACCCAGGCGCCCTAACAAAACATTTTTTTAAGTAGGCTCCACAACCACCATGAGACTTGAACTGATGACGCTGAGAGCAAGAGTCATACTCTTTGCTGAATGAGCCAGCCAGGCACACCATAACAAACCAATTTTTAAAGTGTGTATTAGTTTGCTAGCATTAAAAATGCTATTGACTGGATGGCTTAAACAACAGAAGTTTATTTTCTCATAGTTCTAGAGGCTAGAAGTCCCAGATGAAGATACCGGCAGGATTGGTTTCTTCTGAGGCCTTTTTCCTTGGCTTGTAAATGGTAACCTTTTTGCTGTGCCTTCACATGGTCATCCCTTGATCTGTAGTGTCTGTGTCTTAATCTCTTCTTTCTACAAGGACACTAGTCATACAGGATTAGGCTTCACCCTACCTTAATTAGCTCTTTAAGACTGTCTCCAAATACGGTCGCATTCTGAGGTACTGGTGGTTAGGACTTCAACATACAAATTTTGGAAGGGACATGATTCAGCCCATAACAAAGTATATTTATAAGAAATATCTCTTTGTAAATGCATTAGAACAAGAAGCAATATATTAAATCTTTAATATATTAGAAGGCAATAAAATAAATCTTTCTCACAGAATCACCAGATTATATACCGACACATGATCTTGGAGAGAGCTCAGTCCATCTGCCCATTTAACATGGAAGAAATGAAGGCCTGGCACCTGGTAGTGATTCATTCAAATTCACTCTCCTATGTCACTCCAAGATAGGCGCTTAATACGTTAAGTGTTTACAGATTATCTCAATGCAATTTATCTTATGTATACTAGGTTTTTGACAGTGTGTTCTGTACTATGGAGTTTGTGGCAAAGCACAGACAGAAATAGCTCTAGTCCTCATAGAGCGTACAGCTTTGTAGAAAGTCAAAATACTACAAAACAAGCGGGCCAAAAATGTAAAACAGAACTGCAATACAAAATATGAGAGAAATACATAGTGCTAGAAGAACCTACAGTAGAGTGACTTACTTGACTTAATCAAGATGATGTTCCAGGGGAAGTCAACTTGAACTGAGAGCTGGATTGGTGTAGAAACTAACCACATAAGGAAGAGTCGGGTCTGCAGCCCCCATTATCCCTCTGACCTTTCTTGACCAATTTCCTCCTCATCCACACGGTGTCAATCACAGTAGGACCTCTGCCATTCTCTGCCCATGCCGGGCTTGCTACCGCCGTAACCCTTCAGCCACCTTCCACCAACTACCTCCTTACCAGCTCCTTCACATACATCAGCTCTCCATTCTCAGGGAGGTCTGTTTTCCATAACACTACATCCTGTTCTAATCCATCTTCCAGTACTGCTCTATCTGGCTCGATTATTCTTTCTTCTTTTCCCTGTAAGACTTACCACTTTTTCACATTATTTATAATTTATTCAAATGTAATGCTTATTGTGTATTGATTGACTCCTCAGCTAGAACATAAGTTCTGTTGATGGCAGCAATTTTTGTCTGTTTGGTTTGCTGGTGTATACTAAATCCCATGGACAGACACATAGTAGTCAATCAAAAGATGCTTCTTGGTTGAGTTGACTGATTTATTGATTGCTAAAGGAAGGCTTATGTCTGGAGCACAAAGGTTAGAGAGGTAGTACTTAGAGGCCAGACCCTGCAGAGTCTTGTGACATTTTTGTAACTAAGATACAGCGAAAGAGAAAGGGGTGCAGAAGCCATTAAAGAGTTGTAAGAAAGGGAACATGAACAGATTTAAATTTTGAAAAAGTGCCTCTGGTATTCCTTGCCATAATAATCCAGGTAAAAGATATCAGCTTAGAGTAAGGAGCAGGTGGGCAAGATGGACAGTAGAGGAATGAGTCTAGAGAAATTTAGGAGTTAAAATGTGGATTACATGAAGAAAGTCTGTGTAGTCAAAAATGCATCCAATTGCTGGCTTTCTAGCCCAAACTCTTTCCACTAGAGAGAGAGAGAGAGAAGGAAAAGAAGACAGACTTTATATTCAGTAGGTCCTTGGTTTACATCCAAATTTCATAACATAACTATGTGACTTTGGACAAGTAACTTAACTCCCTGACCCTCAAATTACTTTCAATGCAAAAGTAGTAATAATTGCTACATGGCAGACTTTCTGTAAATATGAAATTAGAAAATGTATGTCAAGCATCTGGTAGCCAATAAATAGAAGCTATTCTTAGTAACAGGTTTATCTGAAAAAAATCTTTCTTTTTAAAAGAGCTGTTCTATAAGGTTTAATTTGTACTTTGGTTTTTCTTCAAAATTTCACTCACATGTATTGCAATATTAGATGTCTAGTTGCTACTACTGTGAGAGAGTCTACTATAATTGTCACCTTTGATAATGCACCCCATTTATGGTGGGCAATTGCAGCAATAGCCCCCAATTATCTCTTTCCACCCTGACTCTGGACTTGGCCATCTGATTTGTCTTGGTCAATACAGTAGCAAATATGACTTAAGCTGAGGCTTGAAAAGCACTTGCACTGTGGAATTTCCTCTCTTTGCTGCTCCTGGCATCACTGTGATGGGCCCCTGTAAAGAAGTCCAGGCTAGCCTTCTTGAGAATGTGACCACAGAGAGCTTTAAAAGGAGTTTTCTCAGGTGTGCTTCCCAAAGCCAAGCACACTGCCAGTGACCAGACATGTTCATGAGGTCATCCTAGACCAAACAGCCCAGGCAGATAGATACACTACTTGACCACAGAGATCACCCAAGCTGGTTCATATCAGAAGAACTGCCCAATGGATCCACAGATTCATGAGAAAGAATAAAGGTTTCTTGTTTTAGGCCATTAACTTTTGTGTAGTTTATTATGCAGCAAAATCTAATTGACATATCATTGTATCTTCAAGTCCCTAACAAGATGCCTGGAACATAGTAAATGATTAATAAATACTTAAGAAGTTTGAAATCTTTATTTAATGGTTGTATAACACCATGTGGCTGGATTAATTGCTGGAAATTAATGTTTTCTATAAGAAATAACTTTTCTTCCATAGTTACTAGAACATGAGTTATCTGCTACGATTTCTTTCTACCTTGGTAACAGTGTGAAAAATATTGTTTTCTTAAGCATGTATAAAAATAAAATATTACTTTGGCACATGTTAATTTTGAAATCTTAGTTTGCATGAGCTAATTACTAATTATGAATGTCAGAAAAAATATTTTAATATACATATCTACATACTCACTTAAAATGTGTGTGTATATGTATATGTATGTACATATATATATATATACAAAAGTGTGTGTCTGTATATACATATGTATGCAAGCAGTTAAACTTTACACTGTGAAGATTAAATACAATTATGTTATATGGTTTGGAGAGTAGTTACAGTAAAGACAAAAAGTTGGTTAAAGTAAAACCTAATGATGTAATGTATGGTGACTAACATAACATTAATAAAATAAATAAATAAATAAATAAAATATAAAGCTACAAAAAAAAAAAAAACAACAACAAAAACCAAAACCAGACTGTGGAGAGTCTGGTTGAATATACCTTGAAGGCTGACATTCCACTAAGAAAAACATCACGGTACTTATTATGACCTACAAGACCCCATATATCTAATCAGGTATTAGATTTTGTAACTACTCACCTCCTCATTCTTCACATTACAGCTCTGATGGTCCTTCTTTTGCTTCAGCATTGCCAAGCATGCTTACTTCAGGGCCTCTGCACTTGAGAATTTCAATGCCTGTCCACTATTCCCAAATAGTCATATGACTTGCTCACTCACTTCCTTCAGGTTTCTGCTCAGGAACCACTTTCTCAGTGAAGCCTTCCCTGGTTAAGCTATTCCACTTCACATTTGCCCTTCAGCATTTTATAACCCATCTCTCAGATTTCTATTTCCTCTTTAGCACCCATCACAGTCTTGCATACATTTACTTATTTATCTTCTTTATTGTCCAGAACATAAGCCACATGAGGGTAGGAATTTTTATTTGTTTGGTTTACTACTTTATCCTCAGCACCTAGAACAGTGACTGACATGTAGTGAAAGCCCACTAATATTTGTGGAATGAATGAAAGACAGGGGTTCTTATTCCTGGGTGTTTCAGGGCATCTGTGAATTAGCTGAACGTTATATAGAATTTTGGTGCAGATGCAAATATAATTGCAGTTTTCTTGGGAGAGGGCCCATACCTTTCAGCAGATTCACAGGTTTATTGGTACAGGAACCTAAAATGATAGAAATAATTGATCTAAAGGAATTTAAAATATTTTTGTTTAGGTAAAGAGTTAAGAGTTCTTGAAGCTTTTTGAGAAGGATAGTGATGAGAGTAGAAAGGTACTAACAGAGGGATTAATCAGGAAGAATGACGGATTCAAGTCAGGAGAGATTAAAGGCAAAGAGACCAGTCAGGAGGTTATTATAGTAAGTAAGACAAGAATTAATGAGGCCCTGAACTGGAAGCAAGGTTTGGGAATGAAAAGAAGCATTCCATCTCATTATGTGCAAATATTATCAGTACTGCTGCTTTTTTAGTGGGATTGCTGAAATGGAAAGCAAGTATCATACTCAGAAAAGTATATTCTTATTTTAAACTAAACAAAACTTCAAATAATGGGATGTTGTGAGCTGAGATAACCTCACTGCATTAAAGAGAAAAAGCTTTCCCCAACAATTTCAGTCTTAATCCAAAGGTCATCTTTTTCTCCTGCCTACCAACAACACCATGAGTACATTTGTTTATGAGAAAGATGAAGGGGCATGATTTGCTGAGTCCTGTTAGAGATACCGGCATAAGATAAAATAGCGCATTATTTACCGGTTTTACTCTCTTGATTTGATTAGCCATAAATATATTCAAATATTTTCATTTTCAGCTAGAAATCTAAAATAACATTTGAAAAATATCTTTATGGAAATTATTTGAAATGTTTCACTGAAGTTTTCCCTGCAGCAGAGAGGGTACATAACCTTGAGAATTGGCTTCTCACATTTAATCAATTCCATGTCCTATGTTTTATGTGCATTTTGTGTTCTCATCAATAATTTATTTATGTAATTTTGATAGAAAATAATACTTAAAATTATTCATTGGCTAAAATCTGATGGAAAAACTGTTTAAGAATACTGATGTTCTCTTTATAAACTCCCAGCACAATGCTACATACTGAATTTGGGGGAAAAAATAGTCTTCGTAAGAATTATTTTCCTTTTTTTCAAGCTGTTGTAAAAGGGCCACAATAAGGTGGACCATGAGCTATTATAGTCAAAAATTAAATAATAAAAATGTTATTATCTGAGAAATCTGCTCTTATATGAGAAATTCTTAGTACAGAAATACAATTGTGCAGTTGGGAAACAGATGTTCTTCACACTGGATTTCTTTTGCACACCACTGTGAATTTGATACCCTTACTTCTCTGTTCTGGCAAGCTCAAGTCAGTTATCTCTTTCCTTCCCTGAGAAAGTCTAGATTACCATCTTACTCCTTAAACCTACCTGTCCAACTGCTATATTTCTTCAATTTCTGCAATTTGATAGGTAACCGATCCAACGCATGTGTCCCTTGTACTATGTCATGGATGTTCTTCAAAAGAAAATTCCCATCCTAGACTAATGTGTACTCCCCCTGTGATATTGTGAATTATAACAAGAAATATATGTTTGATCTTCCTTGTTCCTAGCACAGAGCTCCTAAAACTTGGGACTTCTTAAGTGATAAGAGTGATAGAATTGTTTTGATATTCATAACAAACCCCTTCCAACCACACCTGAATTTGTGTTAATGAGGTGACTTTCGGACACCTAAGAACAGGGCTGGTTGCTGGGAGAACCGACCTTGTGATTAGAGAGAGTTGGAACTTTCAGCCCCGCTTCCTTGATCTCTGGGGAAGGGTAAGGAGCTGACGAATGAACTGGCCACCAATGGCCAATGATTTGATCAATCATGTCTACGTAATGAAACTTCCATAAAAACCCAAAATGATAGGGTTCAGAGTGCTTCCAGATTCGTCAACCGGAGTGCATCCTTCGATTGCTGTGCTCTATGGAGGCAGAAGTTCCTTAGTTCCTTAGTTCCTTGTCTTATGTATCTCCTCATCTCCCTGTTGGTTTATATTTTCTAATGTCCTTTGTAATAAACCAGTAATCTACTGAGTGAACTGATTTCTTGAGTTCTGGAAGATACTTTAATAAATTAATCAAACTCAGGAAGTGGGTTTGTGGGAACCTCTGATTTACAGCCAATTGGTCAGAAATACAGGTAACAACCTGGACTTGTGTTTGGCACCTGAAGTTGGGGCAGTCTTGTGGGACTGAGCCTTTAATTTGTAAACTCTGATGCTGTGACCAGCTAGACAGTGTCAGAATTGAGTTGAATTATAGGACACCCAGCTGGGTCAGAGAATTGCTTGGTCGTTTCTTAAAAACACATATATCAGAATTGGGTGCAGAATTATGCCTCCCTAAATACTTTATTCGTGGCCCTTCTTCTCCACGTTCACGGGCACTTGTCCATCTCAGCCAGCTCTTTGCAACAATGTCCTAACTGCTGTCTCAGCTCTTAGCATTCAAATCTATCTTCCATGTTGCTGGAAATCTGATCACACTATTCATTTACTTAAAATCCATCAGCAGGTTCTCAAAACTACTACATGATATACTTTAGATTATTCATGCTATCATACATACCCTTCCATGTTCTGGCTTTGCCTTCCACTCTTGTCTCTGTTATTTTCATAGGTTGTGTATTTCCGTTCTTTTTTGTGAAACACCATGCAGCTCTCCCCATGTGCTAAATGCACTAATTCCCCAAGTCTTAGTTTCACTGACTCCCTTCTCTTGCCTAGGCAAATCCATCATTTTTCATTTCTCAGTACTTTGTATATTTCTTTTTTTAAACACTTTGCTCTCAACTTTAGTATTTTTTAAATTTTAATTCCAGTATAATTAACATAGAGTGTCATATTAGTTTCAGGTGTACAATACAGTGATTCAGCAATTCTATACATCACTCAGTGCTTAGCACAATAAGTATACTCTTAATCCCCTTCACTTACTTCACCCATCCCCCTACCCACCTCCCCTCTGGTAACCAGCAGTTTGTTCTCCATATTTAAGAGTTTGTTTCTCTGATGCCTTATTTTTCTCATCTGTCTTATTTCTTAAATTTCACATTTGAGTGAAATCATATGGTATTTGTCTTTCTCTGACTGACTTATTTTACTTAGGATTATGCCCTCTAGATCCCCATCCATATTGTTGCAAATGGCAAGATGTCATTCTTTTTTATGGTTATAATATTCCATTGTATATATACACCACAGCTTCTTTATCCATTCGTCTCTCATGAACACTCGGGTGGCTTCCATATATTGGCTATTATAAATAATGTGGCAATAAACATAGGGTTGCATATATCTTTTTGAACTTGTGTTTTGTATCCTTTGGGTAAATACTCAATGATGCGATTACTAGATCATAGGGTAGTTCTATTTTTTTTTAAGAGTAGTTCTACGTTCAACTTTTTGAGGAACCTCCATGCTGTTTTCCACAATGGTTGCACCAGTTTGCATTCCCACCAACAGTACACAAGGGTTCCTTTTTCTCCATATCCTAGTTAATACTTAACTGTTTCTTGTGTTGTTGGTTTTAGCCATTCTGACAGGTGTGAGGTGATATCTCATTGCGGTTTTGATTTCTATTACCCTGATGATGAGTGATGTTGAGCATCTTTTCATGTGTTTGTTGCCCATCTGTATGTCTTCTTTGGAGAAATGTCTGTCTTCTACCATTGTTAAATTGAATTATTTGTTTTTTGGGGGTCTTGACTTATATAAGTTCCTTATATATTTTATTTTATTTTATTTTTTTAAAGATTTTATTTATTTATTTGAGAGAGAGAGAGAGAGAGAGAAACAGCATGAGAGGGGAGAAGGTCAGAGGGAGAAGCAGACTCCCCACTGAGCAGGGACCCCGATGTGGGACTCGATCCCAGGACTCCGGGATCATGACCTGAGCCGAAGGCAGTCGCCTAACCAACTGAGCCACCCAGGTGCCCCAAGTTCCTTATATATTTTAAATACTAATACTTTATCAGATATATCTTTTGAAAATATCTTTTTTCCCTTCCATAGGTTGCCTTTTAGTTTTGTTGATTCATTGTATAGAAGCTTTTTATTCTGGTGTATTCCTAAAAGTTTATTTTCGCTTTTGTTTCCCTTACCTCAGGAGACATATCTAGAAGGATGTTGCTTTGACTGATGCCACAGAAATCACTGCCAGTGCTCTGTTCTAGGATTTTTGTGGTTTCAGATCTCACATTTAGATGTTTAATCCATTTTGAGTTTATTTTTGTGTATGGCATAAGAAAGTGGCCCAGTTTCATTCTTTTGCAAGTAGCTATCTGGTTTTCTCAGCACCATTTGTTAAAGAGACTTTTTTTTTTTTTTTCAGTACTTTGTGTATTTCTACTGAAGCATTTATGGTCATCATATACTAATGGTTGGACAATTCCTTAGTCATTTTTATCTCCAATCCTAGAATAGTGATTAGTGCATAGTTTATTTTTGCAGAGCTAATACCTTCAACCAAATAATGATTCTAATAATTGAAATTCCAGGTTACATTCGAGGTGGGCAGGAAAATAAATATTTTTCAGCTGTTCACTTGTGTTTAACATAGTCTTAATCATTGCTATTCAACTGCCACATTTGGGAAACTTCAATCCACTTTTGGCTGATTCATTTTCTGGGTTCTGGCTCCCATATGAGGCCATGTGGACATCTAAGAATGAAAGAGGATAGAAGGAAAAGTTTTCAGGGAAGAACTGAGGAAATTGCTACTTGGCTTCTATAACCTCATGCATAATGACTTCTGGAGCTACAGACAGCTGGGCAGGGAAAGCACTGGCTCTCGAAGGAGATAAACAAATGCCAACCATTTTAATCCTTGCTGTGACTACGCAGGTAAGAAATACAACAGCAATAACAACAAAAAGCCCACCTCTCGACAAAGAAGTGACCTTGTACCAAGGAATTTCAGCAGCCATGACAGTTACCTTTTTCCAGCCATTGCTTTTCCTAAACACAGATATTAGACCCTCCCAGAAATGCTTGGCAGCCTGACAAGAGAGGCATCTAATCTCACTGTCTACTCAAGCTAACCATCTGGAAATGGAATCTGCTTGCTAAGATGAGCCACCTTGTGTGTATGACATCCAGACAGACTGGCACGGTAGCTCTGGCCCAAACCCAGGGTCCCCATTCAGTAGGTCCAACTGCTAGAGCTGCAGAAACTGCTCTAGGTTTCTGGAAGGAAACCCTTATACCTGTGAACTGATTATCAGACTGGATTTCATTTGTAAAAGGGTCGAGTTTAATTTACAAAAAATAAACAATGATTGTTATTTTAAAAGGACATTCAATGACATTCAGACCATTAATAAGTATATATCAATTATACATGCTTTTTAACTTTTAAACATATTCCTTATATTTTTGCATAAAAGCCAAACTTAAAACATATTATCCACAATAAATCTGCTTTTTAAAAACATAATTCCACCTTACTAGTTTTCTTTTTTATTGCTATGTTCATATATAGCAGAGTGATATACCTGTAATATGATCAATATTTCCATATCTTATAGTCAAGAAGCAATGAAACTATTCCAATAACTGTTCTACTGATATCACTCTTATATTCATCCTCCCCTCCCTTCGTGAGGATTTGAGGGAAAATGTGCAAAAAGACAAAGCACGTACTAGATTTGGTGATTCCCTCTTTCCTTTGCCTTCCAGTATTCCAGCTGACAACATTTGTAAATCATGCTTCATACAAGATTTGAGAAAAATAAGAGGGGTTTAAATATAATTCACATATACATAACATACATAAACAAATAGTATATTATTTGATCTTTAAATTTTGCCTAGCATGTATTTTATTATGCTGTCATCTGATTGTTAAGTTTGAAAATGGGTCTTGTGCAGTTCTAAGAGACAGAGTTTAGAATAGAATTAGCAGAGTATTACCCAACAAAAATAGCACCCATTAAGGAATATGTTTATCTAAAAATGATCTAGCTCTACTCTACTCTACTCTTGGCTCTTGTCCTCAATATTTTATTAGAACCCTGCTTCCTTCTGAAAGTCTTCTCTATTTTTAAAATCTCGGGATTGTATTACAATACATATGGTAACTATATTTCTATTCTATTTAAATAGCTTAGCATCTGATTGACTTATTTCGCTTAGCATAATACCCTCGAGTTCCATCCATGTTGTTGTAAATGGCAAGATTTCATTTTTCGATGGCTGAGTAGTATTCCATTGCATATATATCTCACTGATATGAGGAATTTGAGAAACAAGGTAGAGGATCATCGGAGAAGAGAGGAAAAAAATAAAACACAGTGAAACCAGAGAGGGAGACAAACCATAAGAGACTCCTAATCTCAGGAAACAAACTGAGGGTTGCTGGAGTAGAGTGGGGGTGGGAGGGATGGGGTGGCTGGGTGATGGACACTGGGGAGGGTATGTGCTATGGTGAGTGCTGTGAATTGTGTAAGACTGATGAATCACAGACCTGCATCCCTGAAACAAATAAAACATTAATGGTAAATAAATAAATAAATAAATAGCTTAGCAGCTATACATATTAGTTGAGCAACACTTTTCTTAATAAAGAAGGAAGGAAGGGAGTGTTTTGTTTGAGGCAAATTATATTCAGAGATGGAGACTGGCTGTGCCAATAATTTATTTAACACAGGTTCGCTGTGGGAATTATAATTTAAAACAACAATATTTTGCAAGCCAATAGCAGAGAGGATAATATCTCTTAATAAGCCAATAAAGAAATAACATACTCCAAAGCAATGATAGGTTAATTACACTATTGCTTCAGGCAAAGGGGAGATGAAAAATCTAAAATCCATATTTGGTTGAGGTGTACCTTTCTACCAGTTGATTCTCAGTAGTGTTGGCCCTTCCAACGAAAAGCTGGGGATCTGCGGCTGGTGTAGGTCCCTCACTGCTGGGGGTCCCTCACTGTAGGTCCCTCACAGCTAGCAGATGATGGCACTGAAGTGGCAGAGAAAGTGGGTTGCTCTGAAGGTTATTACTCCAAGGACCATTACACAGTTTGCACCACTGCCTACGACGAGTAGCCTTGCCAATACAGGAATTGTGTCCCTTCCCCTCCCGAGACTGCTGCATGGTTTAACACCAGTGCCCACCAGGACTTCCTGCCCGCCACAGAAGAGAGTGTTGCAAGATCTTTGGAAAGCTATTTAGTTCAACAAAGAGTAGACTGGCCCAGACTGAACACTCCCGGTTAGTCCTCACAAATTCTTGGTATTTAAAGCATATATGCCCATTACATCATAGAAGCTCTCCATGTGTTGTCGGTAAGTCTTTAGTGATCCTCACTAAATCAACATTGAGCAGCTGAGTGCTTATCAACAATAGATGTCGATGACAACATCTTCACAAAGCTTCCTCAATGTAGGCGAATTCATCCTTAGATCAAAGCAATTTCGCTTAAGTCATAAACAAGGGGATTTTAAATCATAACAAAGGGGGCACCTGGGTGGCTCAGTCAGTTAAGCATCTGCCTTCGGCTCAGGTCATGATCCCAGGGTCCTGGGATCGAGTCCTGTGTCGGGCTCCTTGCTCAGCGGGGAGCCTGCTTCTCCCTCTGCTTGTGCGCTCTCTCGGACAAATAAATAAAGAAAATCTTAAAAAAAAAAAAGAAAAAAGAAATCATAACAAAGCAATAGACAACAGGGAGGGAGGAAGGAAGGAAAAGGAGAAGGGAGGAAGGAAAGAAATCTAAATCTCAAACTAGGAATGGATTTTTGCCTTTGTGCTCCAATGCCAAAACCACAGCACCTTCAATGGGCAATGGCAGAAGTGTTCGTGTTGAAGGTCTGGGGCTGGCATTTGCGATTTTTGTCGGTGCCAGCCACTTCAGCAGTGGGAAGTGGTGATGACAGAGGGGGCAGTAGAGGTGGCTGTCGGCAGCAGTGCTGTAGAGCTGATGGGGAAGCTTCTCGTGGGTTACTCTGCAAAGGAGGTCTCAGAAGAGAGGACTTACACAAGAGCATACAGGAAAGACTTCTAGCGGACTCTGCCTAACATCCACAAAAGTCTTTAAGGAAGCTAAAAATACTATATTACGTTTCCAATGAAATAATTTTACTTACACTGAATATGGTGCCATTTTTATACCTGGACCAGAGTAGCTAGAAGAAATGGAAGTTACATTTATGAAATTGTTCTTCTAAAGAAAAATTAAATCAATAAAAATGAGACATAATTCCAGAAGTGACTCCTTAGAAAAATATTTGCATTCAGGGAGGCCACGAAGTCCAAAGCCAGAAGAACCAATCTCTAATTTGAGATCTCATTCATTAGTAATCAATGTAAGGCAGTTGTAAGAGATACAAAGAGTCCTTGACTACTCCTAAAATCACAGTCTAAGTTTTTCTCTGCCCTAAAGTCTTTTTTTTTTTAAGATTTTATTTGTTTATTTGACAGAGAGAGAGAGAGAGACAGCGAGAGAGGGAGCACAAGCAGGGGGAGTGGGAGAGGGAGAAGAAGACATCCTCCCCTAACCCCAGCGGGAGCCTGATGCGGGGCTTGCGACCTGAGCTGAAGGCAGATGCTTAAGGACTGAGCCACCCAGGCGCCCTGCCCTTAAGTCTTTAATAAATATGAGTCACACGAAGTCTACTAGAAAGGCATTGCCTTTCTGGTTGACCATTTGTTATAGACATTTTTCTTACAGAACATGTATTCATTCTTCTCCTTTTTAAAAAGTTTACAAGTAGTTATAAGTTTATGAAAAGAAAATAAAATCCTTCTTTCTTGGGAATCTGATGGCTGCTGATTATCAAGGACTAAATTTCACCCTTAGAAAGGGGGAAAGGACTGGTAAGAGCAGATGGAAACATTTTACCTTTTGGGTACTCATTTCAACTCAGGTGAGTTTTATAGCAACTAAAAACAATTTCATTTGAACTTCTCAGTGACCTTTATGAGATTAGGTACTGGCAGCTTGCGGCTACCTCCTCGAGGACCTGGCCATATTTCAAAAGCACCAACATAATTGGCACTCCTTCCAATAACCTTTTGAGGGTCACAAAGTTAAGTGGACCTTACAGGGACCAAACCAAACATTCACAATGGTCTCTCTCGGACAAGGTTAAAGTCTTTTTTGTTTGTTTTTGTTTAGTTTTGGTTTGCTTTGTGGTTGTTTTTCATTACAGAGTGGTTTATCCCCAATTCTGTCAAATCTAGACACTTTTATAAATATGGAGATAGAATAAAGTCAATTGAGCATTATATTTATTGCCTGTACTATTTACAAACACTGCAAGAGACACGCAGATAAACAGTAGTCAAGATCTGATCACAAAAATGCCCATTTATTACGTCTCTTCGGAGTCCGAGTACTACAGAGTGGTATACTTAAGTGCCGAATGTGAGAAGAATCCGAAGAGCTTTTTTCTTTTCTCTTTTTCTGTGCTGGTAAATTGTACACATGGTAGGAAAGTCATAGGGTTGACAGTGTATCATTCTGTTCCTCCACAATTTGGTAATTAGTGGAATATACCACAATAAATTAATTGGAAGTATTTTTTTTTTTTTTAAATCCTAGGCATAGGGAAAGTTAAATTGCTCCTGCTTCTGACCCAATGTGTTTTGCCATCTGGACTGCCACTAACTGCTAGAAGTGCCCCCTTCCTCCCAAAGAAAAAAATAAAAGATAAATGCTTTTGAACCCTGCCTTATGCCTGTTTGAACATCAATTTCTGACTACACACAGTAGCTCCCTGCCCCCTCCCCCCTCATCCCCTTCCTTTTCCTCCCTCCAACTCTCCTGACAAGGAGGAAGAAAGAGGGAAATCTTACATGTAGAACATTTCCATTATGATCCCCAGTGTGGTGCCATTAAATAGTACCCTTTCTGAGTGGGTCTAATTGGCCAGTATATGGTGCTTTCTACTGATGCTTTTTAGTCACTACGGAGTTCGATATACTTATATGTATATAATTCATCACGGGAAGGTCACTTTCTTCACTCTCATTGTTCTGCTGTTTAAATTGTTATTCTCCGTGAATTTCCATGTAATTAACTGGTTTGGTCGCAATTTCAAGCACTTCAGAAAGACAAAGGGAAAACTGAAAAGAAGCCACATTTGTGAATGGTTTACATTCAGAAGCATCACTTGTCATTTCCCTAGACCACCAGATGTCAGCCTAAATTGAAGAATGGAAAAGAAACCGTGGATCACGCTAGTGTCTAGGGTACCAGATGGAGTTTTACACAGCCCTGCAGGAAGAGTTAGCCAGCAGCAGGGAAAATTCAGTGTTAGAAATAGCACAAGGAACACTGCAGGCGCTGTAGCATTTTTTGATTATGGGACTTAATTGTATCATAGATCACTGATAGCTTAATTTATGAGGATTGATTTTGTTAATTCAAGCAGTTCAAAAGTCACTGTTAAAGCTTCAGTCCATTTAATTGTATCTGACCGAAGCTTTACTCCTGCCCTCAGAAGACAAATGGCTGTATGGAGGTAATACATTTTTATTTTTCCTGCTGTTTGTCCATTTCTTTCTACAAGTATCATTGACTGTGATTTACATTTCAATGAACAGTATTAGATACAGAAGGTAGACTTTTCTCTTTGTTCTTCATTGAGCGAAAAAAATGCAAATGTTAAACGATGTTCAAAATGTGTCACTTTTGATTTCACTACCACAGGAATACCCACAACCATAGAAAATTAAGATTTTCCTCTTCATATTACCATCCATTTCAAACTGGGAGATTACAGATGTGACTTCTTAGGACCAAACTGTGCTTTGGGCTAATCTAACAGAAGAGGTCTGCTGTATTTCTTATTAATATATGCAACATTAAACATGTAGGGAAATTCTATTAACGTATGCGCTAAGAAAAGCAGTCAGGAATACATTGAGAATGATTTTACTTATCTTTTGAATTTAACATAGGAGGATGAGTAATATATTAAATTGAATAACAGAGGAGTGAATTTAAAAGATTGAGCCTGAGAGAGAAAAGAGAGAGAGAGAGAGAGAGAGAGAGAGAGAATGTGTAATTTGTCCTGATAGTTTATTTAGGATTCAGTCTTGCTCAAGCTAGCTCTCATCACTGATGTATCAATGAAACGAGGCTTTTCTCCCTGTCTCTTCACCTTCTCCTTGAATTTTTAACCCTGACGTTTATTTGAACACCAGCAGCCAGGCTCTTATCTTTTTTCACCCTACTGAGCTATGAAAGCCAAATTCCCTTTGAAGACAATGATAATGGTAATGATAATAAAACCTCACATTTGCTTAACATTCTGAAAATAAAAGAGCTTAAAATACTCTACAGACATGATCTTATTAACCTCATAATAAAGTCCTTTTTGACATAGTAAATGCGAATTTCAAAAAGGTTAAAGGCTTACTCCATGATTGCACAGTGTATCGATGGCAGAATCAAATCAAACTTCTTATTTTATCTCAACAGTAGCTTTGACATCTGAACTTCATTTTAAAATCAGATCAGCAGGAAAGAAGAACAAAACAAGAAGTTGGTTTTTTATCCAATTTTACCTAATCCTTAATAAGAAGGTCTTTTATCGTGACTTTGTAGAAAATAAAATCTGAAGATGTAGGTTTGATTATATCCTACATATTATGTTTTGTATATTTTGAATCTCAAGCATCTGATCTATATGTCTTCCATTTTTAGCAAATATCGCAATAGCCCGGAGGCTTATTAATCTCTAGCACATTACAAACAGCCTAAGATGCAGATATTTTATTATTTCCAAAATTAGTAATCTTCAAATGGTAGAGATACTGATACCCTAAAGAAGAGAGAATATTCTACTTTCCTAACATAGCCCCAGCACATGTTAAGGAAAAGTAAAGAATAGATTTAATTTGATATTTGTAATTGCAGAAAGAAATTACAAAGAAAACCGAAGACAGAATGCCCAACACAAGCCTATCCAGATTGCCTACACCAAGAGATGTGGAAGTGACGTAATGTGCCCTGTCACCTGGGCTGTGCTCGGAGACTGAGTTTGAACTTACGCTTCCGGGTACATAAATGTAACAGAACCGCCATACACAGTGGTTTTGGTTCCGACTTTGTTTTTTGTTTTTCTTGTCCAAAGTGGTACAAGAAGTTTTTGTTTGTTTTTTTGTTTGGTGTTGTTTTTGTTTTTTTTTTTCTTTGCCTGTCTGGGCTCCCAAAAGTCTCAAGTTAAAAATAAATAAAAATAAATATATAAATAAAAGAAAAAAAGAAAAGCTTCTTACTCTGTAGAATCTACAAAATAGTTGACTGTAGCAGTTGAACTATTCCAAGTTCCACCAAGTAAATGCTTATTGTTTAGGTCACAAAAAGCTTTAAGAATTTCCACTAGGACCTGTTGTTCACTCCTCTAACCCACATAGCCGTGATGCAAATGTAAACCAAGATGGCGGGGCCCCTTCTATCCCTTTGTACTCGGAACAACAACAGTCCAAGTCCACCACAGATAGGAAATGAGCAGGGATTTCCCTCCTCGTCAGTATTGCATCATAATCAATGCTCTTTTTCTTACAACTCTGTTGAGTCTGTCAGTCAGGCAAAATACTTCTCAGAATGACATTCATCCCTTTTGTTCTCTGCTCACGCACCTTCCCCATTATGCATCTTGGAATATATAATCTGCAACTTTCTTTTTCCCCTTTCCCTACTCAGAGCTATTCAGCAAACATGTGCTGTTAGGCACCGCAGACGGGATTCAAGGGGCGTTCCTCCTCCTGGAGTGCACAGTCCAGCAAGGAGAGCGGACAGGACGAAGTTATTGCTTTATCAGTATAATAAACTGAGCTACAGGCGCCTGGTGAATGGAACAATCCATTCTTTCCTGGATGAGAAAGAGGTCTTAGGAAAGATCCAGCAAAGTGGCCCTGAAACATGGGTTGGATGTTTCTATGTGAACAGTTTGGGAGACATTATTCTAGACAGCAAAGGCACATGTAGGTACAAATGCAGAGGATGTTTGAAGAAAGGTGTGTGTAGAGCGTCCTGGAGGAACGATAGCTCTCAACACTGACTTTATCTAATTATTTTACTTCAGCTTGTAAACCTTCTTTTAAAACGCATTTATTTTTACAACTCCTGTTTAATACCTACAAAACATTAGACTCTGGGGGGATACATACATCTCTGATATCTGAACATTACAATTCAATTTTTCCCCCATGCTTTATAAATTTTACTTCCCGTTAGAGTCAGCAAAAGAGCTTTTTAAATATACCCATACCCAGGGGCACATGGGTGGCTCAGTCAGTGAAGCATCCTACTCATGATTTCAGCTCAGGTCATGATCTCAGGGTCCTGAGACAGAGACCCACATTGGGCTCTTTGCTCAGTGCAATTTGCTTGAGGTTCTCTCCCTCTCCCTCTGAGCCTCCCCTGCCCTCCTTTCACATAAAAATAAATACATAAGTACATACATAAATACATACATAAATAAATAAAATCTTAAAAAATAAAGATACCCATACCCAGAGAACTCTTTGGCTTCAGAATAAAGTTAAAATTCTTAACAGAGCATATAAGACCCTTCATTAATTTCTCATGAGATGCATGTTCATTCTTATCTACCACTGCATGCACATGTACGCGCACATGCGTACACACACACACGTCCAGTGAAGTGACATACTTGACAGTCTCAGAATGTACCAGGATCCCTCACAATTTCCAGGTTTGAAGGTATATTTTCTTCTTATCTCAGGGTTTTTCCCTCATTCACTTCATACCTGTGCAAGACTAATATAAGCAAGTGTTCCTTATCCATGCCCCCCTCATCAAGATGAATTAGTCCTTTCTTCTCTCTACTTTCCATGCAGAGATCTATCACAGTATTTTTTTTCACTATATCATAATTGCTAACTTTTCACTGGTCTCCTCACTAGAAGGTGAGCTCCTGCTGAGTAGGCAGGAGGTCATGTTTATTTCTGAAAACCTTTATATGTACGCTTGGCACATAACAGAGGCTCAAACGTGTATTGGGAAAAAAGAATTATATAAGTTCATTGAGACATATTTCTATTCCAAAATATTTCCAAATCCCTGCACTGCCACTGAATGATTTTTAACCTCTTGGCACATTGAAGAACCAAATTTGTGTGGCATATATTAGCAATTGCTAGACATATACTATCTTTCTGTGTATAAAACTCCTTAATTTAGGATTATGTTATTTGAAAATTATCCCATATATTGAAAAAAAACCTGAAAATGCAGACTCAAGAAATGCTAAATAGTGTAGTGATTTCTTCTTTATATGAATAGCAATTACCTGGATAACTTTTCTTTATTTGGAAGGAAACTGCAAGATGAGAAGCAAAGACCTTTTCTTTGCACTTAATTCACTGTTTCTATTTCAGTCTTAATAGGGTAAAGGGGAATGTGAAAAATAAATTTATTTAAACTTGATAAGCAATTGACAGATCAGTAAAAAAGAACCTAACTGTCCTTTGAAGATCCTTTTCCTTCAGGTTTTCCCCCATTAAAAGGGTAAAAGAGAACTGAAATTGCATAAATAATGCTAATTATTATTTAATGAGTGATTGGCCACATGCCAGATGGAAACCTACCATGACCAAAACCGAGGACATATCTTTCAGTGGTTTTCACGGCCAATGTCTTTTGGGAATCATTTTTGAAATAGGTTGTTTAAATATTCCTGGTTTTCATAATTAAGCATTTAACCTCTGCATCTATATTTAAGAGAGAAGTAAGACTCTTTGGACTTGTATCAGTGAACCAAAAATTGGGTCACATGGAAGTATAACATTGTGTACTTCAAAACTGCTGGAAACATGAGATGATTTAAATCCTACTACTATGCCATTTTGACTGCCTAGAGAAATATTCCTCTGGTGTAATGACACTAATTTAGAGCATTTCCTTTCTATTTCCTCTCCATCAAGTGCTACTTGCTGTCCTAGTATCAGACTGATATCGCCAAATTGTTACAACTAAAATTTTCACTCTTAAGTGTTGAAAACCTTGGTTATATCTCTTCTCAGCCTTTTGGCTAAGATCAAGTGATAACCTTGGTTATTCCCCTTCATACCTCTTCTCTTATCTTATTTTTTTAGGTCTCTCCACACTCGTGTTTTCCCCATCCCTTTCAAACTTCTTTATTTTGCTTACTACATACTCCTAATGAGAAACTATTGCCTTATTGTCTGGGAAGCTAACTTAGAGATAAAGATTCCATTTAGAAAGTTGATTAGAGAGTGATCTTTGGAATAACAACTATGGAAAGGAAAGCAGGAAAGCTGGATTGAGTACAGGGAGGGGTTGGGCAGCAACACCGTCAAAGCAAAGACTTCAGCTCAGTCAGGCAGCTGGTCCTGCAGGGAGCACCGGGGCTGAGGTGACCTGTCATAATCTCCTGAAGGTAAGTTTGCAGCCAGGCCTTTATATGTCCATACAGACCGGTTATTAGTTGTGAGCTGTCCCTAGAATGGCAACATCACCCTGGCCAAGGAGGTTCTCTTCACCCTAGCCAATTCCAGGACTCCCAGAGTTATCACCAGTGGCTGGGGAAGAAGTCCTTCCTGAAGAGGAATCTTGGTGGCACACCACAGTGCCCACTGTAAGACCAAATTGGCTCAACTATGCCTCTTGGCCATGAAGGCTAAATCAAAACCTACTAAAGGAATTTAATGACTTTTGCTGACCAAAGGCTTTAGATAACACTATGGTGTATGACACTAGAGGCCTCCTTCAGTAAACAATTTGAGGTACTGAATTAAGAAACAACAACAACACAGAAAATGGGATGGAATGAGAAGAACTGAGTGGGGCAGTTTATGTATAGGCATTCTATGGAGCAAAGTGCCAGTGAGAGACCCCAGGTAGCGTGGTAGCCAGAAGAATCTTAAAGGACACGGTTGTCAATGTCTGTTTGGAAATGGTTGGTGTTGCCACAGTGTAAAGCTCCCTCAACACTACCACTCCCACCAAAGTCTTTAATTAAGTTTACTTCATGCATGTGTCCTGAATGAATGATGCAATTTTAGTGAAGATTAAGGTATAAGCTTGAGATTCACAAATGGGTTGACATAGTATGTGTGCAAATAAAACCCTGGAGCTAGAGTTGACCCTTTAAATATGACCTCTTGAGAATTTTCTTAACTCTGAGCAAATATTCTCCAATAAGTCTTTCATAAACCTTAGAAAATTATACATGTGCATGGAATAGGGTTCAAGTTTATCTTAACAGATTTCGAGGGGTAAGGAAACTCCAGGTGACACATGGATTATACTTGTAAAAACATACCTGGTAGATTTCACATAGTTAATGAAGTATTTGTAGTTTAGAATTTAGCAAAGAATTCATCTGCTTCTGAGATAGTGAAGACACACTAAATATGTTAGTAAAGGACATTTTTACTAATAGTGTGTTCAAGCCACACTCAGCCTCGAAGATTTTCTTTTCCCACATCAGTTAATACTGCTAAAACCCTGACTGCAGCTATAGTAGAAGGTATTTTGTGGGAGAAATATATACACTGTCAATTGTGTGCACACATCTGACAGACCCTTGCTACCAGAATTCCCTTTCTTATATAGATGTTAGTATCAACAATTTATTTAAGAAATAGAGCAATACAAATTGGGTTAGTAAGATTTGTTTGAGAAAGAAAATTGTTGCAGTTTTGAGATTGAACCCAGAACAACTGGAGGGAGAAAAAAAATGAACCAAAATCAATCTGCCACTTATCAAGAACCTACTCTGAACCAGGCCCTGAGCAAGGTGTCGCAAATCCTCACATGACTCTGAATGGTATAATCCCATTTCGTAGTGGGGTTCCAGGGGTTAGAGGGGTTATGTCACTTGGTGGAATTTCTAGAAGTAGAGGATATGCGCTTTTAAATTCTTGTAACATTATTTTTCTAAAGAGGCAGAGTAAATAGCTGTTTGACATTCCTTAGGCAAACTTCTTTTTTATTTATTTTGTATTTTATTTTTTAAAGATTTTAGTTTTAAGTAATCTCTACACCCAACCTGGGGCTAGAACTCACAATCCTGAGGTCAAGAGTCGCATGCTCCACTAGCTGAGCCAAGCACGAGCCCCGAAAACTTCTTTTGACTCCAGTGTATTAACCTCCACCCCCACTTTAGTACAGCTCCGCGATACTTTTCCATCCTCTCTTCAAAGAACTCTTCAGTCATTTTTTTCTGTGTCCCTGGACTTTCTGTCTTTGTGACTTTATCTTGTTCCATTCTGCAACTCATAAACATTAGGTGAGCAAGTATAACACCAGAATAGTTTCCTACCACAAAGCCAGCTTTAGTATCTTCACCAAAAGAAGATATTACCACACAGTTTAAAGAGAGCAGATATTGGGCGCCTGGGTGGCTCAGTTGGTTAAGCGACTGCCTTATGCTCTGGTCATGATCCTGGAGTCCCAGGATCGAGTCCCGTATCAGGCTCCCTGCTCAGCGGGGAGTCTGCTTCTCCCTCTGACCTTCCCCCCTCTCATGTGCTCTCTCTCATTCTCGCTCTCAAATAAGTAAATAAAATCTTTAAAAAAAAATAGAGCAGATATTTACCAATCAAATCAGGGCTGTCCCCTGTAGGTTCTAGTTCACAAAAGCTTGAATCTCCCAATTACCCAGGGTCTGGTCTCAAATATGTTTTCCTTCGAGGCAGGTTTTCAGTAACAGATCCTGTGCCCACAAGACTCTCCCTTGGGCAGAAGCAAGCACAAAGGCACCATTGTCTTCCTCTTGAACAGGATTCAAGGCAACAGTCCTGGTTTCTTTGCTTGTGGGTTCTCCAGGCTGTTCAGAGTGATAGGAGGAACAGGGTGTATCTGTGGTCCTCCCACCTGCCACACCACTCACAGTCAAATGGGAACAAACCTTTGGGTGTCCACGTCATGTGAAGTCCAGCCTACAACTCTTAACAGGAATCTTAAAGAAACAATCTTTCTTTTGGTTATATTTATACGATTTACCTAGTGCTATTTCTTGGTGAGTACATCATAGAGTAAAGACACATTATTCTGTCTCAGAGGAAGAACATATTTAAGAAATATCAACAAATGCAAATTAACATATTTCCGCAGGTCAGAAGGAAAAAAATGCTTTTTTCTTTATGTTTTACATACGTAAAAGTTCTATGTAGCATGCCTTTCTTTCTTGAAGAACCAAAAAATGTTTTCCGAGCTCCCACAAGTACACATAAATGGCTGATGATGGGACAGAAACCCCAAGCTTCACACAGGGAGGGTACGTGTTCTATCAATGAACTACAGCCTTTAGGAATTATTGCTTTGTTTGTGTGCAACATGGGTTTCCTCACTTATTTCTACTAAGCAGGGCTTTATATCCTCTCTCCTTCCAACTTATTTGGCAAAAATTGCCAAATGCTACGTTTTCCCCTTTGTCATTTTCTGCATTTCTGTGTGTCTTGCAGTTAATTTGCATTGTTCATCATGCTGTGTAGTCTTTTAAACTTCTTTCTAATTCTGAGGCCAAATGAATAATCTGTTTCTCTCCGGTGTTATGTTTTTATAATCTTTCAACTCTTCTAGTTTTTAAAGGTTTTTACCTGTGTTAAGTCACAGTCTTACTTCCCTCCTTTTTCATACTTGCTTTTGGGTTAGCATTCCTAAACTGTGATCCCGCTGGGCTACCGCCTGTTACAAAACAGCACAGGAATCCCCTGGGAGCAGCCTGTCAAAATTGTCTACTTGGTGATCGTTTACAATGCGTGGCAGGTGGTGTGTGACTGATCACCGCTTGAGCAGAAATGTATTAAACTGCTATGTGGCCACATTAGAGTCACCTAAACAACCGATTCTAGATGATAAAGGAGCCATGGAGCAGAAAAATAAAATTTGAACGAAAAGTGACATTACCAGCATAGCCAAACGAAAGAATGGTGAAATGTCAAAGGATGGTCCAAAATATCCATGTTTCTATTGTCCTGGGATTTCTGTTTTCTCATGCCATGAAATAATTTTGTATATCTATGTGAAACAGCATATATAGTATGGATATAACTGTGTAAACGGTGATTTTTCAGAATGTTTTCTAATTCACATCTTTGTGTTTCTGTTCCCTGTTCTTTCCCAACATTCACTATAACTGACCTGGATACTCTACAGTGAAAGCATTCAGTAGAAAAGAAAACATATGGCATTATGGGAATGAATGGGGAAGGGATACAGACTACTGGGACTGTTACCTGGGTTCCTAAAGAGTCCTGGCCTTCTGTTTCAAGAAGGCAGGTCCCCACGGTATAATGATATGGTGTTCTACATTTGGACCTTAGTAAATGAGTGAAGAAGAGTAAGAGTTCCATTTTGGAAAAGTAGCAAAGCAACTATATGAAAAAGGAAATTCATTTTGAATAAGTTCCTCTCCTATAAAACTAGTCATTATGTTTAATCACAGAAATGTTTGATTCAAAGACAGCCAAATGGGAAAGGACAGGTGTTGGTGAGGATATGGAGAAATTGGAATCCTCATACTTTGCAGAGGGGAATGTGAAATAGTGTAACAGCCACCTTGATAACACAGTTTGGCAGTTCCTCAAAAAATTAAAAATAGAATTACCATATGACCCAGCAAGTCCCTTGTAGACGTATACACTGGAAATTTTAAAAAAGGTTTCAATGAAATATTTGTACATGGAGGTTCAGAGTAGTACTGTTTACAATAGCCTAGAGTGGAAACAGTCCAAATATTTCAACGAATGAACGGGTAAACACAGTGTGGGGTACCCACACAATGGCGTATATTTAGGAATAAAAAGGAATGAAGTATTGATATATGCTACAACAAGGATGAACCTCAAAAACATTATAGTGAATGCAATAAGTCAGATGCAAAAGATCACATATTGCATGATCTCATTTATATGAAATATCCAGAACAGATAAATCCACGGAGACAGAAAACAAATTAGTGGTTGCCGGGGGCTGAGGAGAAAGGGGAACGGAGCATGACTGCTTAGTGGGTACGGGTTTTCTTCCAGGATGATGAAAATGTTTTGGAATTGAATACAGATAGGGGTTATACAACACTGTCAATCCAGTAATAAATCTTACTGAACTGTTCACATCAAAATATTTTGTTTTGTGAATTTCTCCTTAATTAAAAAAGAGAGAATAAGTCCTTTTCTTGAGAACCAAGAGAAAGGTAAAATTTTTCCTGACAATGTGTGGAAATATGTATTTTCACAAAATTTCTAATGATCATCTTATATTTGAATGAATAGATGAAATGATAGTTTTATATCTTTTCCTGAGACTTTATTCATCATTTATTTATTTAATAAATATTCATAGGGTGCCCAGTATGTTCTGGTCAATTTTAGTATCCCTTGATTCCACCTTTGGGGAAAACTTTATTTTTTTTAAAACAATGTTTTATTAGCTTTATGAATAAAAATAAATGATCACATGTCTAGTTAAAATCTATTTTCATGTAGTCATAGACTTTAAGAATTGCCAATCAGTGTTTCACCTTAAGGTAAAGGAATAAAGGAACAAATTTGAAACTCTAATCCAGCCCAAGCTGTCTTCCTCCCTCCCTCTTACTTTTTCTTTCTTACTTCCTTTTTGTTTTAAAATTATTAAATTAGATATATAAAAATTGTTTTTAAATGATAGTTACAGAAATTGAAAATATTATATTCATTGATATGTTATATAGCATTTGAACATAGCTGTGTGGTATATTTTCAAGATGTTCCATCTTTTCTATCTTTAGAAGAGCAATGATTTCTTAATTTACTGTAGAGCAGCATCCTGTTTTTAAATTTAATACCATGTAGAAGCTCAATATAAAACACAGATAAAAATGGAGCTGATCTATTTGAAGCTGTCTCTGCTTTGTCCTTCTACAAGGGGCCTCTGACCTTGGAACACAGTTTGAAAACCACTACTTCAACCAATTCAATATATTTAATGACATTTCTTCTTCCCCAATTTCTATATAATTTGTTGGGCCTGTTACTACAAGAGAGGAACAAATTGCTCATTTTCAGTGATACATGGACTCGGGGATTCCTCCAGAATACATTTAGTAAATTACTTCTAGTGAACTAAATTGTACTTTAGTGGCCTGAAAGAGATCATGAAATTTAGAAGAAAAAAAAAATCTATGTCTCATTCAATTCTTTCTGTTAGGTTCTGGACATTCTGGACAGCTTGGGTCTTTTAAGTTGTTTTGTTGTTGTAGTTTGTTTGTTTTATTCCCATTAGGATAGGTCAAGGATCAGTCTTGGTCTCTCTCTCTGTTTTTTCACTGTTAACCTCATAGATCCTCTGCCCGCTATATCTTCATCTAAACACATATGACTTCAAAACTCATTCTTGGGAAATGACCAGACATACTTAATTATAGCAGGAAAAGGCATGGACTGCATTCACTGATCTAATTGTAGCCACCAGGCAGATTTCATTCTAGCAAGATGCATCTCCACAGGGGTTGGAAGAAGACAAAAATTGAACTTACATGATAGTGTATTAAGGTATTCTACCAAGATAGTTGTGTACTAACTGGAATTCAGAAGCTGACCAACGTTTACTCCTACAGAGTCCTAAGGCATCTACCTTTTACAAGTATCAGAGACTTTTACTTTTTCCAAAACTTAGTAGAGGCCAGGAAATCACATTGACATTCTTTGTTGGCCACCTGTGCTATGGCTTAGTCATAAATCCAATTATTCAATATAGAATATGTAATTTCAGAGAGGTCTAAGACCTGCTGCCTTCTACTCTCTTCCCCCTCACCTGTTCCAGCAGTATTTTGCTTTGACTAATAATTCTGGAAAGCTTATATCCACATCATCCTCCATGCTTTGTCCCCCTCTTCTGCTGCCCAGCTTTTGTCTTGACAATATTTATAATAGTCTTACCCTATTATCTTTTGTTGTATCCTTTTGGCAAAATGACAATCTTAGATCAACATAACTCCACCTTTCTTCTCCCATACAGGAGATACTGAATTCTTACAATTGCATAAATTGTTACTATAGTAAATTAATGGCATCCAATCTTGATAAACAGACTTCCACTGCTGACTGTCAGTCATTCTGTGGGTCATCCTCTACTAAGTCTCTATCATATGCCAGGAGTTATTCTATGCTCTGGTGATGTAGCTGCAAGGAAAAGAGAGAGGGGTTTCTTCCCTCATGACACTTACATTCCAACTGAGGAGACAGACTATAAACAAGTTAACCAATAGAAAAGATCATTTTAGTTATTGTTGAGTGCAATAAATGGAGTCACCAGGAGGATATGATAGAGATATAAGGAGAATGTCACTTTGAGGTCAAAGCTAGGAATGGTATCCCTCCTAGAGAAGGTGGCATTTGAGTTGAGCCAGCAAGATAAAAAAAACTCAAGGAAGGCATCTCTATAGCAAATAACCAGATTTGCATCAAACAAGGGTTTTCAAGACAGGGAGATAAGGCCAATGAGCCCAGAGCAGAGTATATAACAGTAAGAGTAGAGTGAGCAGGACTTATAGTCCATGAAAATAACATTATTCTGAGTATAAAGGAAAGCCCTTTAAAGGTTTTCACTATCAGAGAAAGGGGTTACAAATACGCAAAAGGTAGAACGAAGTCCATGATATTGAATTAGATTGGTACCAGTAGCAACTAATTAAAAATACATATCTACAGATAGGTACAAAAATAAATGTAAGTATAGATGTGTGAGTAAGGGTTGAGTGTACATACATATATTTCCTAGCTCCTAACCCTGAGAGCGTCTAGAAGCAGTGACTAGCTCATTATCAAAGAGCACATCTAATGTCCAGAACTTGGTTTCTCCAATAAGAGAATCCAGAGCCCCTTGGAGAAGCTGTAATTCCAGGGCTGTGGCAGGAAAAATGCAAGAGTTGTCTAGAGCATCTTGCGGGGCCAGAATGTACAAACACACTAAGAGATGAAAAAAAAGAGATGGGGGTCAGATGAAAGGGACAAGATCCAGCCTGAAAGAGTTCCTAATGTTCATATCTGGACCTATTTGAGCAGCAATATTGACAACCATAGTACTGGATTTTAATCCATAAAGATCAGGAATCTATTCATCAGTACTGCTGCAACCTAGCTTTGAAGATTTTTATGTCTGGCATGTGTTCAAAGCTGATTTGTACTCTGGAACACTTCTGTGAAGACTTGCATAACACATTTCATTTACATGAGAGATATATATATATCTGGCTGAGCTTCTGTTGTGTCTCCTCCACCCTTGGTTGGCCACCCTCTTGGGAAAGTTTCCTTCAAGATGACACTGACTCAGGAAAAATATTTATCCTAAGCTGTCCCCAAATTCTGCATGCCTGCACATGTAATTTTGCTTTTGCTTTTGTTTTTCAAAAGAGCCACCTCAACTTACACTGAGGTCAGAGAAGCTAGCCATCCATAATATCTCACTTTTAAACTTTCCAGGTGTTAATGGCATTGACTCAGTACCTCCCCTAAAAACTGGGCGATACAAGTTAAACTTGCTGAGTAGTCTTGAGTACTCACACTACATGCTCATGGTAAAAGACCACAACATGACCTTCTCTTCCTTTCAGAGAAAGGGGGAAGGACAGAGAAACTGCTACAGTACTTCACCAGCTTTCCCCAAAGAAATTTTCTCTCCTATTCATTCAACGTCAAACCTTTAGAACTCAAAGGGGTGATGGTGTTGGGGAAGGTATTGGGCTGAATGGTATAAAACTGATTTTTGATCACCTGTTTTACAAGTTCTGCATAGATGCCTAGCACATCACTAGGAAATGTGAAATTACTTGCAACTTATTTGTTAGTTCTCAAACTAGCAACAAGTTGTCAAATTTTTTGGGCTCTCAGCTAAATTCAAGTCCCAGAGTTCCATTATGTTACCTAAGATAAAAATAAACCTGGCTAATATGAACTCTTCTCTACAAAATGGACTGGCAAAATTGTCTTTTAAAAAATTTTTTTAAAGATTTTATTTATTTATTTGAGGGAGAGCAAACTAGAGAGAGAGAGAGAGAGAACGTGAGCGGGGAAAGGGCAGAGGGAGAAGCAGACTCCCCACTGAGCAGGGAGCCCGATGTGGGACTCCATCCCAGGACCCGGGAATCATGACCTGAGCTGAAGGCAGACACTTAAACAACTGAGCCACCCAGGCACCTTGACTGGAAAAACTTCCCAAAAGTTTTATGAGGGGCTCAGTAGAAGATCTTACCTTATTATAAAAATAAAATCCACCAGAAATTACCTCATTTTTGCCAACTCAGGTACAAATATACCTGCTCCCACTTTCATTCTTCCCTTCTTTTCAGGGAGTGCTCAAACTAATAGATACAAATAAATCCACACCTAGAAACATAGTGAATATTCAGAACACTATGGACAAAGAGAAACTTCCACAAGCTTACAGAGAGGAAAAGAAAACAAAAAGAGGAGGGACACTAACAAAGGATGAAGAGTCAAAATGACTTTGAACTTCTCTGTAGTCTCATTGGAAGCTAATAAGGTCACTGGTCATATGCTAAGATTGTTGAAGGAAAATTATTTCAAGTTGAGAATTTGAAAAAAATCTATACTCAATCAAGAATGAAGATAGAATAAAGATATTTTATTCATGCAGGGTAACAAAGAATTATGTCTCTTGTACTCTTTCTGAGAAGGCTGAAGAAGGTGACCCATTAAAATGAAGGACTAAACCTTGAAAAAGGAAAACATGGAACAGTTTCAGTTTGGAAAGACATGAAGGGAATCCCCACCATGAGAATAAAAAGAGTCCCTGGCTGACAGCTGTGCCATTGGGCTGAGAAAGTGATGAGCATAGATTGGAGTCAAAAAATGAAATTGATGGAATGACGCATGGATCTGATCATTTAGAAGATTTAGACAGTTGGCAAAGGGTTTAGGATTGAGAAACAAAGATGATTATTTACTCCAGAAAAACCTCATCTGTGACTAGCATTTGCAAAATCATCATAATGTACACACAAAATATTAATCTAACTATCAAATGACATAGCTATATTGGGAAGCTTGGCGGTGGGATGGATGTGTATCTATGGGACTTAGGGGAAGAAAGTTAAATGCTCATCTTCCACAGTAGCAACTAATCAAATGATTGCTAAAACTGAATAACAAGAAGTAGGAATACAAACATGTTCTTGGGAACCACGAAATTAAGTACCACAGTCATCAGTTAAAAGAGGAAATTTTTTCATGATGGAGGAAGGGAATCAATTCTGTCCAGTGTTGCTGGGGTGGGTGGGGCTGAGGTTAAAGAGAGAACAGAAAAGTGTCCCTTGTACTTGGCAGTATGGAGGATATTAGTGACCTTAAGAAAAAGAGTTTAGTCAGAATGGTGGAGGCAACAGCCAGAGCTGAGCAGATTGAAGAGTGAGAAGGAGGTGAGAAATTAAAGACAATGATGGAAAACAGAGAAAAGAGTGCGCTCCTGAGAAGTAGTTGTTGAGAACTGGATATCCAAACAACCAACAGGTCCCTCAGTCAATGTGAAAAGTTGAGCAGGGCCACAGGATGAGCTGTGGGATTGGAAATGACAAAGGTCAGGAAGGGCCCATATCATAGGGGATTAGAATGTGGATATCATAAATCAGACATTAGGTCAGTTCCAGACTAACAACAAATGACTTTTATTTTTCAAGTAAAAAGCATTCACATAAAGTTAACAAAATTCAAAGCCAATCTCTCCAACTATCAGAGTCACAGACGTCAAAAAAGCTCTTAACTCTCAGTTACACTTTAGAATTTTAGTTAGCAAAAGCAAGTTACTCTGAATGCCTACTGACGTCCCCATCTTCAATTTGGTTTTGTCAGTCAAACAATTTTAGAAGACCCTGTATTAGTGGTAGGATCCTGTGTCAGTTTCTTATGGCTGCTGTAACAGCTGATCACAAACTTGGTGGCTATATTTATTTATTTATGGATTTTATTTATTTATTTTCTTTATAGATTTAATTTATTTATAGAGTTTATTTATTTATGTAAAGATTATTTATTTATCAGAGAGCAAGAGCACAAGCAGGGGGAGTGGGAGAGGGAGAAGCAGGCTTCCCACTGAGCAAGGAGCCCGATTCGGCACTCGGTCCCAGGGTCTCGGGATCATGACCTGAGCCCAAGGCAGACGCTTAACCTACTGAGACACCCAGGTGTCCCAAACTTGATGGCTTGAACAGAAATTTATTCTGTCACAGTTCTGGAGATCAGAGGTCTGAAATCCCTATCACGGGTCAAAATAAGCTGTCAGCAGCAGGGCCATACTCCCTCCAGAGGCCCTAGGGAAGAAGAATCTGTTCCTTGCCTCTTCCAGTTTCTTGTTACTCCGGCGCTCCTTGGCTCTGGCTACCTCACTCCCTAGTCACATTCCCATTTCCTCTTTATCAAATATCCCTCTTCTCCGTCCTGTAAAGAATTGTGGCTGCATTTAGGGCCCCGCAGACAATCCAGGATTATCCCCCATCTCAGGATCCTTACCTTCCCAATGAGGTAAATTTTACAGGTTCCAGGAATTAGGTTTGGTAGAGAGGGGCATTATTGGCTTACACAAGTCCTCAGAGATCATTTAGTGTAATATTTCTAATGAAGGAAAAAGATGCCGAGTAGAAGCGACCTATTCAGGCACATACTTAATAACAGAGGGAGCTGAAGCCAGATGCCAACATCCTCGCTGCAGAAACCTCCAGTTAAATTAGAAACAGGTGACGCGTTTTCCTGTTTTCTGAAACTGGTTGTGTATAAGCAAACTAGACACGGAAACCAGGGATCAAAAATTTAGAAAGAAATCATTTATCGTGCGGTTCCATTTCAATGATCACCCTAAAAACTATTTTTTTCACAGTTATACAGGTGAAACTTCTCACTTATAGCACCAATTCATAATTGAAAATGTTTCGTTAGATTAAGAGTTTAGTGTCTTCAATTAATGTTTATCAACTGGGATTTGGGGACAATTTTCCTGAGGGTTCTGGAAAATTTTCCTCTAAAGAAAGAATGTTTGGAAACAGTGGTGAAGATCTGCATTTCAGTGTATTAGTTATTCAGATAATTAAATATTATTTCCCCTCAATTACCTGGAGAGACAGAGTTAAGCATTTTGTGGCCAAGATCCTCCCTGGTGGGGGTGCACGGAAGGCCCAGCAGGGTTTTCATGCTCCTCAAATAATTTTTTACAGCCAGATCAGCACACTTTTTCCCATTTAATTTGTTTACCTCCACACATCAGGTTTCCTAGCCAAAGGGAGAAAAAAAAGCTAAAAGCAGTTTCTTGGATGATTCCATCACACCACTGAGGGTATCCGTCCGGTAAAATTGCTGCTGTCAGTCATCGCTGCAAACTTTTGCGGCTTTCACATCAGTCCTATTAGGTGAAAAACCATATGATATAAGATGAAAACATTCAAATTTAAGTTGAATATTCCACAATCACTCAGAGCTGTCAGAGGGAGGGATGAAGAGATAAAATTGGCATATCTTGAAAATAACTGGGTCAGGTCTAATGCTGTTTGAAACTGTCATACTTGAGTATCTATTGAGGAAGCTTTGCCAAATACAGATGCATTCAGCCCCGCCACACCCACCGCATTTGAAAGACGATCCCTGACAAATACCATGTCCTGATTCTTGTTTCCTGATTTTATACTCAGGAAAATTCTTAATTTCATTCCTCTACATTCTTACCGATATTTGTTATATTCAATCATTTTATTTTCAGCAATTCGGTGGTGTGTACACTTATTTCGTTGTGCTTCTACTTGGCATTTCCTGATGTTGTGCGTCCTCTTAAATGTTCTGTGTCCATTTGAATATCCTTTTTTGTCAAGTTCCTGTGGAAGACTTATGCCCATTTCTCTTTTAAGCTGTATTTTCCTTGTTGATTTATAGGAGTTCTTTGTATGTTCCCAATATAAATCCTTAGTTGGATACATGTATTGAAAATAATCTCTTCATTCTGTACGCTGCCTTTCACTTTCTTAGTGTCTTTTTTTTTTTAAGATTTTATTTATTTGACAGAGAGAGACACAGCGAGAGAAGGAAGACAAGCAGGGGGAGTGGGAGACGGAGAAGCAGGCTTCCCGCTGAGCAGGAAGCCTGATGCGGGGCTCGATCCCAAGACCCTGGGATCATGACCCGAGCCGAAGGCAGACGCTTAACTACTGAGCCAGGCGCCCCAGAGATTCTTTGTATAGACATTTTCACCTCAGTTTCTCATCATTTCCTTGTAATTTTCTATTTTTTTTAAAGATTTTATTTATTTATTTGACAGAGAGAGACACAGCGAGAGAGGGAACACAAGCAGAGGGAGTGGAAGAGGGAGAAGCAGGCTTCCAGCGGAGCAAGGAGCCCGATGCGGGGCTCCATCCCAGGACCCTGGGATCATAACCTGAGCCGAAGGCAGACGCTTAACGACTGAGCCACCCAGGCGTCCCTCTTAGTGTCATTTTTGTACGTGGACCAATTATTAATTTTAGTATCAAACAAAATACCTAATTTTTTCTGTTATTTTTTTTTAAAAGGTTTTATTTATTTTTCAGAGAGAGAGCACACAACCAGGGGAGCATCAGGCAGAGCGCGCAGAGGGAGAAGCAGGCTCTGCGCGCTAAGCGGAGAGCCGGAGGTGGGACTTGATCCCAGAACCCTGAGATCATGACCTGAGCTGAAGGCAGATACTCAACCACTGAGCCACCCAGGCGCTCTAATTTTTTCTATTATGATAGGGCTTACACAACCATTTTTAATGCTTGCTATTAATCATGTGATCAACCAGCTGCATGAATTTGAATAACTATTTTGAAACACCAGGTTTATGGAATGACATCAACCCTAAAATAATGAATCTTCAGGTGCAGACCCCAATTAGATTTCATTCCCAATTATTTTAATGGGAGTTATATGTTAATGTAGCAAAATAGGGAAAAGAGTGGATTTTGGCATCAGACATGTTCATAACCTTCTTCTGCCATCCAGTTCAGCATAGTGGATAATCTAAACTTTGCGAGTGTCTCAGGAACTTCTTATGTAAAATAGGGATAACAATGTCTACCTGGTAGACTCATTTTGTTTTTAAATTGTTATATATAAGGTGTCTTAATATGATGTTATTCTAAGATGCCACTTTAGAAGCATTTAAAAGAAGAAAAGTACCAAAATGTTTTCAACCTGAACTCTAGTAGGATCCAGGCAAGTTTCTTGCTGTCACTAAATATATGAATCAAAATGTCCCTATAGCTGTGGAATAAATACAACTCATGTGAAAGTGAGAATTATAAAGCACCATTCAGGTGATGGATGGATGCTCACAATTTTACTTCACAAATGACACTGAGGCACTTAATCAATTTTTAAATTGCTTTTTGAGAGATGAAAAATAAACTCATATATCATAAACATAACAATGTCAACTGAAACTGTACTTCAGAATGATGGTCTTAAAAGGAGAATATAACTTAGATTCAACCATTCCAGAGCCACTTTTATTCAATAATTAAATCCCACGGGTCTTAATGGTATGTTTAAAACAAATGGGAAGATGTTCAGCAATATTAACAATAAGGTGCTATATATACTGCATGAGTAAAGAATAAGCCTTATTTAAGGCAATAACATCTGCTGTAGAGGAATGTGTGGACCCATGATCAAGGCTGTCAAATATAGTAGACAGGCCCAACAATGTGGAAGTTGACAGCATGCTGTTATCAGCATAGCTGAGCAAATGATTGGTACAATACTCTGAAAGAGGCAGCCATCATCTTGTGGAAAGATCAAAACACAGATAGAAATTTCTTGAGGCAATTGTGTGTGTTGTCAGCACTTTTTTAAAATGCTCTTGGCTGGAGAAGGCAAATTGCTTGGTAGCAAAGTAGAATTAAACATCCCTTATAAGCTATCTATGAGAAATGATCTCTGCATTCTATCATTTTTTTAATTCACAGTTAGTGTTTTCCACTATGGGCAAATACTTCTAAAAATTTGCTTGCTGACATAAATAAATTATATTGAACTCAATATCTCCTCCAAGCAAATTCACCCAATTGGAACATTTATAGGGATAGATGATATAGACAGAGATATAATGTTATCAATTTATATTAACAAATAAATTAATATTATATATCATTAATATATAATATTATATATTACATATTAATTTACATAACACCATATATATTATGTATAACTAATACATGTATATATGAGATTATATATGATATATATATTCATTTGCTAGAGCTGTCATAACAAAATTCCACAGACTAAGTGGCTTAAACAGCAGACATTTATTTTATCTGGAAGCAAGAAATCTATGATCAAGGTGTTGGCAGGTTTGGTTTCTTCTGAGGCCTCTCTCTTTGGTTTACAGATGGCCACCTTATCACTGTGCCTTCGCATAGTCTTTCCCCTGAGACCCTCTAATTACAAGGACATAGGTCAAAGGATCAGGCCCACCCTAAAGACCTCATTTTACCTTAGTTACCTTTTAAATACAGTCACATTCTGAAGTACTGGGGCTTAGGATTTCAGCATATGAATTTGGGGGGGCACACAGTTCACCCCATAATAATATATTTTATATGAATCATGTGTATTATCATATGGTTAATAGAGTTTTCTTATAGCTGCTAGATTTTACCGTTCAGTGTTTCATTTTCATTTATAGAAATGTCTTAAATAATGTGAAATAGGCTCTAGATTTAAGATCTCAGCTGCTACGAGAAGTAGGGAAAGATGCCTGTAGTCTTATCTCAAATGATCCTTGAGTGACGCTTCCAGGAAAACTGGAAGTATTGAGGGGGTTGGCATTGGCAACCTCAGTGCCAAGACCCTGACAACCTTGACAACTCCTGTTCTGAGCTTCCTCCCACATGACATTTGAATTGTTCCTTGGAATACAGCATTCCCTTCTGGGTGGGACACTCTGAAAGAGGCATTGAGGAGCAATAGCAAGCCCATAGAAATTATCTCCTACATGACTCTACGTAACTGAACTAAACTCACTTGTGAGAATAGCAGGAAATGTATTTCATCTTAATATTGAGAACAATATATGTGCCTTAAAATGGAATGGACTTCTCATTCTGTAATAACCCTCACCATCCAATAAAGTATTCTGAGGTGGGATAATCTCTAGACTACCTTCCATGAAATACTCTTCTCTTTTAATTTCTACTGTTAATGTAACTGGATGATTTGCATATTATCTAAACTCTGCATGCAATTACTGATTTGCCTCCACCCAGAGAAAAGAACCCTATGGATATGTACAAAGCTGCACACCTTTTTAATACCTGAAGGTATCCAGGGTTTTTGGAAGGTCAAAGACGGTGAAATACAATAAGATAGTCACCATATTTTTCTCCTTAATTTAATAATTTATAATTAAATTTATTCACTAAATTATTATTTAAAATAATTTATTATTAAATGTGTTATTAATTTATGACTATCATTAATTTCATAATTTAAAAATCAACATGAGAACTTCTTTTTAGTGACTTCCTTTTGTATTAGGCTGTTGTGCTGTCCTCAATATAAAAGCCACTACATACCGATGCATCATTTTTTGTTTTGCTTTTTTTTTTTTTCAGAGAATGAACTATGCAGCCCATTGTGTGGCTTAAGAGCTCTGATAGCTTTCCATACTATGCAAATGGATTTTTTGGAATAATTTCAAAAACGTTGCCCCGCTCTGATTGTATCTCTACTCTTCGTATTGTCTCCTAATTCATGACAGATCAAATGACTAGACCAAATGAAGAAATTTTTATTCTCAATGATATAGAAAGGCCTGTGTGAGGGAGCTCCTCTCCAAGAGGGAAGCAGGATATGAGGGAGAAGATGGCGGATACGGGTTGGGAAGAGTGACCAAATAGATTCCCCAGGGTGTTGTGTTCCCTGCATAGGATCGCGAAGTCAGGGGGTAGGTTTCACCTGGGGGAAGCCAGTACTAGGAGAAAGGGAAGCAGATTTGACACCTGTGTTTGTGGCAGGTTGATACCATTTCACCTGACATGTAACTTGGTCTTTTCTTCAGATTGAATGTTAAGTTGAGTTTTTGCCCAGTATTTTGTTATAGTCAGGTGAACACATATCATACAACAATAAAAAAATATTACCATGGTGGTTTTTCTCAAAATCAGGCATTTTTACATAATAAAAATTGTTTAATCATATTATAACTCATGCCAGTGTTATTATTCTCACCTCTAAATCAAACAGAATATTTACTTACTTTATACAGTACACTTGATCTTAGCCAAAAGGCCGAGAAGCGATACTTACTTTATACAGTACAAAAAGTAAGTGGAATTCTGAATTTCAGAAAATAATTTCCTATTACATTTTCCCTTGTCTATGCTCTCATTTTAAATGTCCAGCTGTTTCTTCACAGACTGACTGTTTTTCTAGAGGTTAATGACACATTTACATTTCAGAAGTGGATGGGAAATCTAGAGTACAAAACCATTTTCTCTTGGTGCTTTTTTTCCCTCCAGTACTTCGGTTTTTCGGATGTATATGTATATATGTAACAAAAAGCATAGTACCTTTTGCTAATTCATTGTCAATTTTCATCTTGTTGCTTTTCTTTCTCACTGCCAAATCAGTAATCTGACAGCACAATTGAGTCAGTCTTAACCTAGCCCCATCTTGCTCTACCTAACTGCATTCTTCATCAATGGATGTTGGGTTGTTTTAATATGCTTCTTTTTTCATCAATACTCCTTTACTCAGAATACCTTTTTATAGTGGTCTACTACTCTGATCTGTTTTTTATCTATACAGAACAGTTCTGTCTGACACCAAATGTGTTATTAGTTTTTCACACCAAGCAATTCTGTAGTCTTTGTGGACACCAACTGGGTGTCCTACAATTTAATTCAATTCTGATACTAACTACTCAGGGTTAGTGCAGACCTGCAGGTTAAGGGCTCAGTCCCACAAGACTGCCTCTCCACCTTTAGATGTCAATCACAAGTAATAGGTCCCCAGATTGCCCATGTTTCTGTCCAACTTGGCTACAAACTGGGGTCCCCATGACCTCCTCCTCAGGCTTGATAATTTGCTATTGTGGCTCACACAACTCAGGAAAAAAACTCTACTTACTATTACCAGTTTATTGTAAAGGATATAGATAAACAGATTTTGAGGGACATAGGTGAGGACTGGAAGGGTCCCAAGTGCAGGAGCTTCTGTTTCCATAAAGTTTGGGGTACACCACACTCCCACATGCCGATATGTCCATCACCCCCAGAAACTCTTCGAACCCCTTTGTTTAAGGTTTTAATGGAGGTTTCCATTATCTAGAGATGATTGATTTAATCATTGATCTTTAATGATTAACTGAATCCTCAGCCCCTCTTCCTTCCTGGAGGTCCAGCGGGTGGAGTTGAAAGTTTCAACCCTTTAATCACATGGTTGGTTCCTCTGGCAACCAGCCCTCATCCTGAAGTTTTGTACTGTTCCAGCCATTAGTCATCTAATTAATATAAATTCAGGTGTGGTTGAACAGGGCTTATGAATAACAAAAGACAGTCCTCTCCATCCATATCACTCAAGAAATTACAAGGGTTTTAGGAACTCTGTGCCAGGAACCTGAGATAAAGACCAACTGTATATTTCTTATTATATCACCCACATCACAAGTGGATTGAACCACTCTGGGAAATAGCTAATCAGAACATTTCTGACCCTCTGCTTGAGTGACGGATAACTAAATCCATGCAGAAATCCATGTGGATTAAGTTTGAAATCTGTGATTTACCTGTACCATAGGCAAGGAACTTCATCATGTAAAAAAGCTTTAGCAGGGCAAAAGAGATAGAAGGAAATCATGAGTGGGAAATTCATTTTCGTATCTGAATGTTTCTGTTCTACATTGGCTTACTCAAGAGATTCCTTAAAAAATATTTTCTATAGCTTTGTTTCAAGTGAAATCTCTTTGAAATTAGGAACAAATATTTTGTTGGATAATAAATTGAGGTAGACAGCCCTGAGCAACACTATACTGACACCCAAAAAGTTTGTATCACATTTTCTGAACTTCGAAGTTGCTAATTATTTGTTGCCATCATTTCTTAAGTGAAGAATTCCAGAAACACTGCTAGTGAATACTCCAAGAGCACTGATTATATAGCAATTACTATTCTAAATGCTGCATATTAATTAATTCAACCCCTGCACCAACCCTGTGAGTTACCTATTATTATTGTTATTTATTTTACAGAAGATAAAACTGAGACTCTGAGAGACTAAGTTACTAACTAAAGGTCACATAGCAAGTAAGTGGCAGAGCGAGGTTTTGAGCTAAGCAACCTTGCTTGTGGCCCTTATGCAGTATGCCTCTTAAATAAAACCTTTTAGTTAATCTGCTTTCCTTTTTTTTTTTTTTGTCTTTTCCATTGTGCCAGGGAGGGAGATGAATATTTTTATCCAACATTTGAAAAGTCTTACTATACATAGTTCAATCAAGAAAGTTCAGTGAAGCACTTTACCAATACTGAACCAAACAATTTTTAGCAACATAAAATGATTTCCTTAATTTTCATGCAATAACGAAACTGATTTTTTAAAAGGCAATAAACAAGCTAAAAAGTAGATTTTAAAAATTTACTTATGTGAAAAATTCTTTTTTATCTTGGCAATGATTCTTTTTCATATTCTTTTGTAACTAACTGTTTTTTTTTTTTTTTACATTCCTGCAAGGTTAAAACATGTCACTAAATATAAAGAAAAATGATGAGTTAATATAACATCTGAAGTCCAACGAATTTTCTTCTTCATATGCCTTCATTTTCTATGTCTTTTCCCTAAACACTGATGTGTTAATTCAGGCTGAGGTAACAGGCTATTTGATTTCAGAATTATAACGGGGCCCAAGAGTGCAAGAACACCTGGCTCAGGGGTTCCAAACAGATCACTCACTGCTGACAAAATCCAAGGGAGGCAAAGAGAGGAAAGGTGGTAAAACAAGAAAGGAATTTAGTTCAGTGAGACCAACACTGGAAGACCGCAGACTAACATCTCAAAGACGGTCTCCAAAGTGCTGAAAGTACTTCTAGGTTTATATAAAGAAAACATGGGACAAAGGTTGGAGGGTATGTGCAGGTGACCGGTGAAGGTCAAATCGATCCTTGTCTTGGGGTCCGTCGCGTGAGGGCTTGCTGATGGCAGGGCAGTCCCTGTTGCTTCAGGGGGTAATTTCAGGATGCTTTGCCTGCCGGGTCCTTTGCCTGAGTTAAAAAATAAGCTGGAAAGAAGAACTTAATCAGTTAGAAAGTACAGACTAACGTCAAAGTGGAAGGAAAGTCTGCTTTCGGATGTATGCAATCCAGGGTGTGCAACTGTCTTTTTATCTATTTTTCCCCCTTCGGTTTTTCAGTCCACCACATCATGCTCGTACAAGTTTTTTTTTTTTTTTTTTTTTTTTTTCTGGTGACATGGTATCTTTTGCCCTACTCGTTTTCATGAGCTTTCTCACTCTACTAAGTCTATTCATTTTGTTGCTTTTCTTTTTCTTTGTTAAAACTCGAATCCAACAATAAGCCTTATTGAGAGCTTGCTAATCATCTCTCCTGCGCATCCCTTTCCGCCCTTCACAATCTTCTTTTCTAGCATGACAGTTCTAGCTGGCCGTAGATGTGCTAAGTGCTAGTCATTGTGTGTAATGTTTTACGTGCCTTGTCTTCCACATAAGAATACTACTAATAAGTAGGATCTAATTTTTATGTCTATTTACAGATAAAGAAAACAAGGCACGGGAAAGTGAAAGTCAAATGGCCTTGAGTTTGAACACAGTCAATCCTTGCCCATCATATGCCCCAACCTTTACAGACTGCCTCTCACATAAACTATGTGTGACCTTTGGGTTTGACCAAGTGACAGCTGATTTTGATGCAGGCAGTCCCAGCAGGCTACGACCCAGAGTGGGGTCCGGCACGACCAGCCAAGAGGGTCCATGGCTTTGCGCAGGACGGAAATCATCCGCGAGCTGAGAGGAAGTGGGGGCAGAGTTTATTGAAGATGTAGAGAGAGTGTAGACACAAGCAGAGTGTCTGGAGACTCAGAAAGGAAAAAAGAGTGAGTCTCTTCTTTGCTTGGGACCTGAGGTTTTTATTGAGGATGGTGGTCTGGTGCATCTGTCTTCTCAGGCATCCAGGAACAAAGACAAGTGTTTAGGTGTTCTCCTTAAGCCACTTATGCCCTGGAGCCATGGGTCCTGGTGAGTCTGTGGTTTTGGAAAACGTTCATGCTGACTCTGCCCAGTCACTGCTTAGGTGTTATCTATTGTTCTGGAAGACTCCAAAGAAATTATTAAATCTTTGACCTTTACCAGGAGAACATACATTACTTACCGTATAAGGCGTGTGTAAGGCAGGGGTGTAGGATCTAGCAAGAATAGAAGCAGGGAAATGGAGGAAAAGAAAGTGGATTTTCAGGGGGTCCCTTTAGTTTCCCTGTCCCAATTTCTGGCCTTGTTAAGAAAGGAACACCTGATTATCCTGGCACCTAAATCTGTGATGAATTCTGCTCAGAAAATTTGATATAAGGAAAAAAATAATGAAATAAAAACATTTAGCAACACACAAATAGTCAAATTGTAGTTTATAAATGATTCTTATAGCCTTCTATTTGGATTTGATCCAGCTCTACAGATTCAATTTAATTGTTATACTGAACAGACAGACGATTACAGGCAACTGCGGTTATGGGGAAAAGATAGTTTTTATAAACATTTAATATGACTTTTGCTATTTCACACACCTGCATATATAAATTAAGCAATTTTTATGGCATCCTTCTGTTGAAGTTACTTTCTTAGGCAACATGATATATTTGTGCACAACGAAAACATATGTCCTATAACACTTCACTCATACATTTATTTCTCAAGTCAAGCATTCAGTAAACAAATACTAAATAAATGCCTGCTATATGTTGGCCATTGGGCTGGACCTTGTGAATATTGCAAACATCAAGAAAAAACAATGTTAAAGCCTTGTGAAATGGCTTTAATAAAAATAACAAATAAGTAGGTATTGCAGATTTCTGATTCTGGGATTCTTTTTCTTCCCTTCCCCCTCCCCATTTTTTTTTAAATTTCTTCAGTAGCTATGCCAAATATAAATACTAAATACCAGTGTTTCTTTGTCATGAAAAGCAGTATGTATAGGGTTTCAGAAATCTTTTCTTTTTTAAAATTTCACTCATTTGCAAAGTAGGTTTGATTATTTAGAGAGGTCTATAAATTATCCTTTATTCAAAATGTCTATAATTTTAATCATGTTATTTTAATTGCAATAGGTTGTAAATTTGCAATAAAATAACAAGAAGGGAGGCTGTAACAGATGTTCTGTCAGCACATGTGATTTCATTGGAGACAATCAAGCATTCATCTTGCTTAATCTTCATCAATTGAAATGTACTGATTTTCAATAATGTGAGCGCTGTACACTCAAAAGGCTTCTGATACTTAGGAACAAATTTTTTGACTGGGACTTTTTTTTTTTTTTTGTATGGTGACTAATTTACCCCAAGAACTTCTTCATCCACTATTATAAATAATTTTATTTAGAGGCCCCTGGGTGTCTCAGTTGGTTAAGCATCAGACACTTGGTTTCCGGCTCAGGTCATGATCTCAGGGTCCTGAGATCCAGCCCCAAGTCAAGTGGGCCTCCCAGCTCAGTGGGGAGTCTGCTTCTCCTCTCTCTCTCCTCTGCTCTTCTCCCCACTTGTGCACTCTCTCTCTAAAATAAATAAATACATCTTTAAAAATAAATAAATAAATAATTTTATTTAGTTATATACTATGTTCATATTACTTGATTATAAAGGTAGCTTTGTTTTTTATGGATACAGGCTTTTTTTGGTCATTCCATGTTTTTTTGCACATGGCAAATGTTTCACCTACATCAATAAAATATCCTCTATGCTTAAACTGGATACAATTTGTAAATAATGATGTTAAATTATTTCTTTGAAATATATTGCTCAGACGGCAGTTTAATTTATTTAGATAGCTGTAGAATCTTATGAGCAGCACATTAGCAGTAATACTTTGATAAAGAAAATATAGTTAGGGCCTGCTTCAGGACTGTACACAATGAAAATAAATTTCATTGTAAACATAATACTTCCTAGGGAGTATTTTGAAGTATTATTGGACCTTAGAAAATATGGGGTAAAAATAAACGTGACAAAATGATCATCAGGGTTTTATAATCTGTCCATTCTTTAGATGATGCTTTATGGGAAATTGTGTAAGAAAAGCAGAGTGGGAAGGAGAAAAAACAGGAGGGAGCAGAGAAGGAATAGGGAGATAAGCAGAGAAAACACAGGCAGTTAGAGCGATAAGAAAAACAAGACTGAAAAAGAGGAAGAAGAGGGGTGGGGGGAGGAGAAAGAAGAGACGAGAGTCTCTTACAAAAGAAACAGGATCATGAAAGTTAAAGACCAAAGCTTTTCCTTTCACTAGCAAGGCCAGACATTCTCTGTGGCCTTTCAGAGTCTCACATAGAGAATCAAGCTGTTGGGTAATGGGAAGGTGATCTCCTGCCTTGAGGCTTGCTTTCATAGAAAAGGAGTGGATGTGAGGGGAGAAATGAATAAAAGTTCCTGCCAATGGGACCTGGGGAGAGGCAATTAGGTCTTGGCTAGTTCTCAGGTACTGCAAATGCCATTTGTCTGTACCTGGAAGCGTCCCGGTCACTGGGTAAATGACAGTGGTTTGAAAGGCTCCTGAGGAAACGTGGGGACACGGAGAGTGAATCTAGAGGTCAAAGTAAGATGTGAAGTGGGCAGAAAAGGAACAGAATTACTCTTATTTCTTTGCTTTTTCCAACCAAAAGCTTGGAAAACAAAATAGGGTAACTTCCAGAGTATCTTTCCATTCATTCTGAAAAAATTGTCATTTTAATCTTGGATGGTGTTCTACCTCAGGAAGGGAAAATCAGAAGAATGTTCCTCTGATATCTGTTCTGAGATTTTATAAAAATCTCCTCTCCCAAGCTCCGCCCCAACAGTTATTTATTTATATGTTTGTTTACCAGTATTCTCTCCTTTTCCAAGAGAGATGCAGATGAAATCAATGAAATTTTATTTCAGGTGGAAATTTTCTCTTTTAGGATCTGTTTTGGAGAGAGAGAAGTACATATTATTACAATCGTTTTCTGATCAATTTTTATGCAGAACCTACTTTATTTTAAGGGCAATCTGAATTCAGTGCAGATTCATTTTAAAGCCACTACTCTAAGAAATTTTTTTTTTAAAATCTATAGCATTTTCCTCACTTTTAGACCTCAGAAAACCTAGAATGTCTAAATTTGCTAACTTCCTACATTGATTCAGCAGCGATGACTGGGTAGAAATTTAGCAATTCCGTTACTGGAGCTTAAGCTCCATTTATTTAAAAAAGTGCCCATTTTCCCCATCCATGACTTTTATTTTAATTCACAAAGCTGCTTCATAGGACTTCAAGAAGTATGCTGAACAGCACACTGCTAATCATGTTATTAAGAAACAATTTTGGGATTCTACTAAAAGAAGATGTGTGGGGTGGTAAGTTCCTCTCTTGTTAGACAATTTGTCTGACAGTTTGCCATGTTTTAAGAAACAAGGGAAGAAAAAATAAGAACACATTAACCACAAAGAATTTTGAGAGATAGGGAGTAATCTGTGTTCCTTTCCTTCCTAGTTTGTGAGGCTAGTGTTACAATTACTCAGGGACCAGCATTCCACAGAGTCCAAAGGGAAATATATGTCTTAAAATTTTTGCAAGACAAATTCACAGGTTTTCAAAATGGCAGCTGGGGTAAGTAGAGAGAGTAATTTACCTAGCATAGATTTCCTCTGGGGGAGACTGGGTGGCTCGGTCGGTTGAGCATCAGACCCTTGGTTTCAGTTCATGGGTTGTGGGATGGAGCCCCACGTCAGGCTCCAAGCTCTGCGGGGAGTCTGCTTGAGAGTCTCTCCTTCTGCCCCTCCCCCCACTCATGCGGGCACACACTCTCTCTCTCTCAGATAAATAAATAAATCTTTAAAAAAATTTAAAAAAATTCCTCTGCTAGTTTTTTATATTATCTGGGATAGAGAGAAGTTGATGAAGTGGTAGCAGTATCTTACAACTCAGTTGTTTTTTCACTCTTCCTCATTCTCTCATCCTGTGTCTGTTCGTACCCTCTCTCACCACTGACCAGTTTGGCTCTTGTTTTTTCTCCTTCTCCTTTTTCCGGCCTTTCTCTTCTCATTGACATCCATTTCCTCCCACCCTTCTTCCTCTTCCTCCTCCTTATTTCTGATTTGCTCTTTTTTCTTGTTCCTCTTCCTCACGTCTCTGCTCTCTATTTTCTGACAGCCACCAGAAGCAATAGGGAAAGAAAATATACAGGAGTTTTCTCCCTGAAGTTTGTGTTGCTTTTGATTTCATAATTGTAGCGGAAAATGATGTTATAACTTTTAAACTGTAGTGATATAAGGGAGATTAGTAACTTGAGGTCTGTGTACTTCAAAAAGAGAATGGCAGACCAAAATCTGCCTAATTCTTTATTCTTGAAGGTGATCATTTTCCCTGAGGTGGGAATTGGCCCTAACGCAATTAGTTTTCTCTCAAGGTCACTTGCCAAGATAACTGGTGTGAAAAAGATGTATCTTCTTGACAAAACTGCATGAATATATTAAGGTTATATCTAGGGCATGTAGATATAACCTTTGTTACAGCTCAGAATGAGAGCATTTTAAGAAAATTTGATATCTTCATCATAGTCCTAAAACCTCTAACAAAGATAACATTAGCCAAATACAGATGTCACCTTTTAATTTTCTAGATTAAAAAAAAAGAAGAAAAATTGGAATAGCTTTGGGATTGATGCTTATACATTCAAGAACGTCTCCAAGAGTCGGAGTAAAATGAATTTTCCTAGAAAATTTTCTAAATTTGTAAAATTTAATTAATGAATTTAAGGCATTTAATTCTTTCCACACTCCCAGGAGGTTCTGTGCATTTCCTATCAATGACTTTCCTCTAGCTGCAGTGCCAAGAACATTAGCAGTAGGCCTCATGGAATTCTCAGATGCTATATAGCCATCTTAGAGTCTGTCCATTTTTCAGAATAGACTACAGAATCAGTTTTCAGATACCAATATTGCTCCATGATACCTACAATGTATTTCTTAATTTTTTTTACTATACTCAAGAATGCCTTTAGGGTACACAGGTGTTGTTTCCTCAAACATGTTCTACTTTGAGTATACACATGGGAAAAGAGAAGACAAAATGATACAGAAATGCCATGATCGTCTTTGGTCATTTCTTCCGTTCATTGCCAGGGATAGAGTTCAGAATTTGCTGTTAATGTAGAGAAAACTGTGTGATAGACTAAAACTCACTGATGACTTCTCAGTGTGCTGGCCATTTAAAGGAAAAATTAGAGTGTATGAAATAGAATCCTGATTCAAAAGATTTAATGATAAAATTCAGAAAGGGCAATGAAAGTCACCTTAAAAAGACACGCGATCTCTGGAGGGTCTTTTAAATTTCATCTACAGAAAAATTTCCACACTATTTAGCTGGCTCCTCAGCAGGATTAAAGAGATCTAAACATGTTTGTTAAATAGCAAATCTATAATGATGGGAGAGGGAGTAAGGGACGGTAGGGAATTAAAAGAGGATTTGAGACTATGGGAGGTATCTCTGTGGGATATTCTCTGTGAACAGCAGATAAGTCTGATAAATCATGAAAATCAGTGCATGTGAACATATCTAAGAAATTAGAATTTAAAAGTACGTGTTCTTGACAGATATTTGCTGTATAAGTAGCCACTAACTTTGTCAAAATTTAATATTTCTCTTACCATTTATTATCCATCTAGCAACCTCAAATCATTTTTGGAAATGGATAGGTAATATAAATAAATGAATTTTTCCTACACGTTTTCTGACAAATTACTGTCATCCTAATCTGCAGATTTCATAGAGATAAAGGAATACACATGTGGTCCTCTACAAATTATGCACAATCAAATGCTTTAGTGGTAATGATGGTGGTGGCAAAGATAAATGAGAGGAAGTAAATTATAAAAAAAAAGTTTAGAAACTATCTGTAATCGTATCCTGGTAAGAAGAATCTAGTGAGTCATTTTTTTCATTAGTGGCTGAAGTAAGCAAAGTAGAGTAGTATTTATAATAACACCCACCCTTTGGGTTGTGTCATGTAGTAGTCTCACTCTTAACTTGAATGATTTTGATATAGTATTTTTTAATCTAAAAAATAAGAAATTCAAATAAGTGTTTGAATCCAAATTTTTGGATTTAGGTTCAGATACACTGAAAAGACACTGAAAATTAAAAACAACAACAACAACAACAAAACAAAACAGTACTAACTCCTACATTATGTCATGGAGCATTTTTTCCCTGTGATCTTCAGTGGGCTCAATATAAGTATTTATTTGATTCTAATAAGAAATCACATTTCAACCAGGATCTGCTATAGACTGATATTTTTTAAACTATGGAAATAACATTTTAAAATATTCTAAATATTACTACATTCAACACTTGGTAACTATAAAATGTTTTGACTAAAGCCTTTAACAATTCATGAAGCAATCTATGAAAAAAAGTAATGAAAACTCCAAAATTTGGACTTTTTCCAGAGTTTGGGATTGTTTAGTTAGGATGTCAGCCCAGAGAAATGAATGCTACTTTGTTGTTGTTTTCTCTAAACACAAACACAGTATAGCTCATTGAAGAGTCTCACTGAGCTATGGTAAAAGCTCTCAAGGGAAGGGGCTTTATAACACTCCTCAGCATATTGATGAAACCCTGGATTTGAAACCACTGGGGCGGCAAACATCTTTGTCTCCAACAGGAGAGATCCACCCAACTAAATGTACAGTCTAAGAAGGGCAGGGTTATTCCTGATTTAATGGGTCCTGCATGTGCCTTGCAAGGATAGAGAATAGAGGAACAGGTTTGAATAATAAGGAAAATTTTGTTACATTAAAGATCGCTTTTGATGAAGATGAGGAATATTACTCACCTAATTTCTAATATGAAAAAGTTGACCAGTAACAGCATTTTTTTTAAAGGTACCAGCTTATCTAAACATTTTATTTATTTTATTTTTTTTAAAGATTTTATTTATTTATTTGAGAGAGAGAGAGAATGAGAGAGAGCATGAGAGGGAAGAGGGTCCGAGGGAGAAGCAGACTCCCTGCTGAGCAGGGAGCCCGATGTGGGACTCGATCCCGGGACTCCAGGATCATGACCTGAGCCGAAGGCAGTCGCTTAACCAACTGAGCCACCCAGGCGCCCCTATACATTTTCTTTAGACTTGAATGAAAAGTATGTGATCAAAACCTTATTTAATAAATATATATATTATAATTTATATATTAGATAAAGATATGTATGTTAGATACATTAGATCAATGAAACTTTTTAGTTATAGAGCTGAATGCATATATAATATTAATATAAATATATAGTACATAGATAACATTTATATATAATGTAACCAAACTTCTACAAATTAGAAATTCATTTGATTCAGTAAATTTAAATTTTGAAACAGATGAACAATGACAAAAAAATCCCCTCTGAGGAGATTAAAGAGGCTAGTCAACTGAAAATCAACATGGCTTATTTTAATAAACTTAAAATGTCATTTCTTAATGCTCAAATGATATTAGCTCATTTTTCCAAAATAAGAGTTTTGACTGATGAAAGAGAGTAAGGAAGAGCAATTTAGGCCCACCTGGCTTTGAATATGAACTTCTTCAATTCCTGGAGTGATCCAAAGGAGGTAATAGAAGCTTAGTCAGAGATGCAGAAAAAGGAGGGGATGGTTATTAAAGATACATTTCCCAACCTCACAGAGTTACTCATGATTTCAGTGGTAATAAATGTCAGCATGAGTCTGGACAATGTATTTCAAACGCAGCATCTGTCTGTACTGATTTATTTGATATTTATTTTTTATTATTTAAAAATATGATTTATCCTGCCTGTCACAAAGTAGGTATTTATTCAATAATTGATGAATAAATGGATATGAGATTGTCATCAGTAACTAGGGCCTACTGTACTTCAGGAGCTTGCTGAGCAAGAAGGTCTGACAACAGAGAAGGGCTCGGGAATTCAACTACAAAATAATATCCATGAAAGTCGCTGTCTCCATAGGAGAAATCGAGAAAATTCCAGTGCTGTATTTTTTTACACATGGGTAAGTTTGATCATGACAAGTAGAAATATATTACTAAATTAGTTGTCTTACATTATTTTGGGTGTATTTAAAAAAAAAAATAGCCAAACAAATCACAGTAACTTAGAAGTTGCTACAATGTTTCTTTGCTATTGGTAGTAATTTGTCATTTGTGTACTTCTAAAATATGTACAAAAATAAAGAATTATATTAATAATTAAAATTCCAAACACCAAAACATCATTTAATGCTAAATGTTCTTAATTATCTAATTATAAAATCAATTAACTAAATTGTGCATGGCAATGACAAATATTGTCAAATGATTTACGCTCTTCTGTTCTAATATTTTAAGATTTTATTCATTTATTTGAGAGAGAGAGAGAGAGAGAGAGAGAGAGCGAGTGAGGGGAGGGACAGAGGGAGAAAATCTTCAGACTGTCCGCTGAGCATGGAGCCCAACACAGGGCTCCATTCCCAAGACCCTGAAATCATGACGTGAGCTGAAGTCAAGAGTCAGACACAGAACCAACTGAGTTATCCAGGCGCCCCTATTCTGCTAACATTAGAGTACATTGCAATCATTGGAATCTATGTTGAAAGTATGTTTGTAAGACAAAAATTCTGTTTAATCTATGAGTACTTGAAAATATAAAAACATCTTAGATTGTGATGCAATTTTAGGCAGGGACTAAAGAAACTATCAAAACTTTCCAAATATTTTTGAAAATGACACATTTACACATAACAGAATAGAAGTTGCGAGTCACTAAGCCTCCACTTGTCCGTATCTAGCTCACACAATTTCCTGGTAGCCTGAGTCTATTACTGCGTGAGCCTCTGTGAGCTATTTTGGCTCAACATGAGATATTCTGATGGGTAATACTAAAGTTAATAATACTAAATTGCATACTTGAAAGTTGCTAAGAGAGTAATTCTTAAAAGTTCTCATCACTAAAAACCAATATATTATAGCTATGTGAGGTGATGAATGTTAACTAAACATTCAATTATATCTCAATTAAAAAAAATTCACTCCATACTTTTCTGCAGGGTTGGCCAAGTTTTATCAAGCTACAGTTTGATATCTTCTCTTACAAAATTGTTATGAGTTTCATACATGTTGTTGGAGTTAATTCCTTTTTATGGCTTGGCGTCAACTGTATGCATATACTAGAGTTTGCTTAACCATTCATCTGTTGCTGGACATGTAGATGGTACCTAGTTTTTGACTATCACAAATAAAGCTCCCATGAACATTCACGTACAAGTCTTTGTATGGACATATGCTTTCAAGTTTTGGCAAATCTGAAATCTTTTCAAGCTTCCATTATAAGAACATACCATTTTCATCTTCTAGATTGGCAATATTTAAAAAACTGTGTATTTTGATGAGGGTGTATAGCGGATAAAGAACACTCTTTCACAAGCAAAATGGGACTACGGATTGGCACAAACTTTTCAAGGGTAATTTGATAGAACTTATCAAAATGAAAAAAATATGCTTATCCTTTATTCCAGAAACTCCTCATAATTTGCTGCAATTACCCTCTGTGTGCCTCAGTTTCTCAGCAGTAGAAAGAGGATGATAATACATAACATATATCTCATTGGTTCAATAGGTAATTCATAGGACTATAGTGAACATTCAATAAATTAATTCATGAAAAATGTTTGTCATGTCAAAATTCTTTTTCATTATTATTTTCACTATCACTTATAGGAAGCTATTCTTCAGAAATACTTTATCAAATATGGAAGAAATGTACATTTAAGGGGTTCACTACAACAATATTGTTATAATAAAACACTATAAACAATCTAAAGATACTATTACATAAATTGTGGTAGATCTGTTGGAGGCAATATAGACAAGGTGTGACAGGCAACCCAGGAGGAGATCTGGCCTGGTTCTAAATCCTGACTCAGTCCTTGCTAGTCGTGGAGTTTGATCCATTCCTTAATCTATCTCTCAGTGTCTCAGTTTCTTCAACTGTAAAAATGATAATACTAATACCCACTTTATATGAGTTTTTGTGCAGAATCAGTAAGACGTTATAGGTAAGTTCCTTAGAAGAGAATCAGGACAGAGGCGCCTGGGTGGCTCAGTCAGTTAAGCGTCTGCCTTTGGCTCAGGTCATGATCCCAGGGTCCTGGGATCGAGCCCCGTGTTGGGCTCCTTGCTCAGTGGGGAGCCTGCTTCTCCCTCTCCCGCTCCCCCTGCTTGTGTTCCCTCTCTCTCTGTGTCTCTCTCTGTCAAATAAATAAATAAAATCTTAAAAAAAAGAGAGAGAATCAGGACATAATGGACATTCCACAAATCGTAGCATTAGTTTGGAAGGTTATATGGCCTTTATAAGAATATGAGCAGGCCCACATGTGCTTCCATAGAAGGATGCTCATTAGAGGAAGCCTTTATTTTTTTTCCCTGTAGATATTGTATAATGGGTGCAGGTAAAGGATCCACTTATATATGCTTAGACATGATGTTCAACCATTTGTCAATTATTACTTTAACCTCTTATTATAGACAGAGAAAAATAGTTAAGCATATTTCAAGTTTCAAATACAACTTTCTTAATTTTGATTACAAATGAAAAATTTTTTTAAAGATTTTATTTATTTATTTGACAAAGACATAGCGAGAGAGGGAACATAAGCAGGGGGAGTGGGAGAGGGAGAAGCAGGCTTCCCTCTGAGCAGGGAGCCCGATGCAGGGCTCAATCGCAGGACCCTGGGATCATGACCTGAGCCGAAGGCAGACGCTTAACGACTGAGCCCACCCAGGCGCCCCTACAAATGAAAATTTTAACATATAAAATTGATCAACACAATAGTGAAGAGTAAAAATCAAAGTTAAAAAACAAACAAACAAAACAACAACAACACTTCTTGGTCTTTGAGTAATTTATTTGAATTGTGAATTTAGGAAATATATGTTATATATTTATATATATAGTGAATAACAAGAGGTAAGCATTTTATTGGAAAGATTACTGTGACCGACAAAACTGAATGATTGCCATTTAATCGATTACCTTAACGTTAAAATGACTTAAGACGAGAGAATAAGAACTGTTATGTTAACAAATGCACTTCACTTTCTCTGCCACTAAATCACTTTAGGAGCAAGAACTTCTTTGTATACAGGTTATCCAAAAGATACTCAAATAATCTTATGACATAAACAAACTTACAGCCTTCCTCAGATTAAAAAAGCTGATTTTCATTTCATGTTAGAAAAGCCCAAAACAGAGCAGATGTGCAGGCAAAGACAAATAAAAACACTGGCTCCTTCTCAGTAAAGGTGATAGTCTGTCTTTCACACTAATTTATGTGCGGTATAACAAGTAACCACTAAATGTCGTAGCAGGGGGAAATTTGGCGGGAATTGTTCCTTTTACAAGTCGCAACCACACTTCCTGCCCATAATTTAATTCTAACAAAGCATCCCCAGTTAAAACCCTGTCGCAGTGTATTTCACCGTTAACATTCTCAGATTCAAACGCAAGCTTGTCTCTTCCATCAACCACTAAAAATCCAGAGATATGGGCACTAAATGACTCAATGGTGTACTTAAACACATAGACCCCAAGATAAGGAATTCTGAATTTTCCAGTTCTTGGAGTATACGAAGCTCCATAATTGATGTCCAAATTATTAAATAGGATAGGACCGGGCGTCGTCATTCCATATGTGTGAGATGCAAAAAAGGCCACCATCGGTGCATATCTGTAAGATCCTTTGGAAAAATCTGTTAGAGGAAAAAAATGGAGTCAGTTTTCATGTTTGTTTTTTTTAATCATGTTTTGTCTTTCCTCATTTCTTTATCATTTTATCTCAGTTATAAAAAGGGGTAGCAGAAGAAACAAAGGTCATTCATCAGATTTTTAACAAGGGTATAAATGTCTGGATGCTTGTCTCTTCTCTTGGCTGAATTACCTGAAATCATTTGCTCTCTGTGAGCCTCAGTTTCTCCATTCAGATCAAGATAGAATGGTAATAGCGCTTGATATATCCCTCATAGAAATGCCTCAAAGATTAATTTGCATGTTGCTTTGATCTCTCCAGAGATAAAGGAATTCAAAGCACTCTATGATTATTATGGTATGCCAAAATGTTTTAAAGCCCCTTGAAGGAATTGAAGCTGACATGATATAGAAACAATTTTTCCAGCACCTTGTCAGTTTCTAGAGGGTAAAACGGAAACCAAACGAAGTCATATGCACTATAAAGAAGTAGACAAAAGCAATTTTCTATGTAATTAATGCCAAACGTACTTACAAAGGCTGAGATTCAAATAATAGTCTAAAAAATTTACTCTTTGTTATGCAGCATATTATTAAGAAAAGCCTGATTTGAAATTTGTTTTTGCAGTCATTAAAAGAAAATATATTTTAAATGTTGCACAAATTTTTTATATAAAAATCAGAAATGGTACACTCTTGAAGTTAATTTATAACAAACAATACTTATGAAGGTAAATGGACAAAAAAGGCATTTTGTTCTACTCAATACATTTGAGCATGTTCTAACAGTCCTCACCCAGTCAAAATGACATTATTAGCTTACCCTTTAAGGAAGACAGGCTGCCAATTACTTTTTAAAACTTCATTTAAGTGATCATATGTGATATGAATCAAAGGTATATTTCTTTATCAACTTGTTTGAGGAGAAAGAGTTTATACCAATCAGATATATGCATCTGTATTTTCTTTTGAGATGCCCAGGAAAAGAAAAAGATTGCCTCTGTCATATCAATATTGAAAGTGTCCACAAGTGTACATCAATATGGATTTACCTGGCCGACATTTCCACTTGTAAATCATGTACGTACTCAGTAACCTTCAGAAGTAAAAGGAATTAATCCTCACATGAGTCCAGATTACTCCGGTTTAAATATTCATTGGTAAATACTTTCAAGTAGTGTTTTTGTTTACAATAGCGAGCGAATCCAAGGACGCATGCGCGTTCATACCTGGCGCCAACGAGTTTTCTTGCACCAGCTTGACGGTGCAATTGTCACCCGTGAAAGGGTGTCGGCAAGCGCAGACAGAGTTCCCTCTTGCATTTATACACGTGCCCCCGTTCTGGCACGGGGACCTGCTACAGTCTGAATACTCCTCTGTTACTGAAAAAGAATCAAGATAAAAGAGGGTCAAAGTGAACAATTTTCTCGTTGATCTTGTAGTTTGCGGCAGAATGGGAAAAAAACACTGAAGGAGAAATAAGAAAAATGGGTCCCTGGGCCCAGGCTGGCCGCCAGTGTAGTCACAGGACTTCATACAAGCCTCTTAAGTCTCTGAGCTCCTTTTACGGCTTCTTGGACGTGGGGATTATTCTGTGACAAAGTGGGGATAATCCATTCTACTTCTTTGTGTGAAAATGTCAAGATTTTGGTCAACTGTAGAACAGAATAGGGTACCTGGACACATTTATATATATTTGGAAGTGACACATGATAAAGGTAATATTTCAAATCAGAGAAGAAAATGTCTATTCAATATATGGTGCTACTATAATTGAATATTCATAAAAACATACTTTCCACATGTACAAAAATACTAAAGGTCAAAAAACCCAACAACCTATATGACGGTATTATAACCAAGTAAAAGGAATATCTTTATAGAGCTTTAAAATTTTGGAGAATTCAGAGCAAAACAAAACAAAACAAAAAATCCAAAAGCCGTAAGAGAAAAATCCTGATATTTGACCACCTAAGAATTAAAAACATTTTTGCAACAGAAGTCACCATTATCAGGTTCAAAGACAAGTAACAGATTAAGAGAAAAATGATTTCTCAGACACAAAGATCTAATGGATAATATCCATAACATGAAAAGTTCTGACCAATCTAAAAGGTTGTGGGGGAAAAAAAGTGAAAAATGAGCAAATGATATGAATGGGCCAATTACCGAATGAAAACTGCAAAAGTTCATTAAAATTTTTAAAGCTTATTCAACCTCACTACTAATTAAGGAATAATGAATTTTCACCACCAACATTTTTATATCAGGTGCCAACATTCTAAAAGATAGAAAATATTCAGTCATGAGGAAAATGGGCATTCTCATATAATGTTGGTTAGAGCTTAAATTGTTAGAACCTCTGAATGAACAATTTAACCATATTTATCAGAATTAAAAAGGTTCATTTGCTCAAAGCCAGAAATTTTTCCTGGCAGAATATATACTCCAGAGACACTTGCTTATGTATACAAAGAGAACTGTTAAAAAATGTTCTGTATGGCATAATTTGCATTAGTGAAAAATTGTCAGACACCTAAATGACCATTTCATTGTTAAATAAATTATAGGTATCTTTTCCCTAAGGAATATTAGACAGCAGTTAAAGAGTAAGATAGATCCCCCGACACATTTGATTTACTGAAGGCGGAAAGCTCCAGTTCACACATTAGATATGGAATAATTTCAATTATTTAGAAAACCTCAAATTATGAATATGGTTATAAACATAATAGATAATTATGTAAACAGAGAAAAGGTTGAGGAAAGAATATACATTGCTGGCCACGGTTACCGCCATGGCGCCACCTTGTGACAAAAGTGTAAACAGTTTACAATTCACTCATTTCAAATCCTGATTGTTGGTTTTTTTTTAAAGATTTTATTTATTTGACAGAGAGACACACAGCGAGAGAGGGAACACAAGCAGGGGGAGTGGGAGAGGGAGAAGCAGGCTTCCTGCGGAGCAGGGAGCCCGATGCGGGGCTGGATCCCAGGACCCTGGGATCATGACCTGAGCCAAAGGCAGACGCTTAATGACTGAGCCACCCAGGCGCCCCTCAAATCCTGATTGTTGGTGATATTTAAATTTAGGGTTGTTTGGTTTAACATTTTTCTCAAGAAGTGAGATCTGTAAATGTTTTATATACATTATGCTTCATATTTGAATAATTCAAATTCACATAAACTGTGACCAAACTACATGCCTGTATTGGAATTTTTTTGCAAAGAAGATACATATTACTTATGCAATTAGAAATTGGTTTGCCTTATTTTGATGTATTCTCTGCAATATTCCATAAACGATTTTGCTCACTAAGGTACATATGGAAAATATTACATATATGCAATATCTTTTCGAAAGTATTTCAAACTGGCCTACATTTCTTTAACATCTTTTCTCAACCAGGTGAATAGGTTCTTAAACCCATCTATTTACTGTTAGCTATCATTCTAAAACCTAGCCCATTACTTCCTAGTTTTAAAAACTTCAGTGATTCTTTATGACCTATAGAAATGTGAATTCTTGATGTCAAAGCACTGGTTTCATTTGTTTTCACATTTTCTGAATCTAGCACAGTGACTGACTCACAGGGTGGTGTTCAATTACTGTGTTTCACTAAGAATGAATCAACTGTGCAGAGGAGCTGGGGGGACACTGAATTATTTATGCAATCTGACTAGCTCTATAATTCTTATTTTCCCAGGTGGGAGAATGCACTCTCACCTGGAGACTCTGCCCCTGCAAGAATCAGGGATCAAACAGAAATGTACTTTTTTTGTATTGCTATTGGCTCTACTGTGATTCTATACGACCAGGGCCTTTGCCTTCCATTTAATGTCTAGGATGCACCTTTCATTTTTCTCCTCTGTCTATTCCCTTACGTCTAGGAATGGGGTGTTTCCTTGTTCCCTTTGAGTCGTTTCAGAGGATGCCATTTTGCCCTTTATTCCGATTTCTTTGCAGGGTCATTCATCTGGAGGAAGGTTCACTTGAGTTTGCTTGGAGCCTGCTATCTCCTATCACTGTAGTAGCTCGAATTTGCTGAGAATACACTTGGTTTGCCCACTGGGGCCTCTCTCATGTTCCCCCTGAATTCCTGTTCAGGGTACCTCATACACTGGTCTGCACCTGCTTCTGTCACTTGTGTTTTAAGTTCCTTTCTTGCCTTCTTTGATATTTTTGATATCTCTGGTCTCCAAGTCCCCACCTAAATAACTCACATTATGATACATAAAATTATGCCCATGGCTCCCAGAAATGGATATATTAGGAATAGACTCTAATTAGAGCAGGCTACAGTAACAATCACCAGTTATGCTCTTATACTGAAATGAAATGACCTTAAACTTCTGTTAATGTTATATAAGCATGAAGTGCTCATGGTCTATTTTTGCATCTGTATTACATTGTGTCATAACAGGCCTTCTATGCCCTGATGTCACTGAAATTACCTAAAATCTCATATTTATTTAATTCATTTTAGCATGAATTTGCAATTATTACCAAGAAATACATTTATATTATAGGATTTATCATCTGTCCATAGAAACTTCGTTTTAATTCTGCATACTATGTTTTAATGAACTCTCCCAGCTTCATCATTTCCAAATTTACGTTTTATGTGTTCATCCAAGTCATTGATAAAAACACTTAATGCATCAGTGTTGAGCACAGAGCTTTATAACAACTGAGACTGATTGGCATTGATTTATCAAATTGAAACTATTTACATTTTAATATACAATCAGCTAAAATCTACTTTTGTACATCATCCAACTTATATTTTTTACTTTATTACTAAAATACTTAAAAAATGGTTAGGTACCTTTATAAGTTCCTGTACATATTTGTGCTCAAAAGGCAATTTTTTCTTGAATTAACAAAAATCAGACCCCCCCAAAAAGCATCATTTTCTTCCTGACCCCCCAAAAAGCATCATTTTCTTTTTGAAATCTTCTCTCATCCCCGTCAATAGAATTAATTACGTTAATTCTCTTAATTATGGTCAGATGCTCAGAAGTTCTCTTGTTGAACTTATCACACTCCACTGTAATTGCTCCCATGTCCTGACTGCCAATTAGATTGTGAGCTTTCGTGAAGTCAGGGCTCGGGTCCTCTACTACACTTTGAGTCATTACTAACTAGCAGAGTGCCTGACATACCAAGTGCGGAAACGTCTTCTTAAAGATGAATAAACCAGCACGGGGTGATGTACGGAACTGCCGAATCACTATATTGTACATCTGAAACTAATACTGTATGTTAACTACCTGGAGTCAAAATAAAAACTTAAAAAAAATAAAGGTGAATAAGCAAATTAGTGAAAGATTGAGTAGATGACAACATTTTTAATCCAACACTCTATCCCTTCTCCACAGTTCTCAAAGACCAGGTAGAGTTTGATGCTATGATGTCATCAGCACGTTTTTTCTAGAGACATGGAATCATCTCAAGCAAACTTTCCCCAGCTTCTCTCCTACCATGGGCTTCAGTAACTCTTAAACTCTTTCCAGCCCATTTATTTTCTTTGGTAGAGGTTGGTGCAATTAGTTGAACAGTCCTGCCAATTCAACATTCTACTATCTTGTGCAAATGGCATAACTAATCTTTCAATATTCATTTCCCTGCTCTGAACATGACTAAAATTCCTTTGCCATTGTGTTGGAATGTTTCATAAGCTTCAATTTGTTCTGGTCTGTTCTTTCTGGACCCTAATATGTGCTCAAGTTACACTTTCCTATTAATCCTACTTCTATATTTCATAAATGTTCATGTTAAATTTGAACTGATTGGAGAGCTCCTTACATTTTCAAAAGCACTCTGCCTTTGCTAATATTTGCCATTCTTTATTATAATTATTTGCGTAATGTGCAAGGTCCATGAGAAGAGGGAGTGTGTTGAATTTACCACTCTGTCCACTTAATCTTTCTCAGGGCTCATTCAACACTCACTCAATAGGTATTTAATGGATAAAATAAAGCAGCATATTATATGGGTGTCTTCTCCTCCATTCTTATTTTTATGTTGGCTTTTCATAATGTTTTACATATTTTATTTTATTTGGTATTTTCATTGCTTAGTCCTGCTTTATCATCAACATCTTATTTTTTCTTTCTTTATTTTTAACAATAACATTGCAGAGTGCAGATAACCCTGATCTCTGCTTGGAGCAGAATGGAGTTTCCAACAGATTAGTGAGGAAACCTAGCATTGCCTCTGGGCCAGTTTGTCATACACAGAGAAATGCATTATGTACAAATCCACTACACAACTTTGCTCAAGGTAACATGTCCACACATTAGGACTTTATTTGTCATCCCAATTCCAATGCTCTCTAAAATGATTCCTTCCACTTATGGGTACATTAACATTTAGCACTATGCTGTGTCTCCATTTATCAAAATTGTTCCTATCAAATAAGGTTTATCCTTCCATTGTTCTAAAAATACTCCATATGTTCCTTTCCAACAACTTTAAGAAATGTGAATATTTATTTGTTTACATGAAATTTCCAAATTCATTGTTCTAATTACTCATATTTTGTCCATTGGTATAGAGATGGATGGAAATATTGTTTCCAGCCATCTTTACTATTTTTCCTTCATAGTATGTTTTTATTTTTGTTCTTTTTAAACACATCTGTTGGTCTTGATACTGTTTCTGGGGTCTTTTTTCTCAGTCCTTCAAATATAATTTTAAAGCTCATTTAATCATATCAGATGTATTATCCCTGTCCCAAATAACCTTTGTCATTAAATTATCATTCATCTTAAGTCATGACCTAGGAAATTAAATGTTTTTATTTGATATTACCAACTTTATTCACCTTTTTCTTAAAAGTCATAACTTTTAATCAAAAGCACTATTTGAAAAATGACAAATACATTAAAATATGTTCAAATCATTAGTCATCGGGAAAATGCAAAAGAAAGTCACAGATACAACTAAATGTTATTCAACATAAACATAGATGAATAGTTCCAATTAAACCTATAATAAAATACTTATTATTTCTTTTCAGAGTCACTTTTAAGCTGTGCATAGTAAAATTGGCAATTAAAACCTTAAAGCATGTTTGTCAAACTTAATGTTGTAAAAATTTGGTACAGCTGTTATTTTTATGCTTCAATGTTTTGTCAAGATGTAACTCAGACCACTGTGCAATAAGTTCACGATATGTGATTTAATAATCCCTACACTTTCCTTTTCATGTTTGATAACCAATATGACAGAAAATAATACCACATGGGCAATTCTGAATTTATAGTGTTTTCGATGACCAGTAGAAAGACATCTATTCGTTGTATTTAATTATAGATCAGCTAGTAATCAAATTTGGTTTCAACTCTTGGGTGCCAAAGAAATAGTCTATTGTTGAGAAATAGCTTCTGTGATTCTTGTTAGAGAACGAACCCAGGCACGTGCAGTGTCTGTGTAAATGGGCCCTGGTATTCTGTCCCATTTCCTGTTTTGGTCAGACCATGTGTTATAAACTTTGGTTCAAATGCAAGTGTCAAACACATGGGCTCCTGCCTGCTCACCTTAGACATCATGGCCATTTTATAGCATGCCAAGGTGCAGGAAGGGGCTGTCAATTTTGTCAGCATCCTCTCCTCAACGGTCTTCCTTCCATCAGAAGGAGAATTACATAGAAAGCTGGGGAGTCATTTCTTCTCCCAGGGAACGAGAAACGAAAATCGTTCATTTAATTCTTCTTCGACACTGGTAGGTTTTATTGATACCAACTAGGGAGACTATCCCCAGTGGATAGGCTTGCTAATCAATTGTGACACAAAGAATACCTTTAAGATCATGAACAGAAAAGAATTCATCGAGCAGGCCTGAGACTGCTATCTTTAGAAAGGCCTGCCTGCCAGGTTTTGCCCTTAGCCCACATCTGGGCTTTTGGTTTCTTGCCACTTCCTAATTGTAAGTGTCATTCACTGTGCCCCGACTATTTGTACAAACAGTATGGTTATGCTGAACATCTGCCTTCCTTCTGAGAGTCCAGAGTTTCGGTAAGTACTAGGCAGAGGGTGCCAACATAACCAGTCCTGTTATGGACTGAGTATTTGTGTCCACTCAAAATTCATATGTTGAAATCCTGACCCCCAATCTGATGACACTGGTAGGTAGGGACGTTGGGGGGTGACTAGGTCATGAGGGTGGAGTCCCCATGAATGGGAGTAGTGTTTTTTTTTTTCAAGAGACCCCAGAGAGCTCTCTCACTCCTTCCCTTTCTGCCACATGAGAATACAAGGAGTTGACAGTCTGTATCCTGCAGAAGGGTTCTCACCAGAATCCAACCAGGATGGCCTGATGTGAGACTTCCAGCCTCCAGAACTGTGAGAAATAAATTTCTAGTTTATAAGCCACCCAGTCTATGGTACTCTGTTAGAGTAGTCTGAATTGACTAAGACAAGCCCCAGTAAAACCCCTGGGTGCTGACTATCTGATGGACTTCTCTGGACAGAAATACTGCATGTGTGTGTGACTAGAGAAAAGAGTGCACATAAGCATGTCCCCTTCTTGGACAGAGTGAGCATTAGAGAGCTTGCACATAGATTTCTCCAGACTAGGCCTGTATCATTTCCCCCCACAATCCTTTCATGTATCTTTTCATCAAAGTAAACACTAGCTGTGTGCCTCACTCTATGCTGAGTTCCAGGAGTACCGCTAGCAGATCACCAAACTCGTGTGTGCTTTTGGGGACCTTATAAAACACACCACAAATTCTAAATTCAAGCCGTTATCCTTCAAAATTTAATTAGCTTAAAAGTCAACCATTTTGGACAGAAGTCAACTTATTAGTTATCTTGAGGTATATTTGAAAATGTTAATTTTTATAATATGGAAAAACATAGGAAGAGTAGACAACACCTTGGAAAAAGCCATTATTAAAATTCTTGCAGACATTTTTCAGCATTTATTGATACACATGCATTTTTGTGCAGCTAAGCCTTTACATTTTGTATCTTGTTCCTTGTGAGTTATCATTATATGATAGGCATAAGCTCACTTATAAACATGTTGAATTTAAAATGCAATGACTTATAAAGACAGGGAATGATGGGATACCTAAGTCTGTAAATTATGTTCATATGTGCAAATAATTTTATGTCAAATATTAAGTGAAAATATTAGAGAAAAACCATAAATGTTGGCTAGAGCTAAAAAAAAAAGCATCATAACTAATTTCATAATATACTATTTACAAGTCAGTCCATGATTCTCAAAGTAAACTTTTGAGGTGGATATATTATTCTATATTTTACATATGAGGAAAGCAAGTTTTAGGAAAATGAATGACTTGGTACAAACAAAAACGTTGCCAGGCAAGACCTGAACCTTGGTTTCCTGACTCCAAAATCAGTGCTCCTTAGTCATCATAAAGCCTCAATGCAGAGTCACAAAAATTAAAAATCGGTTTAAAATGGAATAAAACAGTGAAATATCCAGGCTCTTATTTTTTCTCTTTTAAATCACTTATACCCTCAGCAATGATAATTTTAAAAGAAGTTGTATTTGGTACACTACCAAGTCTTATGTGGAATGTAATCTTTCTTAAGAGGAGCGGTGAAAGGGGCAATTATGAATCAAAGAGGTTTATCATGAGAGTGAAGTATATCTGGTAAATATTGGGAATCCTGGTCACAATAAAAAGTCAATGGTCTCACGAGCATCAGGTGCTCGTCCTCAGTGATATTGTTGCTGATGCAGATGTGTTACGGCAGGACCGAGCTCTTCTCACAAGGCAAGCTGCCAAACCCTCTCTGCAGGGACAAGTCTGCCAATTGCTGTACAAACAAATCTTCAAAGATGAAATAAAACCCTCTTGGTGTCTATGGGAATATTGTTTAGACACAAATCAAATATTTAGTGATTCAATCGGAACAGCTTATCAGCACTGGCCTGGGAGGAATCATAATTAACATAACTGAATGTGGGGATTCCTAACGGGAAGTGATAGGGATCAGGACTCTGAATTTTGCCCTCCTACCGCATCAGTCAAAAAAGGATCTTGTGAGGAACTGATGGTCACTTCCAATGGCAACTGCCTCTCAGCCATATCACCGGAAAAATCCAAACTGAAAAGTAGCACCTTTACTTCCTGGTAAGTGCAGAAATGAATGGCAGTATTCAGATCCTCAAGAAGGAAAACTCCTTTGGAGTATCGATTCTGGCCATCTGCAATATTCAGATATGGCCAGACTCCGAGATAGATCTGATGCACTGAACAGAAGCAGAAGGAAGAGAAAGGCAGGTAAACATACTCCGCAATCTCTTTGAGTAGAGTAGTTGAGGACTGAGCCCTGAGTCCAACAGACCGAGAGTCGGGTTCCGTCACTAACTAGTTGCATGACCTTAAGCAGAAGAGGTCAGTTCATCTCTCTGAGGGTTAGTTTACTTATCCTCAAAATAACAATGATGATAGCTACTTCGTAAGTATTGTTAAATGAGCTAACGTATACAGTATAATTTGTACAACACCTGTGGTACAGCATTAATAAGTAGTATCCAATATTAGCTATTATAATCTTACTATTATTAGGCTTCAAAGGAAGTTATCAGTATTAAAATTAAGATTCAGTTTTATAAACTAAATTCATAGGGTTTTTCATTCTATTAACTGCCCTTGTTATTCTGCAAATGATAGTGGCTCTGATCTGAACAATATTGTTGTGAGATTCATAAGATGATGATAAATTACCTTCTGATGTTAGTTAATGTAGGGGAGCAATCTGGTTACATGGTATTTATAATATAATATAATAGTAAAGGTCAAAGGAAACCCAGCCAAATTTAGCCAGTGTGCCAGTGTGCCCCACCCCTGGTATGAAACAGGGTATCAAACAAAGTAGTTAATTGCAATTGGTTTATTCTTTTTTTTTTTTTTTTGAGAGAGAGAGAGAGAGAGAGAGAGAGAGCACAAGAGGGGGGAGGGGCAGAGGGAGACGGAAAGACAGACACCTAAGCAGGCTCTATGCCCAGCACGGAGCCCAAAGGGGTTTGATCTCACCACCCTGGGATCGTGACCTGAGCCGAAACCAAGAGTCAGGTGCTTAACTGACCGAGTCACCCAGGTGTACCACTGTTGGTTTATTCTTACAGGAGAACTTAGCCTGAGTCCACTGGTTGTATAGCCAAGCACAGACTTCACCAGCTCACTGTCCAATGAATGCCATCGGTTTTATGGCCCATAGAAGATGGCTTAATGAGCATGCCTATCTACACACCTACTAAAGGGGTGTTACACATTATGCTGCTGGTCCTACATAAAGTGAATATCCACCCAGTTCCTGAAATTAGGCCAATATATCTTTATTGTCCTAATGTTGTTGGCTATCTTTCCTGAAATAAAGAACTTTAAATTAATTATTAATTTTGGTAGATAGGCCTGTAAAAAATTCTACTTCCAGTAAATAAAGGAACAGGAAGCAATTTTATCAAGGCATCATGGGAAAAAAGAGAATGGGAACTAAGTTAATTATTAGCCCATTAAGTTCAATATTGAGTCAGCTGCTATTAATAATACTGCTACCCTCTCATTTCCCAAATTCAAAACTTTGAGTATTCTAGGTCTCTCCCTCCCCAAGTGCCATGCATTCAGGCCGCGAACAGCTCACGTTTTTTACAATAATGCACTCTGCAACATATTTCTACTAATGAGCGCAGCAAAATACCTCCACAATCCTATCACTTAAAAGGAAGAAACAGAGACCCAGAGAGGTGGACTTGCTTAAGGTTACAGAGAAATCACTGCAACAACTAGGACCAGAATCCTGATTTGTTCCTTGAATCATCGGTTTTTCCACTCTCCTGCTGTCTCCATTAATTTTACTTTCAGGGCGCCTGGGTGGCTCAGATGGTTGAGCATCTGCCTTCAGCTCAGGTCATGATCCCAGGGTCCTGGGATCGAGTCCCGCATCGGGCTCCCTGCTCCTTGGGCGCCTGCTTCTCCCTCTGCCTCTCTCTCTCTCTCTCTCTCTCTCCCTCTCTCTGTCTCTCGTGAATAAATAAATAAAATCTTTAAAAAAATTTTTTTTTACTTTCACAACAGGTTTCACATTTGTCCCCTCTGTTTCAACTTCCTCTTCCTTAGATCTGGCTCTTAATTGCTCCGCTAATACTCTCCTAACTGGTGTCTCTAATTTCATTCTTTGCAGTCGTGCTCTCTACTACTGCCAGCCTCACGCCTCTGAGATACAGTTCTTACCATACCCAACCCTCTGCTCCACATTTTCAAAGACCACTCTTACAAAACCTTGTCTAAATGCCTTAGTGTTATGATCTGAATGCATCCACCCAAAATTTATATGTTGAAATTCTTAAACCCCAAAGTTGGTGATATTAGGAGGTGGGGCCTTTGGGAGGTGGAGCCCTCATGAACAGGATCAGTGTTTTTTTAAAAAAGACCCCAGAAGAAGATATTTGCAAATGACACTAGAGACAAAGGGCTGGTATCCAAGATCTATAAAGAACTTCTCGAACTCAACACCCAAAAAACAAATAATCAAGTCAAAAAGTGGGCAGAAGACATGAAAAGACACTTCTCTGAAGAAGACATACAAATGGCTAACAGACACATGAAAAAATGTTCACCATCAATAGCCATCAGGGAAATTCAAATCAAAACCACACTGAGATACCACCTTACACCAGTTAGAATGGAAAAATTGACAAGGCAAGAAACAACAAATGCTGGAGAGGTTGTGGAGAAAGGGGAACCCTCTTACACTGTTGGTGGGAATGCAAGTTGGTACAGCCACTTTGGAAAACAGTGTGGAGGTACCTCAAAAAATTAAAAATAGAGCTACCCTATGACCCAGCAATTGCACTCCTGGGTATTTACCCCAAAGACACAGGTGTAGTGAAAAGAAGGGCCATATGCACCCCAGTGTTCATAGCACAATGTCTGCAACAGCCAAACTGTGGAAGGAGCCGAGATGCCCTTCAACAGATGAATGGATAAAGAAGATGTGGTCCATATATACAATGGAATATTACTGAGCCATCAGAAAGGATGAATACCCAGCTTTTACATCAACGTGGATGGGACTGGAGGAGATTATGCTAAGTGAAATAAGTCAAGCAGAGAAAGTCAATTATCATATGGTTTTACTTATTTGTGGAACATGAGGAATAGCACGGAGGACATTAGGAGAAGGAAGGGGAAAATGAGGGGAGCGGAATTGGAAGGAGAGATGAACCATGAGGGACTGGGGACTCTGAGAAACAAACTGAGGGTTCTAGAGGGGAGAGGGGAGGGGGGATGGGTTAGCCCGGTGATGGGTATTAAGGAGGGCACGTACTGCATGGAGCACTGGGTGTTATACGAAAACAATGGATCGTGGATCACTACATCAAAAACTAATGATGTATGATATGGTGAGTAACATAACATAATAAAATGTAAAAAATTAAAAAAAAAAGAAAAAAAATAAATAAAAAAGACCCCAGAGAGATCTCTCACACCTTCCACCTTGGGAGAACACAGCAAGAAGTCACCAGCTGTGACCCAGGAAGAGGGCTCTCACCAGAATTTGTCATGCTGACACTTTGAGCTTGGACTATCTAGCCTCCAAAACTGCAAGAAATACGTTTCTGTTATTTGGAAGCTACCCTGGTCTTTGGTATTTTGTTATAGTAGCCCGAATGGACTAAGACATTTAGCTTGGCATTCGTAGCTTGTTGTGATCTACGCAAATCAAATTCCTACTCCGATATGCATTCATTCATTCAGTAATTCAACAGATATTTACTGAGTTCCTATAGCACACAAGACATTTTGTCAGGTAATGCCAAAATGAATAAGACTTAGTCTGGTCATATTCAACCAGAAGCTGATTATCTAATAGCTTTCCTTAGTTACATATGAAAGCAAAAATGTTCTACAGGGGTAAATTTGATTGTATTACAGGGGTTTTGTCAGAAAAAAGTTAAGAAACATGTAGACAAATATTTATACTCTAAACACTTGATGCCTAATTTACATAGGATGGAATCAGATTCAAATGGTACATCAGTGATCTATGAATTACTTAACTATTTACCCAAGTTCAAGAAACTGCCTTTTATGTCTTATGGTCTTGATAAACCCCACAGATCTACTAAATACCCTTTAAATAGAAAGAGAGATTAAACACTATCATTTCAGCAATAGCTTACCAGGAACTAGAACGTTGTCTGTGTTTCTTTGGGACCGGCCTATCAGGACAGTGGTAAGATTCACTGCTGGTTTTTTAAGTGAACTGGGTTTCTTCAGCACTGGTTTTATTTGCTTCTGAGACTTGACAACACTGGCAAGACCACCAGACAGTGTTCGATTTATATACCAAGTTAAATTAGATATGGCAATTTGAGTTTTTATTTCAATTATTGATTCCACAAATTCTGTCAGACCTTTCTGAAGAAGCTGAATATCAGGTAGGGAACTTTCTATCTGCTTGGGTATGGTTGCATTCAGTTCTGAGATACGTGTAGAAGCATTATGACACATGATTAAAACATCAGACAGAGTTTTGTTAAGTGAAGTGAAGTGAACTGAGAGGTGAATGGATTTTGCTTCCAGCGCCTTAAATCTGGAAGTTAGTACGTGCAGTTGAAGAGCCTGGTCTCTCTCATTTGTAGTCGCACTGCCTTTTTTTAGTGAAACATAATAAGGTATGAGTGTCTTGGTCACTTTAGTCTCAATACCTTGCAACCTAGTTTCAAAATTTTTGGAAATCTTTGTGGCTGAGAGTATATTTTCCTCCAAATAACTCATATTTTGCTGGTATTTTATCAGTTGGGAAGTGGTTTCATTGAACATTTGATAAATCTTTTGAAAGCTGGACTGACTTAGTTTTTCATCCTTAGGAATATCTGCAAGGACCTTGGCAACTTGCAAAATAAAGTTGTATCTCTGATTGTCATTGACCAACATCTGAATGGAATCATTCAAGCGTTGGAATTGAGAAATAAATGTCAAAACAGTTTCCATATTTTGGGTACATGGATGATGGACTTCGGGATTATACTTTATTGTACTTAAAGTCTCTTTTAGCACATAGTTATCTTGAAGGAAATCAACGGCATTATTTATAATAATCATTGTCTTATTTAGGCCATCTTCCATTTCTAAGGCATATTCACTGATACGTCTGTCCAAGGCATCACTGCGACTCTGTACTTCATTCCTAAGTGAGTTGTGTCTTTTTGAAAGTTCTTTGATAAGAATACTTAGACTGTTGACAGCACTAGTCAGGTTTTCCACTTTTTTCCTTGTAGCTATTACTTCTTTTGGTGGTTCTTGTATCATTGTCTCTTTAAATGGTGCTGCCTGCTCAAGCAAGGGTTGAAGGATCTCCATATCATAAGTCAAGTCATTTAGCTGCTCATTCATTTTATCCATCTTATTGTCCATTGGAAAGAGAACGTCAGCCAGTGTTTGGTTTAAAACTTGTAAATTCTCTTCCGTGTCCTTAATTTGAAATTTAAAATCATTTCTGCACTTGGATAGCATGTCTTCACATTCACCCCTGATAGATTCTTTCTCTATCTCCAAAGCAATAGTGAGATTGTTAATCTTGCTGTCTTGGATGTGCAAATCATCAAACATTTGCAGCATCATCAAACCCTGCTTCTTTATATTCTCTTGTAGAGCAGACATGTGCTTAGTGACATTACTGCTAACTGATTCAGCAGTTGGAACACTCCTCTGATCTGATACTCGTTCAGTTGATAAAAGCTGCTCGTGAACTTCCTTCATTTTAGAAAGAGTCTTGTTGAGGGATTCATAATACAAAATGCTCCGTGAATGTTCCTGTTCTAAAGCACCTTCTAAATGAGCTTGCTTTGCTTCTAGTTCTTTAATAGGCTTTTCACATGTAAAGGTCATTTCTTGCCTTATATTCACAATGTGATTTTTTAGATCTAGTACATCAGTCAAAGTGGGCCTGTTTTCTTGCATTAAAAAAGAGTTTTGCTGGACTGCTATTGAAACCACAGATTCATTAACTTGATGAATTGTTTGTCTGGTGTTTTCAAGGTCCTCTGATAATCTTGATACAGTCTTGAAGAGTTGTGCTATAGTCTCTTGCATGTCATTCTGAAAAATTTTAAATTGCTCTCTTACTATGTTCTTTACCAGATCATTAATGCTTTTGGATTTTAGACCTAGAGAAGGAAATATTAAACAATAAATGACATATGATTTTAATTATGTAAACTTATGATATCTCTAAAAAGATAAAAAGTTTGAGACTAAGCACTAATAACCCATAGTAATAAAAATACTTCTTCACTACACTTACTTATGGAACTTTAAAAATCACTATAGTTCATAGACGGTGATTACATTCTTAACTGATAAGTCTGAGGGGAGCAATCAATTGTGGTGAAGAACATACCAAAAGCATAAACAAAAGACATGAAGGAACTGATACTGATTTCAGTTAATAGAGCCTCGTATGTTATGATTCTAAGTCTACTCTTACTCTGGTATGAAAATAAATGGCCTTGGGCTTTCCAGCTCAGTAAATAATACCTGGTATTATCTCAGGACTATGTTATTAGGTTGCTAGTAATTAGGTTTCAGAGCTTGTGTTTTGAGCTCATAAAAACTAACAAACTGATGGCAAAGAAGAAATTTAATGAGATTCCCAAATGAGGAACAATATAAAGTAATGGTCACAAGATTCAACAATAGTTTATATCAACAGTAAAATAATAATGAGAGGTTTGGGGATCACAAAACAAAGTCAAATGAAAATAGGAATTCAAGATATACCTTGATTATCATAATATGACATTAATTCTTAACAAAAATAAGAGAAAACTTGCCACTAATGAAACACACATTAGTATTTCCAGTATTAGAAAGCATGGACTGATCATAAATCAGAATTATGGACAGCTCTAAAAGTAACATAAAAAAAATTAAAAAAAAGGAAAAGGGTCCTGAAGTACTCAAAACTCAGAACTATTCTGAAGAGGAAATTAGTATTTAAAAATGGAAAAAAAACAACCCACCAAACCTGTTACATACAAAAATAGAAAATGGGAAAAAATAAAACATATGCTTGAGGTGTATTTATAGTACATAGCTATGAAGCACATGTAAATGGAAGATAACTCCACTCAAATACAAACGGTAATGTTTGTAATGTAAAATACTGGCAACATACTACAAAGCATGTAGAACAGGAAGGTCTGCACAACTGTGATGTGACTTCTGGCTGTCATAAAGTCTATTTAAGAAAGATAATTGTAGAATAAAAATGTAGGGTCTCTACATGTCAGAAACAAGTTTTAAAAGGTATCTGAGATGCATGAGAGATTTACATAAAAAGTATGTGAAAGATCAATTATAGCAAATACAATGATGTATTGCTTGAGCATCTTGATATTAATCTGATACAGAGCTGTAAATGTTGTTTACATGAATAAATATTTCCCTGGAAATCCTATACCCTACCGGTCAATATTGCTAATTGATCTTTAGGGAATGGTATTTCCAGAGTAAAAAAAAAAAAAGTTTACATTTCTAAACATAGTGAAAACTGAAATACATTTAACAGGCCAAAAAATATAAGTAAGTGAAAATCAATCTGTATCTAATGGAAAAAATAATAGTAAAATGTAAAGTAAGTAGTAAAAATGTAAAGTATGGGAAGAGTAAACAATGACACAGCACCAAAGTACTAAGGAAAGGCTAAATTAATTAGATAAGTTTAAGTAATCGCAATTAAGATAAATTATACTGAAACAGTCCTGGCTTTTATATGTAATAGCATGAATAATTGCACCACAGGCTTTTAAAGTATTCTTATTTTCTAAATTTTACTTAGCATTTAACCGGTTACCCATTACACAACAAATCTTCATTGAGTGTATTTTATATGCTACACAGAGGGTAAAATTTGGAAAATCAGATTTCTGATACTAAAAATAGAATTATGTTAGCTTCACTGGGTGTAAGTTGCTACTCAATAGCAAAGTTATTTTTATTATACTTCCCACAAGATCATTTAGTCATTTCGTGTTAGTTAAAATGGTCTTAAATTTTCACAACTTGATGAAATACAATAAAATATTTAAATTTAGGGATCAGACCTTCTTGAAATTTATATCATTTTGGCCTTAAAGTGTTTTTCAAGATTGAAAAGGTAAAATAAAACTTAAGTGTAATTGAATTAACTAATTGTGGATAATAACAATAGCTGTTTAAATTCAGCCAACAAAAAATTATGTGATCTGGGGCACCTGGATGGCTCAGGCAGTTAAGTGTCTGACTCTTAGTTTTGGCTCAGGTTGTGATCTCAGCCCAGTGTTGGGCTCTGCGGTCAGCACAGAGTCGGCTTGAAATTCTTCCTCCCTCTCCCTCTGCCCCTTACCCCCCACTTGTGCTTGAGCAAGCATGTGCTAAATAAATAAATAAATAAATAAATAAATAAATAAATAAATAAATAAATAAATAAAATTTTTAAAGGAAAAAAACATGTGATTTGAAAATCAGAATAAGAATGATAGGTAAAAACACTGTAAATAGGTAAAGTGTAGTTCAGAGTCTGATCAAAGCAACTAGGAAAAAAATAAACAGTGAAAATGGAAACTAGGAGGTGCTTTAGCTATTATATATATTTTTTAATTAAGATTTTATTTATTTATTTGAGAGAGAGAGTGCCCATGAGCAGGTGGGAGGGGACGGGGAGAGGGAGAAGCAGGCTTCCCGCAGAGCAGGGAGCCCAACGCGGGGCTCAATCCCAGGACCCTGGGATCATGACCTGAGCTGAAGGCAGACGCTTAATGACTGAGCCACCCAGGCGCCCCTATATTTTAAATCTTAATGGAAAAATATACTGGGGAAAGGCTAAAATCACAGCAGCGTCTGAAAAGAAATCAGACTATTAGCTTTAAGAACAAATTATTGTTTCTGGAAAAGGAGCTTTTCAGATAACATTTCCATAATTTGTTGCTAAAACATTTTCTGCATAAGAATCTGATTTTGCAAAAATATGTCAAAGTGCTTTATGTCAATATCTGAGTGGGAACATACTTTTTAACTCTATTTGATTCTGTTTCATGTGACTCATGTGCTTCTACTTCCTAAAAAAAGAGGACACTGTGGTGACTTAACAGACAGGTATGAGATCAGATATGCTGGCAGGCCCCTCTGTGGTTGTGAATGTAGGTGCCTCCTAAGGAATTGGGACATTTGATGTTGAACAGTTTCTGTGGCTACTAGTGGATAAGCCGTGTTCCTCATCCCGGATATAGAGTAAGCAAGCGAAGAAGTGGTGGTTTTGTTAGGCAAGTGCAGTGCCGTGGGGTGAGTTTAGTTTTTGTTACCTGAATGAATATTCATTAAGTACAAGCTCTCTGGTTTTCATAATTGATTATGCTTAGCACACAACTAATACCTCCTAACGAGGGGAGAATTTTGTTGTTGCTGTTGTTATGAGTGTATGCTTTTTTCCTGTGTCACTGCCAGAATCTTTGCTAGTAGTTTCACAAAAGGCTGTTGACAGGCCTAATTCTCTCTAATTGTTTTTGGTACTGATAACCAAATTTTGCCAAACAAATTTCATTATGGTAGGTATAGTCAATTATATACTGTTTCTATTTGACTTCTTTATCACTTCAGGGAAAATATATTCCTTTCTCATTCTTGTCATTGGTAAGTTTGGTCATAGGGGACATGCCAGAAATGTAGAGCAGGGTCTTTCCTTCAGGGGCTTAACAGCACCAATTATTTACATAATAAAAAAAAATCATGGTTGCTGCCATACTGGCAGATGATATGGAAACCTCCAACTTATCTTTTACCTGTGAACCACAGGTGGAAAACAAGGAAAAAAACAACGTGATAGATACAGAGTTATACAATAAGTATACTTTTATGTATAAAACAAAGTGAAAGGGACCCTAATCCTGAAATTTGGAAAGATACAATAAGATACAACGGAGAACTGAGATATTCCTAGTGACCAAATTACTTGCTAGAAAATCCATGTCCTCCTTGAAACCCCTTTGCCTAATTAATTCCTCCTGATCCATAGCATATTAGTTGAGATGGTTTCTTTTTGTAGAGGTCTTCCCTGGCGCCCTTAGATTGGATTTGTTGAAACTACCAAATGGTCCTACTGTACCCTGTGCATAACACTACCATAGCAATTGCTCACTATCTACAGATCCGTGTGGTAGGCAGAATAATGCTGTTCCACTCAAGATGTCCACACCCTAATTTCCTGAACCTGTGAATATGTTACCTCGCCTGGCAAAAGGGCCTTGGCAGACGTGATTAAGGTTAAAGACTTTAAGATGAGAAGATTATCCTGGATTATTCAGGTCTATCCAGTGTAATCACTGAGCCCTTAAAAGAGGAAAAGGAAGGTAGAAGAGTGGGTTTGAGACATGCCATGAGGACTCAACAGTGTTGCTGGTTTACGAAGATGGAGGAAAAAGGCCATGAGCCAAGAAGTGCAGTGGCCTCTCTAGAAGCTGGAAAAAGCCTCAGTTTATAGCTATCAAAAAAATAGGACCTCAGTCCCACAACTGCAAGAAAATGATTTTTGACAATTGGAATTAATAGGAAATGGATTGTCCTGTAAAACCTCCAGAAAGGAACATAGCCTGCTGTTTTAAGAGCACAAAAGTTGGGCAAAGCTGATTCACATTTATAAAGAAATCATTATTTCTATTACCTGAGATGTTTTAGGATGTATTTTATTGATTAAACTCCATAAGCTAGATAATTTCTGGGGTAACAACACACTTTAGATTTATCTTCAATATATTCATCAATATTATTGAGACAACCATATATCTGTGCCTTGATAATCCTTTCTTAACCTCATCTTTATCTTGAACTGGAAACCACAATGGAAGTAAACTAAGTACGGCTCATTTTAACTATAAAGAAATACAAGTTAAGCTGTAACTAGTACTTAATGAAAATAAATCAGATGAAATATTGAGTAAAAGATCTGACTATACAGTAAAAAAGTATTTAGATGCTTCAAATTATTTCAGAGATTGATTTACAAATATCTTACTCCAAAACTATAGTTTTAGACTTTTATACCACCCAATCTAAAGCAAAGATTCCAAAATGATATGAGAAAAGATAAATGAGTCATTTACCTTTTGTCTTAACTGAGTCACTATTTCACTTTACTTTTACCTTTTAGAAAAGATTGAAATTCTCTGTCTTTATCTTCACTGATTTTCCCTTCTAGGGAGGAGTACGTGTTCCTTACATCACTCACAGCCAAAGAAATATTGTCAATCTTCTTCTGGAGAAGGGTCAGTTTCATTGCCTGGTAGTTCATCTGCTCGGTCATCTTTTGTGTCACTGCTGCATGGAAAAGAAAAGAATATGTATATTCTTATATATATATACATATACATACATATATAATACTATTCAAAATCATTATTGAAATATCATGGTAGGTTTAAGGGTAATTCAAATAAATCATGTTTGTACTACATATTTGAAAATATAGACTACTGTAAATGCACTTAGCAAATGGCAGCCTGAATTTTACCCTAAGGGTGAAAATTTATAATATATAAATATATAACATATAAATGTAAAATACATATATATATACATTTATATATATTAGATTTCTAAAATGTTTTAACTTTGCCCAGAATCTTGTCTTTTTTTTTTTAACTTCAAAGAGTTATTGTTACATTCTTAAAAGATGAAGAAACTGAGGGACAGAAAACCAAAGTATTACTGGTTTGCGGTTGCAGAGCTAATACCTCATCTTCTGCTTTCAAATCCGACGTCACAGAATTAAATATGTGTCGCTCTGTATATGTGTGTAGTCATATCTATAGTCTGAAGATTTTATTCTTTACTGAGGTTTTTTTTAATGAGTGATAAAGATTCAGATTTAGTCGGAATCATTTAACATAGCAATGATACTTCCCATGCTTTTTCACACACCAGTAATTCAAGGAGGATTTTATAATATTTTATGAAGATACTGAATTCCAATCCCTTTTTTTAAAAAAAAGTACAGTTTCTATGATATATTCACCTTTATTTCCCCTAAGTCCCATTTCTCAATTTGAGTGCCCTATTTAGTATGACTAGATCTGTGGCAAGCACACAGAGATGTTTTCATTAGTAACCAACCTTATGTTTCTAAGAAATAAAGTCAGGCCTAAAAGAAATGGTAAAATACTCATGATTAGAAAGATGAGAAACTATGTGGCATGCCAACTTCGGATCAACATGAAGTTCTCGTTGATTCTACGTCACAATTCTTTTCCCTAGTCAGTGATCCACATCCTTGGCGATCTCTTATCAACCAGGAGCTTTCTTAGCTCCTCCAGATGATGCCGTCATTCCTTCCGCCTCAAGATTCTTCCACGATTTCAGGCTTTGGAGGACAAGAGTTTGACCTTACTTTGGACACCTGTGATTTCCTTACAACTAGTATAACAGCGTTTTTAATCGTCTCCTGTGTTTGCACACAGAGCTTCAAAATTATGTGTGGTCCCTCCAGGCTGGGAACCTACGGGTCCTCCACAGTTTCTCCTAACATGGGGCACCAATAGAAAAGGACTGAGGGGTATGCTAATGTGTCACCACCAAACATTTGACAGCCAAGTGATTTCTTGTTTGGAAGTTGAGAGTGTTGACAAGAACTGGGTTAGGGATGTTAGCAGTTACACCCTGTGACCTGCGTCACCACAGTCTCGCTGCAGCTGCGGCGGCCCCTCCTCCGCTGTCTCCGCGCCGCCGGCGGTGTGACTCTCAGCCTGCTTGCTGTGCATCAAGGGCGGCTGCTCCTGGGCTAGACGGACCCAAAAAGAGAAGAGAGAGAGTTAAGCACTGGGACTGCCTCATTTCTTCCAGTCCTTCAGGGATGGGGCTGCCATTCATTTTCCTGTGTCCAGAAGCACCATGCTCTGCGATGATTGCCAAGATTGCGGAGGGAGCTGCTCCGCCCCCAGCCGTAGGGCCACGTGCTACCGCGTGGGGTTGGAAGTGCAGGGCTCTAGTTCCGTTTGGGAAAAATAAAATTATTCAGGTCTCCTTTTAGGCGAAAATGGATGGTAGTTTGTGGCAGCTGGGCCAACTGGAGGGCGTACGCTGCCTGCCTAATCGAGGGGACTTTCAAATCGGCTGTGTTAAAGGCTATCGTGGCTTTAGAAGTGGACTGTGACAAAGGCTGCTTGTTTAACAGTGCGATTTCCAACTGGTGTCTCCTTGGAAATAAGGGAGAGCTACAGGTACCTGACTGAAAGAATACCTGTTCAAGTAAATGGGTTGTTCCCAGAGTTTTTAGGGAATACCTAGACTCAAAACATAAGGACTACGGGTAAAAGTAAACTATTACATGGCAAGTCTTAAGGGGATCAACTGGTAAAGTCCGGGAAATTTCAGAAAAACAAATGCTTATAAAATAAGTCTACTCTGTTAAAGAATTGATGCTCCTTTCCCATGAATCAAGTAATATTTTAGATGGAAATAGAGTTTTTCATTGGAGAAAACACTAAAAATACTGAACACGTCAAGTAAGGTAGGCCTGTAATTTGTAGACTTTTAATAAACAAATGTATTCATTGATGTCTGCATATCAGACATGAGAAAACAAGTGTTTGGTGTCTAACTGTGCTTCTTCCCATGTGAAATTATGTACCAATGAAACTCTCCCTCTGGCCCATGTTAATTATGTTCCCTAAGGTATATGTGACTGTGACACTAATACTAAAGGATCTCTACTCCATAGAAAGAATCATATATTTGGTATTAATGTGAGTTAGTCTGTATTGTTAGATTGAATTTTGCATTGCTTTTCTTCAGGGCATTGAGCTAAGCTAATGAATTTCCATTCATGTTCAAGGTTTTTGTTTTGATATTGTTTCTTTTTTTCTCTCCACTGTATTATAGAAAGTACTGTATAATTGTTAATTTATTTGAAAGAAAACAATCTGCAGTTTGGGGAAATTATACTTATTTCGGGGCTGCATTAGTGGCAAAAAGTGTTAATTTTCTCTTAGGTCCTAGCAATAAGGTTCCTTTAACCTAAATTCAAATTAATTCATAAAAATGTATCTATTAAATAATTGCATAGATTTTTATCAAGTTTCCTCTTTAGATGATGTAGAAAGCATTTTTTCTAGCAGCTAAAATCTAAGAGAGTAACTAGAAAGTGAAGTGATGGTTCTCAAACCAGGGTTCCTAGATCAGCAGTATTAGCATCACCTGGAAACTTTCTTTTATGTGTAGTAGTCTTTTTTTTTCCACCTGCAAACTTTTGAAAATACAACTTCTAGACCCCATCCCAGACCTGCTTATTTATTTATTTATTTATTTATTTATTTGAGAGAGAGAGAGAGAATGAGAAATAGCATGAGAGGGAAGAGGGTCAGAGGGAGAAGCAGACTCCCTGCTGAGCAGGGAGCCCGATGTGGGACTCGATCCGTGGACTCCAGGATCATGAACTGAGCCAAAGGCAGTCGCTTAACCAACTGAGCCACCCAGGCGCCCCAGACCTGCTTATTTAAAAAAGTCTGGAGTGGGGCAGTAATTTGTGTTTTAACAAGCTCTGCTGATGTTTCCAATGCACACTGAAGTTTGAGAACCACTGGAGTAAAGCATCAAAATAAATCTTCCTTAGCAACTGCCTACCTCACTGCCTTCCCTATTTCTCTTAGCAGTGGAAGAGGGTTCAGGATATGTGCAAGTATTTATAGCAAAAGGGACATGTGGCTTCAACAGGATGAACAAATGATCTTTACATTTTCTTACTGCTTACCTTTTTGATCAAATCACAGGAAAACAAAACCAAAAAATCATAGGAAAACAAAAAGAGCTGGTGCATTAAAAGCATTTCCATAACACAGTAGGCAGAGGGTACTTTGTTAGGAAGCAATGCACGATTATAGTAAAAAGAAAGGTACCGTTTTGTGCCATACAAACAAGTGACAATTCCAATTTCCTTTTCTATCTGTTATTAACTTGTAACACATTATTTTTTTTTTTTACTACCTCTTTAGAATAGTGATATTTTCACCATGGATGGAAAACAAAAGCACCTGTAAATTCTGAAACACTAAAAGTGTCATTATTCTTTCCATTATACCACCTGGAGATTCTGATTCAGAAGATCTGTTCTGGGAATTGAGCGCGCGCGCGTGTGTGTGTATGTATTTATATATTTTATTATATATAATTTATATTATATACATATAATTTTAAACTCTACAAGTGATTTTTGATGTATGACCTTCATTAAGAGGTACTGATTTGGGGCGCCTGCGTGGCTCAGTCGGTAAGCCTCTGCCTTCGGCTCAGGTCATGATCCTGTGGTCCTGGGATTGAGCCCCTCATCGGGCTCCCTGCTCAGCGGGAAGCCTGCTTCTCCCTTCTCCCACTCCCCCTGCTTGTGTTCCCTCTCTCCTGTCTCTCTCTCTGTCAAAGAAATAAATAAAATCTTAAAAAAAAAGTACTGATTTAGAAAAAATTGCAAAAAAATCTAATGTTTCATTGTTACAAGGCAGAAAATTCCAGATATTTTCATATTAAAATTTTAATGCAGAAATTGATCTTCATAGACTTTTAAACAACCACACTTGCCTGTTGATAATGAGAACATATGTTAAAGACATGATCTATTTAAACTCTAATAAGTGACAACCTTGAGTCTCCTATCATTCTATAGAGAAGTGGGCCTTTATAAGGAGGAGGAATATGATAAACACTATTAAAGAATTTATAATAAATTATTAAAAACACTGGAAAAGAGACAAAAGTTTAAATTTTAGAAGCACTTTCTTATGATTGTGATTTTTTTGAAAAGAGAAAAACCATAGAAATTTTGTCAATAATAGAGATACCTAGGTGGCTCAGTCGGGTAAGCACCCGACTCTTGATTTTAGTTCAGGTCAAGATCGCAGGGTTGTGAGATGGAGCCCTGCGTCTAGCTTTGCCCTGAACTTGGAGCCTGCTTAAGATTCTCTCTCTCCTTCTCCCTCTGCCCCTTCCTCACCTCTCTCTCTAAAAAAAAAAAAATCATTCTGGAACATCTTTTGATTTGAAAACATCAAATTGATAACAAAATCAATTAAATGTAAAACAATGTATGTTTCTGGAATGAAAATCAATTTGATTTTATTTTCAATAAAAATTAGTGGATTTTTACATGTTATATAAGTGTCTGACTCAAATAATATTCTAAGCTTTTGTCATTTAAAATTAAAATTACTAGATTTGTTTTTCATGAAGACAATCATTTTCTTTTAAAGCTCATTTTCAATCAAGAGGAAAATATTAAAGAACTTTATGAAATTAGTCTCATGAAATAAGCTTTTGAAATAAAAATGTCCAAGTAAAGCAAAATTTTTGAAATAATAATAAAAATCCACAAATACTTCATCCAATAGTGTTAATAAAAAAATCAATAAAGAAAGGAAAATGTTTAGGAAATAAAATTAGAATTTTAACATTATATAATTTAAATAATAGATCATTTTTAGAAAAGTAAATATTATAGGACTTACCTAATATAATTCCTATATAGGTGTATCGTTACTAATGTTTTATGTTTAGCATTTGGCAAACAAACCTTGTTTTAAAAAAGTGGAGAATTGCTTTTCAGAAACGACTTTTTTTTTAAGATTTTATTTATTCATTTATTTATTTGAGAGGGAGAGCACAAGTGGGGTGGGGGAGGAGCAGAGGGAGAGGGGGAGAGAGAATCTCAGACAGACTCCATGCTGAGCAGGTTCGGGTCTCGATCTCACAACCCCAAGATCATGACCTGAGCTGAAATCAAGAGTCAGATGCTTAGCCAACTGAGCCACCAAGGCACCCCCAGAAATGACATTCTAATAGAGATGTCAATTCATTTTTAACTCTATAGGGGAGAAAATAGTCACCTTGTTAAACTGGAGATAATTTGAAAACTGAAAGGCATTTCAGATATGAAGAATGTGTATATTTCATATGAAACAAAAATTAAGCAATCAATTATATGAGAAAACATCAATTTTTTAATTATATGAAAATAATATTTATATGACAAAACTAAAAATATAATAAATGTTTACATTCCTTGATTTATGGTGCCACAAATTTGGCCAAATGACGTTTGCAAAACTCTATGAATTAATTAAATGGGACATTCCTACAATTTTCATGATTTAGCTAGTAATAAATATATTGAATATTTAAAAATGCACATAGTGCTTAAGGGCTGGAAAAAATTTGAATGCTGTCATTGTTAATTCAGTAAAGACTAATAGGTAATTCAGCAGAATGGCACTATCATTTATGTTAATAGAAACGATCAATTTGCTGAGTCTTGGTATCACCCATTGACTCTATATCTGATGGAGAATTCTTTAAAGGAAGTTGAGACAGTAACCTACATTAAATCATCTGTGTGACAGAGACATCATTTAGCTGTAATCAACCATTTCAAAAAAAAAAGCCATGCCAAAAAGTTTTAGAAATTAGTAATTATTTAGAAATTACTAGAATAATAAGATGAATGGTTTGTGTTATGGTTTCTATTACTTAATATGTTTTATAATATATTTTTATTTATAAATATATACTTACAAGTATTCAATTAAATTATTAAATATAACCATTAAATATTCAATTATTTAAGTAATCACAATATTTATATTTATGAAATATAGTTAAACACAGAAAATATATGCATTAACTTAAAAGTAATACATTGTTAACCTTTGATTTTTATATTGATTTACATATTAATTGATGTTATTAAATTAGTTGTTATATATGCTTGAATATGACCCCTGCTCCTTCTTACCCCATTCTCATAATCAAGAGACAGATTGTGCTCATGATCCCGGAGTGGAGTAACCACAGTAAAACTCACAACAGCCTTTATACAAGGTTTATTTCCAGGGATTCAAAATACTTTGCCTAAGCTTAATTAGAAATAGTAAAGCATTGTCTTAAATTGTTTTATTATATTCTAATGAAATCAAGTCTCTTCATCTCACTCTTCATAAGTATTACATGTTGCATATTTAATGTAGAGATTATAACATTACTTCACTTAGTATCCTTTCTCATTTGATAAGGGCTGACAAATCAGAACATCACACACATCCATACACACACATGTGCGTGTGCGTGCATGCACACACGCACATACACACGAGGAGGTAGAGGGTATTTTAAGTCTTCCAGACTTATTGTTAGTGACTTCATTAAGTCACAGTTCTCTCTGTGCCATGTGGTCCAGGCAATATCCTAAATGTGCAAGAAGTAAAAACAAATCTGGACAAAAGGTCAAGGGGCAAAAAGGAGGTAAATGAAGAGCATTCAAGTCTGATTTTCTATTGCCCTTAGGGTCATAAGTATTTCAGATAAATATCATTCTTGCAATCTGGAAAAATGCTATTTATTGCATTGCAAACAAGGGAATAGAAAGCAACATACTAGAGAAAGTCAGCAGATTAGACTTAAAAACTAAAAAGACAAAAAAAAAACCGTTTAGAATCAGTGACAGATGGAAGAGAAAGCAAATAAAGGAAACTCGAAGAAAAAAAGAAAGCTATTGAAAGAGACAAAGAATAATACATAGAAGTAGCAAGTGAAAGTCTAGTTTTCTTGCATACTAATCTTCAGTAATTCACTCCTCGTTTTATGAAAACATAATATATGTGAAATAAGAAAAATGAAATTTCTCCATATTTTTGTGAAGTTCAAGAAGACTGATTTGAAAGAAAATGTAATGGGAAAAATACTTTAAATATTAAGTGACAAAAACTAATGTGATTGTGTGTGTGTGCATACACATGTAAAACTTGCCATTTGCTCTTAGCTGTAATTATTTTTAAAATTAATTGTTTTAAGAGGAACTAGATGAGGAAATTGTACTCCTACTCTTACGTGAAAGAAACAGCTATTAAACATCGAACAAAGATCCTTGAGATCCAATTGTCATATGAATCTCTTTTCTCTGGAATTCATCGGATTGGGTCCCTGCCAAGGCTGTTAAAAACCTGAAATGCCCATTTAACAAATTCAATTGTTTATGTTATCTTTTCCTAGCTGTGTTTGTTGACTGGAGTTCAATACTTGCATTCATTCCAGTTTATTGCATGGGATTTAGCCGATGGAGAAGTGCTGATAAGATCTCTGACAGTGGAGTCAGTTACTCTCTTGTGATAAAGTTCCTGAATGATCGATGATCTTTTATTTTTTCATTTAGCAATCTTTCTGTCTTCCCAAAGGTATTCTCTACCACAGGAACTGCTACAAATTCTAGGTTTCCCAGGCAATCTTATCTTATCTTGCACTTCAGCACAGACCTTTGCTTTGTTCTATAGAGCGGATTTCTCAGTCTCTTTTTCTTGTCTATGTCTCTTTCTGAGACATAGGTGCTGGGACAGAAGGACATTTATTTAAGTCAAATAACTTTTTTTTATTAACATATAATGTATTATTTGTTACAGGGGTACAGGTCTGTGATTCATCAGTCTTACACAATTCACAGCGCTCACCATAGTACATACCCTCCCCAATGTCCATCACCAGCCATCCATCCCTCCCACCCCGCTCCAATCTAGCAACCCTCAGTTTGTTTCCTGAGATTAAGAGTCTCTTATGGTTTGTCTCTCTCTCTGGTTTCATCTGGTTTCATTTTTCCCTCCCTTCCTCTATGATCCTCTGCCTTGTTTATCAAATTCCACATATGAGTGAGATCATATGATAATTGTCTTTCTCTGATTGACTTATTTAGCTTAGCATAATATCCTCTAGTTCCATCTACACTGTTGCAAATGGCAAGATTTCAATTTTTGATGGCTGCATAATATTCCATTGTATATATATACCACATCTTCTTTATCCATTCTTCTGTCGGTGGACATCTTGGCTCTTTCCATAGCTTGGCTATTGTGGACATTGCTGCTATAAACATTGGGGTGCACATACCCCTTCGGATCACTACATTTGAATCTTTGGGGTAAATACCTAGTAGTGCAATTGCTGGGTCGTATGGGAGCTCTATTTTCCACTGTTTGAGGAACCTCCATACTGTTTTCCAGAGTGGCTGCACCAGCTTGCATTCCCACCAACAGTGTAGGAGGGTTCCCCTTTCTCCACATCCCCGCCAACATCTGTCGTTTCCTGACTTGTTAATTATAGCCATTCTGACGTGTGTGAGGTGGTATCTCATTGAGGTTTTGATTTGGATTTCCCTGATGCCGAGCGATGTTGAGCACTTTTTCATGTGTCTGTTGGCCATTTGGATGTTTTCCTTGCAGAAATGTCGTTCATGTCTTCTGCCCATTTCTTGATTGGATTATTTGTCCTTTGGGTGTTGAGTTTGATAAATTCTTTATAGATTTTGGATACCAACCCTTTATCTGATATATCATTTGCAAATATCTTCTCCCATTCTGTTGGTTGTCTTTGATTTTGTTGACTGTTTCCTTTGCTGTGCAAAAGTTTTTATCCTGATGAAGTCCCAATAGTTTATTTTTGCCCTTGCTTCCCTTGTCTTTGGCGATGTTTCTAGGGAGAAGTTGCTGCGGCTGAGGTCGAGGAGGTTGCTGCCTGTGTTCTCAAGGATTTTGATGGATTCCTGTCTCACATTTAGGTCTTTTATCCATTTTGAGTCTATTTTTGTGTGTGGTGTAAGGAAATGGTCCAGTTTCATTCCTCTGCATGTGGCTCTCCAATTTTCCCAACACCATTGTTGAAGAGATTAAGTCAAATAACTTTTAAAGATCTTTATGTGCTTCAGATTTTTTTAAAAAATGCAATATATTTCAAACGTCAGATTCTTTTTTCTTTTTCTTTTCCCTCAATACAATTCCTCTTTTTTCCCTGCATGGAAACTCTAACCTTGGTGGATCAAGGACTTAGAGAAGCAAGGTCAGCAAGTGTCAAGAGCAACAACTTGGTTATTAGGTGCTTGTTCCTTCCTTCCTTCCTTCCTCTTCTCTTTCCTTTCTCCTCCTCCTCCTCCTTTTAGTAGACAGGTGTTACCTATGAGTGTTTTTTTTTTTCTTCCAGATCTTTGAGGCATATAGAGGAAGTCATTAATGGCAACTCAGTAATGAGGAAGCTTGCTCTTGCTCTTAGAACCAAAAACCTTCCTGTGTGACAAGACCAGTTTCCTGCTGATCTTGCGATACCAGGATAAGTGAATGCTTATTTGGTGTTGGTCAGTACAATATAAAGATTTACTGAGATTTGGTAGTCAAACCAAAGAAAGCAATTTGGTGCAACAAAGACCTAAGATATATGGTGATTTTTGACTAAATGTATCATAATTGAGCAAGATGCTTATAGATGGTAATGTTCTTTCTTAAATGGAGAAAGCATTAAATGCCACTGGAATGAATTAGATATGCAGATATATAAGAAATACAGGGACTTTTTTCTGTTTTAAATATTTATATTAATTGAAGTCATATTTTAAAATAATTTTACTGGAGATGTCCCATATTTAAAGTGCTAGTTACAATAGCTTATGAAATTTACTGAATTATTTCATAGCATTTGTGAAATGAAGTATTTTTATATATTCATAACGTATGGTAGGGGTCAGTTTATTTCAGTAACTGGATGATTGTATTTTCAGCATTCATAATATCTGTGATACATTTCATAAAACATAATTTTCCTATAGAGAGGATCTGACTAAAGCTGACTGGAATTTTTTTAACAGATTTACAAAGAAGTTTTTCTTTCCTCCTCTCTAATTGAACATTATTTGAACTTAAATTCCTGTCTTTTGTGTCATTAGAGCAAGCCAGTTTCCTTGTTCTACTTAAGAACATTTTAGAGACATCTACTGGAAAAGCACATTATTGCAAATTTTGTAAAATTGGTTTGAAAAGTATATTGTTGCTGACATTCCAAAAAAATGTCTTGGACGCCACATCATAAAATTAGGTCCCTTTCTGAAGATAAACTCTTTGATCCTCAAAAAGGTATACCACATGTAAAATACGTCAAAACTATTACTTTGCTGTTGGACTTAACGCTTCTTCCTTTTTTTATCCAACAAAATTCTATTCACTTAGACTTTTAAAAAAAATTGGCTTCGTCTAGCTAGTATGACTAATATTTTTAATATACTAATCTAGAACGTTTTACCAGAATTTTGATTATCTAAATTGTAGCAAAATGAGCAAGTATGGAGGTTCAGTAATATTACAAACAGCATATTGTAGAGTAAGACAACGGGATGAATTGCCTCATGGATTTTGAATCACAATATCCCTTTCTAACAGGTTGGAGATGGAGCTTTGGGGTTGGGGGGAGAAAGAAAAAGAGAAAAAGGCAGAGAAGTGGAGGAGGAGAAATAAGAGAGTACAGTTGCTAGCTGTTCCATTTTATTCCTGTTCTGTGGATTTTCCCTGTATTTTTAAAAAGATCACCCTACTGCAGTGTATTAAAGAGGGCACATTCGGCATGGAGCATTGGGTGTTATACACAAACAATGAATCATGGAACACTACATCAAAAACTAATGATGTAATGTATGGTGATTAACATAATAATAAAAAGTAAAACAAAACAAAACAACAACAAAAAATTATTTTTGTATTATGACATTTTATTTGTGGGGATGGAACTTTTGGGGAAGTAGGGATTTGTAAAATTCGTGCAGTATTTTACAAATTTTCTATGGATAAAATAATCTCCCAATGCGAAGGACTAACACTGAAGTAATTATCACAGAAGCTACATGACCATGTTATTCCAAACCCTTGAGGGCTCTGAAGAAGTTTAAAGAATGGATGAGCCACGCTGATTATTCTTGTCATATTTGGGGCTGCTTGTCATATGAGACAGCGCGAAGAGTGTTGTCAAAGGAAACCTGACGATTTTCCCTTCCATATAAGAACGAGACTGTTGGCACATATATGAAGTGTGATGGTGGGGGGGACTTGGAATGTAGGAAGGAGGAATCAGAAGGGGAAAATGTGGAAAGAAAAAGAACAAAAGAAAGGAAGGAAGGAAGGAAGGCAGGAAGGAAAACAAACCTAGGATAGATGAAATAATGAAGACTGATTCAAGGGACAAAGCGACACGGTAGTTCTTGATACTACCAGTGCATCAATTGCACTAATAAAAAATTCAACAGCTTTTATGTACTGCAATAAAAGTGAAGAGTAGGACACTGAGAACATTGTAGGGAGCGACAGTAGGGTTTTTTTTTTTTTTTTTGGAATCACAGTGATATTGAGTTGATTCTATGACATGACACAGTGGGCATAGCTGCCATCAGAAAGTTATTCCTACCGGGGATTTCAATAGAAAGATGACCTTTCCACAAAAGCTTAATCAGCAGATGCCTGAATTATGAGTAATTCTGATTATAGTACTGTGACAGAAGGTCATAGTCAGATCTGTTCTGGGACATTTTTGCTAATGGGATTCAAGATAATGATTTGTAAATCTAGTATTAAAATTATCCACAGGTTGCGTCCAAATAGAACATGAGATGTCACTAAATAATCAAAGCTAAACTATTTGAATTCAATTTAAATATTTCATGTGATGCTTTGAAAAAAAGCGAATAGCAATACTTAGTAGATATTCAAAACTGTCAACTAGTCTTGTTTCTTGTGTGTACATTTATAATGATGGAATTCTATGATTTTTCCTCACTGATGTTTATAGTCCACCTTAGTGATTAATAATCGATTAGTAGGTATAAAAGGACAAAGTATGAAGTAACGGTAGTTCTTAATCAGCCTCAGCCCAAGACATTTTTCGACATAAAGATTTATCAACATTCAGTTCCATAGGTGCAACAGGGTGTGTAATGACATTCTAAATTTCTAGAAAGGTATGCTGTGAACAAATGCTTGAATCTTTAAGAATAATGATGGAATTAATACTCCTAAGATAGCCTTCATGGAATTAATACTCCCAAGATCTTATGCATAAAAGAAGAAAAATATAAAAACTAACCTTAGACTTTAGAAATATAATTCTAAATACTGTTCAGAACTTTTAACCATCTGCTATATACAGATTATAAACAAATATGTTTTACCACTGGGAATATACCTGTGCATCTCACATAAATTAGGAATCATGTGAAAAAACGATCATATGTGGACATTTTTAGAATATGCTAAATTACCTTGTTTCTAAATACTGTTGCATAGATGATATTTTATTTAAAAGTTATGGACTTTGAGAAACAAACTGAGGGTTCTAGAGGGGAGGAAGGTGGGGGGATGGGTTAGCCTGGTGATGGGTATTAAAGAGGGCACGTTCTGCATGGAGCACTGGGTGTTCTATGCAAACAATGAATCATGGAACACTACATCAAAAACTAATGATGTGATGTATGGTGATTAACATAACAAAATAAAATAAAATAAAATAATAAATAAATAAATAAAGTTTATTTTACCTGATTGTAAATGAAGTACATATTCATACTATATCCAGAAAATGTATTAAATTTTTATAACATCTCTGAAATTCAGGCCAGACCCAGAACAAATAGCATTACAGTTGAATTTGCCTACAGATTCTCACTGAATGGGCTAGAAAAACCATATATAACATCCCTAACGAAGCTGCAAGTTTCCAAGCGCTTTTGTATTACAACTTTAGTTTTTTAAATGTGAATCATAATGGTTTCTCCACACTTACATTAATTTTTAATCACAGTCTCTCACGCTGCTGATTGAATTCCTCACCACTGCTAATGGTCTTTCTTGTAATATTCATTCATTTAAAATATGTATGCTGATGCCATATCTTATTTTTCAAAGGAAACCTGTTTAAAGCCAAAAGCAACATAATAGCCACACAGATGTTAGGCCACAGCAGGTTACCATGTGTTTGATTAGCCTTGCCACCAGAAAATCCTTAAAATCACAGTTGATAAAATGGCTCTTTTAGGATTTAAGAAGAAAAGCACAATTATTCATGCCACATTTCTATATTCTTTAAAAGTGAATTTCATTCATATACATAATATTATTTCAAATAATTGAACTGGAAAAAACTAGGAGGCAGTTTTATTTTCATATAGGGTCACTTCTAATGATTATTTAAAATATAAAATTAGGATTTCTGATATTTTAATAAGGCATGCCTCCAAAGCAAATAGTTAAAAAGTGAGATAGATCTCAACTTACTAGTCCTCTAAAACTAACATAACAATATAGGAATATATAAGACATCTGGTTATGAGATTCAGGGTGCTAAACTAGCTACTAAGTTAGGAAGCTCTAGAGAGGTAACAGTTTTAGTGATTTGGCTACATGTTCAATAACTTTGGTTCAAAAGGGAGAATACAACTCTTTTCTTCACTGGAATCAATTGCTTATTCTTCAGAAGTTTTATGCTTCTAATTATTATAAAATTACTATTAGAATATACCTTTTAGTTGACATTTTGCTCCACTGAATCCAGGACAGCACTTCCATTCCAATGAGGTAACGATTTTATGTTGCATCCTGTAGACAGGATTTGATATCTTCTGAGATCTGGAGAGGAGAGCAATTATTTGTCTCACATTAAATTATCAGTTGGGATAATTAAAGTTTTGGAGATGACACCTAAAATATAAGAAGCATTCAGTAAATGCTATCTGTTATTATTATTATAATCTTCATCATCAATATTATTATTATTATTACGTATTTATTTGAGAAGCAGCACATGAGACAGCGGGGCGGGGTGGGGTGGGGAAGGGGGAGAGGGAGAGAGAAAATCTTAAGCAGGCTCCATGCTCTGCACAGAGCTGATGTGGGGCTCGATCTCACAACCCCGAGATCATGACCTGAGCTGAAATCTAGAGTCGGATGCTTAACCCCTCATCAATATTATTGTTAAACTTACATTTCTTTAAATAAATTACAAAGAGCTTTAAGAGTTATGCTATTTGGTATTTTAAGTTTATACCTATCATTACATTTTCTAAACGTAGTGTAGCTTTTCCCTTGATAATACTTTTTACTAAACAAATGTTAAAACTTACTTTAATTCTATTTTTTAAATAGCTTATGAGGACAATTTCTTTCATTTCAATTCTTATTCTTCCTTATATCCTTATAGTTAAAAGGATCTGTTTTCCCCCAAATCAACGTCAAACAACTTAAACAGTGTATCAGTGATCTAACTGAAATTATGACAACCACTATGATTTTTAACCTGCACTTTTTCCTTTCTCAAGTTTAAAAATTTTAATTTTTAATATTATTCCTCTCATATGGTATTTATCTCTGATAGAGAGACGGGGAAGAGAGAGAGAGAGAAAGAGAGTATTTCCCTCTTATTTCCTCCCTTCTTATTTCCGGAAGGGACCCATGAGAAAATATTTCTGAGAAGAAACCGTGGAAGGGAAATGAAGAAACTATAACATTTTAGCATAGCAATCAATATAAGTGGTGAATGGTACTAAATTGTAGGCCCTATATATGTAAATGTAAATCATAAATACAATTTGGCCATGTTATTCTTACCCTTATGATTTCAATATTTAGCTAATATTTATCAAGTGGGCCTATGAAATGGGTATATATTACCTTGTTTAATTTTCTTATTAGTTCTATGTGGAAAATATTATTATCCTGATATGCTGATGAGGAACCTGAGGAATGGAGAGATGAAATAACGTGCTCAAAGTCTCAAACCTAAAAGTGATCAAGGTGGGATTTTAATCCATGCTGCGTGGGTTAGCCTCCCTTTTATTATCTAGAGTTTGTCCCCTACAACTATGTGGGGACAACAGTAGTCAATTTCCTGGATAAACCCTGATCATGTGGAGGGAATGTATTGGAACCGACTGGGCTTTAGGAGACTTGGGTTTTAGTTTCTTCTGTGACTTGAAGGGTAATTCAATATGTGTGAGGTTATTCCTCAATTTTAAAATGAGCTATAAGTTGTTTCCATCTCTAAAAGTAGGTTAGTCATTTACCTGTGTTTATTTCAGTAAATTATATTCAGTAAGTCACTCTGTCAAATAGCTCCAGCCCAGTAGCTAAAGCTAAATAGAAAGTAAGGCTGTTTGGAAAAGGACTCTGTAGAGTTTATGAGGATGAACTCAAGCAGTTAGTTACATTATTACTAGAGTCAATGTCCCTGCTTTAGCAAACTAGATCCCTGCTATATGTGACTCCAACATAATAAAAGAGAAAGTGACAAAAACTGCATATATACTGAAATAATGCATGAATGGAGAGACCCATTCAAAGCTAGAGTAAGATAAGAGATGAGAATAAAAATACATATTTCTGGTTTGTTTAAAGAGAGAGAGGGAGAGAGAAAGAAAAACTCACCTTGAACTCAGGAGGACAGTACAATGGGGTTACTGTGGTAATATTTTCATTACTGAAGAGCTAACAATGCATTCTTTGTATCTCATGTCGACAAGGAAATCGCCACAAAGGGAGTAAATGCTGAAAGCAGAACTGAGCTCAGCTCTCCCAAATCCCTAAGATGTGCTTAGCTCTCTGGACCATGAACCTCAGCTATTCCTCCAGGGAGTAAGAAACACCTTGATTTTACATATCCTTCCTGTGCACTGTTCCAGACTGCCAATGTGTCAGATTCATTGCCCAAGTTATTTGTATGACAATTTGCATAACATGAGCCATCATGGCCTGAATAATAATTTTAGTTTTTATTTCTGAAACACCCTCAGATAAGCTCCTGTGACTGTATGAATTCAGAGAATTTATCAATTACTCAGCTCCTCATTTGAGCAATTTTTAAATGTCTTAAATAGGTTTTTTTAAATGAAAATTAAATAACATGAATAAATGAAAATTAAATAACATGAATCATTAAAATAGGCATAAAAAGAAAGGCCCCATTTAGCTGTTCGATCATGCACAATTGCAATTAGGGTGGCTTGCCAAGTTATGGACTTCTCTCTGACCTAGTATGAAGCAGAAATTATCAATAAAATTTTAAAACTGTGTATGAATTTCATAAGCATTGAAGGACAGGATTATTGATCAGGTCATAGAATAAAGGTAAGAGTAATAGTAAAAATGGAAATAAGCATAAAAGTTAACATTTATTAAAGACTCACAAAGTACCTGTCCCTAGGCCAAGCATATTACTGCATTATCTCACATATTCTAAAAACTCCCATATGAGGCATGTATTATTGGTATCTGCATTTTAACTTACCCCATATCACGCATCTAATTTACTGTGATGACCTTACTCTACCCCTATCATACATATGCACCTGGGATGATTAACTTTCTCTATATATTCCAAGACATACATAAATACAGTATAAGCAGTGGTTATTTTCAAAAAATGTCACCTACCTCTGAGGACAGGATCCACCGGCCCAGCCACAGGGCTGTCTCCCACTTGGAATATAAGTGACTTGGTTGTCTAGTATCACTGTGGGAGATAATCTGGTATGTACATAAGCACACCAATTCCTAAGGAAGAGATAATTTTTATTAAAAAAGTCATTATCAAAAAGAATTCTTTCCATTAAAATTATTTTCATAGGTCTGTATCTATTGCTGTCGGTATTGTGGATTAGATACTTTGAAAAATTGGTATCTAGCCTTAAAATATCTGGTGATGAGAGAAAACATACTTGTTACGGTATTGCTGTACACATAAAAAGTGAAGAAATGCTACAATATCAAAGTAAATTAAGAATAAAGAAGAGTGGGGCGCCTGGGTGGCTCAGTTGGTTAAGCGACTGCCTTCGGCTCAGGTCATGATCCTGGAGTCCCGGGATCGGGTCCCACATCCGGCTCCCTGCTCGGCGGGGAGTCTGCTTCTCGCTCTGGCCCTCCCCCCTCTCATGTGCTCTCTCTCATTCTCTCTCTCTTAAATAAATAAACAAAATCTTTAAAAAAAAAAAAAGAATAAATAAGAGTTAAAACCAGAACTTGTTAAGTAAAAATCCAAGACTGTCCTTATGGCAAATGTCAGCATTAGTACTTGGATTGGAGACTCAGACGTAGGTCCATTACATCTATTGAACAATGTGCAATAAGACAAAGCAAATAAGTAAATGCTGTAAAAATAAAAAAGAGGAAAAAATAACTATTATTAGCAGCAGATGATATGATTGTGAATAAAAAATATGAAATAGTCCAGATGCAAATGATTATGAGTTCAGCAATGTAGTTAAGATCAATATAAATTTTTTATAATTGAATAAAAATGTATGGCCACAAAGTTAAGATCAGTTACAGTTCAATGTACCAATAATAAATTTAAAAAATGTACTACTTACAATAGCAAAAATAACATTATTCTTCTTAAATCCAACAAAAGAAATGTAAGATATAACATATAATTGTTAAGCTTTATTGAAAAGTCCCAAAGAAAATCCAATAAATCCTGTTAATGGATGGGAACAGCCAATGTAAATATATCAATTCTCCTCAAATTAATCTACAGATTTAGAGCCTTTTTAAGTCAAACCTTAATTTGATACAAGTTGAATAAGCTTATCCTGTTTTTTATGTAATAAACTAAAAACACAAATTTCGGAAATTTCTGGCTCTGGCCATTACAGAGCATCAGATTTACTTTCTTTCCTTGGTAAAAATCTATAAACCTAGACAAGATATATAAAGCAATAATTTTCAGATGTTAAACAACAGACAATGCAGTGAAATGATTTTTCGAGAGAAGGGAACAACATGATGTGAATTCCATATTGAATCTAGTTTTCTGCCTGCAAACAATTTTCAGACTACATCACAAAGACATGGGCCCCAAAGAGAGAGAGCACTGGGTGAAGGAAATAAAGATGTGAGTTTGGGTCTGCTGAGGTGGTTAGAATATATAGATAAAGTTCATAAAATGAGGGGGAGTGGCAGGGATGTCATCTTAAAAGTCAACATAGAGGTTCTTCTAAATCTTGGGTTGAATACCATGCAGTGCTTGCAAATATTCTTTGCAAAGCCATCAGAGAACAAATACCATGAAGCTGTGTGAGCTGAACAGAGATTCCAGATTTTACCCCATCGTGGAGAATTCTGACGAGCCAAAGAGGAGAGTTCTCATTAAACATCTGAGTGTTTGCCTGAGCCTAACAATGACTGCATCCAGTAAGGTAAGGCTAATCTACACACACTCCAACAAAACCTTAACAAAAATCCCATCCTTGATATAACTAACTCCATGCCAGAACAGAAATCAATGCTCTCTAAGGAAGACAACAAAATCTGTTCATAACATAACAGCCCAGCATAAAAAACAAACAACAATAAGAACTAGATATGTGAAGAAGGTGGAATATAGGAACAATACATGAGTGAAAATCCAATAAACAGAGACAAAACAAAACAGAGATGACATAGATGTTGAATTGGCAACCAATGACTAAAATAGTTATTGCAAACCTGTTCAAGATTATCAAAGAAAAAAATGAGCATAGCGAATAAACTCATGGCAAATCTCAAAAAAAAAAAAAAAGAACCATTAAGTAGAACAAAAACATACAAGATATGAATAAAAATTGCAAGGTTTGGGCCTAACAGAAGTGTGGACCCTGGACATTAAGATCAATGAACTTGGAGGTAGGGCAAAAGAAACTATCCAAACTGAAGTACAGAGGAAAAAATATTAAAATATAAATGAACAGAAACTCAAGTGGTCTAAAATATATTAGAGTTCTAGAAGAGCAGGAGAAAAAGATCAAGGAAGAGTAAATAGTTGAAATAGGGGCTGAAATTCTTCTAAATTTGGTAGAAGAATATCAGTCTTCAGATCTAAGATGCTCCATGAATCCAGGAAGATAAACACAAAGTAAAACTTCACTTAAGCACGTTATAGATAAATTCCAGATAAAAAATATGAAGAGAGAAAAAAGGCAGACAGACATTGATTTGGAAGAGAAGGGAACTACCTCAACTTAATAAAAGAGCATCTATGAAAAACCTACAACTAACATCACACTAAATGGTGAAAGAATGAAAGCTTTCCCCTGAGATCAGGAATAAAGCAAGAATGTCTGTTCTTGTAACTTCTATTAAACATTTTACCATAAGTTCTAGTCAGGCAAATATATATATGTGTGTGTATATATATATATACACACACATATATATATTCATAGAGACATATTACTCCTATGTAGAAAATTATTAAAAATCCGCAAAAGTCCTAGTAGAACTTACAAGCAAGTATAGCAAGGTTACAATACAAAAAGCAATGGTATTTCTGCACACTAGCAATGAACTACTCAAAGATGAAATTAACAAAACAATTCCACTTACAATAGCATCAAAAATAAGCACATGCTCAGGAATAGATTTAGCGAAGGAAGTACAAAAATTACAAAGTATCACTGAAAGAAAGACAACCTAAATAAATGGAAAGCGTTCATCGACTGGAAGACTTAATATTGTTAGAATGGCAATACTCCCTAAATTGACTGACAGTGTCAACACAGTCCCAGTCAAAATCCCACCTGCCTTTTTTTGCAGAAATTTAAAGCTGTCGGGCGCCTGGGTGGCTCAGTTGGTTGAACGACTGCCTTCGGCTCAGGTCATGATCCTGGAGTCCCGGGATCAAGTCCCACATCGGGCTCCCTGCTCAGCAGGAAGTCTGCTTCTCCCTCTGACCCTCTTCCCTCTCGTGCTTTCTGTCTCTCATTCTCTCTCTCTCAAATAAATAAATAAATAAAATCTTAAAAAAAAATTTAAAGCTGTTTTTAAAATTCATGTGGAAATGCAAGAAATTCAGAAGAGCCAAAACAATATTGAAAAATAAATGGAGGGCTCAGTACTCACATTATCCAATATCAAAGCTTACTACAAACTACAGTAAGTGAGACTGTATTTGACCAGCATAAGAATAGGGCTATAGATCAATGGAATAGAATTTAGAGTTTAGAAATAAACCTGTACGTTTATGGCCAACTAATTTTTGACAAGGGTGCCAAGTAATTCAATGGGAAAAGAATATTCTTTTCAACAAACGATGGTAAGATAAATGGATAGCCATAGCAAACAGGTGAAGTTGGGCCCCTATCTCATACCAGATATAAAAATCAACTCAAAAATGAATCAAAGACTTAAAAGTAAGAGCTAAAACCGTAAAACTATTAGAAGAAAGCAAAGGCATATATTCTCATGACCTGGGATTATCTTGCCAATGTAGTAAGGCAAGAAAGGGAAGTGAAGTCACCGGATTGAATATTAAGTAGAAGTTTGTTTACTTGCAGAAAACTTGGGTTTTATGTAGAAGATCATGATGAATCTACAAAAAAAGCTATTGGAGGTAATTAGTGAACTTAGCAAGATCTGAGGCGAATATACAGAAAAAATCAATTGTTGTTTTTCTATGTACTAATTAAAATGCTTAACCATATAAAGTTTAGAAATTTTGTTCATATAAAAACACCAGAAGTGATTGAGAAGAGAGGCTATGGGGTGCCTGGGTGGCTCAGTCGGTTGAGTGTCCGATTCTTGGTTTCAGCTCAGGTCATGATCTCAGGGTCGTGAGACTGAGCTTTGCAGCCGGCACTGCACTAAGATTAAGATTAAGATTCTCTCCCTCTCCTTCTGTGCCTCTACCCCATGCTCAATCTCTCTATGTCTAAAAAAAAAAAAAAGAAAGAAAGAAAAGAAAAGAGAGAGAGAGAGAGGCTATGAATCAGAAGATTAGCGTTCATAATATATAACAAATTCCCACCAATAAGTAAGACAAGGACAGGGAAAAAAATAGAACAATAGAAAAATGGACAAACTACCTGAACAAACATTTTATACAAGGAAATACCTATGGCCATTAAGCGTACGAAAGAAGGTCACTTTTGATGGTATCAAGAAAATGCAAATTAAGATCACAATGGAATAATATCTGATACTCCAGAATAAGCAAACATGGAGAATTCAACAATCTCACATATTCAGAGGATATAGAGAATAAGAGGAATCTCTTAAATACTGCTGATAGAAGTATCTATTGGTACAAGCACTTGGAAAAACAGTTAATATTACGTGAAAATGAACATGCAAATCCCCCCTGACCCAGTGGTTATACTTCTTGATATATATTTTAGAGAAACAATTGCACAGGTATACCAGTAATTGTGTATCTGAATATTTATAACAGCAGACATTCGTTATAATTATCAAAAACCGAAAGTAACTCAAATGTCCATTTAACATAGAAAAGAGAAATACATGCTGAAATATTTACACAATGGACATTACCCTTAAAAGAGTGAACTATAATATTATCCAATAGCCCAAACTTAACTTATATTACAAACCTGTGTGATACAAGTAAGTTACAGGAGAAATACAGTATGATGCATTTTTCTTACATAAAGCTAAAAAATAAAAGTGAACAATATATTGTTTAGGGATACCTGTATATATGGTAAAATTATATTTAATAATGCATCTATTTTGTATGGATCAAATACAGCATGATTTAAAATATTAAGATTAAGAATAAAAAAAATAAATCCTGTCTCATAGACTTAGCTGAATTGTTGTTCTGATACTCATGTCTTATCAGAGACCATATTGTATCCATAACTTTTCTCAAACCAGTTTCTAAAAACCTTTCTTTATATCCATCCAAGAGAATGCTTATTCTCTTCAACATATAAAATAGTATAGAAATAGCTGGGAAACTTTCACGGCATCAGAGTCATTTGCCACAAAAATGTCATGATGAGACAAAAATAGCCTTTATTAAAGTGTGTATTTTTAGATGACATTCAAACATTAGAAGCCACCCCAAATGATAACGATATTCCTGACCTCAAGGAATTTTAAATTGTAAATATACATTAATGCTACAAATGGAGTTGTAGGGGATGGAGAGAGGATTAAATGTTAACTATTAAATAAGTGCAGACACAAAACATTATTTGCAATTGCATAAAAATAAGTTATTAAACAAATTACATGAGAAAGTAAGTTATCTAACACAGATGGGTGAGACCTAGTTGCTATAGGTAGAAGTCTGGAAAGTGTTTTTATTGTACTTGTAATATGTTACATAAATTACTTCTCTAATTTTTAAAGGTCAGCAGCAGAGTATATATATAAACACTGTTTTAGGAAAAGAAGGCTCAGCTTCACTCCTGGTTGCAATACCAAATACTTTATCATAAAGACCTTACACCAAACTATGGGAAATTCTTAATAACTGTAGATTAATTGAATGATTAGATTATATCATGATTTTTTTTCTCCTTACTTTTTTGTCTTATTAGAAATATGCATCTCATTACATTTAATTTATATTCTTCCTTCTCATTTATGATGAGTTTTTTGGGGAGCGGGCAGGGATGATTTACAAAATATGGTATTAAAAGAAATGTTATATGACTATATAATCTAGTCACTACAAGTTCAAAACAGTATGAGATATATCCCTCTAAATCAGTAGAATGTTTGAAATCCATTTTGCCTAAAAATACAAATAATAATTAAAATAATACAAAAATAAATCTAGGGGCACCTGGGTGGCTCAGTCGGTTAAGTGTCTGCCTTCGGCTCAGGTCATGATCCCAGGATCCGGGGATCAAGCCCCACATCGGGCTCCCTGCCCACTGGGGAGTCTGCTTCTCCCTCTGCCTCTCCCCCTGGATTGTGCTTTCTCTCTCTGTGTCAAATAAATAAAATCTTAAAAAAAGTCAGTCTAAATGTTAAAGGCCAAAGGAGGAACACAGTTTTTTCCCAGAGTTGAGCCACTGAAGTTAGTAAACATCTGCTTTGGAATATTTAGGCTTCTTGGGACCAAATGTTTCTCTACAATTAAGCTGACTCTGTCATTCATCCACCTACAGCAGATACATTGAGCACCATATAGTTTATTGTGCAAGGATTTTTTGAATGAGAACTTTGAACGGTTAGTTCCATAGAGAAATAAAAAGACCTTTTGGCACATTTTGTAAAAGCATGGTGAGACTTGCAAAAATACTGTGAAACAACTGGCAAAAGCAAGAGACAGAAATACGAAAGATTTCAAATTGAGAGGACCACAAAAAAGGGATATTTTAAAATATGAATTAGATTGCTTACACAAATCCACTGATTATCCTAATTATAGAGAATGACCAGCTTCAAACTGAAGCAGTTAAATCGTCTGTCACCTGAGTTGGCTGCATGAGTGTTGAGGGAGGTGTACGAGGCAGGACAGAGAAAAGTACCACCATCCCTACATACTCTGGGCTATGGGAAAACAGACAATAGACAGATGGATAGATGGATCGATCAATCGATAGATGATAGATATAGAAACTGTGAGACTAAATCACAGTGTCACCTGCAGAGATCTTTTAAATTCCTAAATACTAAAACAATCTCATGACTGAAAGAGTTGAGTAGGCAAAAAGCAGACCAGCAGATTGCTCATGGCCCAACAATCTTTGATCCAGTGTAAATTGGAAGAACTATCCACAGCCAAAGAGCCCCTGGTGTGACTCATAATTAGGTTTATGCTACTGATGAAATAAGCTCATTAAGGGATGTTAAAAATGTAAATAGAAATTTTAAAAGCAAATTATTGGAAAATATAAGTTTAAAAATAGAAAATTAAGCATGGTAAAATGGTGACAGGCAGTATAAAGGCAAATGTAATGATCCCAGACAAGCATTTTGCTGAAATCTAAAAATCTTTTGTACATTTCCAGACTGATTATGGTGGAAGGAGAGCAGGTACTTTGAAGTGTTTAGCTTTCCATGGGGTCGTAACCCTCCAAACAGCAGACTGCATTTGCGATTCTCTTTCAGGGTAATAATACTGTTTCTTTTGGGCAGCAGCATGTACTGAAAAAAGCTTGCATTGATTCCTTGGATTTTCCAAGTTAACAGGTAAAAGGTTTGTTCTAGGGAAAACCGGGCAGCTTTGGTTATTTACAAGCACCAGCCTAGCTTGCAGACCATGCAAAATAGAAGGTAGAAAAGGGATTCTAGTTTGACTTACACAACTTGAAGTCTTGTGGATAATGAACTAAGAGAAGCATTGTAAATAAGCAATCTACTGTATACTGTACTTTTGACTGAAATGTTTTAGAAACCCAGTCTTCTAGGGATCTAGTAAAAAGACTAAATTAAAAAAAAAAAGTTCCGTTAATTAGTGGTTTGTCATTTGAAGCATACCCTGACCAAACCATGACCCAATCATATCCATTCTTATCCTGAACCAAGAGTAGACTGAGCAACAAAGGATTCATTTAAATAATGACTGCAACAAATATTTTCTTTAAGAAATAAAAGACAACAATTGACCAATTAACATTGTCTATACTAGTCCTTAAAACTCATATTAATAAATTGCTTGCCATCCTATTTATAAAAGGCTGAATGTTTAAACTTTTATACTGATAATCTGTGGCTTGAATTGACCCAATAGCATGAAAATAATAGGTACTGTGGATATTCACTAGACATCGAGGTACACCAGCAAAACCCCCACGTAAATTAACCAATGGCATGTAATTTTTTTTCTAGGAAGTCGGAGAACATTTTGTGTTTGGGGATACTTTATGAAGTGAAGGAACTTTATAATTTTGTTTCCTGTCGTCTCCTTTTTGAGATGAATTTAGGGATTCAAAGAGGAACAAGAGGAAAATGAAACACAGTCATGGCTACCTCTGAAAAATTAAAACTTTCTCGGAGAAAGAGGATTATTTTGCAACTCTCTAATCAGCCTCCCACATCTCACCTAACAACCACCTATGCCTCCCTGACTTGAGAATCATTCTTTACGTTGTACCTAAGGGTGACTACAAACTACAAATGATAAAAATATATACATGTATTAATGAATTCATAAATGCCTCAAGGAAAGGACTAAGTTTCCCACAGGATTTAATTTATAGATAAGAATATTAATTAATCCTTCACAAAAGAATAGTTCATTCATGTTGCCACTCATTTATCTCATGGGGAACACTTTTGTTTTAATTACAAAATGATGATTGCATGGAAATACATTCCAACAAAAACCTACCTGAGCTAAGTTTGACCGTCACTAATAGCGAAATTATGAAATTATGGTATAGTACATCATTGTACACTAAACCCCTCAAATATATAGCAATTAAATCCCCACCAAATTCAACGATGAAGAGATAAACATATTCTAAATACATCAGAAATATCATGTGCTTTTAATGACAAGTGTTTACTACTTTTGTAAATCCAACCTGCTCATTCCTAAACTCAGTAACATATGTGGTCATTTTCTTCTCTCTCTTTCTGCCCCTCTCTCTCCTGTAAATTTATAAAAAGTAATCCATTTTAAAAGGAGAATAAATGTTAAAGGCAAGAATATAGCCTAACAAGGCTAATTTTGTTATGTCAATAACTAGAGAGGAAATCAATCAAATAAAGCCTTATTTGGTTCAATAAATCAATTACTAAGTTCCTGAGGATAAATATATGCATACATGCTCTAAGTTTGAAAAAAAAAAAAAAAAAAAAGAACAGTTTTCAGGTAACACCACCAGTCAGGGTAAATGTTCTCCCTAGCACACTATCCTCATTGAAGACATGGATAACAATAGCCAAAAGGTGGAAATAATCAAAGTGCCTATGGACAGATGAATAGATAAAATGTGATATATAGGTATCTATCATCTATCTATTTACAATGGAATTTATTATTCAGCCTTAAAAGGAAAGGAATTCTGCCACATGCTACATTATAAATGGACGAAAAAGGGAAAAGAAGGAAAGGGAAGAGAAGGGAAAGGAGGGGTTTCTCTCAGCTTCATAGCCATCATAAACACATTTTTTTCCCCAGCTCTGTAAGTCAGACCTAGAAGGTTATTTCTGATGATGAAGGGCTGCCTCCTGAACAAGATTTTCATTCTCTTCTTTTACTCCACACATGCGGGCAAATGAAGAAGAGATTGCATTTCTGTGTCTGGAGTTTTTGTTTCTGTTTTTTCCCTGAATGAAGCAGAAGGGGAGGAGCAGAGACTGGGATACCTACATAAGCGAAACAAAATAATAAGGAAACGTTTCCCTGACAGAGAGTCAGGTAACAGAGTTGTTGACTAATGCTTGAGCCAGACTGCCTACTTTGAGATTTTGACTCTACAACTATTAGCCATTAGTTTGTTCATTAAATGTGGCTTCGCCTTCTATACAATAAGTATAATGAAATAACCTATCTCACAGCATTGTTGTGAGACCAAATGAATTAATATAATATATATAAAACACTTGCTGCTGCTGATGATGATTACATGATTCAGAGAGTTAGTAAGATTGTTTACGAAGGGAATAGATATATATCTCCCAATTTTTGCCATATATGCAAATAAAGACAAGACTCCTTTTTCACATCTTTAATGACCCGATAAATTTATCTTAACCATAATTGCTTATATATATATATATATATATATACACATATATATGTGTGTAAATATATGTATACATTTAATATATATGTATTTTCTCTGGCTTCCCCTCTGCCTCCCCCACTGCTCCTCCCCCCCGCTCACACTTTCTCTCTCAAATAAATAATAGTAAATAAGTAAATAAAATCTTTAAAAATAATAATAATAATTTCCAGAAAACCATTACAGAACATTATCATCATCCTTTATGTTCAGATCACATGATAAAGCTTAGCTCTTAGAATATACATATATTCAAAATGTTTCTATAGTCTTTTTTTTTTAAGATTTATTTATTTACTTTAGAAAGCAAGAGAGCATAAGCAGGGAGAGGGGCCGAGCGATAGAATCTTCAAGCAGACTCCCCGCTGAGCGCAGAGCCCCACATGGGGCTTGATCCTGAGCTGAGCCGAAACCAAGAGTTGGACGTTTAACATCTGTGCCACCCAGACACCCCAAAATGTTTCTATAGTATTAAAAAATTATGAACACAAATACTTCCCAAATGTTATGAAATCTTTATTTTATACGTCTTTATTTTTTAATCGAACTATAACAAGAACACCTGTATCAAATTATTAATTTGAGAGACTAGAATTTATATGAGTTCACCAGTCATAAATGAGAAAGTACTCCAAAGGAAATATACATATACACAATATGAAAGAAGAAATAATAAAAATTGAAAGTACTTAGATTTAGTAAAAACATTCTTGATATGTAAATCACACATGAATGAAACATTAGTCATTTTATATTTAGTTTGGCTAATAGTCCAATAAGTTCATCTAGATACTAATCTCCTTAAGAAAACAACTTATTTTTAAACAAAATTTATGTTTGTAATTCATTAATATTTTTGTGTAAGTACCTTTATATAGTCCATGTTTTTCAAAATTCTACATAATATTTAAACTTGGATAGAAGTATTAGTTTTATAAAAGAATCATGTAAAAATATATTTAAAACAAATTTTGAAAAGCAATCATGCAAAGCTCAGATCATGGGGAATTTCTGATATTCTGATACTTTAATTTTCTGGTTAATTTAGGTTTTAAGAAGAAACTCTTTTTTTATATACCAACTTTTGCAGTTAAAGTCTTTTGTCAGGCATCATTAATTTGCCTTCCATCGTGGGCACTGTATGGTAAATGTAATTGAGTTTTTGATGATAGATGATACCATGTCTCAGAATTGCAAATTATTGTGTATATACGATATTTTCAGTGTAGAATTTTAGGACAATTAGCTGAATGTGTCCCCATTCCAGGGGATATGTATAGAGTTTGCTTTTTGATCCAACCTATTTTTTAAATTTTAAAGCTAATGATAGTATATTTTTAAGAGACACATTGATTTAGAAATGTACAACATATTATATATAATGTATATTTATATATTTACAAGTAATAATTCTTAAAGTTACTCAAATATAACTGTTTTCATAAATTTATTTTACCTTATTTTATTTTATTTTTTGTTTTTTTTCCCCACACTCTGACTTCAACCTATTCAGGGACATTGTAAACTGTTTCTATTCCAGTAGGTGTCAGGCTGTCCCAGTGTGCAGACCAGAAAGCCTCAGAAAAGGGAGGCTCACAGATGCTATGATGCTTAATCCTATACTTAACTCCTGTTGTTGCTGTATACTGACTCTTTTAGCATCTTGTCTTAAATAATAAGTGTTTAAAATAATATTTTCATATTGAAAAAGCCAAAAGGAAACACAAAAATCTCTCATTTAATCACCTAGGATTATATAAGCACTTATTAAATTCTAGCATGTATAATACAGTATGTATTTATATATTCAGTAGTAATTTAGGGAGAAGAAATATGAAAGGAATGAAATAAAAGGAAGTGATTAATGAGAAAAAGTTAAGACACAGAATATACTCCACTGAGCATTGGTTTTCACTGACAGTAATCTAGTAGATGTATATATTTCCCAAGGAAATTAAAAAAAAAAATACTCTTTAACATAATGGTGTGTTTCTCTTGAGAATTTTACAGCTTGTGAGAGTAATCCCCTTTGGATGCTATTAGGTCTGATAATAACTTTGCAAAATACTATGACATAGATTGAATGTTTGTGCCCCCCCAAAGTTTATATGTTAAAATCCAAATGCCCAATATAATATGGGGACTTGGACCATTGGGAGATAAGAGTGCCCTCTTGATGGGATTAGTGCTCTTACTTTTTTTTTTTAAAGATTTTATTTATTTATTTGTCATAGAGAGAGAGAGAGAAAGAGCGCACATGCAAGGGGAGTGGCAGGCAGAGGAAGAAGCAGGCTCCCCGCTGAGCAGAGAACCCAATGCAGGACTTGATCCCAGCACCCTGGGATCATGACCCGAGCTGAAGGCACCCAGGCGTCCCTGGGATTAGTGTGCTTAATTAAAGAGGCCCTAGAGAGATCCCTCATATCTTCTGTCATGTTTAAAATCTGGAAACCCAGAAAAGGGCTCTCCCCCACCCGGCCCATGCTAGTCTCAGACATCCGGCTTTCAAAACCTTGAGAAGTAAATTTCGTTGTTTATAACCCAGTCTGTGTTATTTTGGTATAGCAGCCTCAAGAAACTGAGACAACATATAAATTTAATTGATCAGATTTTTCACACCCAAAACCTACTCATAGTTCACAGAAATAAGAAGAAAAATGCATATTACAATAGTAGAATTAATTTAATGGCTAGTTATTGTAATTTTAAACATTTTTTTAAAAATGTGGTGTTCAAAATTTTTACTTACAAGTGGTCTAGTGAAAGTTTTGGAGAACTTACCATTTTAAACATTATTTTAGAAGTCATAATTCATTTAAAGTAAGCTTTCTATTTGTACATAAAGCAAGTTATGTAGCTTATAGAAAAAGAGTAAATAAATGAAGTTCTAAAAGAAAGGTCATTAAATTTAGGAAATAAAATGTTCCTCTTGTTTGGTATTCAACTTTTGTTTCGCTTCTGTCACTTTCACTAACATTTTACCATATTTATGACCATTGTGTATATAAAATAAAATAAAAAACTAAAAAGTAGAAAACTCTCTGACTAACCTTGGTTTCTGCTCTATTCTCTCCTCCCTATCATTAAAACAAACAAATAAACCACAAAAGCAAACAAACAAATAAAAACAAACAAAAAAATTTCCTTAGCCAAGTGTCCATATTTTCATATTTTCCAAATTTATATCTCTAGTCTTGATCTTTGCTCTGAACTCAAAATCCATCCAATGATTAGTTATTGCACAGAGTTTTGTTGAGCTCTCTTTCTATGGGCCTGGCACTGTTGGGGGTAATAAATAAAATAGTAAATAAGAAAGGCGAGGTTCCCGGGTGGTGCAATATTCACAAATCAATTAACATGATATACCACATTAATAAAAGAGAAGATAAGAACCGTATGATCCTGTTGATAGATGCAGATAAAGGATTTGACAAAATGTAGCATCCATTCTTGATAAAAACCCTCAACAAAGTAGGGATAGAGGGAACATAACTCAACATCATAAAGACCATATATGAAAGACCCACAGCTAATATCATCCTCAATGGGGAAAAACGGAGAGCTTTTCCTCTACAGTCAGGAACAACACAAGGGTGTCCACTCACCACTGTTATTTAACATAGTACCAGAAGCAATCAAACAACAATAAGAAATAAAAGGCACCCAGATCAGAAAGGAAAATGTCAAACTTTCACTATTTGCAGACGATAGGATACTCTATGTAGACAACCCAAAAACTCCACCAAAAAAATTTGCTAGAACTCATACATGAATTCAGAAAAGTTGCAGGATATAAAATCAATGTACAGAAATATGTTGCATTTCTGTACATCAATAATGAAGCAGCAGAAAAAGAAATCAAGGAATCAGTTCCATTTGCAATTGTACCAAAAACAAGATAAGATACCTATGAATAAACCTAACTAAAGAGGTAAAAGATCTGTACTCTGAAAACTATAGAACACTTATGAGAGAAATCAAAGAGGACACAAAAAAATGGAAAAGACTTCCATGCTCATGGATTGGAAGAACAAACATTGTTAAAATATCTACACTACCCAAAACAATCTACACATTTAATGCAATCCCAATCAAAATACCATCAACATTTTTCACAGAGCTAGAACAAATAATCCTAAAATTTGTATGGAACCACAAAAGACCTTGAATAGCCAAAAGAATCCTGAAAAAGCAAAGCAAAGCAAAGCTGGAGGTATCACAATTCCAGACTTCCAGCTCTATTACAAAGCTGTAATCATCAAGACAGTATGGTACTGGCACAAAAACAGACACACGGATCAATGGAGCAGAATAGAGAGCCCAGAAATGGACCCACAACTATATGGTCAACTAATCTTCTTCGACAAAGCAGGAAAGAATATCCAGGGGAAAGAAGACAGTGTCTTCAACAAACGTTGGGAACACTGGACAGCAACAATGCAGAAGAATGAAACCGAACCACTTTCTTACACCATACACAAAAATAAATTCAAAATGGATGATATCCTAAATATGAGACAGGAAACCATCAAAATTCTAAAGGAGAACACAAGCAGTAACCTCTGACCTCAGCCGTAGCTACTTCTTACTAGACATGTCGCTGGAGTCGAGGGAAACAAAAGCAAAAATGAACTATTGGGACCTCATCAAGTGAAAAGCTCCTACACAATGAAGGAAACAATCAACAAAACTAAAAGCAACCTGGGTGCCTGGGTGGCTCAGTTGTTAAGCGTCTGCCTTCGGCTCAGGTCATGATCCCAGGGTCCTGGGATCGAGTTCCACATTGGGCTCCCTGCTCGGCAGGAAGCCTGCTTCTCCCTCTCCTACTCCCCCTGCTTGTGTTCCCTCTCTAGCTGTGTCTCTCACTGTCAAATGAATAAATAAAATCTTTTAAAAAAAACTAAAAGCAACCTACAGAATGGGAGAAGATATTTGCAAATGACATATCTGATAAAGGGTTAATATCCAAAATCTATAAAGAACTTACCAAACTCAACACCCCCAAAAATAAACAATCCTGTTAAGGAACAGAAGACATGAACAGACATTTTTCCAAAGAAGACATAAGAATGGCAAACAGACACATGAAAAGATGCTCAACATCACTCATCATTAGGGAAATACAAATCAAAACCACAATGAGATACCACCTCACACCTGTCAGAATAGCTAAAATGAACAACATCGGAAACAACAGATGTTGGCGAGGATGTGGAGAAAGGAGAACCCTCTTACACTGTTGGTGGGAACGCAAACTGGTACAGTCACTGTGGAAAACAGTATGGAGATTCCTCAACGAGTAAAAATAGAACTTGCCTATGACCCAGCAATTGCATGACTAGGTATTTACCCAAAGGAAACAAAAATACTGATTTGAAGGGATACATGCATCCCAATATTTATAACAGCATTATCAACAATAAGCAAACTATGGAAAAAGCCCAAATGTCCACCAACTAATGAATGGATAAAGAAGAAGTGGTATACACACACACACACACACACACACAACAGAATACTACTCAGCCAACATAAAGAATGAAATCTTGCCATTTGCAGCAACATGGTTGGAGCTAGAATGTTATTATCCTAAGTGAAATAAGTAAGTCAGAGAAACACAAACACCGTATGATTTCACTGATATGTGGAATGTAAGAAACAAAACAGATGGGGCGCCCAGGTGGCTCAGTTGTTAAGCGTCTGCCTTCAGCTCAGGTCATGATCCCAGGGTCCTGGGATCGAGCCCCGCATCAGGCTCCCTGCTCAGCGGGAAGCCTGCTTCTCTGTCTCCCACTCCCCCTGCTTGTGTTCCTGCTCTCGCTGTCTCTCTCTCTCTGTCAAATAAATAAATAAAATCTTAAAAAAAAAAAAAAGAAACAAAACAGATGAATATGGGGGAAGGGAAAAAAACGAGAGAGAGAGAAAGAGAGGGAAGCAAACCATAAGAGATTCTTTCCTAGAGAGAAACCCGAGGGTTGCCAGAAGGGAAGTGAGGGGTGGATTGGCTATATTGGTGATGGGTATTAAGGAGGCCACTTGTGATGAGCACTGGGTGTTATATGAAAGTGATAAACCACTAAATTCTACTCCTGAAACCAAAAAAAAAAAAAAAGAAAGAAAGAAAGAAAGGCAAGGTTCCCATTTTCATGGGATATATGTTCTATTGTGGAAAGATAGAAAAGATACAGCTGTCTACATAAATAAACCCAATAATTTCATGTCAGTGCCATGAAGAAAAAAATAAAGGTGATATAATAAGAATGACAAATTTACACCAGGTAATCAGAGTTTTCATTGAGGGACCTTAAAGCTGAAGTTGCATGAGGAAAAGAATTCTCTTTCCATATACTGAAAGAAGAGCATTCTAGCTAGAGCAAAGAGGAAGTTTCCTTGAGATGCATATAAACTGGACAAGTTCAGTACCCGGAGAGGCCAGTGTGGCCAGAGGAAAGAAGTTGAATGAACTTGGGAGTGTGATGAAGATGAGATGATAGAGATAGTCAGGAGTCGTATCAAGCAAGACCCTGTGAGCCATGGTGAGGATTTGGGATTTTATTGTAAATGAAATGGAAAGCTACTGAGTGATTTTTAGCATGTGAGCAAAATGTTAAATTCCACAGATTTTAAGATGACATCTCTGAAATCAAGAATATATTTTAAAATCAATGGTATCTTTCCATCACTATTGCTTTCTGTCACCACATCAGACTGCAGTTATTGCCATTGCCTTAGAGACGCCTTAACCAGTTTCATTTACATTTTCATTTTAAGTATGTGAAAGAGTGACATGTATATATATACATAAAATAATCTCTAAGACATAAATAAGTCTAAAAATTCTAAGAAATAATACCATACTTTTCTTTCTTATAGTATGTAAAACAATGTGTCACAAAGGATGAAGTCTTAATATCAAATGAAATCCATTAATCTGATTTAAAAGTTTTAACACCTTAAATTTACACAATGATATGTATCAAATTTATTTTTTTTTTTTAAAGTTGAAAGGATCTCTCGCTTGTGTGGAACATGGATTACAGGGGGCAAGAGTGGTAGCATGTGGACAAGTTAGGAGTCTGGTGGTAGATAATGGTGGCTAAGAGAGGATGGTGTAGTGAAGGTGGAGAGAGATTTGAGATATACTGGAAGGAGTACCAAGAAGACGTCTTGTTAGATTAGATAAAAGTTAGGAGGGAAAGAAAAATGTCATGGATATATCAAGGGTTGCTACTCATGGAGCTAGACATTTACTGAGATGGGAAGATTCACATAGGTGTGTGCAGGGTTTGGGATTGTGGGAGAAGTTAAGTGGGTAACTGATGTCTATCTATACCTCATTTTACCTAGTATCCTTTCAGGGAAGGCTTACCCACCTTCAAGGTAGGCCATTCACCCTGTTACATACTCTCGTAAGCTTCATTCAGAATGTTTACCACTATTTGGATTCAACATCAGCATTTGTGATTCACTGTTTTTCTTCCTCATGTCCTTCTCACTGGATCATAGACTCAATGAGGACAGAAGAGGTGGCAGTTTAGTTCACCATGTTACCCTCAGCACAAGCAGAATGCTGGGGACAGATTAGGTCCTCAGCAAATAATTATCCAATGCATAAACAGGTTAATTCTAATTTCTTCTTTTTATCCTGCCTATTTCAGAGTGCTTGGTCACCGACCAACCACCACTCTACCAGATAGGAAACCACAGCTCTGGGGTAGCAAGGAGTTTCTGCAGCACTAAGATCAGAGAGAGTACAAGATGAGACAAAAATATGCCAGAAAAATCCTATAGGCAGAGGTATTCCTTTTACCCAGAGTCACTATAAAATTCCAAGAGCAGTAAGGAAAAACAAAACAAAACAAAACAAGCACAACAACAATGAAAACCTAAAATGAATCATCTAGATTTCATCATAGAGAAATAAGAGTATTTCTTTGGGAAAGATTCCTCTTTATATTCAAATACTATTCTATAAATTTTACATTCAGCTTGTTAAATATTTATTGTGTACCTATTATAACCCAGAGACTTTGCTAGCATTCAAATATGTCTCTATAAGAAAGGAGATCACAAAGTTCACTATAATTATAATACACTATTGTAAGTGCAATGATAGAATAATTCAAGGAGAGCTCTGTGGAAGTTAGAAGGGCCACCTCACAGCCTGAGAAGACTTCCTGGAGCTATTATTATTGCTTCTTGGCCTTTTGGCTAAGATCAAGTATATTATTATTGGGTATAGAGGAAGTAGAGGACGGGAAAAGACCATGTTAGCCAGAGGGATGAACAGGGAACAAAGATAAGTTTAATGAACAGCATATTGTGGATCAGAGATCTACAAATTTTACTGGCCAGGAAGTCAAGAAGATGAGGCTGGGGAGGCAGGCAGAAGCCAGATCAAGGATGGCATTGTATGGCTAACTGGGTAAGGATTTGGGCTTTATTCTGGAAGCAAAGAATAGCCTCTGAGGGCTCTTAAGGAGGGAAATAAACTGGTCACTTTCATTTACCCACTTGGGAGATCAGACTGCACTTGCTGACGGAGTATAATGTAGGGGTTGAAAGCTATGTCTCCGAAGCCAGCCAACCCAGTTTGAATCTCTGCCCCGAGATTTACTTTTTTTTTTTTTTTTACTTTTTTTTAATTATGTTATGTTAATCACCATACATTACAGTACATTAGTTTTTGATGTAGTGTTCCATGATTCATTGTTTGCTTATAACACCCAGTGCTCCATGCAGTATGTGCCCTCTTTAATACCCATCATCAGGCTAATCCATGCCCCCAACCCCCTCCCCTCTAGAACCCTCAGTTTGTTTCTCAGAGTCCATAGTCTCTCATGGTTCATCTCCCCCTCTGATTCCCCCCTTTCATTCTTCCCTTCCTGCTATCTTCTTCTTCTTCTTTTTTTTTTAACATATAATGTATTATTTGTTTTAGAGGTACAGGTCTGTGATTCAACAGTCTTACACAATTCACAGTGCTCGCCATAGCACATACCCTCCCCAATGTCTATCACCCAGCCACCCCATCCCTCCCACCCCCACCACTCCAGCAACCCTCAGTTTGTTTCCTGAGATTAAGAATTCCTCATATCAGTGAGGTCATATGATACATCTTTCTCTGATTGACTTATTTTGCTCAGCATAATACCCTCCGAGATTTGCTTTTAAGTGACCTTAGTTAAATTACTTAATCTCTCTGAAAGAAATAATAACAGAATCTTCTTCATGAAGTTATGGTAGTGATCAAATGATTGAAGAAAAAAATATATATATATTCAATCAGAGCAATACAGTGCTAGGAACAGATGCCATAAAGTGTTTGCTATTGTTTTTACTTGCTAATCAAATGAAAACATGAAAGACTTTATCAAGGCTTCTTTGCATCAGCATTCTGTCCATAAGGCACGGAACTGTTTTCTCTAGCACCATTATCAATTGCATGGCATAATGAGTAAGAAGTCTTGGGCTTGATGGAAAGGATCACCAAAAGGAAACCTCAGGCTTTCCAGGACCTCAGGCTATAGAATCTCTAAGTACAGTCGGTACTTTTCTCTAGAAGTAATTTAAAATTATTTTCATTGGAAAAATCCATGGGACAACATTCTGTTTGGCAGTTTACACTTTTAATATCTTGTTTCCTCCTAATACATATTGAGTTTTTAGAAATCTGACAGATATGTTATTGCTTACTTTTTATAAGACATATCCCTGCAGGCAGAATCATTCTTCTTTTAAAAATTCTACGTATCCTTAGAAACTAGAACAGTGTCAGGCACATAATAAAACAACTAGCATTTATTTAAAAACTAGTATTTTTCAAATGATCAGTTACGAGTTCTAATTATGAAACGTTATATAAAATTTAAGTGACATTTTAATGTGAATTTTCCCCTTCTTGTTTTGATTATATTTCGTATTCTATTGATAAGTCTCTTAATGACAGCTCTTTAAAGAGTTCATAATCATTTTCAGTGAGTGCTTAAGAGTTCTATTAAATGATTTAAAAAATAAAATTATGGCGTCTAATAAAATATGACTAATAGAAATGATCATGTAAGTGATATGGCATTTGTTATCATTATTTAATAGAGTGCATTCTGTTGTCCCTCAACATGAAAAAGTTTAATGTATATGTTAAAATGTCTGTTATAGGCAAAGTTTACCCAACCTGAGTTGAACATTTTGTAATCTGCAGCATTTGTTTTACAGTAAATTGGGATTGTTCTAAATTCCACCAAGTAAATAAGTATTTAGTTAAAATCAGATTTACTTATATATATTTTTAAAGTTCTATAATCTCTGAAATACAATGAAATAATGGATTTAAATAATAAAGAATACATAAATATGAATCTATTGGTTTATATTCTTCCCAGTGTCTCCTCATCTTTATGTCAACAACAGCTTTGACACAATGCCTCTCACAGAGCAGGTGTAAGCTACTATCATTAACTTAAACTATGTTACATAGTTAGTAAGATGTTTAACTCAACTAAGATCTCAAGGCATTATTTGATGTCTTGAAATTATTTTATCGTAGGTAAAAAGCATTTGAAAGTTTAGTTTTATAACAGTAAACTACTAGTATTCCAAACAGATCACTCTGAACATTAAATAAAAACATTGACCTGCATTTTTCACAGCTATTTTGTTTGTTTGTTTGTTTGTTTTAGTATTTTTTGGTCCTTTTGAAAGTCTTCATTAATGATATATTTTTTTAAAGATTTTATTTATTTATTTGACCACGAGAGACACAGCGAGAGAGGGAACACAAGCAGGGGGAGTGGGAGAGGGAGAGGGAGAGGCAGGAGTCCCGCGGAGCCGGGAGCCCGATGTGGGGCTCGATCCCAGGACCCTGGGATCATGACCTGAGCCAAAGGCAGATGCTTAATGACTGAGCCACGCAGGCGCCCCTTCATTAACAATACTTTTAGAAGTTTTATTTTTTAACTTCAACAATTCACATAGGATTTGCTCGAATTTTAAATCAAAATCAATTTGAAAAATTGGCTTTTCTATTCATCATATTCTTGATAATGGCATAACTCAATATAACAGTACTAGTAAAATATGTTTCTTAGCACCTGTTCTGTGCGAAGCATGCATCTAAATATATTTGATTAATACAAATCTTGCAGGATCACCCTGTAAAGTTAGTATTTTTTATCTGTACCCCCTATACCATATCTGTATTTTACATGAGAAAAAACTCAGTCTCAGGGAGCTCAATTAACTTACTCAAAGTCACCAAGCTAGACAGTACTGGAACCAGGATTCCACCCCAGCTCTGCTTGGTTTGATCTTGATAATTATACCTTCCATAGCACCAGGCTCTGTCAATTTTAAATCTGTTCATGTCCCAACTGTATTGTCATTTTTTCTTTCATGTTGTGGGTGTCCTTATGAGCCCCACCAACGTACCCTTGAGTTGAATAAACAACTAACAGTCACTGTGGTGTTACATTGCTTGTTAGTGACTATCTCAAGTAAAGGCCCTTTTATAAGTGACTTTGATTGGTTCAATTAAAATAAAATTGCTGCATTTTTTGGTTCATCTTTTCTCCATTAGATAAAGTAATGCTTAATTACCTTATCTAACTGAAATGTGATCCAATTTCATCCTGAACATAAAAACATTTTCTGAGAGTGAGAAACTGTTAGCTTGCAATCTTATAGACTTTATAGTTAGGGAGAGGGAAAAAAAAATAAAAGAATTGTTTCTTACTTTCCTCTAGTTGTTTCAAAACTTGATTTTTGATAGTTGGTTCTCTGGCTTCCAGTGCTGTCACCTCTGCTGAGGTATGTTTCCCGTGGGGACCGATTTCCCAGGCCGCCTGCAATTGAGTTGGGAGAGATCGCTTGTTGATTCGACTTTGTGGCAAAGCTCTGAAGAAATTTCATTGTAGAGTTGGAAAGGACCACTGACTCTGCTCTTGGGCTGAACTTGAGGCTAGGTTTGGTTGGGAGGGTAAGAGGCAGTAACTTCAGCACCCCTTCTATCTTCCCTGGGGGTGTGAGAGTTTGGTTTCTCACACCCTCAGGAGGTGTGCCTGTCTCTGAGGGAGGCAGTGTTGATTTTAGAAGACTGTCTTCAGAGGTTCTTGCCTCAGGAATTGCGGCTATCTCAGCTGTTGTGATCTGAGGGGTTGGCAGCATTTTATTTAAAGGAACCGTAGCAGAGGCCATGTTCTCCTGGGAGCTTGCATCCTCAGGGGTAATCCAAGTATGCGTGGTGTTGATAAGCCCAAAGCCCCCATTCCATAAACTAGAAAGCAGGATAAATAGCCTTGCTCTCTTCATCTCAGTAGTTTGAAGCAAGGAAGCTCATGCGAAATTGGGAGATAACAGTCCTTCTGGTCTTTTCAACAGCTACTTCCACACTGAGTCCGCTAAGACAGAGCTTTGCCAATTTGAGATGTGTAGAGGAAATAGGTTTCTGTGTTTTGTGGTGGACTCAGGAAGTTTGATTTCCTGTTTCTGTAGGTTTTGTGTGATCTGTGACCTCTGGTGGGGATGGATCTATGGAGGTGGTGAAGGGTCTCTGTTGAAGCTAAGGGTAAATGGGAAAACACAGGCAATTATTATCAGGAAAACCCATGAGAAAAACATGAAGTAACTTTCCTTTCCTGTGTCCATTCATGTTTCATTGTTGTTGATTTTGAAGAGAAATTTCACACTTATGATAGGGAGTATGGAATTTTGTTTGGATGAGCTGAATCAAGGAGTTTAACATTTTGTTCTACTACACGGGGAAACTGAGAAAAAAAATATGACATTTCTTTTCCACTGTGTCCCATCCAGAGAATCACATTTTGTTCAAATGCTTATACACATGCACATACAACAAACAAAAACTCATTGACAGTCTCTAACATTTTACATATCACAGGCTGAATTATGAAAAATATATAGATATACCTCTATTTTTATAAATACACCCAGCCAAGGCATTACTTGAAGTCAATCTCAATGATGATAAGTAATAACATAAAAGTATAAATTACTGAATCATACAGGTGTATATGGAACTTACTTTAAATTTTGCTTCAGAACTTTTACCAGAACAAGTTTATGGAATGAATAATCAGAATTTTGGATAATAATGAAGAAAAAAATGAAGTCACATGAAAATAAATTAAAATGGAATCATATATAATGCTTTTGTACTTTTACTGTGGTGCAAAAGGATATTAGCTGCAGATAATGGAGAACTAAATTGATTAAAGACTTTTCTATGGTTGTTTTCCTAGTAGAGATGCTTCATGGGATTTATGATTTCACTACTATAGCAAATATCTGATTTTCAGGCTTCAATTAAGCTCTCTCATCTGTAAAAAATTCCATAGCAGACTCTTTGGACATATAAATAACATGTTATAACAGTTCATTCATTCTTTCAGTAATTACCCAAACCCTCAGTTAGTTTCAGCTAGGTACTCTGTTAGGTGCTGAGATTATAAAGCAAGAATATTCTTGGCTCTCTACTTGCTAATGGTCTATTATGTTATCTGAAGACCAGATCTATGTGTAATTAATCTTTCTGCCAATTTTTGTGCCAGGCATTAGGCTCTTGCTGAATATTCAGTCATAGAATTTTTCTTTCAGAATTGGATAACCAGAAACCTCGTGCCTGTTGGGTTACATATTACTGTAGATACATAGTCCTGTCCCTAATCCTGTATACAGAGCACCAGGATTTGAAACAAGGCCTAATTTTTCTCTGAATTACTAGCAACTTGGTCATAATGCTTTTTTTCTCCCCTTAATTTTTACCATTTATTTCTCCAAGTATATTGTTGACAAATTAGAGATATATAATATGAGCTCATTTAAACTAAGACACATATTAATCAGTAGCAACCCTAATTAACTTTAACACGAAGTACAAAGCATCTGTTTCTTGGATATACTACAGAACAATCCCACAAAGCTTGCATTTGTAAAAGAGCAAATAGGTCCAGCACAGACAATCCAGGCAGCAATTCATCACTAAAAAGGGCAATGAAAGTGCATAATTTTCATAACACAAACATGGATTTTTCATTACTAAGAAAAAGACATTACAACATCTCTATCTGTAAAAGACACAACTAGCCTTAGCTTAGAGCAAACTAGTAATTCAGAAAAACCCAACTAAAAATTTTCTATTTAGGGTACAATTTTAAATCCATTTTCTTAGATTTAGTAAAAGTAGATGAATAGACTGTCCTGAAAGCTTAAGAAACAACCAACGTGATGGCCCACATAGATTTTTTTTTTCTTCCATGGTTTGTAAAATACATCTTGATCCCGTTCAGGACAAGTGAACTTTAGTGGTAAAGGATCACTCATTGGATCTATAACTGGTAACAAATAGCTCTCAAATGGTAATAAAAACTGAACTGAGCTAAGCAATTCATTTTGCTCTTGTAAGGTACTGACCAATAACGACTTTTGGTTACCCTCTTCCCAGCTTACAAATGACCTTGTGATCGAGAGGCTAAAGGTTCGGTATCTCATTATCAATCCACCAAGCCATCTTTCCATGTAACTCCCCAGAGAATCCCCAGCTCATTTGGAGGTTCTAGATGTATGGATCATCCCGTAATTGGAGACATAAAATATCTGTACTCCAGAAACTGTCAGAGCCCCAGCCTCAAATTCTGCTTTCTCAGACTCATTAATACTTACAAAATAACAATTAAGAAAAATAATATTCCTGGGATTACTGCCTAAAGATACTCAATCCATTCTTCTAACTGCTTTAAATACTATCTGTAGGGCACCTGGGTGGCTCAGTCGTTAAGCAGCTGCCTTCGGCTCAGGTCATGATCCCGGGGTCCCAGAATCAAGCCCCACATCAGGCTCCCTGCTCGGCGGGAAGCCTGCTTCTCCCTCTCCCACTCCCCCTGCTTGTGTTCTTGCTCTCGATGTCTCTGTCTCTGTCAAATAAATAAATAAAATCTTTAAAAAATAAATAAATAAATAAATAAATAAATACTATCTGTGGATTAAACCATACCATCAGAGTTTCATATACATGTATCCCATCATTTTGCTATACCCCACATTGCCCACTAGATTGTTTATAGTATGTTTTACCTTATTGTCATTTATTCATTTTGATTAATTTTATGAGAAAGGAACTATGAAACTCATTATATTATGTGCTATCAGGAGGTTTTTTAGTCATTTTTCATTGTATCATAAATATAGGATTGAATACATATTGCAGATTGAGTTCTTTCTAGGTAATGATATAATGGGTTCATTCTATTTTTCTTTTTTCCCTTATAATATGCATGAATCAATTTTCTAATCACTAGAAAAAATGTTTATTAAGTTGAAATAAAAATATAAATGAGTTAAAAGAGAATCTTAGATTGAGGATTTCATTGTTTGCAGATGGTGCTATATATTTTTAAAGCAATTTTATGGCTGTAAAAGTATAATCCTTTGTAGAATGTTGGGGTGTAGAGTAACTTCTACTAGATTAATAGGGTTTCTTGGCAGCTTCCTTCTTTCCTTTTCACATGAGAAATTCTTATTTTTAAAAATAGTTTAAGATGCTTATTTATTTTTTTATTTTAAATATTTTATTTATTTATTTTGAGAGAGACAGCATGAGCAGAAGGGAGGGCAGAGGGTAAGGGAGAAGCAGACTCCCCGCCGAGCAGAGAGCCCCATGCAGGGCTCCATCCCAGGACCCTGAGATCATGACCTGAGCCCAAGGCAGATGCTTAACTGACTTAGCCACCCAGGCACCCTAAAACATTTAAAATAATATTTCATTATAACCCTCCTCTATAAATTGTCACTCTCAAAAAATAATCACAGAAAACAAAGTTCTAAGCCTTTTTCAATTTTATGTTGCTCGAAAATATTGAAAACCTTTCAAATATACATATATAGACAAAGGGAGTTGTAAGCATACAGTCAAAGGGCTGGGGGAGGGAAAGATACCGATTTAAGCAAGATTTTCATGAGCCATAAAATGTGCTAGATAAGTTAAATTTGGCATATTATTTAATTCTCCCAGTCATGCTGGTAAGTATTCTACTCTGATTTTGCTGATAAAAAATTAAGCTTAAAGAAGTTAAATAATGTCCTAGAGTAACACACCAGTGATTGGCAGAATAGATTTTTATATCCTATTCTGATTCTTTCTATCATCTAATAATATATCCCATAAAAGTAGTAGTAAACTTCTAAATTTACAGAAATTTGAGGAACATAATGGTCAAGTTGTCTTAAATTCATTTTCTCAATGGTTCTTAACGTCTTTTTTTTTGCTTTTATCTCACAGCTAAAACATATATTGAGATAAACTAATAATTTAATGACTTCAATTAGTTTGAGTTTGTGGAATTAGAGGGGAAAATTTGTGTTTTTATGTTTGCTTTTAGTCTAAACTTTTCTGTTTCGTTTTTTTTGTTTTTTTTTTTTTCCTTTTTGGTTGGGTGCCTTTTTCAATTTCTGTGCAGTATTGCAAGGGATGACATTGCCTTATTTTTGACACACAATAATATGCTTCTTTCACTTGCTAGAATGGAACCTCCAGGACAGCAGAAGACTGCTGCATTCCCAGCATCCAAAACAGTGCTCAGTTTGCATTCTGTAAATATTTATTAAATAAATGAATGAATGGATTACACTGTGAGTGTACTTCAGTAACAGCACCTGTCAGAGGGCTAAAAAGGCAATCTATTTTTCCAACTCATAGCCACACACACAAAAAACAAAAAACAATATAAATAAATACAATATACTTACTTTATGAATACAATTTCAAAAGTCTCCTAGAATACCCCTTCAACCAGATTGCCTCTTGTCAATCTTTCCTAAATAAAATTTAGAAAGCCCATTTTTTCTATCTCACCTGTTTTCAAAATGTGTTTTCAATAGGTTATTTTGAAACCATCCCAGGCACATGAGAATCAAAGCATAGACTAAGAGCTGTGTAATAAAGGATAATGAAGCAGTAGTAATGCCAGAAAAAAATCTAAAGTATGCAAATTAAAATTAAGAACAAAATTTAGGTCTTTGTGAGTTGGTAGGAAAGGTAATATGGAAGTATAATCAATTATATCATTCTTAATATTAAGTGAGAGAAGCAAGAAGCATATTAGTTTGTCAGGAGAGAAAACACAACATAGTTAGTCTTAATATTAAATTTTTAAATTTATAATTAAGAACATAAAAAACACATTGATAATACAAGACCAAATATCCCTCATAAGCAAAAGTCTGTATTGATAGTTTGCAACATTACCTTAGTGCTTAATTTATATTTCCCATTTAAGTAGAACAGTACACTTCAAATGAAATTAAGACTAATTTCTTTTGAAAATTTTAGAAATAACAATATTTCATTTCCCAATTTATGTCTGGCTGCTGAGTGACTTCTCCTGAAAATGTGGAATAGATACAATTTTTCCTTATTCCTCCTGCTAAGTACATCTGAAAATCCTGAACAGTATATATCAAAAAAACATAAGAAGACTCTGAAAAGTAGAGAAAAAAAGGCAGACTGGCTAAGAGGACTCAAGAAACAACACAGCATTGAGTTCTCTGAATTTTCTTTTTGTCTCATATCCCAGTGCTGGAGAATTTGGCAAACTAGGAACACCAACGGCACAAACAATAAAAGTCCCCAGAAAGGCCAAAAGGACTAAAAAATGGTCAGCTCAGAAAGACAGGCATCTAGTCAGACAATCGCTGCACTACCCCCAACAAAGCTACAGAAAACCATGTGATCCCATCCCCACCCATGCCAGCAAAGGCTGAATGGGGGGCCTTAGACTTCTACCTTTGGAAAGCTGCAACAAGGTGTCAGCCCCCATCCCTCTGCTGGCTGTCAGAAAAAGGCCAATAGAGAAGCCAGAAATTTCATCATCAAGGTTGCTCCTTTGAGTCACTGCTCTAACCCTCCAAAGGCTGGGTAAAAGGCAAGAGAACTGGAAAATAAAAATAACTTTGAGGCATGCCAGGTCTTCACTGAGTACACTCCAATGGTCCCCAAAAGGCTGAAGAGAAGGCAAAAGTTCAGAGAGATATCGTCATGGTGTAGAAATTATCAGGTGGATCTGGAAAAATAAGAGAACTCACCAGAGATCTTCTAAAAAATGCTTTCTTACTGTAAAGTAGGAGGTCTCCCCGCCATGTTTTAATTACTTCCTCTTCACCCCACTGATGAGGAGGTCCCACCCTAGGGTTATGGGGATGGCTGAACACGTGATACCTGACAATGGCTGGGTGAGATTAGCAGCAGTTCATACATATACTCACACTGGGGAGGACAGCATCACATACCACACAGGGCCACACAGAAGCAGAATGAACAGCTAGGGACTATGAAGGTTTTATAATAACGAGAGTGTGGGCTGCCTCCTGGCTCCCATGGGAGGATGCACTTGGCTTTTTTAAATAATTCTACAGACTGACAGGGAGTTGAAACCCACTACTTAGAGACAAGCAGGAAGTGTGCCTGGTCCCTTTGATAAGGAGGATTGTTTGACCAGGGGCGCTTATCCACCAGGGCAAAGTGGGGAAGGCAACTTGTGGTTAGGCCATCTAAGGCCTTCTGGGCTTCACATGTCAAGGCAGCACATGATATGGCACCTTAATTTTAGACCTAATACCACACAAAGTTCAGAGAGCCTTTTTTTCTGTGTTGTAAAGAGTTAAGAACTCTCTGGAGTTTTGTCTGTGCTCAGAAAGCTTATTTGGAAAGAAAATCCTGACATGCTGTCAAAATATTTAAAGACTGTGTTGGGTTAAAAACCAATAAAAGATGAAACAGATTTAGTTTAGATTAGGCCTTGCTCAACTACCAATTGGTGTGACTCAGCCCCCACACCAGAGGCCTGACAGAACTAAGGTAATGCCCTTATCTGAGGCAAAGTTTATTTACTCCAGTTCTTTTACACACAATGCTTCTCAAAAATTGTGAGACAAAGAAATAAGAAAATGTGACCCATAGTTAGGAAAGAAAACATCAAAATAAAAAGATTCAGGAAAGACTGAGATATTAGATGTATTAGAAAGACAATTTAACATAACTGTGACAGAAGGTGGTAGAAAATACAGGCAACATGTCCAACCACAAAGAGAATTTCAGCAGAGACAAAAACTGTTCAAAAAAATGCTAGATATAAATGAAATGCTAGATATAAAAAATATGATATCAGCAATAAAGAACTCATTTGGTAAACTTAATAGGACAGTGGACATGTCAAAGAAAGCAATCAGCTAATTTAAAGACAGGTCAAAACAAAAATTACCCAAACTGAAAGACAAAAAAGATAAATGTGTAGACAAAAGGAACAGTGTCTGAGGTCTGTGGATGCTTTCATACAGTATGACATACATCTAATTGGAGTATACAAAGGTGAAAATAAAGGAGAAAAGAGAAATTAGCACAAAAGATAAGTTTCGAAAGATAAATATTTTTCAATATTTTTCCAAAATCAACTCAAATACTCAAGAAGTTCAGAAAACCCCAAGAAGGAAATTATGCCTGGGCACATTGCAGGTAAAATCCTGAAACACCAAAAGTAAAAAGAAAATATTGAAAGCACTCGATAATTAAAAACAAAATCATATTACATAAAGGGTAAAACAATTATGGCTGACTTTTCATTAAATATAGTTAATGCAAGATGAAGCCAAAAGACATCTTTAAAGTATTCAAAGGAAAAATGAACCTGTTAATTTAGAATTATATATCTAGTAAAAATATTCTTCAAAGTAAAGGGGAACTAAAGACATCTTCATTAAACAAAACCTGAAAGAATTTGTCTCCAGAAAACCTGAATACCAATATATTGACAATTTAAGTGATATGGATATGGTCATAAAAAAAAATCTTAATAAAAGTGATAGAAAAAGATATAAAAGCAAAAATCTAAAAAGCCCCATTCATAATAAAAACTTTCCAACAAAGAAAACTCCAGACCCAAATGGCTTCCCCAGCAAATTCTATCAAAAATTTAAGGAAGAAATATCACAAGTCTTCATGAAGTTTTATCAAAAATAGAAGAGGAAATAATATATCTCAGCTCAATTTATGAGGCTGGGAAAGCACGAATACCAAATATTACAATACCAAATATTTTAAGAAAAATAAAACCATAGACCAATATCCTTCATTGACATGAAAACAAAATACTGTAAAAGGCTAATATAACATGACCACATGGGGATTATTCCAAGAATTCAAGGTTGGTTTACATTTAGAAATCAAGCAATGTAATTCACCATATTAGCAAAAGAAATTAATTTTCAAAAAGTATGTGTATATGTCTAAGTACAGCAAAAACATTGAACAGATAAATACTGGTTTATATTATCTCTGCATATTAGAAATACAAAAGTATCAACAAAGCATGTGCTGATAACATCTTTATTAATCATGAAACTTTAAATGCTTTTCCCCCAATATAAAAAAAACAAGCAAAAATGTTTGCTCTTACAACTTCTGCTCACTGTTGTCTTGGAAATCTTGGCCATCGCAACAAGGTAAACAAAAGAAACAAGAAGCAAAGTGACTGGAAAGGAAAAAGCAAAATGCTCTTATATAGAGATGGTATAACTATGCATATAGAAACTCCATGTAGGGGTGCCTGGGTGGCTCAGTCGGTTAAGTGTCTGCCTTTGGCTCAGGTCATGATCCCAGGGTCCTGGGATCGAACCCCACGTTGGGCTCCTTGTTCAGCAGGAGGCCTACTTCTCCCTCTCCCTCTGCTGCTCCCCCTGCTTGTTCTCTCTCTCTCTCTGTCAAATAAATAAGTAGATAAAATCTTAAAAAAAAAAAAAGAAAACAAACTCCATGTAATCTTCAAAAAAAAAAAAAGAACCCTACTAATCAGTGAATTTAGGCAAGTTCACAATATAATGGGTGCAAAATAGTCAAGCAATTTTTGAAAAGAACCAAATCGAATTGCTCACACTATCTGATTTTAAGTTTTAATCTACAGTAGTCAGAACAGTATAATATTGGTTCCAAATAATGTAAGAGTAAGAGTTTTCTCCAAAAATAGAACACTTGAAGAAGAGTGTTGGCCCAGAAATCAATCCACACTGATTTTGGGCAAAAGCATGGTCAATTCAATTGTAACAATGATAAAAAATCTTATTAACAAAAAATACTGGAGCAAATAAATATGTAAATTTTAAAAATGAAATTTCACCTCTAGTATACTCTAAACTTAAAATTAATTTAAGATTAATTAAACTAAACCATAACCTTCAAATAGCAAACATAAAATAGCCTCATGATCTTAAAAAAAATTTCTTTGATGGGACACAGAAAGCATGCACCATAAACAAGGTGACACATTGAACCTCTTCAAAATTAAAAGCTTCAGTTATTTAAAGGACACAATGAAGAAAATGAATAGCAAGCTCTACACTGGATAAAAATGATAGGAATTTAGATATTTGAACAAATTACCCATCCAGAATATAAAATGAGTTCCTACAAATCAATTATAAAAAGACAAATAATCCAATCCTTGAACAGACACATAACAAAGAAGATATACAAATGGCCAACATACACATGAAAAGGTGTTCTACATATTCAGTTATCAGGGCAAAGTAAAGCAAATAAAACTACAATTAGATACCATTTCTCAGACATTAGAACTAAAAGTAAAACAGCAACAACAGCAGCAACAGTACTAAGTGCTGGAAGGGAGTAAGACAATCAGAACTCTCACATATTTCCAGTAGAAATGTAAAATGGTACCACCACTTCGGAGAACTGTGTGGCAATTACGAAGTTGCAAGTGATGTGGGAAACAAAGGCAAAAGAAATGTAGCTTTAGTTAAAATCTCCTTACAACTTGCAGCTCACTGACAGATACCTGAAACATGCAGAGCGTGACCTTCCTCAAGGAATTCGTGGCTCCCTCAGTGCCTTAATGTTTAAAAAGTACTTCATCTTGGCAGCAGCTCGCCCCTCAAGATCCTGAAAGCCATGCTTCCAGATGCCTTGGAGACTTGTGCTATCCCTCACCCACTAATTAAAAAGTATACAGTCAGCCACTCCTCACAATCCCAGTGCTCTTTCTGCCCACAGGTCCTATCCCATGAATAAGGAAGGGGTTAAGTTCTAGGCAGGAGAGATAGGAGGCCCCTGACTCCCCGACTGGGCCCCCGAAACTATTCCTGGCAGGTGGAGATCCTGAGACAGAGCGGGACAAGGGATAGGGGGAACAAACCAAGATGGCACAAGAGTCTCAAGGCCACAAGGTTCCTGGTCAGTTCTCAATAAAAGATTGCCACTAAAAGCCCTCCGTGGCAACCCATTCAGACCCCTCTCCCTCTAGAGAGCTTTTTTCTTTCCTTTCTGTTCTCACCTTTGCTTAATAGACTTTCACTTCACTTCACCCTTTTGTGTCTGCGGGATTCATTCTTCGACTCCATGAGACAAGCACCCTGCAATCTTGCAACAAAAGTACATGAACCTCACTCCTGACAGAGGAATTTTACACTGACAAAATATGTCGGTGTAAAACCCAGGAAAAATAAAAGCATGTCCACGAAAAGACTTGTTCAAGAGGATTTAGAAAAGTCTTGTTCATAGTAGTAGCCCCAAACTGGGCACAACCCAAATGTCCATCAAGAGAAGAAGATATAAATGAAGAATGAAATGTCCATACAGTGAAATACAACTCTACAATAAAAAAAGAATAAAATGCTGATATATGCAATAACATGAATGAATCTCAAAATCAATGTGTTGAGTGAGAGATCTGAAACAGAGAGGAGTACCTATGCTATAGTTCTATGTATATGAAGTCCAAGAACAGGAAATACTATGTTATGGTAGAAATCAGAAAGTAGCTTCCTCTGGGAGTAGGAGTATTTATTAGCAGCGGACATGAAAGATCTTTCTGGGATGATGGAAATATTTTACATTTTGCTTTGGGTTGTGGGTACTGAGTATATCCAATTGTCAAAATCAGTGAACTGAACACTTAAGAACTGAGCATTTTGTTGTATGTAATTTATGCATTAATTTTTTAAGTGTAAGAAAAAGAACTTAATAAGCTTGAAATCTAAAATGTTTGTTCCTTTCTGGCAGTGAGCTGATCTTTCTTAAATCAATCAAGTGTACAATCTTTCCTTTTCGAAATAGAACAAATATAATTCTTACATTCATCTGTGGAGCAGAGATGATCTCTAGGACAGAAAGTTAACTTAAGTCAGCTTGATATTTACCAAAAATTTCATATACCTGGAAAATGAAACAGAAGATAAGAATACAGTGGGACACTAAGAAAACTTCACTGTTAGAATCAGGACTAAAATTTAGGTTTTCTAAAACCAAGTCAGTAGTCGTTCTATACTTAACTCTTTCTTCATAATACATTCTCCTAAATCCACCTAAACCCAATTAAATTTAGAGCATAGACTTGTTCTACTTTTATTAATGGGGGAAAACGTTAAAGTACTGTTTCAACAATAGATATATTTACACACTCATACATATATATGTGTATATATACACATACATATGTAATTACATATATCCATATATATATTTACTGTTAAGCCAAAATATTGGTAAAAATGGTTAAATATCAAGAAAATGGATTATTAAAAAACAGCAACAATGAAAACCTAATACTAAGTAGCTGAAGAGCAATCCAACAATTACTACTATTATTTTTTTTTACCATGGCAAAACCCACTTACTGTAGAAAAATGAAAAACCAGTAATATTTCCCCATCTTATAGAATTAAATTAAAGAAGAATGCTCATTCTGCTGAAATATCATTGTAACATATAGATGTCATCAAAATATGAAAGTAATCTTTCTGCAAGGGTTACTTTTCTTAAGCAGTAGGAAATAGTTCATACAACACCCCAATTTAAATAAATGTAGCTTAAATTTAGAGCTATATCAGCTGCTGACAAACTCTCATTAGTAATAAATTTAGGAAATGGCCAGATGTCGTAAACAAATGTTATAATCAGAACAAAAATAGCTCACAAAACACTCCACTTTCCTCTGAAATATTCTTAGTAACTTTGATGCATAACTTATTATACCCAATTCCTTCATTAGTTGTATCATTATTGTTCAGTTCTCAAAGCTAAATCATAAAAAAACTGAAAGGTAGCCCTGTGGAAATGGATTCGATATATAATTTGCAACAATACATCAATAGATTGAAGAAGGTGTACAATATTTAACTGGGTAGGAATATGAATCAATGCTAGATACACCATTACTAAAGTTGTATTAACAGCACTGATTAGAATGACATCTTCCATTTGCCCTGGGCAACTCTGACAAACACTAAACCACCTTTCATTAATATTCTTTTCTCAGGCCCTCATTTAAAAAAAAAGGGGGGGGAAGAAAAAGCATATAATTTATTCATATATTATTATTCACACAAATAAGAACACTTGCTTTGATAGTTAGAAGAACTCTTTTTACAAAACAAGTACACCCAACATTAATTCTCAAATTTTAGAAATTTTGTATGTCATGATTTGGAGCCACATTCCCTTGGAGTCCTTTAATACCTTACAATAAGCAGTTCCTAAATTTAAGAAATATGTTATAAATGTGTTTGCTTCAAATTTACAAATGAAATTTTAGTTTTGAAGTATGTATTTGCTAGATTAGAATTTATATTTAATTTAAATTTAACTAGATGCTAGCAACACACCAATAAAATTAAGAAATTACCTCCATCGGTAGTTATAGTTTATTGTTTATCTTACTGTACGCAAATCTGTGTATCACTGGCTAAATTAAAGAAACAGAAAAGGAAATTAGCTGCTCAAAACATTCCTATGAATAAAGGCAAAGAAATTCTCCAGATTTTCATTGAAAAAGCCAACAAATAATCTTCCCTTAATTTTATCAGCGCTTCTGCCTCCAAATCCCAAGAGATGATGATCTCTCTCCTGAATACATCTAGCCTAGAAAACACAAAGTTTCTCTCATATTTTCATGGACCACTTTCTTCTGAATCTTTTAGCTATTCTTTTGAGAACCATGGGCAGGGTAGCATAGAAAGGGGGCGGCATGTCCAATGGCTGCAGGTTTGAACCTGAGATCTTTTTCCTCATCCCGTTCTGTCATGTACTGCTCATATGGTTTTAGACATGTCTCTTGATCTCTCCAAGCTTCCGTTACCTCCTCTGTATTCTTCCTCCAATGATTCCATGGCTCAGGGCCTATGGGACCGTTTTATACAATGTAAAGTCATATATTGGTAAAAGTTGGAATATTATTATCTCGAGAAACCAGGGTTATACTTTCCTATGCTTAATTTCCATTACATTTCCTCTCCTCTGGCCAAGGCAAGAGCCTGGACCCACCTATCCTTGCATGTCTTTAATCCTTATTCTTACTCTACACACTAGAAAGCCTTCTGTGTGGCTTCCCTGTTCTAGAAACTCTCAACGGACAGATCTTAAACCAATAGAAGGACAGATTAACACTGATTTAACTTTCCCTGACAATTGTAATGACTGTTAGCTCATTATGCACTGATTCTGTGCTAAGCATTGCATTGAGTGGCACATAAACTATATTAATCCTGTTCAATTTCTCTAACAACCTGTGACATTGTGACTCATGATCCCCATTTTACACAGGAAATCGAGTAACTGGCCAAGGTATGGTCACTGAAAGATGACAGAACTGCCATTTGAATCCAGATCCTTTAAGTCTACAACTTCAACTAAACCCTCTCCCCCAGGTTAACCGGATCTCACGTATTAATTTAGATTCTTAATTTTTGTTAACAGTAGAAGTCAGCTTCTGTTACATTAGGAAACTAGTAGAAACAGCCAATACAAAGCTTGGTTTCAAAAGAAAGCGTCCGTATTTGCAAATGCACGGACTGTCTTCCCCTGTGGCTTCTATACCCGGAGCAATCAGAATATAAAGTTAAAGCAGCAACATACTAGGTCCAAAAAAGTAACAGTTTCACAAAACAAAGTCTGCTGATTTAGTAGATGATTTAGTCTATCAACTAAAAGAATAGCTTAATTGATTACACCATGAGCAATAATAACATTACGACAGTTTCCAATATAATGCTTTTCTTCAGGCTATTTTCATAAATATTGTTAAATTCTGCCAGAAGATTTTCCCCACCCACATTCCTACTGGATTATGATGTGTCACACATTTTAAAGGAAAGTAAATGCTTTAAAATTCTTTTTCATTGTATGTTACACAAAGTGCTAACACTGTTAATACTCAAAATAGACCTGTAATCTCATTCCAAGCAACAATACCAAACTTCTCTATCTTTACACTTTTTTTCTTGGAAGCAGAATGTTAATTTAAAAAAAAGTCACGGATTGCTCTTACCTTAATATCCTTTGCACATGATGTATAGTAGACGCTAACATGTGGAAACCTCTGTGGGCCTCTCTTTAGGCTGTCTCCAAATATTCACTTATTTGCAGAAGCAGAGAACAGGAACTTAAGAGGAGCAGAGGGAAAAAGCACCCTTACAATGGCCCTGCCATTATTCTCTGTGAATGCCTAGCAACCGAAGCCCAGAGACCAAGAAACTAAGATGCCTGAGGGCAGTGACCCCAGCCCGCCTCTTGTCCTTTCAGTGTTGCATTCGATCCTAGATTCTTACTAAAAAGTGTTACCCAAACTGAAGGTTTAGTCACCACTGTAATTAACGTGTTTCAAATAATGTAAGGTTAAGATTTTTCTTAAAATTCTTGATGGCCATATATTTTGTTAACTAGTAATATTTAAGCCTGTATGAAAGCAGGCATAATCTGTTAATCATAGTTATTAAGATTTAGACTTTTAATTCTATCCCATTTAGAAACAAGAAAAACAGTAATGGAAACTATGGTAAACTGCTCTAGCGTTTTGATTCACACCATTGCAGCCCTGGGCTGCATTCCTGAGAGCATTTCATAGTCAGCCACACCTCACTGATAAGTCTATTCTAATTCTTTGCTAGAGCCTTCTATAGTTTCTTGTACAGCTCCTGTAAGTGGGTGGAAAATGAGTTCTTGGAAGCGTGCATCTCAGACAGAATTTTTCTGGAACATAGATTTCAGTCAGCTGAATCCTTTCACTCAGCTTCTGCCTGTTTTAGCATTTGTCACCTTTCTATTGCTGAGTAAACAAATCTTCTGCAAGCCAGTGGGAGGACCTCTGCTTTGTTGTCTTTTAAATACTTCAAGACTTGTCTTGCATAGGATAGGTGATCAATAAATACATGGTCCCTGCCTCTGTAGCTAAAAGTAGTGGAAGCTTTGACATACGTTTGAATTCTTCCTCACATATGATTTGCTCCCTTAGAGATTTTTCACTCCCACCAGCCGAGACTCCCTAACTAAGCACATTGCTCATTGTTGAAAAACAGTCTCCAGAATTTAGGGCATTCAGATGGTGTCTGTGTGAAACATTTTTGAAAGTTTAGATGCATATGGGTGGAAATGTAATTGTAACTAAATTTCAGTGAGTTTTTAGTATCTGCTTTCAAGGCATGTATTCCATTAGTTACCTAGCTTTTAGGGAGTAGGTAGAACTTCTCTCTCACATGAAGTAATTCAAAATTCTATTATAGAATTCTATAAAAATACAATGTCATGAAGAACATTGCATCCAGCTCTCCTCTGTGCTCCACTAGCCTGTCCTGTTTAGAGTCTGGGTAGAAAACTCCTGAATTACCTTATAAATATATTATCACATCACAAATAGAATGAATTAAAACATGAGTCATAAGTAAATAAAAATAAAAATAATGTCTGACTTAAGCATTACATTGTAAGATAAAAAATTATGCTTGGATGGATGGATGTAATTTCACATAACATTGAAAAAGAGGCAAAGGCATTTAAAACAATAATTCTTCATTACAAGAAAAATATAAAGTTATTTTCATAGAAATATATAAACAGAAGTGTGTGAATTCAACAAAAATATTGTGTGAGCATGATGCACAGTATTGGGCATGACAAAACTGAGTTTCCACTGTTCAAATTATTCTAGTAAAGTTAGTATCTTACTCAAATTTTTAAAAAACATGAAAACAATATTTTTACATAATTTAGTATGCAGCATACTATATGTAATGTCCTTGTGTTATGTATATACTATATTACATCTGTGCATAATATATACATGAATACATGCATAAGCTACATGTATAGCATATAGAATACATAAATAATTGTGTGTGTGTATACACATGATAGAGAGAGAGTGTGTGTGTGTGCAACCCAAATAGCTCTATTACAAGGTAAAGGAATAAGTCTTTCATTTAATATATATACATTTATTTATTTATTTATTTATTTGAGAGAGAGAGCATGAGCAGCAGGAGGGGCAGAGCGAGAGGGAAAGAGAGAAGCAAATTCCCAGCTGAGTGCAGGGCCTGACAGGTGACAAGGCCGTGACCGATCCCAGGTGGCAAGACAGGGACCTAAGCCTAAATCAGACACTTAACTGACTTAGCCACCCAGGCACCCCAAGGTATAAGCATTTTAAAGAGCCAAAAGAAAATAAAGAGACATGGGAGTCATTCAGAGATTACTTTTCTTCCATATTCATTTTCATAAATTTATGTGCACGTGTGTATGTATGGAGAGAGACAGAGAATCTCCTTGTGGAAAACTAACTTCGTGACTCAAAATTTTTCTCTTTTTATCTCATCACTGTATCTCTAGAATAATTGTTGAAAGCAATTTTCAAAAATAATGTCAAGTTAGGGCACCTGGGTGGCTCAGTGGATTAAACATCTGCCTTCTGCTCAGGTCATGGTCTCGGGGTCCTGGGATCACGCCCTGTGTTGGGCTCCCTGCTCCGCGGGGAGTCTGCTTCTCCCTCTCCCTCTGTTCCTACCCCTCCCCCCAACCCCTCTCTGCTCTCTTGCTCTTTCTCTCTCAAATAAATAAATAAATAAATAATCTAAAAAAAAAAAAAAGTAATGTCAAGTTTACTGAAGCCTTCTCAATCCCTAAATATCACTTTGTCTACTGCAGCCAGGGGTAATTTATGTAAATGCTAATCAGATTATGTGTGTTCTTGTGTTTGTTAAATTCTTGTCTTTCCCATTGTGCCTAAAATGCAAACCAGATTCTCAGACACTAATGATTTTACTTCAATCTCACCTGACAACCCTCTCTTCTTTGCTTACTGTATCCCAGTCATGCTGATGTTCCTTCAGGTCTCAAATCTGTCACTTTGTCACTGAACATTTGGGGGCCCCTTGCCTAGAAATCAATCTGTCTTCCTGTCTTCCCAAGGTTGTTTTCTTCTCATTATTAATTCTCAACTTATATCGTTCCTTCTCCCCTCCTAGTATCTCCTTCAAATTTGTATTTCACAATTAATTGTTCATTTCCTTCCTACCACATATCACAATTAGCTGTTATTTCATTTATTTATTTGTTTTCAATCATTCTCCCCCAAATGAGCCACTAAATTCCATAATGGCAAGGGAACATGTTAATCACATTCATTTATCTCATTGCCTAACATGGTATCTAACTAACATACAGTAGGTTTTTAATAAGAATTGTAATTGAGTGGAAGAAAAGTAACTTCTGCATACCCATAGCTCTTTATCTGTATTTCTCTTTAAAAATTTAATCCTTTCTACTCGTGTTAGAGCTATTTGGAATGTAACTGGAACATAAAGTCCTCAAGTGTCCAGGGCAAGACGTGCTCTTTATTTCCTTTTTTTATTGTCCATAGCACAGATCTGCAGTCTGCTGTGGAAGATGCTGTGTTATGCTCCCAAGGTTCCTCTTCAGGAATAAAGAATTCATCCCCCCCAACCGCTGGAAGACAGTTGCAACAGTCAACTTTCTCTGGGAACTATCTCACCTGAAAAGAACTGTCTTGCTCAGTGCCATACCTCCTTCCAGCACTAGCCCGCAACAAGTGACTGAAGTTGAAATATGAAGACTCAGCTCCCTCACCCTGACTAGGGATAATTCCGAATGGGATGGACCTAAGTCTTTACTGGGACTAAAGAACAGCTCAACTTGTCCCTCAGTCCACAACTTCTCCCTCAATCTTCCGAAAGTTTTGATCTCAGTAACACTCTCTAATAAACTTCCTTGGAAGTAATCTCCATCTTATAATCTGTTTCCCAAAGACGTTGAACTGTAACATCTGCAAATATTTATTTCCCCCTTTTCCATAGTAATAGGACCCCTTATTTTTAGCTGAAAGAAGGCCACATGCACTAGCTTTCCCTGCAGTCGGTTGTGGCCATGTGACTACCTGAGGGGTTTATAAGCAGAAATTGTGTGTCCACCTGCCAGAAAATATTCTTAAAATATTGCATTTGCATCTTTCTTTGCTCCTTCTTCCTTACTGATGGAATATTTGGAGTTCTGGCAATCAACTTGAATCATGAGAATAACTTGGAAACAAAATCCATGTGGGGCAAAGCTTTAGCATGGAAGAGCCTGGGTCCTAGACAGTGTGATATATCACTCTGATGCTGGGCAGACCATTTCCAGACTTCCTGAATAGAGAGAAAAGTAAACTCTCCAGTTTAAGCCACAGTTAATGGGGATTTCCAGTGATTGACATCCAGCCTACATGCTAACTAACAGAGTAAGTGACACAGAGCTTCAAATGTTGCTTTGGAAGAGGAATCAATAAATGAATAAATACTTACAGGAAAGTTACCATTTTCAGGCAAATTTTCACTGTGGATATGATTAAGAGATAATGGGAGAACAGAAGGCAGCGAAGATATCTTAACAATGGGACTATTCCATGAATGGCAGCTTAACAATTTATATTCGAAGGCAGAAAAAAAAGAAGCAATAGAGAATGTTATGCTTTAATTTAAGTGACGTTGAATAAGACTATTAAAAAATGTATTCTCTTCCCAGTTCCCTAATTTCCCTCTTTGCTTGAATCTCTACCATAAACATGATTTTATACCTTATAAGATATATTTGGTAAGGCCTAAAAAAAAAAAACAGGGTATTTTATACAATCCTCTAAGAGCAATACTATTAAAATGATTCAACTTTGAAAAGAATAAATCATGTTAAAAAAGTTGACGTTTCTCTCTGTACTTGGTGAAAAACAATAGATTCCTCAGAAGCTAGTGTGCTAGTGAAATAGAACTCAAATACAACTTTTCATCTGACAATAGAAGAAAAAGAAAATATTTTTTACCACAGCATGGTTTTATTTATATTAGAAATTTCATTATAATAAAATATGTCATTATACAAGGGGAGAAAAAATAGTCCTGGGTGTTGACTCTGTAGCTGGAACTCGTCAAATCTGAGTTCAAATCCTGACTGTAGCATCTATTTGCTGTATGATCTTGGTAAGCTTCTTCAAGGACATATATCTCAATTCTCTTAACTCTTAAATGGGATGTACATAATAATGCTTTCTTTACATATCAACCCTATAATAAGTTGACTTGGCTCTTTCAGTTCTTCCTAATTCTTGAGATCATACTACTTATTTAAAAAAATAATGAGGTTGGCGTAACCCATCTTTTCAACTTTGCATCCCCAAACTCCAATGAAAACACACATAATATTTTACATTTAAAGCATATCTGTGAAGGTGGAAAATTAATTCCAGTTGTGGGAAATTGATGTTATGATACTCGATGTCCCAGTTAGAGATCAATCTACATTATGATAAGTTTACATGTGTGACTTGAATACGTTAGAATTTTTAAATCCCCTCTCCCTCAAGCTTGGAGGACATGGGAAAGTTTACCATCAGTCAGCATATGATTTTTGGAAAAGGAGAGGAGGGTTAATTAAAGCTGTCTCCTTTGTTCAGTTCAGTTTCAATAATGTACACTGGAAGATGACACAAAATCATATTTTTCTGGTATTTGATAAATGGGGTCATCAGCATCAAATCATTTTCTATATTCTCTACACCAAGCAGTTTGCTACTGAAGAATATTTAATAAAGGAAGACCAAACTCAACACACGCGTGAGGCAAAAGAGAGATGCTATCATTGATTTTGAACTAAAAAGGGAGAGAAACTTTTAATTTTTATAAAAATGCATGCGTAAGCTTGAGGGAAATATATGAAGGGAAAATTGAAGGCTTTATAAAAATCCTGCTAAGTGTTCCTATGACCTAAATCAAATGCTGCTTTGTAAATGCATTACAATAATTTTGGAACTAAGACCTAACATTCCTAATGGTAATATGTGAAATAAATGGCTATTTGAAAGGACACTGGGCCTCCACTTATTCCTGCTGGGACCATTTTCATCTTCTATGCTGTTATCACCTGGGCTGCTTTTCCTATTTTCTTTTCTGAAGTGATTTCACATAAAGTTTAAATGCATCTAAGCTATATGTATGTAAGCTAAGCCCTCTATGATTAAAAAATAATAATAAAACAACAGATCTATGATTTAGGTGATAGTACTATGAATTAGTTGTATTAGTAATAACAATAAAAATAATAATAATGCATTAATTTTGGGCATCTTCATTTAAAGTCACATACAGTATAAAATTTAAGATGCTTGTAATTATAATTAACTGCTTAATTCTCTAATTTAGTACTCAAGAAAATGAACATATTTTAATAATAAGATAATTCAAGGCGTGGGTGCCTGGGTGGCTCAGTCAGTTAAGCGTCTGCCTTCGGCTCAGGTCATGATTCCAGGGTCCTGGGATCGAGCCCCGCATCGGGTTCCTTTCTCAGCGAGGAGCCTGCTTCTCCCTTTCTCTGCCACTCCTCCTGCTTATACTCTCTATCTGTCAAATAAATAAGTAAAATCTTAAAAAAAAAAAAAAAGGTGATTCAAGGCAAGACTATATGGACAGTAAAATTGTCATTACTCTTTAGGAAGTGCCACTGAGTTTAAGTATTGGTGCAAACAAATGGCATATATCTCAGAAATGTTCCACACCATAAGATTCCACTTGGGTCAAAAGTTATGTTTTAAAATAACCTCTTTGGAAAGTTAAATCTTTTATTTTTTCATACTTTATGATGAATTTTTTAGATAAGATCTCTGTGGCAATCAAGAAATGACAAATATTTTCATGTGAAAAGGATGAATGATGAAGACATTTTGGAGAATATACCAGACAGGATGGAGCACTTTAACATGTAGGCCTGTGGAAGACAGAAAGGATGAAATGGAAGTGGGCCCCCAGGTATGTAAAATATTGGCACTTGAATCAATTTTATTTTATCTATAAATATAACCTATAAATATAAAATATATCCATAAATATATGAGTATACATTATATATGTTACATATAATAATATATTACTTATGAAATAAAACAATATAAATATATCTATAAATATTAATATATAAATTTCTGTAACAAAATTCTATGGCTATGAAATTGATAGCTTAAAAGATATATCTAAAATCTGAAACCAAATCAACAAAGCTAAAAGGCAACCTACAGAATGGGAGAAGATATTTGCAAATGACATATCCAATTAAGAGTTAGTATCCAAAATAGAGAACTTATCAAACTCAACACCAAAAAACCCAAATAATTCAATTAAAAAATGGGCAGAAGGCATGAACGGATATTTCACCAAAGAAGACATCCAGAGGGCCAATAGACACATGAATAGATGCTCAAAGTCACTTATCATCAGGGAAATGCAAATCAAAACTACAATAAGATAACCCCTCACACCTGTCAAAATAGCTAAAATCGACAATGCAAATAACAACAGATATTGGCAAGGATGTGGAGAAAAAGGTATATTCTTGTACACTCTTGGTGGGCATGCAAATTAGTGCAGCCACTGTGGAAAACAGTATGGAGTTTCCTCAAAAAGTTAAAAATAGAAATTCCCCACAATCCAGCAATCACTATTGGGTATTTACCCAAAGAATACAAAAACATTAATTCAAAGGGATGCATACACCCCTATATTTATAGCAGCATTATTTACAATAGGCTAGACAAGGAAGCAGCCCAAGTTTTCCATCAACTGATGAATGAATAAGGAAAAAGTGGAATATATATACACAATGGAATATTATTCATCCATACAAAAGAATGAAATCTTGCCATTTGCAATGACATGGATGGAGCTAGAGAGTATAATGCTAAATGAAATAAGTCAGTAAGAGAAAGACAAATACCATATGATTTCACTCATATGCAGAATTTAAGAAACTAAACAAATAAGCAAAGGGGAAGAAAGAGAGAGAGAGAGACAAATAAAAAAATAGACTCTTAACTATAGAGAACAACCTGATGGTTACCAGAGCGGGGGAGTGGGAATGGGTGAAACAAGTGATGGGGATAAGGAGTGCACTTATGATGAGCACCAGATAATATATAGAATTATTGAATCACTATAAAAAAAAAGGAGGGGTAAAAAAATCTGAAACCAGAATCTTTATCCTATTTTTAAAGTGTGATTGAATATATTTAATAAATGTGTGATCTTATACTCTTTTGCATAGGAATACATTTTCATCTGGTATCATTTTCCTTCTGCTTGAAGAACTTCCTTTAACATTTTCTATCGTCCAGGTCTGCTGCTGATGACTTCTTTCAGTTTCCATGTCTGACAAAGCCTTATTTTACTATTATTATTATAATAATTATTATTATTTTGCAATTAGTGATGCATTCACTATTATTTTTGAAATATATTTTGACTGAGTGAAGAATTCTAATATTTTTTTCATTCAGCACTATAAAGATGTTACTCTAAAGTCTTCTAGCTTGCATTGTTTCTGAAAAAAAAAAAAATTACTGTCATGCTTATCTTTATTCTTTGTTCCCCTCTACACAGTGTATCTTTTTTCTCTGGCTGCTTTTACGAGTTTTTCTTTATTATTAGTATTAAGCAACTTAATAGCAATGTGTACTGGTGTGCTTGTGGCTCTTGAATCTGTGAGTTTAAAGTTTTCACCAAATTTGGGGGCAATGACCATTATTTCTTCAACTATGTATATATTTTTTTCTTCCTCCACCTTTGAGGGTTCCAGTTACATGTATATATTTGGCCACTTGAAGCTATCCCACAGTTCACTGATGATTTGTGTTTTTGTTTTGTTTTGTTTTGTTTTTAGCTGTTTTTCACTCTAGGTTTCTTCATGGATAATTTCTATTACTAGGTCTTCAAGGTGACTAACCTTTTTTGCAATGTTTTATCTGCTGTTGATATACCATCCAGGATATTTTCCATCTTAGATATTGTTTGGGTGTTTTTTATATCTTCTCTGTCTACACTTACCATGTTTAATCTTACTTCTACCTTATTGACCATATGGCGTACAGTTAAAAGTGTTCAATATCCTTGTTAAATCTATCTTCTGTGTCATTTCAGGGTCACTTTTAATTGGTTTGTTTTTCTTCTCACTATGAGTTGTATTTTCCTTTATCTTTGCATGCCTGGTAAATTTCAATAGTATGCCAGACATTGTGAATTTTTCCTGTTGAGTGTTAGATATATTTGCATTCCTTTAAATATTAAGTGTTGTTCTGGGATATGGTTAAATTACTTGGAAATAGTGCACTCATTTCAATTCTCGCTTTTAATTTTTGTCAGGCAGAACCAGAGAAGCATTTTATTAAGGGCTAGCTTTTCTTGACTACTGAAGCAAGATGATTCCTGTTATTCCGATACCTTGTGAAATATGTGGTTTTCTACTCTGGGTATAAGGAACAGGCAATATTCCTGGTCCTACGTGATCTCAGGAGTTTGTCCCCTCTACATCTTCTCCATGGTCCTTTTCCGGGCCTCACATTGTTTCCTCATATGTTTATACTCAGCAGTACCCAAGTAAATACTTGAGGATGGCCCCTGCACAACTCTGCAGTTTTCTCTCTGTATAGCTCTCTTCCCTCCAGTACTCTGCCTGTAAATTCTAGGCATCTTTGGTTTCCCAATATCCCAATTCCATCCACCAAACTCAAAGAGAATGCACAGCTCTATTTAGGATCCTCTCCCCTGTATCATGGCCTGGGCACTTTCTCCAGGCAGTAATTGGGGCAACCACAAGTCTCCCCTCAGTGGCTGCTCTTGTGTCAGCAGTCACTGTTGCCTGATATCCAGTGCCTGGAAGGCCACTGTTTCATATATATTTTCTGATTTTTGTTGTTGTTGTTGTTGCTTGTTTGTTTGTTTTTGTAGCTGTATCAAGCAAGAGGATAGAGTCAATCCCTGTTACTCCATCTTGGTTGGAAGCAGAAGTTTGCTAATTCAGTTTCCTTTGGGGTTTATATCTGCTGGAGCGATGTAAGACTGAACTTTTTTAAACATTTGGATTCATATACTGGTCTGTTAGGTTATATTTAAAATACTCTAAAATCAATTTATTCCTGTGACTAGGTTATTACTAATGAATCTCATATAGAGTTACACATAAGAGAAGAAAATAATCTTCATGAAAACTTTCTTTATGTAAGCTAACAGTAGTGTCAAGGACATGAGTGTGTTCCTTCATTCTGGAAAAAAAATGGGAATTTTTTTTTTTTTACCATTCTAGAATACTCTTAGAATAACTATTAAAGAGAATCTAATTCTAAAAAGTAGTTTTGCAAATCCACTTGCAAATTTAATAACATTAGAAAAGACCCTGACTCAAACTAAGTTGAAATGACCTAGCATGGAAATGTTAAACTACCTCTGTGAACAACATAAAGTGATTTGAAATATAGCCCAGACTAGTGATCCTTTTGTAATATCACAAACCTAAATTGCTTAGAACTTCCTGGATTTTCTTTTATCTATTAGTGTGCTAACAAATTCATTATATGAACAAATCTTTTTGACTAAATGGGGAGATGAATATGACAAAGTTTAAGCAATAGATAATTTACATAGGTAGAATATTGGCTAATTATGAAAGGGAAAATGAAACAGAGAATTTAATACATTTCTTTGGGATTTTGCTTCTACTTATCCAAAATACAGATCCTATCCTAGAATTGTTTTATTTTTTAACATATTGGGCAAACTCAGGATTTTTAGTAACAAATAATCACAGTTAATAACCATGTATGATTTGAATTGTTTTCTCCTTGACTAGCAACAATTATTTAATTAGTTGATTTGCTATTATCAATACTTAAGATCATGTGGCAAAGTAAAAACAAAAACTATAGCAATTAAAGATAATCAAATAAAAATATTTTTTGGTATCATTCAAATAGCTGAGAATATATTTATATATTTCTTATAAAAATTATTTACATAAAAAGCTCCAAACAAATACTTTTAGTGAATCAGGAAAGGCATTCTTAGTTTTGTGTGCATCTACAAGATTAATTACATAAAGTATTTGAAGATTTTTTTTTAAGTTTTTACTTTAATTCCAGTGAACACAGTGTTATATTAGTTTCAGGTGTACAATATAGTAATTCACCACTTCCATACATCACCTGGTGCTCATCACCTATTTGACCCATCCCCATCCCCCCTCCCCTCTGGTAACCATTTATTCTCTATAGTTAAGAGTCTGTTTCTTGATTTGCTCTCTCTATATATATCTTATTTTTTTCCCTTTGCTTTTTTGTTTTGTTTCTTAAATTCCACATATAAGTGAAATCATATGGTATTTGTCTTTCTCTGACTGATTTATTTTGCTTAGCATTATACTCTTCTAGCTCCATCCATGTAACTGCAAATGGAAAGATTTCATTCTTTTTTTTTTTTTTTTTTAATTTATTTGTCAGAGAGAGACAGAGCACCGGCAGGGGGAGCGGCAGGCAGAGGGAGAAGCAGGCTCTTCACTGAGCAAGGAGCTCAATGTGGGACTCGATCCCAGGACCCTGGGATCATGACCTGAGCAGAAAGCAGATGCTTAACTGACTGAGCCACCCAAGGGCCCCTTCATTCTTTTTTTAGGGCTGTGGTATATATATATACCACAAAAATATGGAACACTTCACGAATTTGCGTGTCATCCTTGTGCAGGGACCATGCTAATCTTATCATTCCAATTCTAGTATATGTGCTGCTGGAGTGAGCACAAGGATTTGAAGATTTCTAAGATATTTGTCTTTAAACAATATAATTCCCATTATTAAACAAGTTGAATATTTTAAAATATTTATTCTTCCATGTCTAACAGATATATATGTTACCATACCTACACTGATTATCTCATTGTTCAGAACAAAAAGCCATTTTGATCTTTAATATTTGTGTACAAATTGAGATCCATTATCTTTGAAACTTAAAACATTCTTATTGTCTCCTATATCTGCTATTTTACTTTTCATTTTTAAGCATAACCTGAACTAAGCGTCTTTTTAAATAGTTGCTAACTTTTAGTAGATATTTATGAAATAATTATATTTATAAAATTTCAAAGCTATAATACATGTTATAAAATATAAAAGAAATGACACAAGCTCTTAAAACCAAATTTAGAAATATTTAGCATGAATAAAATACCATATATTCCTCTCTTTTTAATGTATTGATAGCATAAGATAAATTAGTCTTACACTATTTTTTTCTTGAATACTAACAAATTTTAGCTTCAAAGTCCATGCAATTTTGTTTCTAAACAGCAGATGGCAGTATCAAATTCTAGATTCACTACAATTTTTTTTTCTTAAACTTTTTATTTTTTTTTTAACTCAGAAGGCAATGCTTGGCTTAACCTCAGAAACACAATTAGCTTTAATTCAGGAAATACAGTTTTACTGGCATTAATTCCTGAAGAAAAATGTTTGCAATATCTAGAACAAAACACTGTTTCTTCAGAATTAATATCTGACAGTGGCTGAAAAGCCAATTGATCAAATTTTAGAGGCATTAACATCAAAACGAATGAAATCAAACTCTTAGTCCAATTGATTACACTAATAGCCCTGGAACACTCCACTTTAAAACTAGGATAATATGGGGGCGCCTGAGTGGCTCAGTCCGTTAAGCAATGGACTCTTGATTTCGGCTGGGGTCATGATCTCAGGGTCATGGGATTGAGAAAAAGTTGGGCTGGCTGTGTGCAGAACCTGCTTAAGATTCTTTCTCTGCCTCTCCCTCTACCCCTCCCTGCCCCCTCCCTCTCTCTCTTAAAACAAAAACAAAAACAAAAAATCCCCTATGATAATCTCCTTTGAACATCAGTAGAGATTAGGATGCCTGTGAGGGAAAAGGCTGAATTGAAGTACAGTAGAACAAGGAAGCCCAAGGCCTGATGGTCACATCTATTCTAAAGGTAAAATAAAAACTAAAAATTAAAATAAAATAAAACAATAAAATTTGCCAAACTGTTCTTTTCTTTCCCTCAAGAACTGTAGTCTAGGGTAGAACATATGGGGAAAGAGCTGAGGAGAAGGAAGAAAGATGGAAAAAAAAAAATAGATTCATTCTCACAGAAGAGAGATATTCCAGTCTGGTATAGGAAGAACAGATTTATTTATTGTGGAATTATGCTGTAAACACAAAGTCTTTGGTAGAAGAGTTTAGTCAGCAACTTTATCCTGATGACTCCCTTATTCTTATTCTGGTTCATCCCGAGCTGCCAAGTAGGGCCAGAGGTAGAGTTGCCAACTTCAAGTGCTCATCTGTTTATGTGTTCTATTTTGTCCCACTTTCAGCAACGCCAGTGATATATCATTCTGTGGTGCCAAGTGATTTTCTTAGAACAACATTTTGGAAATTTAGCCTAAAATGTTCTCTTGATCTATCATTATCCCATTTCTCTTGTTTACATTTTTTTTAAACGTACTTTTCCTCTGTTTTCTTTGTCACTCAAAATTGAATTATATGTCTTTTTCTCATCACTTAGCAAAGTATTAATAATTTAGCTTTTTCTGTGTTTCCTACCTCATTCTTTTCAACTTCTTATTATGCTTGATAAAATGGATTTTGAATGTAACTGTTTTAATCCCGTTTAATATATGCTTTTTTCTGTTTCAGAATATCCCTCATGTGTAACTTAGAAGAGACCCCCTCTGTGGTTTATGCAGTCACTGTTGTCACTTCTCTACTGAATTTGTATAAATGGCTTGTTCAATTATTTCGACTCGACCATAAACAGTATGCATTTGTTCTACTGACTTAATAACATCAAAAGTAAGATTTAATTGTCTTTATCTATTTTCCCAGGATTTAAAAACAAAGGCCTTAAGTAAATCACTCTCCATTCCCGGTTGTGCAGAACTCCAGAATGTTATTACCTTGGGATGTCGGGATGTTTTAAAAAACAAACACACAAATAAACCAAGACAAAACTCGGTGGTGTCTGGAGTTCAGTGAAGGTAGGACTGACATCACTGATCCAGCTGCTGGGGTCCTCTTCACAGTCTGGATTCCACCAAAAGAATAAGGGGGGTGGGCAGGAGTAGCAAACTCAAGTATTCACAGGTGACAAATATGTACATCAATGAAGGAAGATTCATTTTTCTTGAAAAAATTATATAGTGCTGTCTTTCCTATTTCCACTTTTCCTAGACATGTGGCACGTTAGGATTAGTTTCAGTTGCAACAAAACAAAACAAAACAAAACAAAAAACAAAAAAAATCCCATAGAAATAAAAAAGTAACAATGAATAAAAGTCATTTCTCTCTTGTGGAGAAATTCAGAGATAGTCCGACACTGGGATGGCAACTGTGTTCCAGAAGGTTTTCAAAGACCAAAGCTACGTCTAATCAACTACTCTGCCATCCTCAGTATATGTCCCATGTCCTCAGGGTCCAAAATGGCAGTAAGAGCTTTCCCCATCATCTCTGTATTTCAGGAAGGAGAATGAAGTATTATATTGAGAAGAAAGGGAGGAAAAAGCTTTTCAGCAGCTGTCTTTAAAGGAAGGTTCCAGTAGCTGTCATATGACACTTTCGCTAACATTAACTGTCTAGAACTTAATCTCGTATCCCACCAAGCTGTAAGAGATTATAGAAAATGTGCCTTTTTCCATTCTACCTGTATGTTATCCCTGAATATTTCTCAACACAGAGATCTATGTAACCAATATCAAAAAGTCAGTGTAGACACAAACCTAGTCCTTTAACTTTGAGTAGAAGTACAAAGGCTGTATTGAGTGTCTCTCTCATTTTTGGTTGTGACAATCAAATCCAAATGAATTTGATTGAAACTAAAATAAAAGAAAATGCATTATACTCTGTTGTTATGGTAACTAGAATGGTTGAAATACACTCATTATTTTCACAGCATAAATGATACATTTCTAACCATGTATTTTAAAACAAATTGCTGCCGTTATTTGCCTAATAGAGTATAAAGGAATATTTGTTTCTTAGTTTGGCAAAAATGACAGTTTTGACTAATTTGACGCATTTTTAGCAGTTCTTTAATGTATTTGATTTAATTAAATTGTCATCTTGTTTTCACAATGAGCAACAGAAATAAAATTTAAAGGTCTAAACAGAAGAAGATTAAATTTGAATCCATCGGGTGAACCACTTAAAATTTCCATTTGCAATTTACTAACAGAACAAATAAGTAATTTTACTGGATATGAACCAACTCAAAAAGAACATGGACAATTGCAGTGTCACTTAGGGATTTAAAGCAACCTACAGATTATGTTCTTAGAGTCCACAAAATGTTACAGCCCAATATTTGGAAAATCAACATTTTGCTATGACATGTGTGTATATGATATGTGCCTACGGATAGGTGCATATAAAGTTGTAAAAGATAAGGCAAATTTTAAACTTCTGACCACAGTGGAAACTTTCAAATATTCAGTTTTTTGATAAATGTACTATGGTTATATAAAATGTTAACATTAGAGTGAAAGATATACAGAAACTCTCTGTACTTGATAGACTTGTAAATCTCATATTATTTCGAAATAAAACATGTTTTAAAAATATTCAGTCTTAAAATACATTGGAAACATTTATTCAAAGTTTTATTGGCATTATGGGTAATATATTAATAATATTATATATAGAAAGACAGAGTGAAAAAGTTAGTTTGAATATGACTGTTTTAAGTCATTCACCTTCAGCCTTATCAACTTTACCTGAAGTTGGTCCATATCACCTCCCAACCTAGACACACAGTTAGGATACAGTAAACACTTACAGCAAACAACAGAAGCATTGAGATATCAAGGATTCACTATATATCAGGAAATGATAAAGTTCCACAACCTTTTAGCACCTATGTGAGGCTGCCTTGGAGAAAGCATATCCCACATTCATGAACAACAGTCTACAGCTTTGAAAGGCAAGTGTGAAAGGAAGTATTGACCCTAGTGATTCATTAAAATGTTGGAAAAAAAAAAAACAACCCTCATCCAGCTTTCCTCGTAATGCAAGTTTTTTTCCTACCTTCTTTTTCACAATTAAAGCTACCACCATTTTTCCAGATGTCCAAGAGAAAAAATTAACGCAGAAATGTATTTTTGTTGCTGAAATATAGGTTTGTATTTATATTTGACCCCTCCGTTCCATGAAACCTTCCAATTCCGGATGCTCTTGATCTGAGCAGCCTGGTGCCTGCTCCCCCATAGTCTCTACCTTTTATTATTACATAAGTAATTTCATGAAACACCATCAGGTTTTTCATCAATATCTCTGGACCGGCCCTGATGCACTACCCCCACACACATATTCAAAGATTTTGAGGTTTAATACTGAGCTCCAGTATTCATTCTATTCAGTTCAATAAATCAAAAGCACATTTTACTACAGGCTATGGACTAAACATTTTTATTCACAAGGAATTAAGGCCAAATGCCTGAACTTGTGAAAACAGTGGGGGAATTGGCCATCCAGCGTTGTACTCATTCCTACTGTCCAAATTTAGTCTATTTTAGGAAAAATGGACTCTGAGCTCTCTAGATCTGCTCTCCACATCATTTCTCTCTTCACTTAAAATACCTATCCTTTCCCCATTTCTTTCTTTCCAGTTATCCATAAAGATCTACTTGAAGATCTACTTGAAGGATCTTTATTGCAATTTTTTTCTAAACCATACAGCAACAAATGATCTCCCCATTTGTTTTTAAAGAATACTGATTTACACAAGTTCAAGGACATAAAGCATAAAAAATGAAGAGATTTGATTACATAACAATTTCAATTTCTATAAATCAAAGGCTGCAGAAACAAAGCTTAATAATAGTAAGTTTAGAATTGTTTAGACATGGAGAAAGCCTTCTGGGACATGTTTAGCACATTCTATTTCATATTAATATAATCCTCTTCTGTGCTCTTTATCCTCTACTAGGTTGTAAGTTTCTTGAGAAAGCAAGGATATCCTTTAATTTTCTTTTTTCATAATACTTTCTATTATACCCCACCCAGCCATATGATGAATCTTATTTGTTGAATGTATCATAATCTACTTACCAAACCCAATAATAGGTTAAAGGTAAGCAACATGCTGAGAGATAATTCTCCACAGATAGGTCTCTTACCTTTCTGCATATTTTGGGAGCAGATGCACTCACTGCCTTTGTCCCAGAATATATTTCCAGGGATATTGGTATGGGGAATGGCCTTAGACTATGTTGATAGGGTATGTCTCCAGAACAAGGACAGGTTTTATGACAGCTTTGGAAAATAGTCACAGTGTCTTACTCAGGACAAAGGGCAGACATGTATATTTTCCATTATAAAATATTTGAATGTCTTAATATAAAAGTTTTTCTCCTGTATGCAAACCCCTGCATGCACAGGCAACATTGTGTTGTCCCGTGGGGATTTCGGTGTGTAGTCTGGCCCCTGCTATTACTATGCGTAAGGAACTGTCTTTCAGCTCTGACCCAGGAATCTTGAGTCTGCTGCAGCATTTATGAACTGTGGCAGGCTAACTTATCAGTTGCAAGTAGGGTAATATCGCAGGCCCTTCATATTTCTTAACTCAGCATTTTGAAAAATGTAGAAAATTAGAATTAGGAGAACTAAGGTACACATCACGGTCCTCTTCCTCAGCATAGAAAAAGCCAAGAAGGACAAATATATCAAGTATTGACAATTCTCATCCACAGCTGATAAGAGTGCAATTTGATATCACCACTTTGAAAAAACAGCAATATCTATTAAATCCGAATATATGCATATCTTATGATCAACAATTTCATCCCAGAATAAGGGCCCTTAAAGATGCTCACTTCCCCTCCCTGAGACATATCAGTCCCTGAGACATATTACTCATATTATCTTATGTGGCAAAAGGGAATTATAGATATGATTAAGGGTAAAGACCATGAGACAGGGAGCTTACCTTGGATTATCAAGGTGGGCCTAATCTAATTGCACAAGTCCTTAATAATGTAGAGTCTTTCCTGGTTAGAGTGAGAGTGAGATGTACCTATATGGAATCATGATCAGAGTGATGCAGCATTGCTAGTTTTGAGGATGGGGAAGGAGGCCACAAGCCAAGGACTGTAGTGGCATTCAGAATATGCAAGGGGCACGAAAACAGATTCTCCTCTAGAGCCTCCAGAAGGGAATGCAGCCAACCAACCCCTTAATTTTCGCCCAGTGAGATCTGCACTGGACTCCTAACCCACAGAACTATAACATAGCAAATTTGTGTTAACTAAATTAACTTGTTATATCAGCAATAAAACTAATATAATACCCTAAAGAAATGTGTATTTATATGGGTATTTGTGTGCACGATTAAATTTATATAACAAATAAAATAGAAATGGTAAAAGGAATCTATGCTCTTGGAAGTCAGGAAAGTGGCTGCCCTTGGAGGTGATAACTAAGAGAACACATGGTGGGGCTTTTGGGGTCTTGATAATCATCTCTTGATCTGAATGCTGGTCCCATGGGTATGTTAAGTTTGTGAAAATATATCAAGTGGCACATTTATGATATGTTCACTTTATCTACATGTATATTGTGCTTCATATAAAAAGTTTAAAATGCAGCAATACATAAAATCACAAGGCTGAACGACTTGCACTCACTAGATGAATTTGAAAAAGTCACTTCACCTTTTTATCATTTTGAGTGTCAGGTCTCCTAATTATAAAGGGATGATGATAATAAAAATAATACTGTACTGGATTGAATAGTGTCTCCCCAAATTCATTTCTACCCAGAACCTCAGCATATGACCTTATTTGGAAATAGGGTTTTTGTAGATGCAATCAAGTTATGATGACGTCATGCTATATTAGAGTGGGCACTAAATCCAATAACTTGTGTCTTCACCAAAGAAAGGACAGGAAGATTTGGATGCAAAGGTGTAGACACATGCAGAGGGACAATGACCATGTGCAAACAGAAGCAGTAACTGGAGGCAGGTGTCCACAAGCTGAGGAATGGCAAGGGTTGCTGGCAAGCACCAGAAGGTAGGAGAGCACAAAAAAGAATTCTTCCCCAGAGCCTTCACAGGGAGCAGAGCCTTGTGGACACCTTGATTTCAGACTTCTGCCCTCTGGAACCATGAGAGAATAAATTTCCATTGCTTTAAGCCACCCAGTTTGTGGTACTTTGTTATGGCAGCCCTAATTAATTAATCTAACTACCCCTGTCATAGGTTTTTGAGATAGGTTGACAATATAATTTATATGACAGTGTTTGACAAGTACCGTACGTTGTTTCCTCTTAACATTCCTATGGGAATCGGTCTCAAGGTAAGGTGTATTCCTCCAATCTACACATCTAAATTATAGATTAATCCTCCTGAGGGGGGGCAGGTGGATGGGCAGAGGAATACATTAAAAAATAAGTTGATTTTAAGTTTTTTGTATTCCTTTAGCTTTCAGCTTTTTTTTTTTTTTAAATCTTCACATATAAAAAGAATGTACATCAATGTAGGATTTAGTGTCTAAGTTGGCCCAGTATATAGCAGTGCTTTTCTTTATCTAGATTCTAAACCTACTGAGAATAAGGCAAAAGAGAAGAAGGCCGAGAGTAAAGAAAGTTATTACCTGTATTCATACTGAAGCTAAGTTAGAAAATGTAGCTTAATTTAAGGGAAAAAAAAAAAAAAGGCCAGCTGACTGAATCAAAGAATTGGCAAATTTACCCCCTCACTCCTCAGCAGCACCAAACTGAAACCTTCCTCACAGGGCCTGAACTGGTATGATTTAGGGCAGGGCCCTGCGTTGTGCTGGACTTCTATCTATAGAAAAATTCCTTTAGAAATGTATTCCACAATCTATGGGTTTATGTGGGGCCTAGTGATTTATTGATAAAGTTTTGAACAGAGAAAAGGTATATGATTTTTTTCTTATTGTGTATTTAGTACAGGTGAAGTTTCTTCATAGTATCAGACATCATTTTTCCTGTTCAGATCCAAGAACAATGTCTCTATGTTTATTGTCAAAGGCATGCTTCCCGGTAAATTTTATCTCTCCCACCTTGAGAAAAAGGTAATAACAGATTATTCACGAGGCCTTGGCTCTTCGGAATCCATTTGTATTGAAACGATATGTTGTCCTGCCTCTGCAGTTGTCTGATAGTATTTATTTGATGCCGCTTACAGAATTACTCATGATGCTGTATCATCCACCATGCTGCCTGTGAATACTGACTTCTACAGGCTTTCAGGAGTTATTACTGTGTTTTGTTGATGAGGACCACACATACAAATCTTAGAGCATGTAGGAAAACATGAACAATTGTTTCTTCCCCTCATATTAAATTTACTGTTGGGAATTTTATAATGTAGCCTAGAAGAGCTCATCGTCCATGTCTTCTCTTGAAGTCCTTATGATATAATCACTGACTTCCCAGAGTGTGATCTCTTTCAATGCTGACCTCACCTTGTCTCTCACACATCACCACCAAGGAGGAGGAGGTGGCGGGGGGAGCTGGGAACAGAGAGAGTATAACTGTCACATTTGCACAAAAATGTCCATTTCCATCTCCAGCTCCGTTTAAGACCAACTTCCTGAGAACGTGACTTTGGACTTCACCCCATTGAGAAGCAAGGGAGGACATTGATCAGAAAGACTCACAGGCAATGTAGAGCAATTGTCTTGAAAGTCCTCAGAGCAGATAGGTGCAGCTATCCCTGGTGGTTTGCCTCATGGGTGGTCTGGAGCCTGCAGAGTGAGTGGTACAATGGCTATGGGGCGAAGGATGCCTTCCAACATTTCTGCCTCTTGTGTGCTGTGGACCACAGGTGGCACCCTGAAGGAAACACAGATAAGTGAGACTTCATGCAAGAACCCGGACATATGGCTCAGACTCTGAGGGTCAGTGAGCATCTGTAGGTAGCTCAGAGCACTAAACTGGTCCTGTGTCTAACATGAGTGAGGCACCCTAAATATGCACGTCAGCATCATTCTGACTGAATCTTTCTTACTAGAGAAATACTTCTCTAACTAGTGGGAAGTGATCCGTGGATCTGTTCTGACCACAGGGCCCCAGAAAGAATCTATAGATGTGAGCCCCAGAGTTCTTCAGGACATCTGTTTGACTCCACATGGGACAGGGCTAGAGAGTCAGAGAGTGAACCTCAAAAAGGAGAAGGGATTAGCCCATGGGAATCCTGTTCTAGGCTGGGGGCACTCCTTCTGGAAAGCTCTGGTGACCTGACAGATTCTAGCACCGAAAGAAGAGGTGCCGGAGTCCAGCGCCAGCGGGGGAAGGGTCCTTGAAGGAAAGGATGGCGTCGGCGAGTGAGGAGACACGGACACAGGATCAGGTTGCAAGCATCTCCTCCTGATAGCCTCAGAGGGACTTTATTTATACATTAGAATATTTCCTTGTTTTTCCCATTCTTTCATAACATATGATTTTATTTTTTACATCTTATTACAATCATCTTAAATCATTTTGGATTTAAAAACAAAGGTACTAGACAGAGCGTGACCACGCGAGACGAAGCGTAACCTATCTGCTATTGTGTGTAATGCGGAAAAAGTTATATTTTTACTCTTGCTTAAAGGTTATCTAAAGTTTATTCTTCCTCCCAAGGCAACTTACAATGTGTGCACCCTATCCTATCAAAGTAACATAGGGAGGAGGTCCCTGTACTGTGGGAATGACATGAGATTTTCCTTTCCTAGAACTCTGAGTTTCAGAGGTGCCCGAGGAATCTCATCAATAGGGACTTTTACTGGGCCTGGATCCAACAGCTCCCTTACAGATTGGAGGACATTGGGTATTTTTACTTCTTGGCCCATCGTCAGCCTTTTTGGAATCAGTTTCATTGTGATTGCTTACATAGGCATAACTAAATTTATAAATCATTTTATCATGCAACCCCAGAAAAAAATCCCATGATTATAAAGATTGCCACAAATGAAATGAAAGGAAGTAGCAGGAGCCAGCTGTGGAGTCTCCTGATTTTCAGGATTGTCCCCCATACTTGAACTTTGTCAAACATCATGAGTAGCTTGGCTCGCGCCAAAGAGGAACTTGGAGGACTTTGAGGAAGGCGTTCCAAAGTATGGGCAGTGTCAGTGTGATGAAGAAATAGGAGCAAAGCAGCTTTCCCCCCACGTGGTCACAGAAGAGGCTGAGACAAACCTAATAGTGTATCCTTTCTATTTTTACCCACTGTTTAAATGACCTCATCTTCCCTGGGGCAGAGTGAGGGTTAGGGAAAGAAGTGAGGACAATTGAGGAAAAATCTCTCTTTATGGGAGCCCAAGAAATGTGGGGAAACTGTTTGACCCTAGCATAGAAATAGCTGCCTTTTTAATCCTTGCTCTTTTCCGGTTATCTTATAAAAAATGCCTAAGAAACCGGCTTACTTAAATTATAATTTTTAACTCTCTTACTAGGGTTTGAAGGTACAAATACCTCAGTTATGCATATTCACCTCGTATGTCAACAGAGATTGTGATTCACATAAAAGGTAGCTAATTAAAACCCATTGGGACAAGGTTAAATCCTCCTTCCCTGCTTTGAGTAACTCCGGTCTGATGACTGATTGCAGCCACAAACCTCCATTGACTTGGGAGGAGGGTAGCCTTCAAACAGAAGTTTGGAGCATTGTCATACATTCTTGATGCATAGCCTCCCCTTATCTGTTTGGGATCTGTGCCATAGAACCCAAAAACAGGGATTTACACAGGTTCTATTACTTTCTAGGGAACAAATCATGGACCATGAAAGTGAAATGCCTGATGCTATTTAAATATATAAATATGCACAGAAGCTCAGTGTGCTTTTCCTGGGATTAACAACATGTTGTTAAACCATGATGCTGCCAAAAGGACCTGATATTTCAAAGCAGGAAACATTAATGCTCAAAAAAAAGAGCAGTAGTTCTAGGTTATATCCATGATTCCTTTGTGAATATGTTGTCTGCTTCATTGCCTAAAGCAGAATAAAAGAACATGTCAAAAAGAACAAAATTCTGGATTAGCCCAACCTAGGTGTTTTGCTCTAACGTATGGCCTTTGTGATTCTGTTTCTTCATAGGCAAAGAGCCTATCATTATTAATTCCCAGCACGATTCAGAGGGTTGAATGAGGTTAATTAATTTAAAGCACTTAGATCACAGCTTGAGACATTATAGGGTGCCAATAAACACTCAGCAGGGGCACCTGGGTGGCTCAGTTGGTTAAGCTTCTGCCTTTGGCTCAGGTCATGATCCCGGGGTCCTAGGATCAAGCCCTGCATGGGGCTCCCTGCTCAGCGGGCAGCCTGCTTCTCCCTCTCCCTCTGCTGCTCCCCCTGCTTGTGCTCTCTTTCTCTCTCTCTCTGTCAAATGAATAAATAAAATCTTAAAAAAAAAAAAAACACTTAGCATTGGTGTTAGCAATCTTCACTTTGATTTGGGTGATGGAATGATAATATATTTATAACTTGTATATTCACAGGATTAATATTAAGAAAAACTAATTATTATAAAATACTCTAAGGTATTTTATAATACCTAAAAGAAATTGAAAGGAAAGTAGTAAGATTGTCACTTACTTTAACCTGTGTTTATTTGACATCAGTCAAGTTGCTATTTCAGTTAGTTTAATTCAGGGGTTCTCCAAGTATGGCTCCTAGGCGAATAGCATCAGTATCATCTGGGTAATGCGTTAGAAATGCACCTTCTAGGGACCCATTCCAGGCCCACAGAGAACCACTGATGTAATGTATTTAAGGGGAAACCAACCAAAGCACTTTATTTAACATTGTGCAGGGAAAAAAAGAAATCCGATAAGTACTTTCTTCCTCTTTAAGTGTTTCTTCTTGTAGAAACCAGATCTAACTATATAGTTGCAAATAAAGTTGCAAGTTTTTTTCACAATGTGGTTCCTGTATTGTGATCTTTGTTTAGGGAAATGCTCATCCTTGAACCCAGATATAAACACAGGATCAGCCTGTTTTCTACCTATGTGTGTCTCTCCTCACCTGCCTTCTCCCTGGACCCCTAGTCTTCTCCCCTGCCTCACAGAACTGTTTTCCCTGGAGCCCTCAGTCTATTCTGCCCCACCCTTCTATCCAAATATGCTGACCAATACAGTCCTTTTCTCTTTCCCAGTCCCAACAGCCGAAGCCTTCGTGTCTACCAGAAAACCCAGAGAAGCTCCCTAAAGACGAAGTCTCCATGAGGAATGAGAGATTCTCTATCTTAGGAATGGTGGTTCTGTGTCCATGTTGTGCCTTCTGCCCAGACCAATATTTCTTCATATTTTCACATCATCACTCCATCTCATCAGTCAAGTCTCTGCTCAGATATCATTTTTTCAGGAGTCCTTCTCTGACCACTCCATTATGAAAAGCCACTCCCTTCCCTTCAGGAACTTTCCAACCCATCCTTCTGCCTTCTGCTTTATTTATTTTTAAATTAATTACCTCTATATTATACAATATTTTTTTTTATTGACTGACTCTGTCATTAGATCGTAAGCAGGTCTTTTCTCCAAAACGGTACATGACACCTCACAGGCACAGAGTGAACACCACCAGCATTCAAATTTAAAACTCTGAAATACCATCTTCTGTAATAATGCCTACCGGGCATTTGGCAAAGCACTGGGTAGAAAGAATGATAGGATATGCTCCCTGCATTGGAAGAGTGTGCACCCAAATGGTCATTGGTATAGTAACAGAAGAGAATACACAGTGGCATATGAATGCAAAGGCCAACTTCACAGATCAGGGAAGGATTTTTTTTAAGAGAGAAGGATAAAAAGCTGAATCTATTTTAAAGCTGATAAATATGATTTCAAAAGGCAGAAACATTTACATGTTCTATCAATATTATAAATACCGTGCTTTCTTCAGATTAGCTCAGATCACATTTTCAAGACCAAAATACATTTGTCTCATTTATTCTTTGCTTTAAGTAAAAAGTTCATTGAGTTAAAAGTGTTTCCAAATATGTCTTGAAGCTATCTTCTAGTCCGAGTCCCTTAACATCCTCACAAACTTCCAACAGAGAAACCAGAAAGCCTTCGGACTTCTCCCTCTCCTTCAGTTCTGATATGAAGGCAATTTTTAAATTATATCCATTGTATCTCTTATGTTTGCCACACATATTTCCTCCTTTTCCATTCTCATTGCCAGTGTCTTCTCTTCATCTCTCATCATTCCTTTCTAGATAATTATAACGATGGAGGACTTGCTGTCTTGCCTTCAGATGTTAAGCCTCTGCCCGATGCTTCCACAGGCTCTTCAGATGTGCTTTCCTCCGCAGCCAGCCTTTCTAATTCCTTCTGATAGCTATGCTGGTATTCCAGATACTTTATGTTCCTCTTCTGTTTAACCAAGAACTTTTTCAGGAATTTTAAGAGATCAGTTTCACTATTCTTAGAAGCCAAGCTCTTCAGCTCTTGCAGGTGCTTCTGTAACTCTTTTTCCATCTCCAGAGCAATCACTATAACTTGCAGGTCAGTTCCCCAGTACTCTATGTCAGGCCTCTTAGTCACTGGAAGGCAGATTTTACTCTGACACTCTTTTAGGTATTTTATGAACTGCTTTGCATATGCTCTCTTCACTTCTGCTTGATCTTGGAAAAGGGGGACATAAACAGGTGCATCAGACTCTTCATCATAGTAACAGGTCATCATAAAATAAGCATCAGCATCAGCATCACTGATGTTCAGCTCGTAAGATGCTACATAGTTAACAGCAACCCAACATCCTAATTGCTTTCCCTGAATGTAGTTTTTCATTCCCTTCAAACATCTACAGGATAACATCAGTGTGTGCTCTTTAAGCAAAAGGAATCAGATCACATTTCTCTCTTTCTTAAGCCCTTTATCACTCTTCGCATCACTTGAACAAACACACAGCCCAGTTTGTCCAAATATAGACAGTCCAGCAGTTACTCCTGCTGTCCGGCTGTGGTTATTCCTAGTGCCCTCCTTCGCTCTTCCAAGATTTGAAGTAGCTCTGCACATTCAGGGAGGTGTTACTGTTTAGCAGAACTGGAATAAGACATAAGAGGAGCCATGGCTAGACAGGTACACAGAGACCAAGCCTGGGGAGGATTATTGGCCAGTCCCTGTAAACAAGGATGACTCTCCAATGGGTATCAGATGAGGGAAGGGCCTGAGTGGTATAGAAAATTAGAAAGCTCAGCCTGACTGCAAATATTGAAGGAGGGAGGTATTTGCCCTTAGATAACAGAGGTTATTTCAGATATCCAAAAAAGAAAAGCAGTGTGTGAATTTATTTAAAAATTTTTTAAAGATTTTATTTATTTATTTGAGAGAGAGAGCAAGCATGAGGGAGAGGCAGAGGAGAGTAGACACCCCATTGAGCAGGGAGCCTGATGCAGGGTTTGATCCCAGGACCCTGAGATCATGACCTGAGCCACTCAGGCTCCCCTACTGTGTGAATTTAGACTCCCTTATGGAAAATGGGAAGACATCGATGATGTGCAAAATATTAAGGAGGTAGGTTGGAAGTGCTTGTTGACTGGACAGGAAGGGAGAAAGAAGATGTCACCAAAGGATAAGTTACAGCTTTCTGTTTTGGCTAAATTAGTGTTTGGTGCTGCCATTTGCCAAAATGAGAACATCAGAATGAGAAGTGAGTTTTCAAGGAGTAATGAATAGGAAAAAAAAAAGGGTCTATAAAGAAGAATAAATGGAGAAGTAGGAAAATAATCAAAAAAGAAGAAATGGAGAAGTAGGAAAATAATCAGAAAATAACCATGTCATAGAAATTTAGGATTGGAGGATTTTAAACTATGGAGGATTATCAACAGTAAAACTGGCTGTAGACCAGCCTAGGTTTGTAAGGACTAAAAAGAATAAGAAATATATTCAGATATAGACACCTGAGTTTAATAATGCCTTTGGTAAAACCATGGCATAATGTGTAAATGTTATTCAGTTACACACACATTTATTCAGTTCTTCTGAAGTTTCAGGTTCTAGGCAAGGATCCATGAATACTGACATGAATAAGACCAAGCTCTGCCTCCAGGACTCATGGTCCACAGGATAAGTCAAACATGTAAGCCAAGGTAGCCACTTTATTGACCAACCTCACCTTGTCTGAATATAAATATGAAGCTTCTTTTTTTCTTTATTGCCTTTAGCCATATGATGTTCACTTCCTCTTTCCCATCCCTAATAGAATCTGGGTGGAAATAATATTTTTTTGACAAATTTCAGTTATTCAGTTATTCAGTCCTGGAGATCTTAAAGCTTCAATACCATGACCAATTCAAAACTTCCTCTTCCTCCACAGTATGCCAGACCTGTGGCTCAAAACCTAAGGTAAGAAGATGGAGTATTTATAAATACTCTCATTTCAGGTCCTGTAAGAATTTTCTGACAGCCACAGTTGGTGATAATATTGAATTTAACTATAACAGCAACAATGCTAAATGCCCCCCCCTTTTTTGACTGAGAGAGAGAATGAGTGGGGGAGGGTCAGAGGGAGAAGGAGAAAGAGAATCTTAAGCAGGCTCCATGCTCAGCACAGAGCCCAACGCTGGGCTTGATCTCATGACCCTGAGATCACGACCCGAGCAGAAATCAAGAGTCAGATGCTTAACTGACTGAGCCATTCAGGTACCCCAACAGTTTAGCTATTCTAAACATGAACATGTTTATGATACCTAAAGCATCATAAAACTTTCCTATGGTGTGTAAATTTTTAATACTGGTTGATAAACTGGACTGCAGTGCTCCGAGTCCTAGAAGCATAATATACTGGAGGGTCAATATCAACTGGACATGGGGCTTGAAAAAAAAAGGTGTTTGGAGGTGTGGGAAGAGCTACTTCTTGAACCTGAGTGATGACACTATCATGAAAGTCTCGAGCCAGTAGTAGTCTTACATGGAGTCATTACTCTGGGGAGAAAAATCCTACTTTAGCCACCTGAAAGATCATTCTTCTTTCTTGTGAATATTCCATGTTTACCAAGAAAGTTGCTGGAAGTGGTCATTTGTCATTTTGATCACTTAAAATCCAGCATTATGAATTCAATACTTTATTGCTAGTTCCTCTGAATTCAGCATACTCCCTGGGTAGAAACTGTCTGGCACTTTGTGCTGTGGGAATTCCTTATATTTTAAGTAAACACTAAGTGTTAATGCATGTCAAATCTCATCTTGCCATTTTGAGATTTTTTTTTCAAAGATTTTATTTATTTATTTGAGAGAGAAAGAATGAGACAGAGAGAGCATGAGATGGGGGAGGGTCAGAAGGAGAAGCAGACTCCCCGCCGAGCGGGGAGTCGGATGCGGGACTCGATCCCAGGATTCCAGGATCATGACCTGAGCCGAAGGCAGTCGCTTAACCGACTGAGCCACCCAGGCACCCACCATTTTGAGATTTTTAACACCTGCTTACTCTGAAAGTTAAAATGTTAAATCAGGTGAAAAACACTGCAATAAATTAAAAATTGAAATCTCAAAGCATTAAAGACCTAGGTTAAGAATTTTAAAAGTTCAAATGCTTTGCCCATAAACAATAAAGAGTAATTTGTTGTTTTAAAGAACAACAACAAAGAATGTGCAAGACAATTGAATTATTCAAGCAACGGTTCTATTAAATTACTGAAATGAGTTAAAAAAACATAAGATAGACATAATAATATACTTGGCTGTTTCTGAAAGTCAACAGTTTCTCAACAATTGATACTAAACAAAATATTTGTTCAGACACAAATGAGAATTTAATTTGGTGTTCTTAATTAAAATCATGTATTCCAATTTAGACTGTCTGCCAATTTAAAAATCAAGTGGATCCACTGTGAGATTGGCCTTTTTAGGAACTAATATAGGTGATGAAAATTATGGCTGTTGCTATGAATTCCTAATGATTACTAAGTTGAGTGTAAATACATGTACATACATACATACATGTACATATATATAATTAATGCTATATGCTAAATGAATTAAAAAACATAACTATGCATTAGTAGGAAAGAAACTCACACTTTTCACAGATTTTAAGTGAAACATTTGTGAAATGAGCAAAGAGGAGAAGCTAAAGTTGGAGAAGGAGCTGGAGATGGAAGAAAGGGAGGAAGGGGAGAGGCATATGGAAAGTACCCCTTGGATAAATTGGTGCATTCTGAAAATGTAATGTAATAAAGAAATGACACTTATTGGCAGCTAGAGGTTTGACTTCTTTCTTTCTTTCTTTCTTTCTTTCTTTCTTTCTTTCTTTCTTTCTTTCTTTTTCTTTTCTTTCTTTCTTTCTTTTTCTTTTCTTTCTTTTTCTTTCTTTCTTTCTTTTCTTTCTTTTTCTTTCTTTCTTTCTTTCTTTTTCTTTTCTTTCTTTCTTTCTTTTTTCTTTCTCTCTCTCTTTCTTTCTTTCTTTCTCCTTTCTTTCTTTCTTTCTTTCTTTCTTTCTTTCTTTCTTTCTTTCTTTCTTTCTTTCTTTCTTTCTTTCTTTCTTCTCCTTCTCCTTCTCCTTCTCCTTCTTCTTCTTCAATAAAGATTTATTTATCTTAAAGAGAGAGAGAGTGCAGGAGAAGGGGCAGAAGGAAAGGGAGAGAGCGTCTTATGCAGACTCCATGCTGAGCCCAGAGCCTGATGTGGGGCTCAATCTCATGACCCTGAGATCACGACCTGAGCCAAAACCAAGAGTCAGACACTTAACTGACTGCGCCACCCAAGCACCCCTTGACTTGTTCTTTCATGTAATGACTGTATTGAATACCAACTAGGCTAGGGTTACATTAATAGAAAAAGCATAAGCATTGAAGGCAGGAGATCTGGTTGAAATCTGAGACCAACACTCTAAGCTCTAAAGACTCTGTGTCTTCATGCTCCAAGTAAAAAGGAGAAAGTGACTAATGATTCATATCTCAAATGTCAACGTGAGGATTATATGCTCTATGAAGCCACGAGCATATTACCTGATGCAGGTTAGTGTTCAAGAAATATCCCTTTTCCTTTTTACTATGGGAGGTGGTGGGTTCTTAATCTTTGTACATTTTCTTGTTTGTTTTACATACAGGTAAGGGAAGGCAAGACACTATCTTGAGTTATTTGTAAATTTGTGACTTAGAGAAAACATGTTTTCAATCAAATCATCTTTGTCCATTGAGTGTGCTATACTAGATAGTGAGAGAGTTGGTTTGTGGAATCTGGTGTGGCAATAGTAACACAGAATTTCATACATCTGTAAATTTAAGCAGAATTTCCACTGTGGAATTTCAAAAGAATTAAAATTTTTTTGTTCATATCTTCCTAATTTAAATGTTTAAATTAGTTACTGAGGTACAGACTAAATTTTACTTTTTTTGGCCTTATTGAAAGAGCAATAAAAATAATATTGAAAAAACATACTAGAAATATTATTGTACATTTGATTAATTGATATGTTTATTATCAATATTTTAGGTATTAAATAAGACTCTTAGTTGAAAGCTTTGTTTATTCAATCTGTTTTTTTTTTTTAAAGATTTTATTTATTTATTTGACAGAGAGAGCACAAGCAGGCGGGAGCAGCAGGCAAAGGGAGAGGGAGAAGCAGGATTCCCACTGAGCAAGGAGCCTGCCCGATGCCGGGCTCATCCCAAGACCCTGGGATCATGACCCAAGCTGAAGGCAGACGCTTAACCTACTGAGCCACCCAAGCGCCCTGTTTTTTTATGTTTTTAAGATAAATTTTTTGTAAACTATTCTATAATTTTACTTTTATTAGTTCAGAATAGTCTTACTTTCTTTTATCCAAATCACTGAGTATATCAGTGAAAACTTAGGAAGACAGGAGCAATAATAGATTGTTCAACCGAGATAACTTAATATAAGGATTGGTTACATTGTATCCAAGGACTGTAAAAGGACATCATGGGATAACTAAGTCCAAGAAACAGGTGTCCCCCGTGTGGCTGGGGCAATGAAGGCCAAAGTTCAGGTTATCAGAACTTAACATCTCAAAGCAAGACTCCTGTTGAGTTAGCGTTCACACTTCTGAGGAGAGGGTGCCACCAGGCTCGAGCTGGCATCTCAGGAGCTCAGAGCAGCAACCAGAGCCCCAAGGGAATCAGACCCAGGAGGAAGGGGCACTGCCTGGATGGCTGGTACTGATAACTCAGAAGCCCCAGGGAAGGGTCCCACGTGGTTGGCCTCAGACATCTGAGCAGAGAGGGCTGCCCTCCTGGTTCTGGAAACCCGAAGGCAGCAACAAGGTTGTTACTGGAGATGTAGAAAGCAGCTAGAGGAGGGAACCAATTGCTGCTGCTGGCATGAAGGGAGATGGTCGGAGTCCAGGGACACCAACAATAACAGCCAGTGAATACGGATCACGGTCTTTCTCCCCTGTCTTCCACCACGTCTCTAAAGTCCTCAGTTGGTAGCATCTAACAGCAGGCAAAGGAACACGGTTTGTGGATCCTAGCCTCAGCACCAGTGAGGAAAGAAAGGAAAAAATTGACCTGGACCGAGGAGCAGTGGCTTTGTAACTGGCACAGGGACACTTCGTAGGCTTAGCAAAATCGTGCTCATCATCAGTTTTGTTCAACAGATTCACTTACTCACATATCAATGTGTGTTCATTTTGTGATACTCCATCAATAAGGATTGAGTATTTGGTGTTTATGGAAAGCAAATTAAGGTCTTAGTACAATTTTTACTTCATTGTTAAATGTCTTGATTTAAATACAATCAGAGAACTGTTGAGTTATCATCATCTGTTCCGTTGATTACCCAAATATGAGAATATAGTTGCAAAACTGAATTCTGGTAAATTATTACTTTTTTATAAGCATTTAAAATATTCATTAATAAGATATATTTTCCACTTTTTCAAATTTGTTCTTATTCTGACAAGTTTCTTCACCCTACAAAAATAAATAATTCTACTGCCTGGATCAATTTGTTTCATTCATAGGAGATTAAGAATAATAAAATCAGTAAGGTGGAAACTATGGGTAAGAGGGAAAGAATTAAAATGCCTGGATCAACCTTATTCTAATGAAAATATGAAATAATCAAACTAGAATGGTACAATAATATATTTGAATAACATTTTGAACCCAAATCAAAGTAACATCTTTGCTATTTTGCTATTTTTAAATTTTATTATGTTATGTTAATCACCATACGTTACATCATTAGTTTTTGATGTAGTGTTCCATGATTCATTGTTTGTGTATAACACCCAGTGCTCCATTCAGCACGTGCCCTCTTTAATACCCATCACCAGGCTAAGCCATCCCCCCACCTCTCTCCCCTCTAGAACCCTCAGTCTGTTTCTCGGAGTCCAGAGTCTCTCATGGTTCCTCTCCCCCTCTGATTTCCCCCCTTCATTTTTCCCTTCCTACTATCTTCTTTTTTTTTTTTTAACATATAATGTATTATTTGTTTCAGAGGCACAGGTCTGTGATTCAACAGTCTTACACAATTCACAGAGCTCACCATAGCACATACCCTCCCCAATGTCCATCACCCAGCCACCCCGTCCCTCCCACCCCCCACCACTCCAGCAACCCTCAGTTTGTTTCCTGAGATTAAGAATTCCTCATATCAGTGAGATCATATGATACATGTCTTTCTCTAATTGACTTATTTCACTCAGCATAATACCCTCCAGTTCCATCCACGTCGTTGCAAATGGCAAGATTTCATTCCTTTCGATGGTTGCATAATATTCCATTGTGTATATATACCACATCTTCTTTACTCATGAAAGAAATTGAGGAAGACACAAAGAAATGGAAAAACGTTACATGCTCATGGATTGGAAGAACAAATATTGTGAAGATGTCAATGCTACCTAGAGCAATCTACACATTTAATGCAATCCCTATCAAAGTACCATCAACTTTTTTCAAAGAAATGGAACAAATAATCCTAAAATTTTTATGGAACCAGAAAAGACCCCGAATAGCCAGAGGAATGTTGAAAAAGAAAAGCAAAGCTGGTGGCATCACAATTCTGGACTTCAAGCTCTATTACAAAGCTGTCATCATCAAGACAGTATGGTACTGGCTATTCTGCTATTTGATTTTTTTCATGTACACAGTGGGCATTAAGAAGCTTTTGGAGCAGGTTGCCAGGTTCTAAAGATAAGTACTGTCAAAGTCAAAGCAGGACCCTAGTCCTCACAGGGGTCCCTTGTGTACATAGACACTTTCCTACACTAGGAAAAAGTGGAACCAAAGGAGAAGCAGAGAGATAGTGGGTAAAGAAGTGCTTGGAAGGGGCACCTGTGTGGCTCAGATAGTTAAGCGTCTGACTCTTGATTTCTGCTCAGGTCACGATCTCATGGTGATGAGATCAAGCCTCCTGTAGGGCTCTGTGCTCAGTGGGGAGTCTGCTGGAGATTCTCTTTCCTTCTCACTCCGCTCCTCTCCCCACTTGTGCTCATGCTCTGTCTCTCTTTCAAATAAATAAATAAATCTTAAAAAAAAAAAAAGTGCTTGGGAACCTTCTCGGTGTTTTTTCGGGAAACATGCCAAGTACTGGAGATGTAAAAAAAAAAAAAAAAAGAGGTCCTCAGTTGTTTAATAGCCATTAATTTGAACTAAATATTTAGGAACAACTGGACCACAATCAGATTTGAAGTCCAGGAAAATACGTTTAAAAAGTCAATTCCTTAGAATATAACTGATGTTCTCTATTGTCTATACCCTATTTATCAGTCAACATGTGTAATTTCTACTGAATTGTGTGGGCAGGGTAGAATGGAACATCCTACAGGGTGGAAAGTTCAAAAATGAATAATGGATGCTTTTGATCTTCTAGCTGGTTATAAGAAAGGTAAAATCAGAAAACACATTCTTTATAACCTGATTATAATTCAGCTCTTTACATTCTCAGTCCTAAACTTTATTATACAAATGATATTTTAAGTGAATTTCCTCAACCCCACTCTTTTTAAGGAATGACGGCCAAAATGGTAATAAGCAAATGATATTGGTGAAGCTGGTTTTAAAGCCTTAGATTAAAAAAAAAAAAATTCAGAGCCTTAAATTTATTTTTAGTTGAGCATATTTATTTCAACATATTCGTAATGCCAGCTTTTGTTCTCTACCCTCAGATTTTGTTCTCTACTCTGTGAAGCCTGCAGAGTACAAAACAAGCACTTGAAAAGGAGAGGACGGGACAGTACTAATTCTATATATTTTCTCCTCTGGCATATTTGCTTATAAGAGAGTGGACAAAGGAATTAGTGTCCATGGTAAAAATAGGGCCTCTGCATTTTCCGCTGCTGGAGTGCTGGTTGGTTAACCTTGGGCCAGTCACATGGCTTCTACAAACTTCAGATTCCCCGTACAAAGTACTCGGCTTGTCATGCAGCTACACAGCTTTGATTTCAAAATATAACTATTACCCTGATGTATTACCTTTCTAGGGCTACCATAGCAAAGTGCCACAGACTGGGTGGCTTGAACAACAGAAATTTATTTCTTACCATCCTGGGGCTAGAAGTCTAATGTGTCAGCAGGATTGGTCTCTACGGTCTCTCTTCTTGGCTTGTGGATGGGCATCTTCCTCCATTTGTCTTCACACTGCCTCTTCCGTCTGTTGTGTGTGTGTCCTAATCTCCTCTGCAGTCAGTCGTGTTAGATTAGGCCCACCCCAACGACCTCATTTAAATTTACTTAGCTCTTTAGAGATGCTGTCTCCAAATACAGTTATATTCTGAGGTGCTGGAGCTTAGGACATCTGAATTTGAGAAGGACACAATTCAACCCATAACACTTTGGATGTTAACTCCATTGGCTGTTCTTGCTTTTTTAATGAATTTCTACTACTTAAATCAAGACCAGTATTTTAGAAAATAATATATAAAAAAGCCCCCAAAACAAAAAACCAAAACCAAACAAAGGTCAATATTTTAGACAGGGCAAGTCATGAGAAATAAAAGGAAAAGACTGAAAGACTGAAAAGATAAGGTAAAGAGGAAAGAAAAATCCTGGTTGAGAGGTCTCCTAATTATGTGAAGCTTCTAACTTCTAACCATCTGAGTATTCAGAGAAATGTTTGTATCTCTCTTTACCTTCATTAAAAGTCTCAATATGTCAATCAGAATATACAATTCCTGTATGAGAAATTTCCTCAAATTGCTTTCTCTAAATCCAAAGCAAAAATTAATTTGCATATTTGGCAAGTGTGCAAAAGCTCAACACCATTCCAACACTGACAGAATAATTCAAAAGGATTTTAGATGAGACATATTATTACTGGCTCTAATTAGCACTCTAAAAGGTATAACATTCTTTCTATGCAACTGAACTCTATTCAGAAAGGTGTTAAATTCATTTTATTTCTTGGGGAAAAGCAAAATGTGGAAGAAATCTTGAGAAGTGGAGCTATAGTGATCACGAGAGTATAAATCATGTAGATCAAGTAATTAAAGCTTTAATGGAGAATAATGTCATGTAAAAATAATTTCATGGATGTTGCTAGCTAAGAATTATAAGCAGAAGTTGAGAGAACACAAGTTCTGCAATGTTATCTTGTTTGGATAGAAATTAAAGAGCATGTCCTTTCTGCCATAGGGACAAGTGACTCCATGTAGATGTTTCTCCTTAGAGAGCAGTCTCTGAGATTCATCCTTTCCACAGTGGATTTGAGCACGTGCCCTGTTTCATTATTTCTCCCCTTCTCTGCCACGGTGCTGGGTTATTTTGGCCATGATAACACACGATACTTGTGAGCCTCTTCTCATCTTCAGATGAGTCTCTGTGGACCACTGCAAGAAGCTTTGTAACAAAGATTAGGGAAACTTACCACTTGCAATATTCTCAAAGTTTGAAAATTCCTGAAGAAAAATAGTGCATTTTAAATATACTTATGCTGAACAACTCTTTTAATTACATACATATGTGTGATTTTTAACTAAATATTGTATATATAAAAACAAAGTTGAAAGCTCTTCCACTATTTGAATTGGTGAGACCCAAGATGCACCTGGCGGTACTGACGCACTCTGATAGATTTTTTGGAAATTACTCTAACAGAGCTGGCTTTAATGATAGGATGGGAGGACAGTTGTTGTAGACAGAGAATGCTTAATGTTTTTGAATATTTTCATCTCTGATGTAGCTTTTGGCTTTTCTAAAGTGTTCCAAATTTTCACACTTTCTTGGATTTCTAGTTTAAAATCCTATAGTGTACACTGTATGTGGCAAAATGTGGAACTCTACCTCCTTCAGCTTCACATCCTGAGGCTAATCATTTCTTAAGGAGTTTTAATTTTCTTTTTTTATTTCTTTTTTATTTTTTGAGAGAGAGAGAGAGAGCGCACGTGGGGGAAGGGGCAGAAGGAGAGGGAGAGAGAGAGAGTCTTTTATTTTTAAGATTTTATTTATTTGAGAGAGAGACAGAGCACAAGCAGGGGGTGGGGCAGAGGAAGAGGGACAAGTAGACTCCCCGCTGAGTGGCTAAAGGTGGGGGGAGCTCAATGCACAGCTTGAGGGTGGCTTGATCCCAAGACCCTGAGATCATGACCTGAGCTAAAGTCTGTTGCTTAACCAACTGAGCCACCCAGGTGCCCTGGGAGAGAGAGAATCTCAAGCAGGCTCCACGCCTAGTGTGGAGCCTGACCCAGGGCTCAATCTCATGACCCTGAGATCATGACCTGCTTGGAAATTAAGAGTCGGTCCCTTAACTGACTGAACCACCCAGGCGCTCCAGGAGCTTTAATTTTATAGACAATAAAATCGAAAGGTTTTAAACAAGTTATTCTGAGAAATTTGTAATAAAAATAAGATATACTTGGGCAAATTCTCCTTTGCTTCTAGGTAGGCTCTTTTTGATTTGATTTGACTTGTTTTGGTGTTTTTCTGCCTAACTGGAAAGTATTTACAACCTCGCTTCCTTTTCATCCAATTAGTAGCTCTTCCATGTCCAGAACTAAATCTATCCTTTACTTCCACAAGCATTATTTCATCATAGGCGGCATTTGTCTTAGGAGAAAAGCAATAAAACAATTATCCCTTCCCCACCAAAGTATGCTTTATAGGTTAAGTAGAATTAGCTGTTTTACACACCATCATAGCAGTAATTTACATGCATTAGCTCAATCCATTTTCACAAGTTTATTAGGTAAATATAGCTAAAGTTTCTCTTTTAAAGAGCAGAAGGCAAGTGGAGAAAAAGGTCAACCACAAATATTTTGAGCTGCATCGTGTGCCACTTAAGAAGAAAGAAGATGGAGACAAGAGACTTCATCATTTACAAGTTATGTCACGTATCACATAAAGAGTAAAAGAGGTCCCAGAGAAATAACTAATCAGAAACTTAACTTGGAAAATTGCATTGCTAAAAACTTTTTATGGAAAATGCAGGAGTATTCTTACAATTGTATAAAACACCACAAATGCCTTTCTTTGAGTATATGACATTATTTTCTTAGTATATATCTCTAAAAGCGAAATTGCTCAAAGATACCAAATGCTTTTGCTACATATTTTTAAGCGATCTTTTTAGAAAAGGTAATTCTCAATAGGAGAGTCAACAGGTTATTTCATGTTCCTGGGCACACTGACACTTTGTTTTTCCTTTTTCTTGCATACATGTATTTCTAATGGGCATGTACTATTTATGTAACAATGAAAAACGAAGGTGCATTATATTTATATATCTTTTCAGTCAGTCCTGTCACGGAAATCCACTTGGATTTTTAGCATGTGTGAGAGTGTTATTTTGGCCATTTAAATGTTCCCTACAGGTTAAGATCATAATCCAAGATGATTAAGGAGATTGAATTCTCATTTAATTGATTGTTTTTATAGACACAGAGAGATAAACTAAGCCATTAAACATGGGTTGCTTTTACATTTGAAAATACTTGGCAAATCATTTCACTGTTATTCTTTCTTTACTGAACATAACATCTACATCATGTGAATATATGTGTGCATTATATTCTTTTGTCTATATTTTAATGATCTTGTAGGTATATACAACTTCCTTACTTGAAAGTCAGCTGCACACATTTCAGTAATGTCAGTGAGATTTTTTTTTTATGCAAGTTAGGTTTTCCTTTTGATGATTACATTGTGTGAAGATATTTGATTGTTACTTTTTTTTTTTGGTTCTACATGAATTTGAAGACATATTTGTGAAACCTCTAGTTAGATTTGCTGTAGGAATTGAAGATTTACATATTTAAGCAGATTTATTTCTGCACTGCAAATTTTGATAATACAAAATAAAAATATACAACTTTATTTTTTAACCATTCTCAAGTGTTTAATATCCACTGCTATCAAAAAATCTTTCTTTGAGGGCGCCTGGGTGGCTCAGTTGGTTAAGCAACTGCCTTCGGCTCAGGTCATGATCCTGGAGTCCCAGGATCGAGTCCCACATCGGGCTCGCTGCTCAGCAGGGAGTCTGCTTCTCCCTCTGACCCTCTTCCCTCTCGTGCTATCTCTCATTCTCTCTCTCTCAAATAAATAAGTAAAATCTTTAAAAAAATCTTTCTTTGTGACAACCTGATTACTTGGAGTTTCTTCCTATCTTGATCTAAAAACAAAAACAAAAAGCAGATTTTAGTCTAATATTTTAATGAGGAAAGTGAAGGGGAATTTAAACAGAAATAGACTCAGAAGAGAATCTGTGAGACTTAAAGAACAATCATTGCTCACCACAGAGAAGTTGATTTAAGAGGAGCTCATTCATAATACATAAATATATATGAATAATTATAAGGCTAAGTATATAGGCAAGTTCTCGTCCCCTTTTCAGGAAGATAGTAGGAGATGAACTCAAGTGATATTTATAAAAATTCAAAATTAAAAATTAATTTTAAAAAGAAGATTGATTACATGGTACTATATAGTTTCTTTGGTCAAAAATGATTTTACAAATATGTATTTATTAGTGTGGTTATGTTTTAATGCTAAACTATTTATCAGGTAGCAAGTAAAAACTAATTCCTTCTTGGGGCACCTGGGTGGCTCAGTCAGTTAAGCATCCGGCTCTTGATCTCAGCTCAAGTCTCGATCTCAGGGTTGTGAGTTCAAGCCCCGTGTTGGGCTCCATGCTGGGTGTGGAGCCTACTTAAAAAGGAAGGAAGGAAGGAAGAAAAATTTCTTCTCTGAATAATTTCCTTTTCTTAATTTCTTAATAATGTAAATTTCCAATTTTAAGTGGGATAACAAGCTTTCAAAATATTAATGATGTGCTTTTTATTTACAGTTGAAGAAAATTTCTTAAATGCCACTTAATGCTGTTAAAATATCTACAGAGGAAAACATATTAGATGCCTGGATAATTTTGATGTTATAAGAAAAACATGCTCATTTTATTAATTTGCTATGATTTCTGTTTACAAAGGCATTATAACTTCAGTTCAAACACTACACAAAACATTATAATTTCTACTGAAATATTATTTCATCCATTTATTTTCTCCCCTCTGAACTCAAATGCTGTTGAAAAGTAGAAGTAGAGGGGTGCTTGGGTGGCTCAGTGGGTTAAGCATCTGCCTTCGGCTCAGGTCATGATCCCAGGGTCCTGGGATCGAGCCCCGCATTGGGCTCCCTGCTCCGTGGGAAGCCTGCTTCTCCCCCTCCCATTCCCTCTGCTGTGTTCCCTCTCTCGCCGTGTCTCTGTCAAATAAATAAATAAGATCTTAAAAAAATAAAAGAAAGAAAAGTAGAAGTAGATCTGTCAGTGTCTTGTCAGTCTGTCCATTTTTTCACTCACCTGAAACATTAGAGGCTGAGTTTATCTCTGAATTGGATATTCATTCTGACGCCTTTCAGAGCTGCTGTCTCAATGAGTCTGGCAAATTTGGAAACCATTTGTTGTGTCATTTTATTTTTCTCCCATGGCAAATCAACATAATTCATACAGAGCTCTGCCACCACCTCTTTAAAGAAACCAGGTTTTAAGAATGTAAAACTGCCAACAAATATAGTAAACATTAATTCTATCACCATCACTATTATTTCTTCATGCTGCTGAAGCAAATTGCTATGAGTGACATTGTTATTGTAATCCATACACTAACGAGAGAAAAGGGATATTGGAAAATTTTTAATTAATGATCCCTATCAGTCCTCCTCAGCTCCCCCCTCTCTGTCTTCCTACAACTGCCATCCCTGGTTGGAAATGTTTTATTTACCATAATAAGCCAAAGTTATTGATACGGAGACATCAAATACCTCAGACATGTTGTAAGTGGGACAGGAGGTCAGGGAGCATTGGGAATAACGTTCAAACTGCTCTAATGAAAAAGTGTTTCCAAAGGCCCCCTAAACAGGGGGACTAGGTAATAATAATGCCTCCTTATACTGAGAGATGCCAGTTCTTAATTCTTTGCTAAGAACCAGATTATTTATTCCTTACAGTAATCACACAAGACAATTGAGGTATCATCCTCATTTCATAGATGAGAAAAGTTGAGATTAGAGAGGTTGGATACTTGCTCTCAGTCACTACTACTAAAGTGGCAGAAACTTGCTAAGTCCCTGTGTTTAATTTGTACCTGGTACCCTTATTCTCAGAAATCTTCCAGGTTCACCAGGGTTTAGTGCATTTATTGAGCTCATAAGTATCTTTTTCTTCTTCTAATACTAAAGGATTTGAACTTTCTAAATCCCAAAATATTTAAATATATTTTCTATCTGGCTTTAAAATCTTTAATCTTGGAATCATGCATGTCTGTATTATTAGCACCACAAAAACCACAGGGACATTTAAAATAATATGCAATTGAATTTTACCTATTTCACATGGTACTTTCTTGTGATCACAATTTATAGTCATTCTACATTTTTGAGGATATACTACAGTATTAATAGATATAAGTTACACTGTGCTACTATAAATGTCCATTCTTTTTTGCTGCCTAAGGTATTATAGGAAAAACATGAAGTTGTTCATGGGGTCAAATTAGAGAATCTCCTCTGGACACTATACGCCCTCTTCATTGCTCTTCATATCTTTTTGTAACTCTATTGCCCTGTCTCAATTTCAGTGTCTTTTAAAAATTGTACGCAATCGTCATCCCAACTGTATCCATTAGGCTTGCCCTTCTGTGCTCACTATGAAACTATGAGAGAAGCCCACCAAGATGTCACTACCCCATGCTTTTCATACCTCTGCAGCAAATGAGACAAAGGTACAAAAAGAGAATACAGGTCACTGAGAATCAACATTACATTGCCCCTTGTGTTCACAACGAATCTGGAATATTATCCAAAGAGAGTAAAGATTGTATTTTCCTCACTTAAACATGTTAAATCAATTCCTATCCACTTTTTACTACTTGGTTACAAGAAGCTTCCTTATTTTTCATGCCATTCCACTTTGCTCCACAAGCTTACCACATGGCACACTTAGAAAATTAGTTGTAAGGGGGAAGGCTAAGAGAGTCTAGGCTAACCATGCACCTCATAGAATGTTAATCTCTAGCTAAATTACTGTATTAAACTCAGATAAAACAATCTCATTAAAGAATAGCAAAGTATTGGGGCACCTGGGTGGCTCAGTCATTAAGCATCTGCCTTTGGCTCAGGTCATGATCCCAGGGTCCTGGGATCGAGCCCCGCATCGGGCTCCCTGCTCCATGGGGAGCCTGCTTCTCCCTCTGCCACTCCCCCTACTTGTGTTCCCTCTCTTGCTGTGTCTCTCTCTGTCAAATAAATTAATAAAATCTTAAAAAAAGAATAGTAAAATATTTAGATTTCATTTATCAAAGAGAAAACCAAACACATATGTAGTAGTTATTAACAAAATTTGCACATCAACAATGTCTCCCAATAGGTTATTCTTCCATATTCTTTATGAAGTACAGGCCAGTCAATGAGTTAAACATTTTTTTCAAGTTTAAATTTTAAAGTTACATTTACACAGTTAAAAATTTACTTAAGGCTATGCTATCAATGATGAAAATTAAAAGAAAAGTATCTTTATTAACTTCATTTCTTTTTTTTCTTTATTTTTTTATTATATGTTAATCACCATACATTACATCATTAGTTTTTGATGTAGTGTTCCATGACTCATTGTTTGCATATAACACCCAGTGCTCCATGCAGAATGTGCCCTCTTTAATACCCATCACCAGGCTAACCCATCCCCCTCCCCCCTCCCCTCTAGAACCCTCAGTTTGTTTCTCAGAGTCCATAGTCTCTCATGGTTCATCTCCCCCTTCATTCATTTCTTTTTTGTCCTTAGAGTAATTCCATTTTCTTAGGAATACAGAGCTAAGAGACTATAAGTAGAATATAAGCAATGTCACTCTTGATAGCACGAGGAATTAAAAGTTTATTGAACGCTTAACTGTGTTCAAGATGCTTTGAGAGGAGAAAAGAGGACTAGAATATAGAATTGTAACTATAATTCTAAATGACCAAAAATTGACTTACAATTTTCTTTCTCCCTTCTTTTTCTTTTTCTTTTCTTTTCTTTTTTTTTTTGGTGGGTGATGAGAAATCATCTTTCCCTATTAAGAATTACCAACGTAGATTGTTTCCCGAGATTAAGAATTCCTTATATCAGTGAGGTCATATGATACATGTCTTTCTCTGATTGATTTATTTCACTCAGCATAACACCCTTCAGTTCCATCCACGTCGTTGCAAATGGCAAGATCTCATACCCTTTGATGGCTGCATAATATTCCATTGTGTATATATACCACATCTTCTTTATCCACGGGAGGGAGGGTGTGGCTGGGTGATAGACATCGGGGAGGGTATGTGCTATGGTGAGCGCTGTGAATTGTGCAATACTGTTGAATCACAGATCTGTACCTCTGAAACAAATAATGCAATATATGTTAAGAAAAAAAAAAGAAGACAGCAGGAGGAGAAGAATGAAGGGGGGGAAATCGGAGGGGGAGACGAACCATGAGAGACGATGGACTCTGAGAAACAAACTGAGGGTTCTAGAGGGGAGGGGGGTGGGGGGATGGGTTGGCCTGGTGATGGGTATTAAAGAGGGCACGTTCTGCATGGAGCACTGGGTATTATGCACAAACAATGAATCACGGAACACTACATCAAAAACTAATGATATAATGTATGGTGATTAACATAACAATAAAAAATTTAAAGTGGAAAAAAAAAAGAATTACCAACGTAGAAAAGGCAAAATTTCAAATATGAACGCTCTGTTTTATAATAGCTTAAGTTCTTCTTAATTTCTATAGTCAAATCTAAATCCAAAGGCTATTTCTAACAAAACTGGGTCCCTCCTTTTTCCTCCCACCCTATACCACACCCAATATGTAAGGTTTTAGAGAGAAACTGACAACTCAGGAGACAATTGTGCCTTTTGGAATGGTTCCTGCTAGATTATCTCAGCTCTGCTGCTTAAGAGCTAGGCAATTTCAGCCTTTTACTAAAATTCTTTGAGCTTCAGATTCCATGACTATAAAAGGTACATAATAAAACTTAATTTACCCACTTGTTGTGATTAAATGATACAGTACCTTAGTCTTTTGTGAAGCATAAAGTACCATATAAAGGTGTTATGGTATCATGCTATGCTATAAGAATCACAAAAATATAACAGCCACTCCAAAATAATTCTCTCATTAGTCTGCCATGGGACCTAAGAATACAGCCCTTTGATTTAAAGCACTAGGTTCCAAGGAGGTCCCTGTTAAACTATAAACTATGTTAAACTATGTCATATGATACATTAAATAATTGTCATAATAGTCTATCAAGGTAATTGCAGTGATAGGTCACAGTGGAAAAGATATATTATTTCAGTAATGAAAGGAAAAAAACAGAAGTAATAAAATGGAACAAACTGCTGATACATGCCACAACATAAATGAACTTCACAAATATGTTGAGTGAAAGGGGAAAAATTTTCATACTGTATGATTGCAATTTTGTGCAATTCTAAAATATGTACCACTTATAAAGGGCAAAAGGGAATTTTCTGGGGTGATGAAAATGTTCTGTTTTCAAAATGTTGTGTGTTACACTAATGCATGTATTTTTCAAAACTAATTTAAAGGACTATTTAAGATCTGATGATTTCACCATATGTATATTATACATCAATTTTTAAAAAGACCATCTAAGTGTTATTGCCGATATTTTAAAACAGTTCTTGCATTTTATGCATAAAGGCTGACATATTTACAGATGAAAGGATACATGTAATGCTTGGGATTTAGTAAAACATAAAGTGTGGTGATAAAAAATGGAGAGTGGGTGAGCATATAGATGAAACATGATTAGCCATACATTAAAAAAACGGTGACAGTTGGGTGATATTCACATGGATTCCTTCATTCTCTCAGCTTTTGTTTATGTCTAAACATTTTTCATAGTAAAAAGTTGAAAAGAGATGGCTCATCTGCGTTCATCTCCTCATTTACAAAAGAAAACTGTGAACAGAGGACATAACTTGTTCAAAGTGTCAAAGCCAGACAGTAAACCAGTTCCTAAGCTTAACCTTCTTTTTCTGATTCCAAGGAAACAAAATATGAGCATTTGGAAAGCCTGCTTTTAAAAAGGGCAGACCAATAGCATAAGGACTTGTTTAAGCAGAATATATATATATATATATTCTGGGTCCCTGGTTCCTGTTTGTTTTGTTGTTGTTGGGTTTTTTTTGGTTTCAAAGGGTTGTTTTGTAGATTTAAATTGCATTTTACTGTTGTTGTTGGGTTGTTGTTGTTGGATTTTTCGGTTTCAAAGGGCTGTTTTGTAGATTTAAACTGCATTTTACTCAAATTTCAGAACCCAAATGAGTGCTGGGATATAGAAAGCATTTTTTTCCTACAAAAATAAATAAATAAATAAACAAATAAACAAATATATAAACAAACATAAAACAAAACAAGCAAACAAACAAAAAAAAACCCCATACAGCAAAGACTTGTCTTTCCCTTCCAGTGCTAAAATCATCCTCCAATTCAGGCAAAAACAGCAAATGCATTCTGTTAGAGGGAGGAGCTTGGTTCTCCATTCTGGTGTGATCCAAGAACAGCTGTTTTCCCTCCAGCTCTGAAAGAGGTGAAATGTGTGAAGCAATGCAAAAATTGTCTTCAAGCCCGCGCATATGTCTGCGTGTCTGTGTGTGGGAAGGGATGTGTTGGGTGTCAGCTCCGAGGGCAACGTGAATCAAATGAGAAAGGTGAGTAGTGTGTAGAAGGGGCGAAGAAATTGGGTGGACGTTTCAGGAGAATTAACCAAGCTGATTCGTCTCCTCCCTCACGCACTCGAGAGTGGAAAGTAAATTCCATTTCGAGAATGAAAACCTTAAGACCGCCTGGTATCGACGGCTGGGGAATATTTATTCCATGTTCCACCGATGGGAAAAGTCGGCGTCTGGCAACAGCTGATTGGTGGACAAGAAAATGGTGATTGTGGGGTGGGAAGAAGATTCGAAGAGGCTCCTTCCTGCCTCAACCTCTAACTCTGCCTTCCTACTCTCTCCATCCGCGGACCCTTTCGGGCTCATCCGAGGTTAAGAGGTTACGAAAATCTGAGTGATATTTGAACAAAGCCATCCTTCACATCGTGTCCTACCATCGTTAATCAACATTTCAGCGATCCGAGGGAAACGTGCTCTTGGTAGTACTGGTTAAGCATCTTTCCTGAGCTGCCTGCCTCCTTCAGTAGCCTCCCAAGAAGATGGCTCTATCTTTGGTGGTCGATCCCTCAGACCTCCACTCCACTAGGGTGGCTCGGACAAGGGGGTCCCGTGAGGAACCAGAGGGAAGGGCGGAGACAGCGAAGGAGGGGGGATGGGAAAGACGGAGAAACATCAGCCTAAGGCTAACAGGTCCAGATCGCCACAAGAGTCTCCTTGATCCTGAACCTGGGGTGAAGCGCAGAATACCCAACCTCCCCGCCCCCCAGGCCCAGGCTGGTGGCTGGAGTTGGAGGTACAGCCTCCCCCCGCCCCCATCCCCATCCGAGTAAAGGAGTGAAGTGCACGCGGCTGGGGAAGCAGCGAGCGCCGGGAGAGGGGCGGGGAGAGGAGCTGACAAATCAGCTGCGGGGGCGGTGAGCGGAGGAGAAGGAGGAGGAGAAAGAGGAAGAGGAGGAAGACCACGACGACAAGAAGGGGACCCGAGAGAGGGGGTGAGAAACCGAGCGCGGCAGCGTGGGGCGAGGTGTGTGCTGGCTTTAGAGCAGACCCGAGGACCGAGCCTGGCCCTTAGCATCCTTCGCGCTCTCTCCCTGCCTTCCCTTCCGACCTTCTGTCTCTTTCTCTCGGATCCAATTGTGCGGGGGACGGGGCGTGGCAATTCGACGACAGGTTCGTGGGTTTGCCTCCCACGCCCCCAGCCTCTCATCACCGGGTTGTGCTGACAGCAGCCTCCTCTGGGGACCATCCCTCCCCTGCCGCTGCCTCCTCCCTTCCTGTGCGTTTCTTATTCTCCCTCTTCCCATTTAAATAATATTTGGGAATTGTTTAAAAAAAATTTTTTTTTGTAAGGGGGTGGTTGAGAGGAATTGTAGTTGTGAGGATCAGAGGGACCCAGGTAAGTACCTATGGATCTAAACGGGCAGCTTTGGCAATACTGGAGGAAACCCGGGAGGAGAGGAGTCGTGGGCTTCTGGGAGGGAGGTTGTTGCTGCAATAAGGACCCGCTGTGTCGAGTCTCTCGGAGGTGGGTGCTTATCTCCTCAGTGAGCTTGAGGAAAGTAAGTTGACCTGGCTTTCCTCTGGCATCCGATAATTCCGTTCTTCTCGTCCCCAAAGGCTGAGAGGTTACGCTGCTTCTCTGGGATACGCTTTTTCCTGGGGAAACGCGAGAAGACTAGATGGAGCGTGAGCAGCCAACTTTTATTTCTCTTTTACCTTAAATCCCCCAGTCCGCCCTCTGCGTTTTCTCGATGAAGTAAGCAAGCAAGCTGTATTTGGCAGATCATTAAATAGAAGTGCTGGGAGGGCAGGTCAACAGGTGGTAAGGGGTTAACAGGTGCGGGCGCCGGGTGGGTAGCGAATTCGCGCGCGCGGAGAACGCCCCCTCGGGTGGCTGGCGCGAGTCAGGAGACTGCTCCCGGCTGTGCACAGGCGCCTGCTCCGAGTAGATAGCTGGGGGCGGGGGTGGCTGGTCGCGTGGATTAGGGCCGGTGCGTGTGGGCTCGAGCTTGAGCCACACCCAGAGTGAGTAGTTCTCTTCCCGCCCCTCTTGGTGATCAACCAGTTAGCCCTCTTCTGAGATTCATTTTTAAGACTGACCTGACCCCATGCCTCCAGCTCCCTTTCTTTTCCTGTGATCTTTTAAACGTACTTCTAACTTACCTTGTCACCGTTTGGACTCTGGGAAGTTGAAAGAGGGGTCCATCTTTTCATGTAACTACCCTTCGAAGATACAGTAAGCACAACTCAGATGATTCATCTTAATCCACGTTTAGGCAGCTAGACTTTTACTAGCCAAGATGGATGAGGGATGCTAAATTTTTAATGCAAAAGCTAAAAAAAAAAAAAAGGCTTTTTTTTTTTTTTTTTTGGTCCAGTGGTTGAAATAAGAGTCTAAGTAAAAGAGTGTCGCACTTTTGGGAGTTGTACTGATCTTTCAGTGGTTTGTTCTCATTTTATTTTATTCTACCCAAAAGTTGTTATTTATTTATTTTTATTATGTTATGTTAGTCACCATACAGTACATCATTAGTTTCTGATGTAAAAGTTCTCATTGAAATTATATTTTGTGTTCTCCAGTGTGGTGTAAAGGAATTCATTAGCCATGGATGTATTCATGAAAGGACTTTCAAAGGCCAAGGAAGGAGTCGTGGCTGCTGCTGAAAAAACCAAACAGGGTGTGGCAGAGGCAGCAGGAAAGACAAAAGAGGGTGTTCTCTATGTAGGTAGGTAAGCCCCCCACATGGCATCTTGATATTTATTTATGACTGATGGGTTAGGATGATTGATGCTCTAAATGCTGGTATTTCTTGATTCATTTTTGCATCATCACTTGTCAAAAGGGTAAACTGAGTCAGAGGACTGTGTGGGTAGATAAATGTGTATATTTGAGCTAATAGTAAAAAGTGAGGATAACCTTTTGTTTTTTTTCAGAATATTTAATTTTTCAGTAATACTTTGGACTTTTTAAATGAATGCTTCTGTGCATAAGGGACTATAATTCATAAAAAGTTTTTAAAACTCAGTCTCCAAAAATAATTAAGAATATTTTTAAGAAGTGAAAGTCAAAGTCATTCATGGGCCTTTGATTTTTTTTAATCATCATGAATAATATTAGCAAAAGTTAGTGTATTCATATTTTAAAATAAGACTTCAATATGGCCCTGGGATATATAAAAAAGACCTATTGTGGCCCTAAAAAGGAGAGGACAGAAAAGTCTTTGGTAGAGTTCATCCTTGTGACCACTTGGTAAACTGAAGACTAATTGCCTGAAAAAGTGCTTGAAGGCTGTTGCTAATATCTCAGAGATATATATAATTCATTTATCAAATGATACATGTACTAAATAATGAGATTGATGCTTATCTTTTCTACTTGTTCCTAAATTGCCACTTTGTAGTATTCATGCAGATCCTGACTCTCTTTTTTCTTACCTTGAACTGTGCTAGGTTGGGTGTTACTTTACAATTCACTTCAAAGTCTTTGGGGAAGGAATAGACACATACATAGACAAACACTCATCCACAGAGACACATGCATACACTCACCCTCTGCTCATTCTGCCTCTCCTCTTTCTCTTCTGCTGCTCTGAGCTCTTGCACATTCTCTGGTGGCAGCTGGAGCAGCAGGAGCCCAGGATGGGCAGGAAGATGGAGGATGAACCTGTTGGGTGGCATAAGGCACTATGCCTCTGTGCGTGAAAGACAGCTACACTGCCTCTCCAACATGGAGGCACTGAAAAAGAGTTAGACTTGGAATAATTTTTATGAATGCCTCTCATATTATTTTTTTTCTCATTGCTCATAGGCTCTATATTGGCTGAGTTTGCTACAAATCTTAAGTTAAATTATTCTTTCTCTTAAGACATATCTTCAGAAAATCATTGAATTAAAGAGTGTTACAAGAGGAAAAAATGACCAGTTAATTTCAAGTGTTTTGTGAATTATATCTTTTTTAGAGGGAATTTGGAATACCGAATCAGTGATGTGCAGATAATCGATATCTTTATACTTGTCCTCAGTTTTCTAAGTTGTGCAAGTGTGTGCTTGCAACGATTCTTTGATTTCCATTATTTTATAATTTAGTAACTTTAAAGATTTTTTTAGGATGCTAATATTTATTCTATTAGTTGGTAGTGAGTCCAGAAACTATTGAATATTAATTTAATACATTCCTGTTTTCTATGTAATAAATAGGTTTTATCATCTGGAAAACTTTTTGTTTTCATTGTCAACTGTGTGTTTAGGCAAATATAATGATTTTATTTTTTTGATATTCTATTATTTGCCATTACATAAAATCATAATTTGTTTACATGTCATGTGTATTTTTAGATCATCTTCAATATATATTGTATTTTTTTTCAATTTTATTATGTTATGTTAATCACCATACTTCACATCATTAGTTTTTGATGTAGTGTTCCATGATTCGTTGTTTGCATATAACACCCAGTGCTCCATTCAATATGTGCCCTCTTTAATAACGTGGTATATCGTGGTTTTTTAACACATAGTGCATTCTATAAATTATTTATTGGTTGTTTGTGTTCTGAAGGATAGTTAAAATTCGAACTCAGACACAGGGTTTGGGATGAAAACTGACCATGAGAAGAGAGAGTAATTAGATCAGGAGTTGATAAACTTTTTCTGTAAAGCGTTAGACAATAAATATTTTAGGCCATAAGATCTCTGGGTCAATTAATCAGCTCTGCAGTTGTGGTGTGAAAGTAGCCATAGACAATAATTAGCTGTGATCCAGTAAAACCTTAGTTACCAAAATAGGTGGTGAGTTGATTTGGCCCATAAGCTGCAGTTTGCTGACTCCTGGAAAAGTAGAGAGAACATAGACGACGTCACACAAACTTAAATTCTAGTCTAGGCTACATCATTTATTGCTCTTAGAATACGATAAAAGTTACCTAACATCTATGAGCTTTACTTCCTTCATTTGTAAAAATAAGATTTAGATAAATGCAATTACCTTGCAGAGTTTTTGTGAGAATGTCATAATAAAACAAAACATGTGAGTAATAAAGCACACTTAAAAAAAATTAAAGACTTTTATTTTTTGTAGCAGTTTAGGTTCACAGCAAAATTGACAGGCAAATAACAGAGGTTTCTCACATACCCCCTGCCTCCACACATGCATGGCTTCCCCCACGATCTACATCCCCCACCAGAGTGGTACATTTATTAAAATTAATGAACCTACATTGACACATCATATTCACCCAAAACCCATAGTTTCACTCCTCATATCATACATTCTCTGCATTTGGACAGATATATAATGAAGTGTATCCATCATTATAGTATATGTAGATACTTTTGTTGTCCTAGGACAAATTGTTTGTATATCACTTATTAATTTCCTTCCACCAACCCCTGGCAACCACTGATCTTTTTTTACTATCTCCATAATTTTGCCATTTCCAGAATGTCATATACCTGGAATCATCACTATGTAGACTTTTAAGATTGGCTTCTTTCACTTAGTAATATGCATTTTAGGTTCTTCCATGTCTTTTCATGACTTGATAGCTCATTTCTTTTTAGTACTAAATACTGATTCCGTTGTCTGGATGTACCACAGTTATCCATTCACCTACTGAGGGACATCCTGGCTTCTTCCAAATTTTGGCAATTGTGAATAAAACTGATATAAACATCCATGTGCAGGCTTTTGAATGGACATAAACTTTCACCTCCTTTCGGTAAATACCAAGGATCACTATTGCTGGATCATATGGTAAAGATATGTTTAGTTTTATAAGGAACTGACAAACTGTCTTCCAAAGTGGCTGGACCATTTTGCATCCCACTAGTAATAATGAATAACAGTTCTTGTTGCTTCACATCCTTGTCAGCCTTTGGAGTTTCAATATTCTAGATTTTGATCATTCTAACAGGTGTGTTGTGGTAACTGATAGTTTTAATTTACATTTCCCAGATGACATATGATGTGAAGCATCTTTTCATAAGCTTATTTGTCATCTATATATCTTCTTTGGTGAGGCATCTGTTAAGGTATTTGGCTTGTCTTTTAATCTGGGTTGTTTTCTTATTGTTGAGTTTTAAGAGTCCTCTGCATATTTTGGATAATAGTTCCTTTTTAGACATATTTTCTTCAAAAATTTCTCTCAGTCTGTAGCTTTTTTCATTCTCCCCACTTCCTTTCACGGAGCAGAAATTTTTAATTTTAATGAAGTCCAGCTTATTGATTCTTTATTTCATGGGTTGTGCTTTTGGTGTTATATCTAAAAGTCATTGCCATATCCAAGGCCATGTAGGTTTTCTCCTATGTTATTCTAGGAGTTTTATAGTTCTGTATTTTGCATTTAGGTCTATGATCCCTATTGTGTTAATTTTTGTGAAGGGTTGTTGTCTCTTCTTCTCCTTGTTTCTCCTTTCTTCTTGCATGTGGATGTCCAGTTGTTTCAGCACCGTTTGTCAAAAAGACTGTCTTTGCTTTATTGTATTGCTTTCACTCCTTTGTCAAAAATCAGTTGGCTATATTTATGTGGTTCTATTTCTAGGCTCGCTATAAGGTCCCTTTGATTTATTTGTCTATTCTCTTGCAATTATCACACTGTCTTGATTACTATATCTTGATAGTAAGTCTAAAAGGCAAGTAGTGTCAGACCTATGATTTTATACTTCAATATCATCATGGCTATTCGCGGCTTTTTGCCTCTCCACATAGACTTAGAGTCTGTTTGTTTATATTGACAAAATAACTTGCTGAGGTTTTTATTAAGATTGCATTGAACTGTAGATCAAGTTAAGAGCTGACATACTGACAGCATTGAGTCTTCCCATCCATGAACACAGAATATACCTCCTTTTATTAATTCTCTGTGTTTGTTCATTAGAGCGTTGTAGTTTTCCTCATATAGATCTTGGATATATTCTGTTAAATGTCGCCTAAGTATTTTTTTTCTTTTTTGGTGCTAATATAAGTTTATTGTGTTTTAAATTTTAAATTCCATTTGTTCATTGCTGGTATATATGAAAGTGATTGACTTGTGTTTATTAATGTTGTATCCAAGAGTCTTACAAAAGTTAGTGTTTTTTTTTGTCATTGTTGATTCTTTACAATTTTCTACATAGACATACAAGTCATCTGTGAATGAAGATCATTTTATTTCTTCTTTCCCAACCTGTATACCTCTTATCTCCTTTTATTATCTTATTGCATTGGCTAGGATTTCCAGTAGGATGCTTGCCTTGTTTCTGGTCTTAGTAGGAAAGCCCTAGTTTCTTGCTATGAAATATGATGTTATCTATAGGTTTTTTGGTAAATATTCTTTATCAAGTTGAGGAAGTTCCCCTCTATTCCTAGTTTACCAGAAGTTTTTATCACAAATAGATGTTGCATTTTGTCAAATGTTTTTTCTGCATCTATTGATATGATCACATCATTTGTCTTTTTTATCCTGTCAATGTGATGGATTACTTTAATTAATTTTTGAATAATGAACCAAACTTGCATACCTGGCATGAATTCCATTTGGTTATGAAGTATAATTCTTTTTATACATTGTTGGATTTGGTTTGTTAATATTTTGTTGAGGATTTTGTAAAGCACACTTTTATATATAGGAGCCATGGTTATTATTATCAAATAAGCTGTCCAACAGAATAATTGCTTTGCCAACATATTTTCTTTTTATCTTTTCATTCATCATTACAAAACTCACAAATAACTGGGGTGAAAGATTGGAAGTGACTATAGAAAGTTTTCTAACTTCTATATGGCTGAAGATATTTAGCACACTGTTTTCTTAAGCCTAATGAAAAAAGTAATCTCATTCCTTTATAATATTATATTTTTGGCAACTATCTTTTAACTAATTGAGGAACTACATAAGAATCAGTGTTATTTTATGATTTTTTTGTGATTTGTTTGTATACAAATTTTCAGTCTATATACTTCAATTTAATAAATAACAATTATCTCAAATGGCTTAGAAATTATAAATTTAGAGTCCAATTGAAAAGCAAAACAATTTAGTTTTCTTTATATAATGCCAAGTATGTTCCCTTATTTATTTTGTAATTACAAGGTTGTACTTCTTAATCCCCTTCACCTATTTCACCCATCCCTCACCCACCTCCCCTCCGGCAACCACCAATTCTCTGTTTTTATGTTTCTGTTATTTTTGTTTTTTTTGTTTTGTTTTTTAGATACCACATATAAGTGAAATAATATGGTACTTGTCTTTTTCCATCTGACTTATTTCACTTAACATAATACCCTCTATTGTCCATCCATGTTGTTGTTGCAAATGATAAGAGCTCATTCTATTTTATGGCTGAGTAATATTCCATTTGTGTACACACACACACACACACACACCCCATATCTTCTTTATCCAGTCATCTATCATTGGGCATTTATGTTGCTTTCATATCTTGGCTACTGTAAATAATGCTACAGTAAACATAGGAATGCATATGTTTTTTTGAATTCAATGTTTTCATTTTCTTCAGGTAAATACTCAATAGTAGAATTACTGAATCATATGGTATTTCTATTTTTAATTTTCTGAAGGACCTCCAAAGTAGTTACACCATTTTACATTCCCACCAACAGTTCATGAGGGTTCCCTTTTCTCCACATCCTCACCAACCCTTATTTCTTTCTTTTTGATACTCACCATTCTGACTGATATGAGGTTATATTTCATTGTGGTTTTAATTTGCACTTATATGATGGTTAGTAATGTTGAGTATCTTTTCATGTGTCTGTTGGCTGTCTGTATTTTTTTTTGGAAAAATGACTATTCAGGTTCTCTACCCATTTTTAAATTAGATTATTTGTTGTTTTTGGCACTGAGTTGTATAAGTTCTTTATATGTTTTGGATATTAACCCCTTATCAAATATCTTATTTGCAGACATCCTCTCTCATTCACTAAGTTGTCTTTAATTTTGTTGATGGCTTCCATTGCTGTGAAGAAGCTTTATATTTTGGTGTAGTCCCAATAGTTTATTTTTGCTTTTATTTCCCTTACCTCAGGAGACATGTGCATAAATATGTTGCTAAGGTCAATGTCCAAGTGATTACTGCCTATGTTTTCTTTTAGGAGTTTTATGGTTTCAGGTCTGACACTTCAGTCTTTACTAGTTTGAATTAATTTTTGTGTGTGGTGTAAGAAAGTGTTTCACTCTTCTGCTACACGTGTAGCTGTGCAGTTTTCTTATCACCACTTATTGAAGAGACTGTCTTCCCCATTGTATATTCATGTCTTCTTCATTGTAGGTTAATTGACCATATAAGAATGAGTTTATTTCTGGGCAAAACCCATATTCTTAATTACAATGCTATCATTTATTATATGTTTTATTTTTATCAGAGGTCCTTAAATGTATTCAAATGGAAACTTCTTAACTATATTTAAATTGTTTTATTAAACATAGATACTTTTCTTGATTGTTTAGTAAAAAAGTTTAAATATGCATCCAAATTTCACTTAATGCCTTATTTATATATTTTCATAAAAATATTTAGTAAACATTTTCAACATAGTCTTGTATATTCATTTAGGTCATTTTAGCAATCATATTATTGAAATCATGGATATATGCTTCTAAATTTTAAATAAATTTGGAAATTGAAGCCATCTAAGACCAGTGTTTTATAAATTTGACCCGTGAATTAGAATTAGATCATGAGGGTTATTAGAAAATGCAAATATCTGTACCTGGTATTTCCTGAACATTTGAGACTCTGACACAACAGTCAGTATTTTCAACCAGCACTCCCACCTGACTGGTTCTGCTGCACTCTCCAGTTTAAGGACCCAGTTCTTAGAGATTATTTAATTAATCCTGTGTAGTCGTCTTAGTGATGGGGAACCTGAGATTCCCTAATGCTTTTTTCCTTTGTTTTAAAGTGTTTACTGTTATTTCTAACATGCTTAGGAAAGCTTTTTAAACCAGTGCATTTTTAAACTGAGGATTAGTACCTAGTTTAATCTCCAAAAATAGATTTAAATATTTTCTCAGTTTTTATGCCCTCATTTCCTTATATTCTTCTATGTCTGATAGAAATAGATTATTTGACTTACAGGGTAGTTTTCAAATGAATCTCCTATCCACTGTTATTTTCTCCAAAAAAAAAAAAATTAGTTAAAAAACTGGTGTAGAGGTGCCTGGGTGGCTAGGTTGATTAAGCATCTGGCTCTTGATTTTGGCTCAGGTCATGATCTCTGGGTCGTGAGATTGAGCCCCACATCGGGCTCTGCACCAGGCGTGGAGCCTGCTTAATATTCTCTCTTTCCCTCTCTCTCTACCCCTCCTCCCAGCTCTCTCTTTCTCTCAAAAAAAAGACCCAACACAAAAAACAGCTAGTGTCACACTAAAAAATCCAACATTAGAGAGCTCATGAATAAAATTGTTAAACTTAGTTTTAATATATATTAATGAGCTATTTGTATAAAGGCTGTATTCCTCCTAAAAGTTTGCTTGGCTTAGTGGAAAGCATATAGGTTTAGGGTCATATCAATATGCTAATACTGATATCAATAGCTAGCTATTGCCTGTGTGACTTTAGGCAAATCATTTAACTTTGAATTGCAATTTCTTCAGATATAAAGTGGGCATAATTCACCTATAATAAATGGATTAAACAATATTAAAATGGCTTTTACATAATAGGTGTTCAGTGAATGTTAATTTCTTCTTTTTCTTCCCTTCTACTTGAGTTTCATGGGTTGACTAATCTCTCTGCTCTCCTGTACTTTAGTGTAGCTTCTACAGTTCTGAACCTAAGATCATCTTCCCACCCAGCCCCAGTGTTATCTCCCCTTTTATTTTTCCCTAAGTTGATTATTGAAGAGACTGTCTTCCCCATTGTATATTCATGCCTCCTTCATTGTAGGTTAATTGACCAAATAAGTGTGGGTTTATTTCTGGGCAAAATCCATTATTGAAGAGGGACACAAGGGGATAAAAAGTCATCATTGGAAGGTGCAGCCACTGTGGATAATGGTATGGAGGTCCCTCAAAAAGTTAAAAATAAATCTACCCTATGATCCAGCAATTGCACTGCTGGGTATTTACCCAAAGAATACAAAAACACTAATTCAAAGGGATACATGCACCCCAGTGTTTATAGCAGCTGTCAACACATGGAAATGTTGAATTACTATATTGCACACTTGAAACTAATAACACTCTGTTAACTAACTGGAATTAAAGTGAAAACTTAAAAAAATAACTCATCATTGTGGGTTAAAATTTTAATTGGAAAGAACCTCCTGCTAGTTTTGCTTTCTTCTATTTGTTGTATGATTACTGGAATTCCTTATTTTAGATTTTATGCCCTCTAAGGATATTTTTCTATATGGGCTTCTAAAGATTGAGACTTTTTTTTTTATTAGTTGTATTTAAAACTAGCTAATCAGTAATATAAGGCCAGTTTGAGACTTATGTTTATGTTTTGAATTTGTTTTTATAGGCTCCAAAACCAAGGAAGGAGTGGTTCATGGTGTGACAACAGGTAAGCTCCATGGGGCCCATATCCAAGAATGATATTGAAAATATCTAGTAAGCATTAATCATTCAGAATGTAATTGTAAACAGCCACTGTGTTCCTAGAGAAGTATTCTAAGGGAATATCAGCTTTGTTTAACTTTAATTCTTTATTAAATGGTTTAAGTAAGTAAATATTTATTATAGATAAATAAAACAATATATTCCACTATCAAGAATGATGCCTCTGAATTGACCGGATATGTTTAATTTATGGTAATATCACATTTAAATATTTTGAAACATTATGTCTTGGCAAACTGCTACCATAAATTAAGTATAAGAATTGCCAGTTTTCAAAGGATTAATGTCAAATTTTCTGTACAGTGTAATAAAGCATTCTGACATTAAACTATACTCAGTATAACATTTCCTTGATGACTCAGAAAACATTTTAAGAAACACCCTTGGAATGATCTGTGAAGTATTTATTGTATTTATATCTATTTGGCATGATTTTACCAAGAATTTGAATAGGTTTATAAAAAGATTGCAATAAATTAATATCGAAAATGAAAATTATGGTGGTGATGATGAGGAATATGTTAGAGACAGATAGAAAAATGAAAGGAGAACCAAAATTTAATAATCTTAAGAGCCCAGAGACTTGCCGTGATTCAGTTTCATGTTGTATGTATTCCAAGCTGCTTGACAGATGGGGTAAAACAGGATATATAATCAGAAATATAATTCGTATGATCAGATAGCAGTAAATGTAAAATTGTCTCAGAAAAATACCGTCTTCCTATTACTGAATTATAAAATGGAAATGGAGAAAATCAAATGGGAGTATTAATACAGTTTTGTGATTGATACCATAACACTGGAGCCAGACTTCCTTGGTTCAAATTTCTGCTTACCATTTACAAGCTATGTGATTTTCTGCAGGATTCATAATGCTTTTGTGATTTAGTTTCCTCATCTGTAAAAGAATAAAGAGAATTAATGTGCACAAATACCTAGAATAATGAAATTAAGTAGTGTGTATTATACAGGTGTTATCTATCCTAACACCTGTATAATACACACTAAATGTTGAACATTTTTACAGCTAGTGGAGAAAAATATTTCATATGACTATTTTATATATATATACTTTTGAAAATAAATGAGGGCACAAAATGAAAATAGAACCTTTGAAACTGATTCTGCTAGAAGGTAGATTAAAGTATGCTGCTTGTATTTGCTCTGTTGCAATCCAATCGATACGCAATGCCCAGAACTAGGCAAGTACATGAACTGTGTTGACTTCTAGGGACTGTTTATAAATATGATGTTATTAAGCATGATTTGAATAAGACCTGGATGGCAGACAGTTGGAGACTGTACTATCTGAAGAGCCTAGCTAGATTAATGGTGTTCCATTTGATAGTCGAAGAATCCATGTGGTTTAGAAAGCAGATAAGCTTGTGGCCAGATTTAGAGCCTGTGGTAAAAATTAAAGAATACAACTAGTAACATCATTGAATGAAAACTAGGGAGATGGACTGCAAGGCTAACTGTTAACAAAGTCAGAGTTTTTATCCTCTCCACAATGAGTGTGTGTGTGTGTGTGTGTGTGTGTGTGTGTGTGTGTGCGTGTACGTGTACACTACTGAAGTTTGTACAATAAGGCAGCATTTTGTTTTCTGAAGAACAGTAGCCACAGTAGTCACCTTATGTTTCCCTGGCTTAATAATATTGAGAAACTTTGTGTATCATGTCTTCTTTAGCATACTGAAGAATCTGAGATATTCCATAGTAAAGAAATTTTCATAATATGGTTTAATCCAGGACCTCTCAAATTTATTTGACCTTATTTCAGTAGTTACTAGGATTGAGTGAAACCAGTGTTCCAGAGAACACCATGGAAAATCCTGCTAAGCAGCAAGACCATGATGATTTTTATGTGGGTAATATTTACAGCCATTGTACCAATCAACTACCCTGGCAATAGCAAAGTATCAAAAATGTCATAAGTAGCCTGTCTATGAGAAATGCAGTGGGATAAATCTGCTGTAAATACCATCCTTCTCCCACATTAGGCAATGAGTAGGATTATTTAATATAAAATTCCAAATTCCAAGTATAAGGATAAATAAGTTTAAGATAATTACCTCCATGGTTAAGGAGAAGAATGGTTATTATACTTGGTCTAAAATGTTTATTAGGTCTACATAATATAAGTGCTAAATAAATGTTATTATTGTAATTAGTATTAAAGCAGGGAAGTGAGAAACTATTATATAGTATATAATATTATCCTCTAATGTCAAAAGAAAAATTTCTTCAAGATCCATCCCATTACTTATTTCTCAGAAATATAGACTTCAGTAAACTTAAGTTAGGCCAGAAGTTTTCTACCTAAAAAATTCCAAGAAAAAGAATTTCTCCCAGTTAGATAATCTCATGATAAAATCTAAATATCTTTTCCTTATACCTTAGCTATTTGATCTCAGTTCATTATTGTTGCAGTTGTCAACTTAATGCATTATGTTATAGAAAAAAATGAGAGTGTATTTAATCTGCATGTACTGAATGACATGTCTTTCAAGCTGCTTTAAAAAATAGATGTTGATAAAAGCTTACTTAATTTTTTTTCTCATGAAAGTATGGTATAAATAATTTCCTATTATTGGAGATTTTCTGAGTTTTGGTTCTTATAAACAGAAATTTGTTACATGATAATGAACACAACTAATTTCAACATGTTATAATTTATCAAAATGTTTTATAATATAAATTTATTTTCCTCAGATATACAATTTGTACAATTCAAAGCTAGATCGTTTTAATTTTATGATTGTATTTAAGATCAAAGATTGGATTTACTGTATCTATTTGAAAAGTTGGTGCCGCATTTTCTTTCTGAAATTTTATTTTTGACTTAAAGCCAAATTAAATCTAATTATCAAAGTTAATGAATAAATTACAGAATACACAAAATTCCTTTTAATTCGTTCAAAATAATTTATTGAGTATCTGCTGTGAAATAATACAAAGAAAAATAACTGGCTCTCTGATTTTAATGAACTTTAAATAGGCTGGTGGGGGTGGAGAGACACACTGGGAAATGAATAATTCTGGCACAATGTAAACAGTTCCAGAGCAGAGATGTATCTAAAATTTTACAAGATCACAGGAGGAGAAACAGGACACTTGTTGGGAGGAAGGTTTTTTAATATAGAATTTGACATTTGAGGTGGGTTTTAACAGCAGCTTGAATTTGCTGAGTAAACAGATAGGGAGATATCTGAGAAGGATCAAAGCTTCTGGCCAGACAAAGCTATATGAACAAAATTGAGAAAGACTGGCACATTTAGGGGAGAACATAAAATATTATACTATGATTAGTTGGCCGGAAGGTATCCTTTTTGATCCTGGTTATAAGGTCTTTTCCCTTAAAAATGAATATCATTTATTAGATGAAAAATCTTACCAATTTGAATGGGTCTTACTTCCTTTTGTTTTGTCACCCTTTTGTTTGGCATGTCAATTAACAGAGAAATAGTGTAAAAGTCCTTAACAGGGGGCACAGGGGCTCAAGATGACTGGATAATCCACTAGGTGAACAAGTCCTACAGTACTCTTTGAAAATGTGTCTGTCATTGCTACAAGTACACTCTGTCATTTTGTAATGTAACTAATTTACTTATTCTTACAATGATAAAACCTGATGAAATTATGATAAAGTACAAAGTGCATTTGACTGTGAAGTTTATGTGCATTAAAAATAAATTAATGTATATACATATACAAAGAATGGTCTAGATATTATAAAAATAACCTTTCATGGCTGGTAGAAAAATCATGAATCTGTAAAAAGATCAAAATTTCCTCTTGTCTTTGAGATATTGTAACAATAAAATGTTCATTTTTCAAGCAAAATTTTCTATTCATGTTCTTGGAAAAGAAAAAAAATGACAAGTTAAAGCTCACAATTCACTATTTTTGAAGGATCAACATTCTGGAAATGTTTAAAAACATGAAATCTCCAGTATAGCTTCTCACTGGCATTTAAATTGAACTTTGCATTGGGAATACCCATTACATGTTAGGAGGCATCAACTATATCCCCAGAAGTGGCAAAAGGCAAATATAAAGCAACACCTTCTGAGGACTCTTCCTGATTTTAGAATCTAGGGTCACTTCAGCTTCCCCACATTGCCCAGAACTAAAGAGTAAGTATCTGTTCTTGCAGACCACCTTACTTCCCTGACCTGCTATCAAAATCCAGTTGCTTTGTCCACATTATTCAATCATTGGCCTTCTGCAATGGGTGACATGCAATCTGTACTATAATCATGTGACTAGCATATAACATTTGCCAACTTAACAGCTGACAGTGCAGCTCAGCCAATTCCTTGGGCTGGGGATTATCTGGAGAGGATGTACACAAGCATAAAGCATAACCAAAAAAAAAAAAAAGTGTCTCTATTTACTTAGAAGAGGGCCTGAGAAAAATTACCACTCAAAACCCCAAATTCCTGAAATCTGGGAAAAAAGCAGAAAAAGAGTTTGTAAGGCAAAAAGGAAAGAAGGCTAACATTACATAGATGGACATAAGAGATGCAAGATATAGGCTTTATGAGTATAAATGTTATAAGGTTTTGATGAAGAGCAGTTGTTTTATTGCTCTATTTACCTTGAGTTATTAAAAGAGCAGAAGCTCTTGTTTTTCATAGAACTCTTCATTTAATTGAAACAAACTATTTTTTATTGGAGTTTCTTTTATTTGGCAATTGCATGGAGGTAATAGAGAAAGATTAATTCAACAATTATATCAGATATAGTCTTGGAGAATTTTTTTTTTAAAGGAGTGAAAGCCTTTTTTTATTTTTTTATTATTTTTATTTTTTTTAAAGATTTTTATTTATTTGAGAGAGAGAGAATGAGAGATAGAGAGCACGAGAGGGAAGAGGGTCAGAGGGAGAAGCAGACTCCCTGCTGAGCAGGGAGCCTGATGTGGGACTCGATCCCGGGACTCCAGGATCATGACCTGAGCCGAAGGCAGTCGCTTAACCAACTGAGCCACCCAGGCGCCCTTGGAGAATTTTTTATATGAGGTTAAGTCTGCTTCTAAATCTAATGCAAACTATTTACACTGTCTTCTCTAAATGTTTAAATTATTTAAAAAAATCTACTGAATCACCATATTGTATTTTGTTTTGTGAAAAGAAATTATAAGTTTGCTCAACAAACTTCGTTTTTATACTTAATTCCTAGCTCTTTTGTTGCCATTAAAATTGTTGAAAATCAACATTTTTATTAAAAACCCTGTTTCAACCACTTGACGTTTGATAAAAGGACCAAAATTTCTTCATAACCATCCCTTTAGAGTAAGGGATGTTTGTTCATTTTTTTTGTCTTTTTAAGTTTTTATTTTAATTCCAGTTAGTAAGCATATAGTGTTATATTAGTGTCAGGTATACAATATAGTGATTCAGTAATTCCGTACATCACCTGGTGCTCACCACGGGTGCACTCCTTAATCCCCATCACCTATTGAACCCACCCCCTACCCCTCTCCCCACCAATAACCGTTAGTTTATGCTCTATAATTAAGAGTCTGTTTCTTCATTTGTCTCTCTCTCTTTTCTTTCCCTTTGCTCATTTGTTTTGTTTCTTAAATTCTACGTTTAAAAAAATAAAAACATAAATTCCACATATGAGTGAAATCATATATTTGTCTTTCTCTGACTTATTTTACTTAGCATTATACTCTCTAGCTCCATCCATGTTGTTGCAAATGGCAAGATTTCATTCTTTTTTATGGCTGAATAATATTCCATTATATATGTGTATATATTAATTAATTATATCTTTATCCATTCATCAATCAGTGGACACTTGGGCTGCTTCCATTTCTTGGCTATTGTAAATAATGCTGCTATAAACTTCAGGGTGTGTGTATCCCTTTGAATTAGTGTTTTTGTATTCTACTGAGTAGATACTCAGTAGTGTGATTGCTGGATCATAGGGTAGTTCTATTTTTAACTTTCTGAGGGACCTCCATACTGTGTTCCACAGTGTCTGTACCAGTTTGCATTCCCACCAACAGTGAACAAGTGTTCCTTTTACTCCATATCCTGGCCAACACTTGTTTCTTGTGTTGTTGATTTTAGCCTGTCTGAGAGGTGTGAGGTGATATCTCATTGTAGTTTTGACTTGCATTTCCCTGATGGTAAGTGATGATGAATATCTTTTCATGTGTATTACCCTTTGGATGTGTTCTTTGGTGAAATGTCTGTTCATGTCTTCCGCCCATGTTTCAATTGTATTATTTGGTTTTGGGGTGTTAAGGTTTGTAAGTTCTTTATATATTTTGGATGCTAACCCTTCATTGGATACCTACGCAACCATAGGTTGCCTTTTGGTTTTGTTGATTGTTTCCTTTGCTGTGCAGAAGCTTTTTATTTTGATCTAGTCCTAATAATTAGTTTTGCTTTTATTTCTCTTGCCTCAGGAGACAAATCTAAGAAAAAAGTTGCTATGGCCACTGTCAAAGAAATTATTGCTTGTGTTCTTTTCTAGGATTTTTACGGTTTCAGTTCTCACATTTAGGTTTTTAATCCACTTTGACTTTATTTTTGTGAATGATATAAGAAACTGGTTCAGTTTCATTCTTTTGCATGTAGCTATCCAGTTTTCCCACCAGCATTTGTTGAAGACACTGTTTTTTTCACATTGGATATTCTTTCCTACTTTGTCAAAGATTAATTGACCATATAGTTGTGCGTTTATTTCTGGGCTTTCTATTCTGTTCTATTGATCTATGTGTCTGTTTTTGTGCCAGTACCATACTGTTCTGATCACTATAGCTTTGTAATATAACTTGAAGTCTGGAACTATGATGCCTCTAGTCTTGCTTTTTTTTTTTCAAGGTTGCTCTGGCTATTTGAAGTCTTTTTCAAATTTCAGAATTGTTGGCTCTAGTTCTGTGAAAATTGCTGTTGATATTTTGATAAGGATTGCATCAAATGTGTAGATTGTTTTGGGTAGTACAGACATTTTAACAATATTTGTTAAATCCAGGCCATAAGCATGGAAAGTCTTTCCATTTCTTTGTGTTGTCTTCACTTTCTTTCATCAGTGTTTTATAGTTTTCAGAGTGCAGAGCTTCCACCTCTTTAGTTACATTTATTCCTACATATCTTCTTATTTTTGGTGCAATTGTAAATGAGATTGTTTTCTTAATTTCTCTCTCTGCTGCTTCATTATTGGTGTATAGAAATGCAACAGGTTTCTGTAGATTGATTTTGTATCCTGTAACTTTATTGAATTTGTTTATCAATTCTAGTAGTTTTTTGGTGGCGTCTTTCAGGTTTTCTATATTTAGTATCATGTCATCTGTATTGTTCATTTCTGATGGTAACATGAGCAACTATGTGTTGTTAGTGTGACTCAGAAGGTGTAGTGAAAATCAACATGCTGGGTGAGATTAAAGAATTGATGTTGAAAATGAAATAAAGAAATACATACCTGATACCACAATAGCTGCATCTGTAATCATTGCCTTCTCTAAACTTTCCTTAGTAAAATGTTAATCAAACCTCAGCTGCTCAAAGGTTCTATTTGTGATCATTATACCTGAAGCACGTTTTACTATCTGCATGATTACAGCAGTATATCTTAGCAAAGATTTAATAGACTCTGAAAAACAAACTGAGGGTTCTAGAGGGGAGGGGGATGGGGTATGGGCCTGGTGATGGGTATTAAAGAGGGCACGTACTGCTTGGAGCACTGGGTGTTATATGCAAACAATGAGTCATGGAACACTACATCAAAAACTAATGATGTAATGTATGGTGATTAACATAACAATAAAAAATTTAAAGAAAAAAAGATTTAATGTTTGTCTAAGCCATACTCAGTTAAATATCTCTGAGGTTTTATTTCTTCTGACACTTCAGTTATTTATAGCACGTGCAAATACAGGTCTTTAGAAGTTGACAGCTAGTGGAAGTGAAATTGATTTCAGTCCCTGTTGTTCCACTGTCCCTTAATCTGTTGTTGTTCTGGACTTATCCCAGTGGCTGAGAAGACCAAAGAGCAAGTGACAAATGTTGGTGAGGCGGTGGTGACAGGGGTGACAGTGGTAGCACAGAAGACCGTGGAGGGAGCAGGGAGCATCGCAGCTGCCACCGGCTTTGGCAAAAAGGATCAGTTGGGCAAGGTATGGCTGCATACATTCTATGTTAATTTGTAAAGTCTCGGGATCACAGCACATTTTCATGGAAGGCACTAGGCAGGAATAAGATGCTTACTTGGGGGAGGGCTGACGGACCTTCTTCTCAAAAAAAAAAAAAAAGACTACTTTTATGTGTGTATTCTTTTTTGGAGGTACTAACCCAGATAAGTGCTATGAAAATTGTACAGTAATTATGATTGTTTCATTTTCTGGAAGAAAGTTAATGAAATGAACAATGTAATAAATACCAAAAGAAGAGTGACATTTCAGAAAGAAGGGGTGCTTTCATGTTAGCTATGAATCTTGAAATCTCTCTTTGTTGGGGTATAACCAATGCTTTGTGCCCAACTGACAAAGTGTCAAACTGAAGGTCTTTTGCTTGATTTCTTTATAATGACATCATCTCTTATTAAATGGCATATTTGCTTATCACATAGCAGTTCATTTGCAAATATATGTTTGTGGAGACAGAGTCAAATTGCATACCAACCAGAGATCATGGTTTTGGGGTGATTTAAAAATTTTCAGGAAAACTTTGTATTTTTGACAAATACGAGACTCTAGTAGGATTATACAAAAGATATTATAACTTTCATTTTAAACAGGTAAGTGATAGAAAATGAGGTGTCAACTGGAAGATGAAATTTCACAAATTTTGTGACCACAGCAGCAGAGATTTTTGCTATTTCCTTGGCACCATGACCTCCTTGCTATTCCTTGAACAAATCAAATACTCCCTTGCCCTGGTGCCTCCCTCTGTCTGGAAGGCTCTTCCCAGGTTATATGCTAGGCTCACTCCCTCATCTCAGGTGTTTGTTAAATGATACCTTCTCGGTGAGGCCTACCCTGACTTATTGGAGATTGGAACCACTCTCCTCACCTCTGGTGTTCCCAGTTTCCCTACTCTTTACTTTTTCCTTTTTTACATGTACCATTTTTAAGAATCATAAATGACTTACTTTTTTTAAAGAGTTCATTTATTTGAGAGAGAGTGAGAGAGCATGTGTGTGCCTGTGTGCAAACACCAGTGGGGGTGGGGCAGATGGAAAAGGAGAGAGAATCTCAAGCAGACTCTGCACTGAGCATGGAGCCCAATGTGGGGCTCAATCTCAAGACCTCAAACTCATGCTCTGAACCTAAGTCAAGAGTCTGGATGCTTAACCGACTGAGCCACCCAGGTGCCCCCAACTTACTTTTTATATATGTTCTTTAGTATTTTATTTGTACCCTCCTAAAATATAAGCCCCGTGAGGATGAAATATATTCATTTTGTTCACCGATATATCACAAGTGTCTAGAAGAGTACCTGACACCTGGTGGATAATTAGGCATATTTATTAAGAAGGAAAGGTAAGAAGAAATTAAGTGAATAAGGAAAGGTAAGAAGAAATTAAGTGATTAAGAGTGGTTTTTATTTCTGTGTCTAATAATTATATGCGTTGCATAGCAACTGTGGCTATTCAACTATCTGAAAGTTATAATCAAAATGGTTTTCAAATAGATATTTTGAAAACTCTGTAAGAAAGTAGCTTTATTTGCTGGCAAACTGCTCTGGATTGTTTCCACTCCATGTTATTCTATGTAGCAGGCTGCCTTGATTGATCATTAAAACACTGATAATGAAAAAGCAGGACTAAAAACCTGTGACATATTGAGATTTATCACAGGTATTTATATCATCTGGGCAATTGATGTTACTTATGGAAAATCTGGGCTGGGCTTCTACGGTAGTTCTTTAGCTAACGCGTAAATGTATGGTTAGTGAGAGGAGTGTTCCTTTGTCTAGTTTATGCTCTTCAAATAATCTTATTACTTACGCTAATAATTATACACATTTCTATTTTCTGTCTGAATTTATAATTATAGCTTTATTATATTTCAAAAGTTAAGAGGGATCTCTGCTATTAGTACAGAGGCAATTAACCTGTTAAATGTCCCAAGCCCTTCTCCAATCCCACAGAAGCTCTGGATTCTCTTCTCAGAAATGCACACAATAAAGGACTTGGGATCTTGGAAGCCCATCAACAGACAAAGCCCATGATTTAGACCAACCCTCTGATTGTACAGATAAGGAAAGTAGAATCTACAGAGGGGAGTGACAGTCCAAGGTCACATGCCAATTGTGACCGACTGCTTTTCCATCCACTATGTCACTTCCCCAACCACTTCCTCAAAACCTACCTTCCTTTTGGGGTTTATAAACTGAATTACAGGCTAGTTTTAAGTGGAAAAATTCTCTGCTTCAGAATATTAAGAAACCAGGGAAACATGTACCATTCCCTTCTCACCCCTATTTAAGGCATACCATGTAAATTGCAAATAAGGCATGAAAGTGCTTCATTTCTTATGAAATTGGGCTTTTTTATTTTTCTAAAAATATTGCTATTTATTTTAATACTTTAAAGCAGAAATCTAAACGATATGACAAAATTAACCATTTGGAGATATTTCTCTTATGGGTACTTATAAGTTCTTCCAAATTTTTAATATGAAAATGTAGTCATAAAAACCAGAAATTGCAGCATAGTTATAGGAAAAAAAAAGCCACATTAAACAGAGTTTAAATGGCTGATTTTCATCCCTGCTCTGTCACCAACAGGCTGGATGACTTTTTGAGGATCTCCTAAGACTCTTTCAATATGAGAAACTATACCAGAAAATTGTTAAAGCCTAATTTAGCAAAAACATTCTGAGTTTCTATTATAACTCAAGGAGTATGCTAATAATCTTTTCATTGTGGCCATATCTATGAAATGCCAAAAATCTTAGAGAGTTTAGATAAAATCTTTCAATTTGTTCATTATGAGATTTGAAGCAATGTAATTTCATCATTCAAACTCTGATCAAAATGATTCTGGTAAATGAAAATAAGCAGATTATTGTTGCTTTAACCACTTGTTAATGACTCCATTGGCATATTCATTCTCCATTCAAGAAATAATGCTTGCTCACTATGTGTCCAACACTTTGCTAGATATTGTGGTTAAAATGATGAGAAAACCGTACATGGTTTTTCTCTTCATTGAGCTTACAGTCTAGTGACAAAGGTTAATAATAATCATCTAATTACCACACAATAAGTATGCAGTTCTGTAAAATGCTGTGGAGTACATAATGCCGAGAATATCCCAGCCAGTATGGGGTAAGGGATAAGGGAGAGCATTGCAAAGGCTTCCCTGAGGAAGTGATGATGTCTGCATTGGGATCTAGAAAAGTGACTGGCAATTAATAAACAAGTGGGAGTTGGAAGAAAAACATTGTAGGCAAAAGTAACAACATGAAGAAATCTCATGTGGTAGGAGGGGTACCTTGGCAAGTCAAAGAGGACTGCAGTTGGAGCCATAGAAAATAAGGTAGAAGAAGCTGGAGAAATATGCAGGGGTCACAACCTGGTTGGTCATGTTGACAATGTTGGTCTTTATTCTAAGAATGAAGGAACCTATTAAAAAAATTTTTAAGCAAGGATGTCAGGTTATAATTTTGCATATTGAAAAGATGTCTCTGCTTGCCAGGCAGGAAAGAGATTAAAGGGAGGGAAGAGTGGAAACCAGGGACCAGTTAGTGGGCTGGATGGAAAGAGGAGATGACTGTATATTCTAAGGTGTAGGTGGGGGGAAGAAAAAGAAATGGATTAATTTAAAGCCTATGTAGGAGGTAATATCAACAAGATTTGGTGGTGCATTTCATAAGGCTTGGGGGAAGAGGGATGTGGTTGGCAGGACTACTGGGTGTTAGCTCGTTGAAGTGGATTAATGGCTGTGCCATTCTCTTGGCAGTGGTGCCTCTCTTAAATATCAGCAACACTGCAAAGGGAGTGGCTGCATTGATGTTTAGCCCTCGTGTCCTTTGAGGATATTTGGCCCGTTACTCCCTGATTGATAGTGGATCAAATCTTTTTTCTTTCTTCCCTCCTTCCCTTTCTCCTTTTCTCCTTCCCTTTTTCCTTTCCTTCTTTCCTTCCTTTCCTCTTTTCTTTCTTTCCACCCTTTGGTCTTGTCTGTCTTTCTTTCTTTCTTTCTTTCTTTCTTTCTTTCTTTCTTTATTTCTTTCTTTCTTTCTTTCTTTCTTTCTTTCTTTCTTTCCTTCCTTCCTTCCTTCCTTCCTTCCTTCCTTCCTTCCTTCCTTCCTTCCCTCCTTTCTTTCTTTCTTTCCCTCTCTCTTTCTCTCTTTCTCCAAGAACTCTAAAAGCTCATTTTGATTATCTGTTTTTATTTGCTAAATTCATCTCTTTGGGAATGTTTGCTTTGGTGTACTCTATCTCCTTTTGATGTTAACAGAGAGATATGATGACAGATACCTAAGTATTTTTTTAAATTTGAATTTCATATGAATGAAGCTATCTTTATTAATAATTTCTAATTATAATCATTAGATTAAAGGACAAAAGGGATGTCTTGAATTTTAAGAATTTGCTTTATCAAATATTATTAGCTCCTCTACTGAATACATTAGAATAATGCATCTACTAATCTATATTTTTGCCTATGTACACACAAGAGATTATCAGGTATACAGTTCATTTCCTGAAGCTCGTTCATTTGATTGGCATGGTAGAAACAAGCTGCAAATGCATTGGCAGAAATACTCAAGTTTTAAGTTCAAACAGTGGTATTATATAGACGGAATTTGTTTCCTACTTTTTTTTTACATTTTATTCACATTTATTTTCGCTTTTAGTGTGCTCACAGAAAATTAGAACACCCTAAGCAGGAGTTTAATAGCAATTTTTGTAAGCAAAGTTACATTCCATCTCTAAGTCAAATTGGCCAAAGTTTCTCCAGTATTACAAAATATGATAGACAAGATGCTACACAAAACCATTGCATCTGAAGATTTTTTCTTTTATTCTCAAATTGTTTCCTACTTCTATTGAGAACAAATTATCTGCTTGTACTAAGACTATTATAAACAAATGTAATGAGTAAGAGTTGCTCTGTAGTACATCTAGGTTTGCAATATGCAGCTGGTCACGACATTTGCTCCATCCCAACCCCTCAACAGTGCTTTGCATGTGGTTACTGCTCAAATAAATCCTTGCTGAACAAATGGGCATTTCTTTAATGCTATCTGGAATGCCCTAGAAGAGTTGGATCCTCAGTGTCCTTGAGGTCTATACTTTTGTATTTTTTAAAATTATTTATAGAGAGTGAAAGTTCTTCATATACCAGATAACCACTGCCTAACAAATAGTATAGCAGTAAGCTTCATTATCACATCCCATTTAGTCACAGACCTCCCTACAGAAATTAATAGGTTTCATGCAAGAAATAAGCTTGAAATATTTATAATCTCAGATGCTTGAAATATTCAAGTTCATCTGTTTATTATTTTTCTTCAGAATTAGAGTGAAGTGCCTAAACAGTGCCATTTTGAAAAAATTAGATCAGATTATAAGAAATTTTTACTATCCCCAGCACAGTTATCCAGAAAATATTGATTTCAGATGGATAGAAGCATGCATACTCTGTGCTGCTGCCTTAACTCATAAGAGGATAGCTAACCAAATGTGTGCTAGAGGAGTAAAACAAAGCAGGAATGTGACATTTTTTGTAACATTTAAGGGTCCTCCTTACTTCCTTTGATTTACCAGAGCGATCATGTTTAGCTTGATGCAGACTTATTTTTAAACACTTGAGTGTTATTGACCTTCTTAATAAATAATCAGATGATTGTTTGGATGTTGGATGGATGTTGACATAAGCTAACTCATTTATATTGATTTCACAAATAAGCCAAAGGTCACAGGCAATCTTTCAGATTTCTTTGAAGAAGCATACACATATCATAGGTGTAATCTTAATACTGATTTGTTTATAACAAGGTAACAAGAAATGTCAAGATTAGTGAAATATTCTGATTTATAGTACGTTCTTATTAAATGTTTAGTAATGATAAATCTAATATATTGTCTCAAATAATTGGAAATTTGAGTCTTGCTTTTGTGCTTGACCTCTGAAGATAACCAACATGACTGTTAGTTATATTTAAACCTAACGCAAAAGCTCTGTGGCACAGGGACTTGCCTGATGTGTACTTGTGGTGGGAGTGGCACAAACTATTAAGAGCATTATAATCTTAGGTTAAAGCATATTGTAATTAAAGAAAAAAACCCAATTGACCTGATTGATTTGTTTTTAACATGTATATAATCAGTAACCTTTTGTAATGTGGTATGTAAAAATCAATATTTTATGCTCATAGGAAAATCTACTAATATTACGTAAAGTCTCTCTACTTGGAAACACATCTATTGTGGTGGGCTTTCTTTGTATCTAATATTTCACTGGGCTCAGGATGGATGAATCATAATTCCTAATGACCCTTAATCTTGTAAGGTTGGAAAGGGGAAGTGCACAATCGTTATATAGGAAGTTGTAAGAAACTTAGGCTTATGATTAGGTTTTCATTAAAATTCAATATCACGTATTTAATGGGTACTTTGTATGTACTGGACACTCAGTTGGGCACTCCCAAGATTACAGAGGTGGATAACATATGCATGACTCCTGCCTTCAAGAAATGTGGTCTAGGCACAGCACCTGACATATTTACCCCTGGGAAAGAGGAGCATCTCTATTCTTGGAGAATGTGTCTGTATTTGTAACAAGTATATATCCATCATAGGGAAAAAAATCCTTTTTGTTAGGAATGAGAGAGACCTATACTCTCAATAAATATTATACTTTAAATTTTGTTTCTGTCAGCAGATTATGAAATTACCTCACACACATAAAAATAACAGTCACAATATTTTAGCTGTTTAGACAGAAACATAAAAATATTTCCACCTGAGTCTTAGCACCAGTAGTTAATAATGTGTAAGCATTATAACCCCACAATATATACATGACTACAAATCCAATTTCAATCTTCAAAGAACCAATTGTGATAGTAGTTTTGTTTGTTAGAAAATGTATTATAGGAAGAGTGTGACAGAACTGCTTCAAGGCACACCAGCAAACAGCTTTAACTCATATTTGTGAAATTGGCTTATTCCTTCATAAATGCTTAATATGAATTAAAATTCTACTGAATGCAATGTAAGAGCAATGACCATACTTTGGTGAATCAGTCTTCATTGTGAAGGTGGCTAACATCTCTTGCTAATGTCCCTTCACATGCAAAGAGAACATGATATTTTTGATAGTTTCATGAATCAGATATTATTATACATAGAATGATTTCAAACTTAGGTGTTTTCATTTTAAACCTCTGTTACCACCTGAGCCATATTTCCACCTTATAATTCAATGGAAAACCTGGAAAAAGAATATTAATATGTTTAGGTGACAGGAATAAAGGGAATAGACATATTTGTTTATTATGACATATAGTAGTCATTTCCCAAACTTCAATGATAACCAACTTTTCTGTTCCTAAAAAGTAAGAGTAATTTTATTTTTTGCCACTTCAAATACAGGCTTTTAGTTTTCCAATTTTCAGGGAGATATTTGATGGTGTTGTTTGCTTTATCAAGAGAAAATAGGAATTCAAGATACACAAAAATCTAGGACAAAATATGTTTACTTGAATTCAAAGGAACAGAAATAAGGTAAATGAGATGCCAATTGTCTTTTGCATGCAAATACATAATTATAGAACTAGAGTTGAATGATACATCTCATCAACCCAATTGTTCCATGATAAGCATAGAAAATAAGTAATTTGTCAACTAAAATAGGAAGTAATTCTTTTATAAGAAATTTTATCAAAGCTTTGCAAAACATTTAAATATTTAAGTTACAATTTAAATATTCCTCTTTATCAGGTGATTCTGGAATCACTAAACAGTTATTTTGAAAATTCTCAAAGTAGTATTTAATTCTTAATGAAGCTATAGTATACATTAATACAAGGAACAGAAATTATGTTTGTTGAATAAACGAATGAATGAATAAAAAATTTTTTAAAGAAGGAATGTATATTTTATCTTCCTGATTAGAGGTAGAAACTGTCTTACTCTTTTTTTGTGTTCCTCACACTAACAAAATATAATAAATCTATCTGGAACTCAATTCATAAGAATAAATTCAGTTGACAGCTTTGTAAATTGTGAAGAATAATGTGAACTTTTAATTTAAGAATTTTAGAACTTAAGAATAGAATTTAACTGTCTGCCAAACCATAATAGTAAATCACCTCCAATGCACACATATATACACTTTATCCTGTTCGATTGTTGGAAATCTTCAAACGATTGGAGAATTGGACCTTCGATATTTCGATTTCATGCCACAAAAGTTTTCTGAGAATGTACATACCGTTTTGTCTTAAGGGTCCAGTTTTTGGTCAGTAGCTTGTGTGTTATTTGCTATCTAGTGAAACCGGAGAAGGCATGTACTCTTACCAATGTCACTGAGTTTGGAGATTAATACAGTTGTCATGCAAAGCATACAGTGGTATTAAAAATACCTCATCTTCAGTTTTTAACATTATGATGTATGTAAGGTAGGCACCTTTAAAAAATAATCTCATCTAAATAACTAATGCCTGCTTAAAATAATCCTTTTATGGTGTTCTTCCTGCAAAGGAAAACTAACACTTGTGAGTTTCAAAAAAAAAACGCAGTTCACAAGTTTTCTAATTAAAGCTGCCCTATATCTGTTCTTTGACTCATCATGATAGCCAGCTGGCCTTTATCTTTATACTGGGTTCCTGGTTTATCTATGTCATTTGATTGGGTCATGTGTATAGGTCCTGTTACGGCTCAGTATGCACAGCATGAGCTTTAAGTAGGGAACGTGGAATTGGTCTTGTCTCTCTCCTTCTGCTGGATGATGTCATCTCACCCCTCTAAGCACGGATTTTCTCATCTGTGAAATAAAAGTGTTGGATTAAATGAGTTCAGAATGTTTTGAGTATGTTTAATGGCTTGAATTTTAGGCCAGTTTGTTCAATTATGCATTGCCAGACCTCTGGCAGCTCATTTAACCTTTCTAAACCAAAGTTACTCGAGTGTCTCTAACTGGCCAGCCACCGCACAATCAGTGTGAATGAAATGAGATCATGCAGATAAAAAATAGTCAGTTGTGATATGTTATACAGTGAGGATATTTTGTTGAGAAGAACCTGCATTTTCTTTGAGTTGTGCTAGATATATGATTATAGGTTTTGTTCGTGTAAGTAAATTGTAAACACAGAAAGTGGAAAAACCATTCAATGAACATCCTACTTTATTTAGCTAAGTAAAATGAAGTCACATTACTATTATTTTTCCTTTGATTTCCCCAGTGTGGTTCTATTGAATATTATACACACGTAATTAGAAAGAAATAATTTTGGGAAATACTGGAGTAAACAAAAAAAATTTCTCTTTTAAACAGAAGAAAATCCCAGAGCCCTAATATCTTGTTAGGGATAGAGTTGCTGTCTTTTCTAATGTCTTCTTAATGTCAAACCCATGGAGAGTAGGTCTGGGTGTTTAGTGGAGGTCAGGTTTAAGATGCCCCAGGTTGACTGAAACTGTCCCCACTCACTCTTTTTGTCCTTTTCTTAATAAGGCTGGTATTTAGGTCCTGGGTTAGAGATATTTAGAGATTATCGGGACTCAGCACCTCATATCTAAATCCTATTCTTTTATAGCCATTTTCTGTAAGATCTCTTGGACAAGGCCAAAGAAATGACTTTCTTCATTCATATGACATTCATATGAAACTTTTGTACCAAATCCAGATGAAGCTCCCTTCTGACCTGGATAGGGACAGGTCTAAGAATTGGCTGTGTTATCTTGGCCCCTTCCCTTATACTTAAAGGCAGGATGGGGTGCATGGGTGGCTCAGTTGGTTAAGCATCTGCCTTCTGCTCAGGTCATGATCCTGGAGTCCTGGGATCAAGCCCTGCATCGGGCTCCCTGCTCAGCAGGGAGTCTGCTCCTCCCCCTGCTCATGTTTTTTTTCTCTCTCTCTCACTCACTCTCTCTCTGAAATAAATAAATAAAATCTTAAAAAGAAAAAAAGGCAGGAAGGTCCATGGAAGGGAAGGAGGCCAGAGAGTTTTTCCTGAAGCTAATTTTGTATGCCAGAACTTTCTAGAATGGGAGCAATTCCAGAAGTGTACAATCCCAAACTTACCTGATTTTGACACCTTCATGACAAGCACTAAGGCTTAGTTTATGGTCTTTAAGGCCTTGCATTTAATCTTATTTTAGTTATTTCCAGGGTAAAACAGACTCATTATATAAATATTCAACCAAATACAAGATTTGTATGTTGCCAGAGCTTAACATCAGCTCAAGTTTCCTCTCCCCAAGTTCACTTGAAAATGGGATAATATGTCTGCAAAGGGGGAAAGTAGGAGGGATAGGAATAGCAATATCCTTGCTCTTGATCGGGACTGGTTTTCAGTCAGCACAGCCACTAATGTCCCAGAGTGCCTCTCTGATGTGGTACATTATATGTCTAAATGTGCCCACCCGTCCCCTCCTAACCTCAGGGTCGAGGACAACTATGCTCTCCTGTCACTCCCTGCCTCTGTCCTCCACACCTGGCCACCAGGTCCTGTGTACTCTTCTTTCTGCCTAATCTGGACTCAGGAAAAACCTAGGAATCTCCACCACACCAGCCTCAACTCTCAGGGATCAGGAGATGTGGGGGTGAGGCGACTGAGATTAAACTCTCCATCTTGGTATGTTAGCCCCCCATGTCTCTGTGGTTATTTGCCTACACTCTTTTGGCACTGGGAAAGCTAGCAGGTCCTGCTTTTCAGGCAGAATCCCACCAGGGAATGAGATGTGAGCCTTCCCAGTGCACAGACCTTTCCAAGCTCATGAGTAACCACTTGTCTCCATAGAGAAGGGTTCAAGGCAAAAGACAGATTCCCACACTCCCACTAATACTTTCCTTCAAATCTATTTTCCTGGAAATGTCTCTTCTCTTTTTAAACTTTACTGATGGGGGTGGGGGGGGGCGCCTGGGTGGCTCAGTCGTTAAGCGTCTGCCTTCGGCTCAGGTCATGATTCCAGGTCCTGGGATCGAGCCCCACATCGGGCTCCCTGCTCGGTGGGAAGCCTGCTTCTCCCTCTCCCGCTTCCACTGCTTGTGTTCCCTCTCTCGCTGTGTCTCTCTCTGTCAAATAAATAAATAAAATCTGTAAAAATAAATAAATAAATAAATAAACTTTACTGATGGGAAAATAATGAAAGGGCCCGCACTTGAACTTTTATAATTTAGTTTCATTGTCTCAAATGGAAGCTTATTTCATAGCAATCCTTGCACCTCCTGTTTAGATAGGGGATAGGGAATTACCTATTAGAGCTATTACCCAAGGTCACCATGCCCTCAGTTGGTGTTTCACATTACTAGCAGCTTTATGTGAGAGTTGTCCATTTAATCACTAGCAATATGGTTGGAGAGTAAGTTGATACAAATCATTCTTGAGGACATGTTGGAAATCTATATTAAAAGCACTGAAATTATGGATAGTCTCTGAATCAACAGTTTCACTTCTAAGAGTTTAAATGATCATGAATTTAAATATAAGGATAGCATTGATTGTAATGTTAAGTTGAAAAAAAAGTTAGACATTTGACAGTAGGGTCTTAGATAAGGTTGATAAGGCCTAAGATATGGTTGATCCATACAGTGGTATGCTGAGCAGCCATTAAAATGCTGACAGAGAAGAATATTTAATAGAGTGGAAGGATGCTCTTGTTGCATTAGGTGAAAAGAACAGATTACCAAACAATATGAACAGTTTTTATAGTATTACCTATTTTTATTTAAAAAACAATCTGTGCATGATATATGTATATATAAAGACCTGAAGTAAATGCACCAGGCTCTCAGTTTTTCTCAATGAAGCACACTCAGCATTTCCAGCTGGATAATACTTTGCTTTGGGGAACTCTCACATTCACTGTAGAAAGTGTCCCAGCCTTAGACATTGCTTGTGAGATGTCAGTAATGCTCCCCAGGCATTACAGCGACCACAGAAAGTCCTCCCACGTTGTCCTTGAGGAAACACTGCAATAGACGATTTCTGGGTCATGGATTACAGTCATTTTATTGTCTCCCCTTGCTTATTTATATTTTTGTCGATTTCCTTTAACAAGTATGTATTAAACTCATAACAATAGCATAATAAATAGTATTTATAATATTCCATTCTATTTGACACTTATGTGACTAAGCATTCTGCTGCTTTCACCACAATTAGAACTTAAAGAGGCTAATTTTCCTTCTTAGTGTCTCAGTTCTGTTTACATTTGTTCAACTAATTAAAAAAAAATCAGCTTCATGGGTACTTAAAAGTACAGTTACACATTTGTCATTCATCCATTCACCTATTTATTCATCAGCTCATCTGGTCCGTATTTGTTGAAGTCATGCTCTGTGTAAGATGCTATTCTAGGCAGCATCAGAAATATAGTGATATTCAAAACCAATTTCTTGTACTGTAGGCATTTAAATCAAACTCTTAATCATGATGAGTATATGTAGGAGTTTCTTAGTCTACTAATGTTATAGACTTTGCTTGAAGATTTCTTCCCCAACCCCTTTGTCTTTCCTTCAAGTTTGAAGTAAGGCTGTCTCTGAGTGAAGTATCATAGCACTAATAGTCTTTTATTATTTCTCAAAAAAAAAAAATCTGGTATAGTCTTGTATTTATTTTTCTTGATCCCAATTATCAAACCAAATTAAAATACTATTTCAGCATTGTCTTTTTGCTATCAAATAATACTGGGTACCACATCCAAATTTCAAGATAAATTTTAACAAAGATTTTTGAGGAGTAATGGGTTGTATTGCCTGAATGAATGTAATACTTTATTCTTTCATTTTTAGCAAGTTTATCTGATCAAATGGGACCTTACAATTTGACTTTGCAAAATTGTAATACAGATCTTTTGGACTCTGGGAAAGCTATCATCATCTTATTTTTACGTATCCTCAAAACTTTGCCTTTCTCGTTTCAGTATGCTTTATCCACAGCATGCCCCAATCCCTAAGCTTGCAAATAACTTTTAATGTTTTTATTAACCTGATAACATATAGAAAGTTGTAAAACTATATTTTTTGGTAGACTTTTTTTTTCTGTAGTTTATTTCTATTGCAATTAGATAAGTCCATCCATAGTGTATAGTTTATTTTATATATGAACAAAGGCCTTGTACCTGGACTGGGAGGGCCTTTATATTCTTTAGTTTTCCCTATAACCTCTGAATATCTCATTAATAGGTACTGCCTTTTAGTCGTAACTAGCAGATCTGATCATCATCTCAAATTCCTAAGGTCACATTTTAAAATGTATTTTTGGACCTAAGAGCTTACTGAAACATAATAAGAATTGACTGATTGATGTAGGTATTCGGAATACATAGAATTCAATTGTAAATAGAAATTTGAAACTAATTTATACCTTTATAAAAAGAAACTGCGAAAGACTGACTTGAGGATGGTAGTAGTTTATGTTATGAGTAGTGGCTTAGTATTGTATATGTGTGTATATACATGAGTGTGAGTGTGGGGTGTGGGTATGTAAAATGAAATTTATGGTAACATTTTCTTTAGAAATCTACTTAATCTTCTCATAGTTCAACCATTTTTTTATATTCTTTTTTTATTATAATTTTTTATTGTTATGTTAATCACCATATATTACATCATTTGTTTTGGTTCAACCATTTTATAAATACATCTACCTTGATCTATCTTTGGAATCTATGAAATGGCCTTTGGCAGTACTTCCTTTAACAAAAGTTGGAAGTTACTAGCTAGATTAGTTCTACAAAATTAGCCAGTGGCTGTTTACTACCTATAGAATCTAGCCCCAGGGCTTAATCTCATTATTCAAGGCCCTATTTTATTTGGCCTCCCTTTCTTTTCAATCACATATTTCTCAATCACTCCACAGAACTCTTCAGTCTAGGCAGACCCCCAGGTGTTTTCAAAATATCTCCCAGTTACCTTACACAATATGTAACTTTATTTTTTTTTAAGATTTTATTTATTTATTTGACAGAGAGAGACACAGCGAGTGAGAGAACACAAGCAGGGGGAGTGGGAGAGGGAGAAGCAGGCTCCCCACTGAGCAGGGATCCCGATGTGGGGCTCGATCCCAGGACCCTGGGATCATGACCTGAGCTGAAGGCACATGCTTAATGACTGAGCCACCCAGGTGCCCCACAATATGTAACTTTAACTCTGCTTTACCTTTGAGAAGGCTTTTATGCCTCCTGTCTGAATTTTATCCAGTCTAAAAAGTCCAGCTCAAGCCTCCAGAACTACAATAGAAGCTTTCTCTAACTGCCGTAATGCATAATAATTTCACCTTTCTTAGCTTTCATAGCATTTGCAGATATACCATTCATATTTGGTTGCTTAGGTGAAAACACTGAAAGAATTCTTGCTTCTTTTTCTGTTACATCTTCCATCCAATTCTTTAGCGATCAGTTCACCTGTATTTCACAATATAATATAATACCATGGCTTCCTTCTCCACTGCCACCTCCTGAGGCCAGCCCTCCATCAGTTTTTCATGTCGACTCCTTCCCTAGCTTCCCAAGTGACCTCCCTGCTTCTACTTACCACAATCCAGTTATTCTGTTCTCCACCAGTCGTAGTTATTCTTTTGAAACAGTAACCAAGTCATCCCTCCCCTGCCGTCACTCATCTAGTGGCTTCCTTTCACACATAGAGTGAAATCCAAATCCTTACTGTGGCTTACAGTGTCCTATCCCTTTTCTCTGGTGCACTGCCCTCCACATACGCTGGCCTTCCAGGCACATTTCCAATACTTACTAAATATATGTGAAAGGAGTTTTATTCATTTAAGTGTAGACGTTTCCTTCTTCTGAAAGCAGAGATAACCGTTATAGTCTTCTTTAAAAAAAACTGACTAACCAGAATTTCTGATCTTAATGTTTTTTTAAAGATTTTATTTATTTATTTGAGAGAGAGAGAGAGACCACAAGCAGGGGGAGTTGGCAGAGGGAGAAGGAAGGAGTCCATGGGGCTCGATCCCAGGACCCTGGGATCATGACCTGAGCTGAAGGCAGACGCTTGACTGACTGAGCCACCCAGGCGCCCCTCTGATCCTAATTTTAAAAAGACAGACAGCAAGAATGTGTAAAATGGCAAAGATCGTTCTCTACTTCAAATTTCCATGTGATTTTTGGTGCATATTAGTGATTTGGCATGCTATGGAATGTGGGCCAATTCTAATAAAATTACTTGTACCTTTCATACTTATCACAAAAGTTCTTGCGTTTTCATACTTGTGTAGCAATTCTACTTGGTTGTACGTGGATACGTGATATTGACTTTTTCCTTAAGAACGAAGCAACCCTTTCACTCATAAGATAAATCTTGGAGATTTAAAAAACTGCTTATCATCATACATTATTCATATTCCATTAAATGTTTTCTTAGTAAATCACATAAATTAGATTGACTGTTGGACAGATGGGCAGAACCACATGCATCCAATATTAGGCAGTTGGTGAGCACACGATGCCAGAAAGAAGATTAGGAATATCAAGGCAGTGAGCTCCCGATTGTTCCTGACTCTCCACTGTGTGTTTTCCTTTGTAAGTAACACCTTCCCCAAAATAACTTTCCCCATTTTATGTCGAAACACACACTCAATGTTTTCTCATGATAATTGATATATAAATAATAAAAGGAAATGTTTAGGCACATGGATAAAGGAATTTTCCCCTCCCTTTGCCTTTTATGCAAGGATGACAGCTATGAAATGTTATGTTTCCTCTGCAAGGAATGTGACAGTGTTCAGCTGCAAGAAGATGAGAGGGAGAGAAGGCTGCACGTCCAGGAATAGCGTGTCATTTGTCACTGCCTGGACTCATCAGCTGTGTGGAACTCCAGGAGGCACTGGCTGAGATACCAGGCTCCTTTATTTATTTCTTCCAGAATACTTCGACAATACAGATTTCATTAGGGACAGAGAAGAACATTAAAAACTAGTTAGTGTTTGTGATGTGGAATAGTCCTCTCTGAATATGGATCAAGATTCAAAAGGAAGGCTTGGTAACTTATTTTATCCGTGGGCTACACTGATTTATCGAGAAAATTCTAATTTCAGGAAGTATTTTGGGGTGTGATAGATCTTTATAACAAATGAGGGCCCATCTAAAACTACAGATAAATTCTGCCTGCTGTAATGTTTGAGCTGGTGGAAACCGTTTTAGTGTGACAGTCCCTTCTCTGTAAGAGGGAATCAATTGATATCCTACAGCAAAATTGCAAGGGCCACTAGATTCACATCCAATGCAATTTTTGCATATATTTGCTCTTTCTTAATTCCAAAATACATCCTTCAGGAGTAAACGTCAGTGCAAATTGTGTGAGCAAAATGGCATGAGGGCCACAGTCCTTTTCTATGTCCTGTCCTCAGACCCCTTGGTAGAGTAAAATTTGAAGAGCCTGAGAATAGCCCACTGTGGCCTTATCCATATTGTCTCACACAGGTAGAATTAATGGCCACAGGGATGGTGATTTTCCTCTTTTCATGTTCAGATAAATTTGGATATTTGCTTGAAGTTAATACTTTCTACCACATTAAAAATTTGGGGGGGAATTGGTTATATAAATCAACATGCCAAATTTCACTGGATTCATCCACTGTATTTTTTTTATTATGTTCTGTTAGTCACCATACATTACATCATTAGTTTTTGATGTAGTGTTCCATGATTCATTGTTTGTGCATAACACCCAGTGCTCCACGCAGAACGTGCCCTCCTTAATACCCATCACCAGGCTAACCCATCCCCCCACCCCCCTCCCCTCTAGAATCCTCAGTTTGTTTCTCAGAGTCCATCATCTCTCATGGTTCGTCTCCCCCTCTGACTTACTCCCCTTCATTTTACCCTTCCTGCTATCTTCTTTTTTTTAGATTTTATTTTTATTTTTTATTTTATTATGTTATGTTAATCACCATACATTCCCTCATTAGTTTTTGATGTAGTGTTCCATGATTCAGTGTTTGTGTATAACACCCAGTGCTCCACGCAGAACGTGCCCTCTTGAATACCCATCACCAGGCTAACCCATCCCCCCACCCCCCTCCCCTCTAGAACCCTCAGTTTGTTTCTCAGAGTCCATCGTCTCTCATGGTTCATCTCCCCCTCCGATTTCCCCCTTCATTTTTCCCTCCCTACTATCTTCTTTTTTTTTTTAACATATGATGTATTATTTGTTTCAGAGGTACAGGTCTGTGATTCAACAGTCTTACATAATTCAGAATGAATATTTTTTATAATTTAAAAGTTGAGTTTTATATGATGAAATTATTCCTTTTTCTGTGATTTAAAATTGAGTGTGTATATATATATATATATATGAAAACACATGTACACTTGAATTGCTAGTTGGCATATCACCCTTTATAGATATTCAGTCAAACATTTTGCAACTTTTTCTTTTGTAGCATGGAGGCAATACTTTTTTTTCCAGGTCCCATGTAATTTCACAGGTCCTTGGTAACAATGGCCCAAAGCACCATGGCTATATGTTAGATTATATTAGATTATATTAGAGTAAAGGCCTTTGAGCAGAGAAGTAAAAAAGTCAGCTTTCTGTGTTTTTTTAAAATTTTTTCTTGTTATGTTAATCACCATACATTCCATCATTAGTTTTTGATGTAGTGTTCCATGATTCATTGTTTGTTCATAACACCCAGTGCTCCATGCAGTACGTGCCCTCCTTAATACCCATCACCAGGCTAACCCATCCCCCCACCCCCCTCCCCTCTAGAACCCTCAGTTTGTTTCTCAGAGTCCACAGTCTCTCATGGTTCCTCTCCCCCTTCATCCATTGTATTTTGAGTGGAATTAATTCAGCCCTAAATTTTCACTTTCATTTATTTTTTAAGATTTTATTTATTTATTTGAGAGAGAGAGAGAGAGCACAAGCGGGGTGAAGGACCGAGGGAGAAGCAGACTCCCCGCTGATCAGGGAGCCCGATGCGGGACTCGATCCCGGGACTCTGGGTTCATGACCTGAGCTAAAGGCAGATGCTTAACCGACTGAGCCACCCAGGCACCCTGTGTTGTTGATTTTAGCCATTCTGACAGGTGTGAGGTGAGATCTCATTGCGGTTTTCGTCTGTGTTTCCCTGATGATCAGTGCTATTGAGCTTCTTTTCATGTATCTGTTGGCCATCTGTATGTCTTCTTTGGAGAAATGCCTGCCCATATCTTCTGCCTATGTTTTATTGGAATATTTGGTTTTGGGGTGTTGAATTGTATCAGTCCTTTATATATTTTGGATACTAACCCTTTATTGGATATGTCATTTGCAAATATCTTCAGTAGGTTGCCCTTTAGTTTTGTGGATTGTTTCCTTCACTGTGCCGAAGCTTATTTTGATGAAATCTTAATACTTTGTTTTTGATTTTCAACTTCGTCTAATGTCAGTTTCTATTAACTTGTCTCTCAGTTCTAAATATTCTTTGCTTCATTTGTTTTCTATGTGTTTCTTTTCAGACTATTGAAAGAAGATTTATTAGGTTATTTTTAGAATTATTCTGTTACTTTAGGGAATGTATTTTAAAATGTTTTAGATGCAATTACCAGTTAATACAACATTGAAGTTTTTCTTGTTAGAGATAAATTGTTTTCTCTATGCCTCACTGGAAGAGAAGTTGGCATGATACTTTTACAATATATGTAGCTGGTATTCACTCTTCTAAGGCGCATTGTTTCTGGGAATACCATTGTTTGATTTCACTCAGGCACATTGAATACAAGCTGATAGAGTCAGTAATTCTTTTAAGGACCTATTACTGCATAAGTCTTAAAACTTGCCATCTTTGATCTGCTCATTTCAGAACATTAATGTGATCTAAGTTAGACACACATTTACATTTTTTTAGTTTTCTTTCTTTTTAAACATGGTATTTTGAATGAAGTTTGAGGTGATCTGCTAAATAGCAACCAATACTGATTCTAACAGCAAAACAATATAATAAGCAACCTTGTAGCAAATATAGAATACAAGTGAGCCCACAACAATTATATTCTTCTGTTTACATCACCAACTCTTTTCACATCTGATGTTCAACTGATGTTCAATGAATTTCTACCTAGTACCATACACTATGGTAAATTTTAAGATATGAGAATGAGTAAGAAATGCTCTCTGATCTTAGGGAAAAGTAATATAGCATCTCTGTATAATAGTTACTCTGACAAATCTCAGTAGAACTAGGAGTAGTTTTCACAGATCTGTTTTAGACTGTAGACACTTAGTTTGATGTCTTTTTCTCCTTATCAGCCTATAATCATTCCAAACCTCTTAACTTCTGGGCAGCCATGAAAATGAGACAGGATACTAAATCTGCCACAAATTTATCTTGATATTCTATTCAGTCTTCCTTGGTATTGAAGGTCATGAAGAGAATGAGGTAGCTGTGTGTGTGTGTGTGTGTGTGTGTGTGTGTATTTCTTTTCTGTTCTTTTCATTTCTTTCTTTTTTTTTCTTCTGTTAATAGAAGAAAAAAAAAACAGCAGTATGAACACAAAGACACTGTCTAAAACTGATTCTTGAGTAAATAGGGATCTTACCCTTAAGAATCTCCATGTAAAGAGATCCTACACCTACCCACTGTCAATAGCTATGGAGTAATCTGTTGTGTGTGGTATAGCTTGAATTCTAGAAAATTGAGTTCTAAAAATGGCCCCTCCAGTTAAGGATATATAATGCAGCCTTTCCCAACTTTCCATAAAAAGTGGAATTACATTAACTTCATTAGCTTTGTTGCCCTGAACAAAGTGCTTCATTATTCAGTTACATTCTCTGTATGAAATGAGAATAATAAAATACACATATCAGAGATGCAATAGAGACTACATGAGATAAATGTGGTCCCAGAACCTGGCACAAAAAAGCTTAATATCTATAGTCTTTGACAATTCTTCCTTAGTATTCTAAAGGAAACTTGTCATACCACATCTACAGCAGTGATCAATTGTAATGTGGTTAGTTGAGTGCTTTCTTGTCGAACCACATCTACAGCAGTGATCAATCGTAATGTGGTTAGTTTAGTGCTTTCTTGCTAAACTGTGAGCTCTTCGGGGTAAGGATATGACCCTATATTTTATGTAGTGTTTTGTGATTTTCAGATTGCTTGCATGGTATCAAATACACAGCATAAATGCATATTGTTATTACAACAGTTTCACGGTAGGATGGGCAGAAAGAAAATATATTTTTTCATTTACAAATGCATTCTCGAGGCTGAAAGAAGTCAAATGAACCAAGGTCTGATGATTGTGAGTGTCTCCGGTGAAACGAACTAAATCCACTGACTCTAAGCTCAGTGCTTGTCCTACGATCCCATTGAAACTATCACATATCCCAGCAATGTTTCCAGTGTTGCAGCACATGATTCTCAGCTATATATTTGTGCGTATCAGAAAAAATGTCCTGCTACTCAAAATTGCTAACAATTAGCAGGAACTGATAGTCATTACTGTTTACCAAATGAAACATTGATATGAATGCAAGAAAGGACAGGGAAGATTTATATCCTAGGTATGTAGTCAGCTTTGCAGTTTGAAATGGACAGGCAAGTAGCCAAGAAAAGATCAGACAACCAAAGGTTCTGCTTTTTAATTGTAGTGATGTGAAAATGTGTTGAAAGCTGACTACACACTTATTAGAATGGCAAAAACCAAAACACTGACAGCGCCTAATGTTGGTGAGGATGTGAAGCAATAGGAACTCCTCTAATTCATTACTGGTGGGAATGCAAAATGGTACAGTCACTTTGGAAGTCACTTTGGCTGTTTCTTACAAGACTAAACATACTCTTACCATGTAATCCAGCAATCACATTCCTCAGTATTTACCCAAAAGAGTTGAAAGCACATCCACATAAAAACTTGCATATAGATGTTTCTAGAAGCTTTATATGCAATTGCCAAAACTTGGGAGAAACTAAGATGTCTTTCAGTTAGTTAATGGATAAACTGTGGTACATTCAGACAGTGGAATATTATTTGGTGATAAAAAGAAATAAGCTATCAAGCCACGAAAGCATGGAGAAAGCTTGAGTTCATATGTCTAAGTGAAAGAAGCCAGTCTGAAAAGTCTACATATTGTATGATATTAACTCTGACATTCTGGAAAAGACAAAACCAGGGAAAGCATGAAAAGATCAGTGGTTGCCAAAGCTTTGTGGGAAGGACAGAGGGATGAATAGGTGGAGTACAAAGCTTGTTTAGGGCAGTGCAACTATTCTTTCTGATACCATAATGGTGGGTGCATGACATACATTTGTAGAACTCATAGAACTCTACAACACAAAGAGTGAGCCTAAAGGTAAACTATGGACTGTAGTTATAATAATGTATTATTATTGGTTCATCAGTTTTAATGAATGTATCATATTAATACAATATGTTAATAATAGGAAAAGTTGGGGGAAGGGGAAAAAAGGAGTATATGGAAATTATCTGTATTTTCTGTACTGTTCTTCTATAAACCTAAAACTTCTCTAGAAAATAAAACCAATTTCAAACCTTATAAAGCCCAGATTAGTTATGGTAACAGTGTAGTAGGAGCCTTATTTCATATGATTTCACCTGTGCAATAGATATAGTTGTGCTTCACTTTGGGTAAGATTCAGTATACAAATTTCTGAATTTAAGGTTTACGGGGAAATTATTTGAATTTCAAAATAATTCTTAATGTTCTTCTCAAGTAATACAAACAGAGCAGTTAATGTTTCATTTAATCACAGAAGATTGATGTATATAGGATATGCCAGGAATGCAATCAGAAACTGGGAGAAGCATGTTATTACTGACAGCTCCCACACAGAACTGTGAGGCACTGTGTGGCATTTTTTCCTTCCTCAAATTTCATTTGGCCACACATTCAACTAATACTTACTGCGGGCTTGGGATCTGGCCCCTCACCAAGTATTGAGAATACTCTCTTTGGCATCAGGGGGATGTAAGGTACAAATACCACTTTCCCCTACAGTCTTACTTTGTTTTTTGTTTGTTTGTTTTTGTTTTGTTTTGTTTGGACCTCAAACAAATAAGCTCATAAATTCTTCTGAGGATAAAGCCTACATTTTAGTCAACTTTGTAAACTCCATAGTATCTAGTACAGTGTCTTCAAAAACAGTAGGCTCCAAGAATTTGTTGACTCATTGAATGAGTGCATGACTAAATTAACAAACAGACATCTCCATATACTTTCCTACTTCTTTATAAGGTGTGACTATAAAAACTGAAACAGTCTCACTTCTTATAATCTCAATATTTTCTTCTTGGGAAGAGTTCCAAGAACTATTCTACCTGGTTGCTGCTCTTCATTGTAAGTTTGTATCTCTATTTCACATGAGAGCAACAGGGTAAGAAAGCGCATTTAGTGATCTTTTGTATTCATAGCTAACTTTAATTGATCAAATCAAAGCGTAAGAGGTAATATCGGTATCAGTCAGTGACTATTACAAGGCTGCCTGCACAAAACATGGCAACGATTGGGGCTAAAATGGAGGAAACTCCTCAATGACTATTTGGTGTTTTTCTTTTCTATAAATATTTTGATCTGAACTCACCTTGTATCAGTTATAATTCCTGCAGAAACAGATGGTACACACAAATTAGGTAATTTGTGGAGACTTTCATAAAGTGAGTAATCATGAAGGGTTGGATAGAATTAGGATGTAATGTAGTACTTCAGGATAGTAACAGTGTGCACCATTATACCCACTAGGCCTAAATGAGCAGAGGCAGAAGAGAAGTTACAGATTCTGAGGCAGTAGGCAGCGGGGAGAGGAGAGGTGTATGTGTGTGTGGAGAGAGAGAGAGAGAGAATATCAGAGTAAGAGAGAAAGAACGGGAGAAAACACATGAACAAACAGAGGTTGTTTAAAGATAGCTGCCTGACAGGAGCTGTGGTCTGTGGAGTGACCCAGCTTGCCCGCGCTGACCTGGCAGGGAATGGATGTTTGGGAAACAAACAACCTGGTCTTCCTTTCCTCCCTCCATTTGGTTTTCTGGTGCTCCCATTGGCCAAACACATAGGGTAATGGAATTACCAAAGGAGTACATTGCTGTAACCTTCTGGTTCTCAACGCTGGGACAGGGAGGCGGCAATTTTGTTTGCAGGGACATTTTTGTTTGTCACAACTCTGGGAGGAAAGGGAGAGGTGCTAATGGCTTCCAGTGGGTAAAAGCCAGGCATTTTGCTAAACTTCCTCCAATAACAAAGAAGTATCTAATTCAAAATATCACTAGTGCCAAGTGTGAGAAACCCTGATGTAGTTCATATACGTTATCTTCCCAGAGCAAGAGTAGAGTGGAGAGAGTTTGTAAGGAGGAAGAAGGAAGAAACCAGCATACTTCACAAAAGAAACCAATAAAAATAGCAAACATGAGAAGAGATAGCACTAAAAACATAGAAGTGTCAAAAATATGACTGTAGTCTTTTATGGAATTTATTAAAATTTATACTGGAGCTCATGATATTTAGCAAGCCAGGTTTATCTTTAGAGAAATAAAAATCCTTCTGAGATTTATACAAGGATTGATTAATAAAGGGCACACACAATACTCAGATTATAGTCAGTCATGTTATGCAAATCACAGACAAGAGCATAATAGAACAAAGAATTTCATGACTACATAGTGAATCCTCTCGCTTTCATTTAGGTGCTGTGAAAGGCTATGGTATCCATAGTAATACAGCCACGTAAGATAGTAAACTTGACATTTATGCAGCTATATATGTTGCCCACACCGATATCCATGGCTTTTCTATCTAGTTGACATTTGATTCTTTTTTTTTTAAAGATTTTATTTATTTATTTGACAGAGAGAGAGATAGCGAGAGCAGGAACACAAGCAGGGGGAGTGGGAGAGGGAGAAACAGTCTTCCCACTGAGCAGGGAGCCCGATGCGGGGCTCGATCCCAGGATCCTGGGATCATGACCTGAGCCGAAGGCAGATGCTTAATGACTGAGCCACCCAGGCATCCTGACATTTGATTCTTTTATTCATCTCTAGTTTATTTCCTAGAGCACTCTCTACAGAAACTGTTTCTCATATTTTTGTAACTTGAAGTTATAGATTCCTGACTCATTCTCCGAGTTTTGCTTTTTCCTTAGCAATGTTATATATTCTCATGAGTATTTATTCTTTTTTACATTTCTAGTAGGCCCTTTCCTAATATATACTCTCATATTTCTCTTTGTGCAGTGCACGTTTTTAGACATCATGTCATCACTTTGATCTCAGCAGGCCTAAAGTTGGGTTAATCTTTTTCCTAAGTAGGAGCACTTCCATATCAGTTATCACAAAAGACACCAGTATTTTCTCTGTGACCTATAGTACAAATCTTGGGTATATTCACAATCTTCTCTTTTTCACGTCTGACCATAATATCATTCTAGGATCCTTATTTATTTCATTCATTCTTCCAATCTCTCTTTCATCTCCTCCATTATGGTTTGGCTAGAACTCTCATTAACTTATGCCTACATTAGTGTGTAGGCTCTCATTTCATCTATCTGTGGCTTACCTTGTCCTCCCAGTAAAAAAGTTTTTTTAAAGATTTTATTTATTTATTTGACAGAGAGAGACACAGCGAGAGAGGGAACACAAGCAGGGGGAGTGGGAGAGGGAGAAGCAGGCTTCTCACGGAGGAGGGAGCCCGATGCGGGGCTCGATCCCAGGACCCTGGGACCATGACCTGAGCCAAAGGCAGACGCTTAACGACTGAGCCACCCAGGCGCCCCCTCCCAGTAAATTTTTAACTGCTGTCTGTACTGCCTCACACATCATTTCCCATTCAAACATATTTAACTGACTCTTCATTCATTAGAAGCAAAAGGTTGTCACCAGATATTTTAGTGTTCACATTTTTTTGTTCCAATATTATGTCTTTTGTCATTTGTTTATTCATACATTTAAGAGTTGGCTAACATTTGAACATCCAGGAAATTTAATACCTACCATATATGAAGTCTCTAATGCTAGTTCATTCATTGTTACTAGAATGTATCGGGCTTTTTCTATGTTCATGTATGTCTATATATTTTATGCCAAAAACCTTTTCTTAAATCTCAAATATCTCAGGCACATACTTTTGCCCAAGATCATAAAAATCCCTGCCATAAATTTTTATACAACCTGTTGCCTACATTACTCCTGTTGAACTTGTCAGACATACCTGTTTCATGTCAATTATCTTTTCAGTACAAAATCTTTTTCCATATCTTCATTGTAATTACTTTAGTGTTGGACTGTGATTTTTTTTCCTCTTAGTTTCCCTAATAGCTAATACAATTTCTTGCATAGAATAGGTGCTCAGTAACTGTTTCCTGTTGATCTCTCTGGCTGCACTGTCCACTATGATAGGCACTAGACTCATGTTGCTATTAAGCCCTTGAAATGTAGCTAGCCTGTATTGAGATGTGGTATCAAATATACAAGGGATTTCAAGAATTTAGCATAAAAAAAGAACAAAACTTCCTAATAGTTTATACATGTGGATATTTTGAATGTTATATTACATAAAATATAAAATTCAGCTGTTACTTTTTGCTTTTCTCATGTGACAGCTAGAAGAGTTTAAATTACATATGTGACTCACGTAATAATTGTATTGGAAAGTGCTCTAAGCAATAATGTGCATGAGTATTTAATGTGCACTATAAGCAATGTGATCAGATAAAGTATTTCATATTCTTTGATGGTACATTATTCTTGACATTGATTTTTTTATGTATATGTGTACAGTTTAACATTGGTAATTGGAGAGGGCAGGATGACACTAGGTTTTCATCTTTTGACTAACTTACAAAGCTGTATGTGAGGAGCCAAGGTATCTGATTACTCAAGTAATTTGTATTCACTTGCAGAATTCCAAGGATGTTTATGCACCTTCATATTGCTTTTAACTTGCTGTCTCAGAACTTTCCTTAAAATCAGTATGTGGTATTCATACTTATTCCTGTTTTCTGTGATTACCTTTTGATATCACTGTGATTTCCAGGAATATTTTGGGTTGTGTACTACGTGTTGCACAATTTGATTAATTGCACAATTTGTACTACACATATTCAGTGCTCATTATTCTAATGTTTCAAACCCCTGGGGTGTTTATTTGAGTTTCATACAGCATGTGTCCTAGCTTTTGCTGTTTTTAACCTAAATATTTAATATTTTGATTAAGCATTATGGAATTTCTAAATACTCAGCAAAAATAACTGTCCTTCCCACAATGAGCTATACAGTGCAGTGGCTCAGAGCACTGGATCTAGAGTCAAAACCTCTGCTGCCTGCTTTTGCTAAGGTATATACCTGCCGTGGTACTGTTTCTTCATCTGTAGAGTGATAATAACAACAATAAATTCCAGAGTGTTGCTATAAGGATTAAATGAGATTAAGCACTTAGAATATAAATGATGCATAGTAAACTCTCAAAGAATGTTAGGTATTACTATTGGTATTTCAATCCTTTAAAAATCTTAGCTTCTTCTCTATCAGTAAAGCTAAAGTTACTATTTCATATAAAACTTGTAGATAAATAATGAAAGTTTACCAAGTGGTTACATATTTTCTATTTTCCAAACATTGATTTAGAATATAATAGAATATAATAGGAAAAATATAATTTAAAATCTGACCTTATATTTAGAGGCTGTCAAATTATTTACAAGAAATTTCAGGTGAAGTTGCACAAGGTAAAATTATACTTTGTAAAATTTTCTTATAGCATCCTAAATCTGTCTGTCAGTGTTCACAAGGACTCCATCAAGCACTTTGGCATTATTATTATGATTATTACAAAACTTTTTGCTTACTTTCATTACTCAAACCAATTAAGTAAGCATATATGATTATAACTTTTTTAACCTAAAAGTCTAAAAAGAAAAACAGAAATTGAAATACCCAGGAGAACCATATGTTGGAAATGTATTGAGTTTTGTCCTTTTAAAAATTTTTGCTTGAAAATCTTACCAATCCCTGCAGTATGTGTAGTGTACATTTTTAATTCTTTCTTAACCAAATTGGTATAGTGAAAAAAGGTAAGAATTTATATATATATATATATATATATATATATATATATATATATATATATATATATTACCCTTTATAAAAATTGCATTACAGAAGAAAAGGGAGTGCTCACCTGCCAGAGGCTGAGAATCTCTATACCTGCTATAACATAATAAACACTTACAGGACACTCCACTTAAAATAAGAATAATAGGCATTCTTTTCAAGTGTACACAGAACATTGCCCAAGAGTGATCACATTCTAGACCATAAAACAATTTTCAATTTATTTAATAGGACTGAAATCATACAAACTATTTTTTTCTGACCACCACAGAAATAAACTAGACATCAATAACACAAGGATGTGTGGAAAGTTCCAAAAATATTTAGAAATTAAACAGTGAGCTTTTTAATAATGAATGGCTCAGAGAAGAAAGCATAAGGGACATTAGAAATTATTTTTAACTGGATAAAAATGAAAAAAAACAGTAGTAGAATGCAACCAAAGCAATACTTAGAGGAAATCTGTAGCTTTAAATCCTTATATTAGAAAAGAAGAATGGTCCAAAATTATTGGTCTAAACTTTTATCTATTTTAATAAGATAGAAAAATAAGGAAAAAAATTAAAGCTAAGTTAGGTAAAATGAAATAATAGCAATAAAAGCAGAGATTAATGTAATAGAAAACAAAATATAACTAGAGAAAGGTTTAAAAAGCCAAAAATTGGTTCTTTGAAAATATCAAAAGAAGTGATGGACCTCTGGTTGACTGGTTAAAGAGAGAGAGAGCGAGAGAGCGCATATTACCAATGTTAGAAATTAAAGAATGCATATTTCTGCAGATCCTACAGACATTAAAAGGATAATAATGGAATAGCTTGAGCAACTTCATGCATATAAATTTCAATATCTTAGATACCATGGACAAGTTATTTTGAAAATATAACATCACAACGATATAAAGTGAAATAGAAAATCTAATCTTTATCTGTTGAAGAGTATCAGAGGGGAGAGGGGTGGGGAATGGGTGAAATAGGTAAAGAGAATTAAGAGTACACTTATCTAGATGAACAGAGTACTATATAGAAATGAATCATTATACTGTACACCTGAAACTAATATAACACTATATTAGTTAAATAATAGTATGTTATTTAAACCTTAACTGAAAAAAAAAAGAATAGACATATAGATCAGTGGAGTATTATAGTAAATCCAGATATAGCTCCATTTGTATATGGCCAATTTATTTTTTAACAGAGATATAATTCACTGGGAAAAAGAAAGCCTTTTCAATAGCCAGTGCTAGAACAACTAGATATCCATACGGGGTGGGGGGAGGAGAGCCTCCATCTTTTCCTCATACCATATGCAAAAATTAACTGTGTGGATCACAGACTATATATATATATATATATATATATATATATATATATATATAATCAAAATTTGTGGTATATTCATACAGTGGAATACTACATGGTACTAGAAATGGAATGAACTCTGGTAACCTCAACAACATGGATGAATCTCAAAAATATGCTGAGTGAGGAGTGCCTGGGTGGTTCAGTCAGTTAAGCATCTGCCTTTGGCTCGGGTTATGATCCTGGTGTCCTGGGATCGAGCCCAGCGTCTGTGTCGCTCTCCCTCCTCAAAGGGGAGTCTGCTTCTCCCTCTGCCCCTTCCTCTTCCTTGTTCTCTTTCTTTCTGTCTCTGTCTCCCAAATAAATAAAATCTTTAAAAAATATATGCTGAGTGAAAGAATCTGGCAGAAATGAGTACACACTATAATTCTAGAACACACAAATCTCATTTCCAGCGACAAAAAGTAGATCACTGGATGCTGGGGGCAGAGGTGAGTATCAATTCAGTCATCCAGGAAGCAGATGCCAAGATGGTGTTAGAATTACAAGAAATTTATTGGGGGGCCATATCTGTGAAAGGTAGAAAGAAAATGGGAGGAAAGTAGGCCCAGAAAGTCTGGGACCACAGTGCAGTTTTGCTGTCTGTGGAAAGGGAGGCAGAAGGAAGAATTGGGTAGGAAGACATCAGGCTGCAGTGCAGCTCTGAAGAGGTCTTGGCTTCCAACAGTGGCTCTGGTACAAAGATTGCTGGTTCAGTCGTGCACTGGGCAGAAACCTTCAGGCATTAGTTTCTGTGCTGTTCTCAGTCATGGGCAGAAGGCTGCCTTGGTTCATACGCTGGTGTGGGTCCCCTCGCTGCTGCAGTAGGAGACTGATAGCACACCCTGTCGCTCTTTGGCTTTCGAACAGGGATCCAAGAGGTGTACCTTCTACCACACTGGGCCAGGGCGGGGGTGGGGAGAGGAGATTAACTACAAAAAGTTACAAAAGAAATTTGGGGGAGATAATAAGAATATGTAATTTCTTGATTGTTGTAATGGTTATCTGGAATTATTAATACATCAAAACTCTAGAAATATACACTTAAACTGTGTGTATATTATTGTAGGCAAATTATACCTCAATATAGTTGACTATTTTTAAGTTATCGACTTTCCTTTATATGTAAGAACAAATCCAAGAGCAACCTTCCCTCCAAAAATTGATTGCCTAATGACCAGCCCAGCAGAAGTTACCTTGTGGAGGACAAATGAAATGTGACATTGAGTAAGCCGGGGTGGGGAGGGGTGGACCTGTCTTAAGTTAGCAAACTTCAAAATATCTGCTACTAGCATACATTTTGAAAACACTGCAGTATCTTCCCAGTATACCATTTTGGCTCTAGGGATGCCTGGGTGGCTCAGTCAGTTAAGCGTCTGCCTTCAGCTCAACTCATGATCCCAGGGTCCTGGGACTGAGTCCCACATCGGGCTCCTTGCTCAGCAGGGAGCCTGCTTCTCCCTCTGACTGCCACTCCCCCTGCTTATGCTCTCTCTCTCTCTGACAAATAAATAAAATCTTAAATAAATAAATAAATAAATAAAATTTTAGCTCTTTAAAGGGGTTAGATTATTTGTCCAGGGAAATAAAACCTTGAAGATCTATTAAGGGGTCTAGAGAAGTAAAATATGAAGGCTCTCTTTGCTAGACAAGATATTTAACCTTCAGAACCTGTGGGATGAGGTTGTGTTAATTACACAAGGGTGCTTGCCTATCACTGGTCAGATGATGATTTGATCTTCTTTCCCCTCAGCTTGTTCTTACTCCCATAACCTGCTGTTTCAGTTTTGTTTTGTTTTGTTTTGTTTTCATCTCTTCCTCTCGCTCACCTACTTCCCTCACTTGCAGTCGGTCATAAAGTCTGTGATTTTACTTTCTATATACAGTATTTCTAGAATTCATCTCAGGACTTCAAAATCTCTTTGGTAGATGGTTGTAATTATCTCCAACTCATCTCTTTCTGTCACTGCAACCATCCAAATTCATGTCTCATAACTCAGAGTTGTCCCCTGCTTCACACCCATGGACAGCTCTCCTTCAGATTTGGACAGGCTCCCAGGTATTGACCTGGGAGACCCTCCGTGTGCCAACTCAGGCTTTCTCTCTCACCTCATCTGTTACCTCTGCTGCCCCACGTTTTCCCGTCTGCTTGTCTGGTGCTCTCCCAGCATGTTCTGTGTATCTTTTCAGAGTTTCCTGGCTGATGGTACATGGTAACTTTGTTAAATAATGTATTTCCAAAATTTGATAAGAAACTTCCTAAAGGCTAGGATCGATCGTGTTCTCATTCTTATAAAGTCCTCAGCATTTTACCAAGTCCTTAAATATAGAAGAGCCCCAAATGAAATAAATCAGTTGTTATTCAGCAGATTACTTCTTCTCTTTTGCTTTACATATTTTTAATTAAAAGTGAAAGTTATGATGTTTTTTATTATGCAGAATACATAATCTGAGTTTGACATAAATTTTAGGAAAACTAGAGATATTACTTCCTAAAAGTTTCTTTTTATAATCTTCCTGAGTATTTTTCCATAAGATGCCAAAAAATAGGGAAAAAATTGAGTTTCAATATCTTTCCATGAAGTGCTATTATGACGACTCAGGAGCTATTTGAACTCTTATCACATTTAATAGGCAGACTCCTAACCTAGATTTTTCTATTCTTTTTTTTTTTTTTAAGAGTTATCCATTTATTTTAGAGAAACAAAGAGAGAGAACTGGGGGGGAGGGGAGGGGCAGAGGAAGGGAATATTCAAGCAGACTCGTTCCTGGGTGCAAAGCCCAACACAGGGTTGGATCCCATGAGCCATGAGATCATGACCTGAGCCGAAACCAAGAGTCAGATGTTCAACCACACAACAGACTGAGCCATCCAGGCACCCCTAGATTTTTCTATTCTAATATAGATTGTTTCATTGGAATACCATACAAAGGCTTCCAAACTGGAACTTTTTTCTGGGGTAGAAGGTTTATTTTCTTCTCTTAGAATATTGAAGGAGAGGACTTAATTTTTCCAGTTAATTCCTCCCTATATACTTGAACCAAATTTAGTTGTCAGTCTTCCATCTAGAAAAAAACAAACAAACAAACAAACATTACCCTGACCTGTGTTCTATGTCATGTGAAGTGAACAACTGCTTTTTATCTTTGATGATTAAGTAGCTCAGAGTATTTTTTAGCACTCTGACAATAGAAGTAGGAATAGTATATCTGTTGCATGATGTGGTGATATTTTTAGCTATAATAGTGTATTGCAGTTGTAATTGATACAGTTCCATGGGAACATGTATTGTGGCTTTTTAACAGTTGTTAAGTTCACTATTTATAGGTCAGAGAATCCCCAAATGATAATCATGTGGTAAACAAGGTCTAGATTGTAATGAGATAAGAACTAAAATAGCTTTAAGTTTATTATGTCCAAAATAAATAGAGGAAAAGTACGATAAAGTGCTCCTGACTTTTATTTCTTTCTTCACAAGTTCTTCTCATAACCAAGTAAAAAATACTTCATTTTATTTAAAAAAATACACAAAATGTGGATCTACATGGGATAAAAATATCGGAATCAGGATGGTTTCTTCTCCCTCATTCTCCAGAACATCCAGGCTACTGACTTGGCTTTGCCTAGTTTTTTCTTTACCTCCACCACCACAAATATCAATTCATGTCTTCAAAATTTTTCATCTGGCCTGTAATAATAAATTTCTAATTGCTTTCTGTCACTATAACACATTCCTGCTACATCAGTATACTATGTTATATTAGTCACACACTATAACCTCAAAGTAAGAGCCTGTCCTAACAGACTGAGACTTGGAACATCTGTTACATTGATGGATAGTCTTCAGGACCTCTGAAGGGGGGCCTTTGGGCATTTATGCAGAATACCATGAGTAGGGTAGGTATGCACAATTTGAGGGAAGTGTTCATGTCTATCAGGTTTTAATAGGCTTAAACAATACATAAAACATTAAGAACTCTTACAGTATGGAGAATTCAAAACTTCTTCCCATCATCACTCTCTATCCCATTTTGAGTTCTACAAAAGAATCTGTAAGAACACACACAGAACCATCATAATAGTGGGCACAGCTTTAAGTGGTAGAATAAAAGGCCCCTAAGGTTCTTTTCCTACACACAACTAAAATTAATTCAACAAGGATTTCTTCAGCTCCTACCAGTTGCTATTCTAGGCACCGGAGATATACAGATGAAGCATGCAAGATTCTGCCTTCATGGGACAGTTAATAAATGAGTAAAGAAAAAATAATTTGGATAGGTGTAGGTGCTATAAAGCCTGTTATTTTATTTTCTTTATTTTAGAGAGAGGGAGAGAGGGAGAGAGAGAAAGAGCGTATGAGTGGTGGGGAGGGGCAGAGAGAGAGGGAGAGAATCTCAAGCAGACTCTGTGCTGAGCTTGGAGCTGATGTGGGGCTTGATCTCAGGACTCTGAGATCATGACCTGAGCCAAAACCAAGAGTTGGATGCTTAACCAACTGAGCCACCAGGTGCCCCAAAAGCATGTTATTTTAATTAATAATAATAATAATAGTAATAATAATACCATTTGTTTATACTATGTGCCAAGTAATATGCTACTTGGTATTCATAAACATGACCTCAATTAATCCTGAAGATAATATCTTGGTATTAATACCCTCGGTTTTCATATAGGGAAACTGAGTTTTAAAATTTTTATCTTCCTCCAAATAATATAGTTATTAAGTGACAGAACAAAAATTTTGGTTTTCATTCATTAACCCAAGTTGACCAAGGGTTTATCATACGTCCAGCATCGTTCTAAGACACTAGGATATAGCTATGAAGAGAACAAACAAAATGTCCTGCCCACAAGGAATTAACACTTTTACAGCAGTTAGGCAAACAATAAACAAAAAAGTAAGTATAAGATACATGCTGTTGGATCATGATAAGAGCTATGAATGGCCTTAAGCTAGGAATGGCAGGGAAACATTCTCCCTTAGAAGTTCCAGAAGTAAACCACACCCTGCCAACACTTGATTTGAACCCAGTGAGACCCCTGTAAGACTTCTAACCTATAGAACTCTAAGGAATTTAGGGTGAATTTGTGTGGTTTTAAGCTACCAAATTTGCGGTACTTTATTTAACAGCCACGATAGAATAATACTATGTCAAAATAGTTATATCATAGAACAATAAAGTGCAAATGTGACAAATAATACCATGGCATTATTGTTAATGCTGAAGAAGAGAATGGACTTAAACCTCTAAGGACAGTGTTTGACATAAAATATTGCATGCTATAGTATTATCATCATTATCAAAACTTAGGGGCTTAAAACACATAGCATACATGTAAGGAGATACAAGATTTTCTTGCTGAAGTAGAGGTTAGAATAGAATATATCCTGGTAGATAACAGCTATCAAATAGAGGAAACTGAATGTTTTATTGGTTTAAATTTAATTTTAGAGGATTTTGAGAACAAAATGCAAGCTACAGGATAGATTAGTCTCTGCTACAGTATGTGTAAAAATGACATGATGGAAGTATTGAGAGACTAGATTGACATATTTGATATACTTGTGACAAAGTCATGACCAGGGAGTTAGCACGGGAATAAATAACTACCAGAAGTAAACCAAGGAGACTGTGTTAATATGGGGGAGTGTAGACAGAATGATTCTCTGGCCAGATGTTGAGCTATTGTGAAGGAATTTTTGTACATACTGCATCACTGGGTTTCACCAGGGAGAAATTGAACAAGATGGGCTTAATAGCCCAGTTCTACCACTAGCTTATGGTTTAGGCAAGTCACTTAGACTCATCTACCCTGTTTCTATTTGTAAATATGAGGATGTTTGTTACAGGATCTCTAAGGCTCTTTCTCAGCTGTGAAATTGTATAACTTTCCATTGCCTCCGCAGTGGACATTTACTGTTAAATTGCAAATGTTCTAAATGTACCCAGTGTCAGGAACATTCACTTAAAAAATAAAAAATAAGCATCCTAGAAATAATGTTATTTTCTGTATGTCTTTATTTCCCTTCAGAAGTGTCCAGGACACAAACCATTCAGAGGTGAGAAAATGTCATGATGTTATTAGTACAAGTTGGAAAGGTTTGCTTTTCTGAAGCTAGATTTTTTCATTTTTTGAGTGCTTTTCATTTTTCCAAATGAAAGCAATTTGGAAGGGTCAATATCTCTGTATGAAGGTAGCCAGGTCAAAATTACTTGTTTGCAAGACATTTTTACCCCCTAGAAACCATTGCCATATAGCATAGGAGCAAGCAATTTGATAGTAGGTATATTTACAAAATGCTGGAAAATTATAATCAGCAGGATTTTGAAGCAATGGTATATCATTACTTTTGAAAGTGTTTGGGGTTAAAAACACGTCACCAGACTAGGTGATGATGATGGGGGAGGATAGCAAGGGGAGGAGATTTATATTGTGTTTTCTTTGTGGACAGAGAAACACATTCTTCATTTTTGTCAGACTAGTAAATCACAGCTGTGCAGAATTTTTTAATGTATTCTTTTGAGACAAGCAAAAAGCCACCAAAGGAAATCAACGCCTTATTCTCACATCCAGAGAACAAGATGAGAAACATATCTATCAGTGACTTTGGTTTTGACTTGTGGAATAACTCCTCTTAAGAAAAACAAATTAATTCAATGACTATCTACTTAATCTTTGACCTTTATTTTATAAGAGATTTTTCTATATGACATGCTGAGCTGTCTCAATTATATCAGTGTGTCCCCTGAGAGAGATAAGAAAGGACCACAAATATATCGCACATTATCTTTAATAGCCATTATATACCAAACCATTACTTAGATTTGTATAGTACAAACAGTATTTGTTAATATCAGAAAGCATTCTATAAAATAATGAATCAAAGCAGTTAGAAATATTGAATAGTAACTATTATTTTGTACTAGTTTGTGATGTTCCAATTATCAATGTTAAATTGAGACCTGATGAATATGGGTGTGTGTGTGTGTGTGTGTGTGTGTGTACACATATACAGTGGAGGTGATTTCCCAGAGGCCAGAATTCAATTACCCACATAGGTTGCTGCTGGAATTGTCCTTCCTTCCTCCTGTTGTATTTAGCCATTGTTTGCGCCTCTTCCCTCTCTTTTTTCCACCATCGCTTGTCATCAAAGACATGGTCCTCTCCCTGCCAAATGCAACTAGAGACCTAGGGCACAGAGATTTAGGTAGCAATCATCACCTTCCAAGAATGAAACCATGAGTTCTGCACAAGTTTACTCATGAAGACTCAGTCCCTTTTTGCAGCACCCCAAAGACCACTTTCCCCTGCCTAGAGCCTCAAGACTAGTTACCTTACTATTGAGAACTAGGAAAACTTACTGCTGAGAACTAAGATAATGAGTACAATTAGAACAGGTAGAGAAACCTGGATATTGAGAATGGACTTTTAGTATTTCTTGGTTAGATAGGTAGTACTGATAATGTAGTTACAATTTCATGACATAGTAAGACAGACTGTTATGGACTTGTTTTGGGAAATAAAAAATATCCTTAATGTAATTTCTGTGGTGGAAATAAGGTCATTGTTTCAGCAAATGGCTTACAAACACAGTTTTGGAGGAGACACATTTATAATTGAGGAGACAGTGCCCTAGGCAACAATGTTCTCTTCCTGTTAAAATCATGTCATAATTAGTTTTCTTATATACCATCACATGTATTGGTTCCTTTCAGCCCAATTTAGTTGTAGTACTGCAGATGTTACTTTTCTATTAATTTATCAAAGTACTTCATAAAATTTTATATGTAGTATATTAACCATGAGATTTTTATAAGATTATTCAGCATAATGAATAGATGCTGAAATTATATAAAATCTAAATTATTGTTACATTAAATAAAACACTGCTAATCAGCCCTGTCTTTATTCATTTGAGATAATTTTTGGCATTCATTGTGAATATTCAAGGAAGGGAATATATTTTTAACAGGAATCTTACATACCTCCTACATGGAAATGAAGCATTTACTGAAAACAACTATGAGACAAAATGTTTCTGAACATGTACTACACGATTCCTATAACCTTTTCTCTTTTGTAATGATATTTGCTTTTACCAAAAAAAAAAATCATGTTGGCTTACAATATATTCTAAAAGTAAGCAGTGTTTTGGTTTTGATAAAAAAATAAAGACATAAGAAGTTTAAGCACACATAGTAAGGTCTTCTTTTTAATTTGAGTTATGCCACTGGACAATCGAAAAGAATGTTCATTGTTCTCATGTGGCCCTTGACTTTCTCAAGTCTCAGAAGATATTTTATAAGCAAGGGAATAAGAGAAGAAAGATTTTGATTTCAATCTGAATAAAAAATTCAGTTTTATGTGCTTGATCCTGCTATTTAGGAAGGTAGCTGGTCTTCAAAGATAATTATAAATCTAGGTATCCAGCTCTGATTTCTCAGACCTTTCAGATACCCTTTTCAATTCAGACAGAAATTTGAGAAAAATATAAGTGCTCATATTAGGTAGACTCTGGGGATGTTTTTACTATTAACTTTTTAAAAATGTTGCTTGCCAACGTTTTCTTTCATGTAGCACTGTATTAAAAATGAATTAATTCATCCATCTTCCTTTGTTCTTCCTGTTTTTCCTTCCTTTTCTTCCTTTCTTCCCTTGGTATGGAGACATGCAAACGTGGGTGCCTGAGGTCTGAGCAAGCTTGAGGAAGGAGGTTGTCAGACAGAGGTCAGCTGCAGTGTGGCCAGAGCCAAAGAAAGAAGTGGGAGAGGGAAAGGAGGGGTGTAGAGAGGGTTGTTGAAAAAGGTAGCCAGAGTGGTTATAATATTTGTCACACTGGACAAATAATTGAACAAACAATAAGTACACATACTCTAGCTTGGATGGTAGTGTTGTATCAGTGTTGACTTACTGGTTGCAAGAGTTGTATAATGTCAGTTATATTATGTCTTTTTGTTTGGGGGAGGTACTTATTGGAGTATTTAGGTTAATGCATTATTGTGCAGGAAAAAATAGATTTTTATGTCAGGGGAAAATCTCTATTGCATGCCATGCATAAATATAGATATAGATGTGCATATGCATCTACATATACATATGATGCATATACATAGGTATGCATCCATATGATGGGCAGGGAGAGCAAACGACGGTAAAATGCTAATAATTATGGATTCCAGATGAAAGGGATACTGAGATTTTTGTACAGTTTTGATACTTTTCTGTAGGTTTGAATATATTTTGAGTTTTTAAAAATGAATTTGTTTTAAAGATGAATTTGTTCTTAAAAAAACAAACAAAAAAGAATTAATTCAGCAAATACCTACTGAACATCTATGTATTTAAAAACCATAAGATGAATTTCTATAAAATTACTCAAAAACAATGCAAGTTTATTTCTCATTCACATAGATCTGTGGTATAGATTTTGGGCTAGTGGGTGAGTTTCCTCCATGGAGTAATTGAGGGACCCAAACAATTACCATTTTATAGCCTCACCATCCTCTAGGGGGACATATGTGTTCCCAGTTTGAAGTAACATACATTATTTCCTCTCTTCTTCCATTGGATATTGGCCACAATTAATTCCAGATAGACTGGAAAATGCAGTATATAGCTACATGTCCTGACAAAGAAGAGGAAACAGATTTTGGTGGACGGCTAGCAAACTCTGACATAGACTGTTATTAAGCATTGTTTGTGGATAGATGCTAACTAGAAGAAGATATTTTTCCCTTCAGCAAACATATATTGAACACATTTTCTTTGGTGGAACGAGCTAAGTGATGGGAATGTTCAAATTTTATAAGCAGACATAGTCACTTCTGTCAGTGAGATCGGAAAGGATATGTGTAATATAATCATACCTACATAGGGCTTGTGTCACTTAAGTAAAATGAATATTCATGAGTACAATTTTTAGCAGTAAGTTACTGTGGGATGGTTAAAAGTCATCTTTGAATGTTATTATGTTAAGGAGGAGATGTTTTGGGTTTGGAAGTTAATGATTATAGTTAAAAACAGTTCTTAATTTTTTTAGTCTTTTCTAGGTTTAAACATATTTATACCTGCTAACATTCAGAGGGTAGAGACTGTGTTTTTACAATCATGACAAGAATACAACATGTTAGTCATGCACGTGCCACATTTTTTATAAACAACTAAATCATGTTGACTGCTTTGGACTGAATTGACCATTAAGAGTGATCTGGTTAAGTGTGCAGACATGGCCAAAATGCGGAGAACCCATCTGTGTTGCAAGTTTCCTTTCCCACTCTTTTCTAAATGCTCCTTAAATTTTTGTTGGTGAATGTACTTTGTAGATCAGACACCCTCTTGGCTAGATCATCACTTTTATAACAAATCTATACGCTGTTCTCGCTGAAATATTTTTAGACATTGCCCTACTGGGAGTTTTTTCAAGTAATTAATATACAGCTTTTGTACCAGCTTGAACTTGGCTTCTTGGAAATAATTCACTCTTAGCAGAATCTAGTTCCTGAAGAACACTGAAAGCTTCTGTAGATGTTGGCTCAGAACTTTCTCTTATTTATTATCTCTGAGTTATCTCTTCTCTGTCATTTCTCTGATTTTCCTAAAGGAATCCAAAGTATTATTTTGGAAAGCAAAATTTATTTATAAAGAAAAATCAGGTGAAGTATTGACTTTGACTTATCTCTAACCTTCTAATAAACTTAATTTTTTTAAAGATTTTATTTATTTATTTGACAGAGAGAGAGAGAGCGCGAGAGCAGGAACACAAGCAGGGGGAGTGGGGGAGGGAGAAGCAGGCTTCCCGCGGAGCAGGGAGTCCGATGCGGGGCTCCATCCCAGGACTCTGGGATCATGACCTGAGCCGAAGGCAGCCACTATAACCTCTGAGCCACCCAGGCGCCCTAAATTTAATTTTAAGACCCTTTTAAGGGTCATTTAGTTGTGATATGAACAGGAAGCTCTGTATTCAGTTTTTAGTTCCTACCAGAGTAACATACCATATTGTGACTGCTCGTGGAGATAAAGACCTTAAAAATATATCTATCTTTTCTAACTTTATTGAGATATGATTGTATATAGATTGATTAACTAAGATGTATAATGTAATAATTTAATAGACATATGTATTGTGAGATGATTACCACAGTCAAATTAATTAACACATTTATCACCCCACATAGTTTACATTTTCTTTTTTTATACTTGTGAGAACATGACTATACAATACATTGTTAATACAATACTAATAATACAGTATTATTAACCATAGTCACCATGCTGTACATTAGATGCTTGGAACTTATTCATCCTGTAACTGAAAGTTTGTACCCTTTGACCAACATCTCCACTATTCCACCAGTCCCTGCCAACAACTATTCTACTCTCTAGTTCTATGAGTTCCACATTTTTAGATTCCACATATATTTCACTTAGTATAATATCTTCCAGATTCAACCATGCGGCCACAAATGGTAGGATTTCTTCCTTTCTCATGACTGAATAATATTCTATGACACACACACACACACACACACACACACACACACACACACACACACAACCACATACACACACACATTTTCTTTATTTATTCATTCATTAATGGACACTTAGGTTTTACCCATATCTTGGCTACTGTGAATAGTGCTACAATGAACATGGCAGTGCAGATATGTCTTCAAGATACTATTTTTATTTCATTTGGATATATACACAGAAGTGGGATTTCTAGATCATTTGGTAGTTTTATTTTTAGTTTTCTTGAGTAACTTCCATACTCTTTTCCGTAATACCTGCACCAATTTGCATTCCCATCAATGGTATACAAGTTCGGTCTTCTCCATACCTTCACCAACACTTATAATCTTGTCTTTTTGATAATAGACCTCCTAACAGGTGTAGGGTGATATTTCATTGTGGTTTTGATTTCCATTCTTCTGATAATTAGTGATGTTGAGTACTTTTTCATGTACCTGAGCCATGTGTATGTCTTCTTTGGAAAAAAATGTTTATTTGGGTCCTTTGCCCATTTTTTAATTGGATTATTTAGGTTTTGTTTTTGTTTTTTGGGGGTATTTTTGTTTGTTTTTGCTATTGAGTTGTATGAGTTTTTTTAAAATATATTTTGGATATTAACCCCTTATTGGATATGTGGTTTGCAAATATTTTCTCCCATGCCTTAAGTTGCCTTTTCAATTTGTTGATTACTTCCTTTGCTGTACAGAAGATTTTTAGTTTGATGTAGTCCCACTTGTTTAGTTTTGTTTTTGTTGCTTGTTTTAGTGTCATAGCTAAAAACTCATTGCCTAGACCAATATCAAGGAATTTTTTCCCTATATTTTTTTTCTAGGAGTCTTCCAGTTCTTATGTTTAAGTCTTTAATTTGTTTCAAGTTTATTTGTGAGTGGTATAAGTAGAGTTCCAGTTTCATTCTTTTGCATGTGGATATCCATTTTTCCCAACACCCTATTAAAGAGAGTGTCCTTTCTCCATTGTGTATTCTTGGGGCCTTTGTCAAAGATTATTTGATCATATATGTGTGGGCTTATTTCTGAGCTCTTTATTCTGCTTTATTCATCTATGTGTCTGTTTTTATTCCAGTACCATACTGTTTTCATAATTATAGCTCTGTAATATAGTTTGAATCCAGAAAGTGTGATATCTCCAACTTTGTTCTTTCTCAAGATTGCTCTGGCTATTTGGGGTCTCTTGTGGCTCTCTGTGAGTTTTTGGATTATTCTTTCTATTTCTGTGAGAATGTAATTGGAATTTTGGTAAGAATTGCACAGAAGCTGTAGATTGCTTTGGGTAGTATGAACATTTTGACAATATTAATTCTTTCAATCTATGAACACAGGCTAGCTTTCATTAATTTGTGTCTTCTTTCTTTCATTAGAGTCTTATAGTATATAGTGTATAAATCTTTTACCTCTTTGGTTAAATTTATTCCTAAACATTTTATTCTTTTTAATGCTGTTGTAAATGGGGTAGTTTTCTTAATTTCCTTTGGATAGTTTTTTGATAGTGTGCAGAAACACAACTGATTTTTATATGTTAACTTTGTATCCTGCAACTTCACTGAATTTGTTTATTATTTCTAAAAGTGTTTTCGTGGAGTCTTTAGGTTTTTTTGTATATAAAATCATATCATTTGCAAACAGAGGCAATTTATCTTCTTTTCAGTTTGATGTCCTTTATTTAGTTTCCTTGCCTAACTTCTCTGGCTAGAATTTCTAGCCCTATGTTGAATAGAAGTAGTGAGAGTGGACATACTTATCTTTTTTCCTGTTCTTAAGGGAAAGATCCAGCTTTTCATCACTAAGTATGATATTAGCTGTAGACTTGTCATATATGACCTTCATTATGTTGAGGTACATTCCTTCTACACCTTGAAAAATATATTTAATATTAAGTATATTATCTAGCACTTGGTATGTATGACAGCATAACAATCTATTGTTGGCTGTGCTATTACCTATTTATCCTTCCTTTTCTTTTAATTTAAAAAGAATAATTTTAATCACATTATACATAAACCCACATCCAAAAAATAACTTGGGGAAAACCATCAGTCCTGCAGTTAGAATATGGTATAGAGTGTCCTGGTAGAGAGAGTTCTATATCTAGAGAGATCTAACATAAATTTGAGTCTCAAATCTGTCCCTAACTACTGGTATGCCTATGATCAATTCATGTGACCGCTATGGGTTTCAACATACTTATGAATAAAATGCCAATCTTTATTTATAATCTTATATATTATAAATAATGTTTCAATAAACATCCTTACATTTAAATCTTTGTTTATGTCTTTATCAATTCTTTAGGAAAGATTGGAGAAATAATTATTGAAGATGCATGTCTGCTACTCAAAATACTGAAAACTTTTGATGTACAATAAATACATTATATTTAGTAAATATTTCTTGTGTTTAAATTTATTCACCTTCTTGCTTTTTAAATGGTTTCCTGAATAAACACATACAAAAGCACTAAAAAGTTAACAGAATTTTACAAAGCCATATAACTGAGTAGATCTTTTGATGTCAATATAGGTAGCTGATCCTGTAGAAATACTTCAGGAAATATACTCAGTATCACATTATTTAAGAGCTCAGTGACCTTATTTGTGTCATTTACAGCCCCTGAATTTTTTGTGTAATAAGAGAATGCTATTATCTACCTAACAATGTTATGTGAGAACCAAATGGAAACATACATGTGAAAGTGCTTTCCAAGTGGTAAAACAATATATCTGTTTTTATTACTGTCATTAATGTTTGATAGATAAAATTGTCAGCCTCACTGAATGATCTTTAATTTCAGTTTCTAGTTATTATTGATTTCCCTCTAACATTTCCTAAGATTAATGAATAAGACATTTCTCTTAAATATATTGACCACTGTCTTTCAGTGAACATACCGGATATATTTTTACAGTAATGTCAGAACACAGTGAAGTTTTGAAGCTCTTTAGAGAGGACAAATTTATGAGCAAAATTAAAAACAATAAAGTGAACAAATGCACTTATATGAAGCATGTCCAAAAACATTTCATCTCTAAGAGGGGCAAATTTCAAGAAAAATCTGACTTATTTTTCATGGACCTTTCAAAATAAACCCAGCTCATATGGCACAACTTTACGGAAAGGAAAGAAAAAAAAAATCCGAGAATCTCTGGAATCCTGCCGAAAGTATAATTTGGCATTTTACTCCACCTTCTGGATGCAGCTGACTGGCACACTTATATGATGTGAGGGGCATCGTGGAGCCAGAAGAAAACCAGGAAATTCAGGGTTCTTGCTCTTTAAGATCAACATGCTTTGTTATTAGCAGTAAAATTCTGCCACTCTGTACTGCAAACCTATATTATATGATTTGTGGGACCAATCTCTTTTATGTTGCTAGACTTTCACATTCTCTGCCTTCACTGACTTAGAAAAGTAAACATTTCTTGGTAAATATTGGTTGATAGTCCCATTCCATATTTCTAAAAAATAGTTCCTTTAAGGTGAATTTATGCATATAGATTAAAATGACTAACTATTCATATGTTTCAATTAAAATATATTGTTACCTTAAAATGGTTAGATTCTTAAATTTTATAGTCAAGTAAATTGGTCAATCTTAAAAGAATTTCTAAGATTTTTTCAGCTTCCACTACCTTGGGAAGGAATAACCTAAGAGAAATTTTAACAAAGACATCTCTTCATACATGTGGAAGTTTTATGTTTAGGAAGTACTGCCACAGATATTTTTAAACACATGCTAAATTCCTGAAAAGCTCTTGAAAGGCTTCCAAAATGCCAGGGAAATTTCAGATGTACCTGTGGCTGTAAATCTCCAATCTTACCATTAGAATGGGTCACCATAGACCCTCATCTTCACATTCATTTTTAGACCCAGAGTAATTAACTGATTTGCTCAAGGTCACAAAACTAGAAGGTAGTGGCATGGGCGCTAGAATAAGTATTGCTTTCCTAAGTGCTACGGTCTTCTCACTACTAAGCCTTCTATATTTTAAAAGTACTGAAGGGCGCCTGGATGGCTCAGTTGGTTGGGCGACTGCCTTGAGCTCAGGTCATGATCCTGGAGTCTCGGGTTGGAGTCCCGCATCGGGCTCCCTGCTGGGCAGGGAGTCTGCTTCTCCCTCTGACCCTCCCCCCTCTCATGCTCTCTCTGTCTCATTCTCTCTCTCAAATAAATAAATAAAATATAAAAATAAATAAATAAAAGTATTGAAGATTCTGAGGCCCCTGGGTGGCTCAATCAGTTGAGTGTCTACCTTCAGCTCAGGTCATGATCCCAGGGCCCTGAGATCGAGCCCCATGTCGGGCTCTCTGCTCAGCTAGAAGCCTGCTTCTTCCTGTCCTTCTTTCTGCTTATGCTCTCTCTCTCCATCTCTTTCTGTCAAATAAATAAAATCTTTAAAAAATATAAAATAAAAATACTGAAGATTCTCTCTGCTATTGATGTCCTTTCCTTGATGTGTTTCATATTTTTGTTCATTTGTTTCATATTTTTAAACAGTTGAGATACAATCTCCCTGTTCCCTATTTCCAACCCATCTTAGAAGGAACTTAAAATCTCCCTCCTTTATCTGCAAGATGATTTATAGTGATGGCATCCAAAATAAATGTTTCTCTCCAAGGCAGGGTTTCTCTGCTTATAATAGAAATATTATATATTATCAAGTGTACAAAAATTTTCTTCAACAGGGAACCTTCACATTCCTCTCCACCTTATTATAGCAATCGGAGCATTGTGGTCCCATGTTCCCCTAGCACCTGTATTTCAGTCTTTTTATTCACCTATCCATTCATTCCTTTAGCTGATAATTATTGACTACTACTGAGTTGCCCTTGGATTTAGTTTCTGCCATTTTGTCTTGGAGGAATATGGGAGAAGCCACAGCATACTCTTTTCTTTTAGTATATTTACTTCCATCTCGTCTAGCCCTGACTCTGGTCTCTTTGTTATATTTCAAGCTTCTTATTGTTTAAAATTATTTCTGCACCATAAATTATTCTCTTGGTCACTTTGTTTCTTCACTTATAAAAGTGACTCAGAAAAATTACCCAAAGATTACTATAAATCACAGACTATATGACTATAATACCATCTCAAATTTATAGTTTAAAGTGTGGTTTGTTTTTAGTTTCTTTTTTTTTTTTTTTTTGAGGGGGGGACGAGGGGCAGAGGGAGAGAGAAAATCCTTTTTTTTTTAAGATTTTATTTATTTTAGAGAGAGCACATGATCAGGGGGAGGGACAAATGGAGAAGGAAAGAAAGCATCTCAAGCAGACTCCCTGCTGACCATGGAGCCTGACACGGGGCTTGATCCCAGGACCCTGAGATCATGACCTGAGCCGAAATCAGGAGTCGGATGCTTAACCAACTAAGCCACCCAGGTGCTCTGAGAGAGAGAATCTAAGCAAGCTCCAAGTCCAGCACGGAGCCCAGTGTGGGGCTCCATCTCATGACCCTGAGATCATGACCTGAGCCAAAATTAAGAGTTGGATGCTTAATTAATTGAGTGAGCCAGCCAGGCATCCCTATAGTTTAAATGTTTTAAATACAGATATTGAAAAAGGATACAGATCTCATATAAAATGATAAAAGTAGTTTTTTTTACTCACCTCCCTATGTTGCAGGTCAATAATTAAAAAAAAATAGCTTTCTTTGATCCATCAAAAATGTATATCTAAAATTTAGGAAGAAATGTGCATTTTCTCAAGTTACCGCTCTCAAATTTGAAGTGGAAGAATAGAAGTTTGACCTTGAAATTCATCACAAACCCAATCTATTTGCCTTTCCTATTCCCTGGTAGGATGTATTGAATAACTGGAACCTGGAACTACTATTCTCATTCTTTAAAATCTTTCTTAACCTTCTGTTGATAACTGGAATAAACAATATTTGTCTTACCTGCTTCTTCCAATATCATAGTGATGGGGCTTAATGTACCCTTTGATTAGCAGATAATAATTTAACCACTGATGGAAGTGGGCAATTAGTCCAAGGGCAATTAGAATTAAGATTGGGATTCTAAGGAATAAAATAATTCTAGAGAAATTTGTATTTAAGTCATTAGTATGACACAACATGTTTGCCCATGCATGCAGAAACTATCAATTCCATATGGATGCTTTTATTCACAAAGAAGTAACCACATGGGATCCCACTGTTGCTCCAGAGAGACAAGCAGCAAGAGTCCTTTTCTAAAGGTGTATAAAGAAATTAAAAAGAAAAAAAAAAGTCTTGTGTTGGTTCAGCTAAAGCAGAACACTTTCAGTTGGTAATGGCTTTTAAAATTAAAACAAGTTCAGCATGTAGGTCGTTAACCTTGGATATGTTCTTTATTGTCATGATCTTTAACCATCTGTTCTCAAATCTTAAGTTTTTTTTCTTTGCTAGATTATATTCATTCTCACAGTACTGAAATGATTTCACCATGTTTAAAGACAAGAAAACTAAAAGTAATGCCTTCCACATCATTATTTTTAAAGATGAATTCCTAATGAAATACTCCCCTCTGAGATTGAGAAAGGAACCGAGTGACATCTATGCTACTTGGGTGGACTAGTCCTAAGTGGCTTCTGGCTGTTTTTGAAAAAAAAAAGATGTATCTGAAAGAAAAAGAGGAAAGTCTGGTATTTGGCTATATTTGCTTTGAGAATATGTTTATAAGATATATATTAGGAAATGTTTTCCTTTTATGTTCTTGTTTAGGAACAAGGTGTAAAGAATTTTGAAAATGTCTAGGGCCAGTATATAAGCCTAAAGTAAAGAAAAGTTGGGTACCAATGCCATTAGGTGAAACACTGCACTATTAATATAAAGTCATGTAGCTGAGAATGTAAGAGGGCCTCTTGTTTAGGATTAAATATCAGCTACAATCAGGATTCTACATTCACTTGGATATATAATTTGTTTTTTTTCATGGATGGTGTTGAATGATACTGAGATATGTACCTTTCTTGTGACCACTGCTTTATTGCAAAGCAGTTAGCCAGGCGTAGAGATGCTCTCTCCCTGTGTGCAAGAGCGATACCTGGTATGAAGCTATGGGTCTAGAAAGGCTTGACTATGAGCAGAGTGCTAAGCAGGAAACCACAAGAATTCAGGTTGCATTTTTACAGGCTAGTGAAACATATTTCATACTTTTCCTATAAGATATTATTTATGCAAATCTTGTTCCAAACTACAACCAGTGAATCAATTAACTGACTTGTTTTTGATTTTGTATTATATGTAATATATATGTGAGGGTCTCTATACAAAGAAGTATAATTCAATTCATCAATCACTTATTGGGCCTCAACTCAACTGCCCTTACGGCTTTAAATCTAATTGACAAGTGGAGATGAATTAATTAATTGATTAAACAAACCAGTTAATAATGTAACATTTATTTAATAATCAAATAATGATAAATTAAATCAGTGTGTTAATAAATAAAATAAGTATTTTATGAGTGTTACAGGCAATAACTTTGGAGAAGTAAAGGGTAGGTTGTCTGAAAACTAGTCCTACAATAGTGAGGTTTAATCAGATTCTTGAAAACTTTCAGTGAAAGTAATAACATGATGAAATTGAGGGCTTTAAATAGTCTGATGACAATGCATAAAATGCTTTGAAGAGACAAGTTAAGGGTAGGAATAACAGTTCAAAGGCCATAACAGATTCATCTGAACTCTCAAGATTTTGGAGTACTTATTTATATATTCTAATTGGCAGTTAAATACTTAAAGGATAGTTTCTTAAAGAAAAGAAAATTCTGCTAACAATGGCTTATGCATAATAATATTACAATAGTATTTTCTCTAGTTTATGCAATAGATTTAGAAAGGCTTTTGAAATGATTTACATATCACTATTTGATGGACTTTTACAAAATGATAAGCTGGTATAATATTTTTTAAGGTCCCCATTATAAATAAGATGTGAAATATTTATTGGTTCTGAGGTATTCACCACAAACTATTCTGGAAATTCAGATTTTTCCTGAAAACTCTTTAGAATTTTTGTCATCTTTAACATCTGTTACCTCTATGTTCAGGTCTGGATTAAGGATGTATATTTCATAATAGCAACAAAAAGAATCAGGGCCCAAGGTGTATAGGATAGGTCAGAAAACCCAGTGGCACCAGAGGTCTACACTGAGGGCTTACCAAAAAAAAAAAAAAAAAAAAGTAGCAAAGCACATGGATGGAGATCCCTGGAAGGTCTTCCGCTGGTATGAAAACCATGCACATTCCCTTACACTCACCCACATGCACACACGAACATGCACACACATAGGACCAGTAGGCATCTATGAGGTAGGAAGGGAGGGCCATGATAGTACAGACAAACATTCTGAATGGCCATTTAGGAACAGGTTTCTCTTTCCACAGGAACATGGCATGGACCCAAACTAAGTGAGTACAAGTACTTGGCTTTGAGAAGCAGGGTTCCAAGCAGGATCCTAGGTGTACAAATTGAGAAACATCAAGCAGGGGAACTATGTCACTGGAATATAGGCTTAAAAATACCCAATCCTCCCTGGACAGGGCCCTGTGTGCCATGCAGAGTTTGTAGGTGTGTTGTGGGACATAGATGGCAAGGAGATGATTCTGTGAGCCAGGTTGCTATCATTATAAATTGCTATAATTGCCACACCCACTGATTTCCCATGATGCTTTTTCACCTTTCATGTTCCAAAACCAACCTGAGTTATGGTTCTAAATAGTTAATCATAGGAAATCAATGGGTCTGGCAATTATAGCAATTACGGAAAAATGGTGTGGAACAGTTTGTTGTTTTTGATTATAACTAACCCGACAATAGTTTGAGACCCCAAATGTTAAATTGCTGGGAATATATATTATTTTAGTCTTTTTCCTTCAAATTTTTAAATATAGTTTTCAAAATTCAACATAGTTTACAAGCATAATTTATGAGCACATGCTTCTTAACAGCTAGCACTTTTTCTCTCCACTTTTTGTGATTCCATAATAGAAGGATTGAAAAATTTCAGACCCACTTAACCATCCAATCTTATACAACCCATACATTCACGAAACATTTGTGGGTCGTACTATGGGTTGGAGATACGAAGATAAACAGAGGTCATGGTGTCTCAAAGTATGTAATACAATGTGAGAGGAACAGCCACGGAACTATGTATCAGGTGATGTGGGAACACTGAGAATCAAGAATTGGACTCTGAATAAGAAGATTGTAGAAAGCTTCACGGAAGTGTCATTTGAACATCCACAGCACCAAATCACTTCTAACCAGGCTTTTTTTTTTTTTTTTTTTTGCCTTGGTGCTCTTGTGCCACTCTCTCCTTCGCCTTCTTTCCCCTTCTCTTAGGCAACTCTTCCCTCCACTTCAAGACTTTCTGCAGACATAACACCCTCCAGCAAGTCTTCCTAACTGTCTCTTCCTCCCAGCCTGGCTTATTATATATCCTCCCTTATGCTCCTGTGGCACCTGTGCACACTGCTGTATCATTCACTGCCAAGTTGCCTTACGGATTTCGGTCTCCTCCAGTTAGACTCTGAGCTCACTGACAGCAATAACTATTGCATTCCCCTTTATATCCTTGACACCATGCTGAGACCCTGAGAGAAACACACAGAGGTGAAGCTGGGAAGCAGGTTGGGCCATATATGAGTCACTCTTTAGATCATGTACATTTGAACTCTAACTGGTAGCAATATGAACACACGACAGTTTTTCAGTAGGGGTGAGGTGAAATCACGTTGTGATTTTAGCAAGAAAACTCTGAAGACATACATAGGATTAAGGAAGAGATTAGAAATAGGAATTCCAATTAAGAAAGTTAAACACAAGTGTAGGTGAGAGATCACTGCAGGTCTGACCCAGATTTCAAATGCGGGAATGGATAAAAATGTTAATAATTTCAGTGTAAGCAGAGAGAGAGAGAGAGGTGAAGAATGACTAAGTGTGGGACTCTTTAAGATGCAAATGAAATTTTGAGTATTTGAGCTAATCAGGCCTAATACCCACTTTTGGACAAAGCAAAAATGCTTGCAACTTACTATTTCAACCATGGGCTAAAAATATATATATAAATCTTCATGTCACAATCTCCTTCTTATACCTGATTTGACAAAGGAATCCAGTCAGTCCCATTGCTTTCAAACTCCATTGAAATCCAAGGCCAGCAAAATAAATTCTACCTACCCCAAGAATACTATATAAAAACTTTACTGTCTTTTTTTCCTAATCATGTGTTTAAGTATGGGTAGATCTTTTACCTTAGTAATAAATTTTTACTATAACCATTTATATTCATCTATGCTTCAAGTAAAAAAACTGTTTCCCTATCTGAAAAACTTACAACTGGGTAAAAGTATTTTTCCCATAAGAAACATAGAAATGTCATAATAAATATTTTTAGAGTTAACTAACTAATTTTTAAATATTTATTATGTAAAATATTTCAGGTCACTTTAAGAGTAGTATGATTACAGGGCGCCTGGGTGGCTCAGTTGGTTAAGCGACTGCCTTCGGCTCAGGTCATGATCCCAGGGTCCTGGGATCGAGCCCCGCATCGGGCTCCCCGTTCCGCGGGAAGCCTGCTTCTTCGTCTCCCACTCCCCCTGCTTGTGTTCCCTCTCTCGCTGTCTCTCTCTCTGTCAGTTAAATAAACAAATAAAATCTTAAAAAAAAAAAAAGAGTAGTATGATTACAAAAATACTTCAGTATTGTCTGCTAGCTACTTCTAAGGATACTTTTCATATAATTTCACATTTTTATATCACTATTACAGATTTTGTCTCCAAATCTTGAAAAGGCATATTTTGGTGCACCTCTGACCACCATACTGGAATCTACACTTACATGGGAATAAACATTATTATGTAAATATAGTTGTAAGAATATGCATGAATTACACCGCCAAGTAAATGATTTCATTATATTTTATGTTCAATCCAAAAATATAAAATTTATTTTTAAACCTGTAGAATGCTGGTAAAATGGTCAGAAGACTCTGGCTTGATTGTTACAAATCTCAAACTGTTCATCGGTGGATTAGTGAGTAGTTTATAGGGAGACCGTGATTAATAACCATTAAGTCTGCCTGCAACAATCAGAAGGTCCAAGGGACAGGGAACAATGCATGATCAGGCCAGACATCAACATCTGTGCTCTCCTGTAATGTTTCCCTGAAACTTTAAAAGACAAAGAAGAAAACTTGGGAGGCACTTGATATTGACAGCTCTGGGTCTTGATGCATAAAAACGTAAACTGCAGAGTGCTGGCGACTTGCCCAGGCAGGGCTGTCTTGGGACTGCTTTGCAACAAGGCTGACTGTCTGGGAGAGGGGAAGGAAAGTGACACTAGCTTCTTGTCCCTTTTTCCTTCAGACTGCACTTTAGCCCCTCCGCAGGTTAATATCTCTAGGTGTGAGGCCTGAGGAAAGATGCCCATCCTGTTTTTCTTCCTCGTTAACAATCTATCTCAAGCTACGTTGGGGGAAATCGTACTTTTTTCCAGACTGTGTTTGTGCTTTTGGTGAGTCAGCAGCCTTCATCTTCTTTCAGTCCACAAATATTTTTGAGCTTCCACTCAGTACTTGATGTTGTAACTCTTACGACAGGTCTGTTTCCTAACAGTTTAACAAAAAGTTTATAAATGAGAATTATGAATTCATTTATTTAATCAAATATTTACTGCGCATCTGTAGTTTGTCAGAGACTGTATTAACACTAGTGATTCAAAGATGAACAATAGAAACCTCAGGCTTAAAGAAATTCTGTTTGCTAAGTTTTATTTTTTTTTAAGATTTTTTTTTTGAGAGAGAGACACACACACCAGGAGCATGGGGCGTGGGAGGGGCAGAGTCTGCTGGGCATGGAGCCTGATGCAGGGCTGATCTCAGGACGCTGAGATCAAGACCTGAGCCAAAACCAAGAGTCAGATACTTAACCAACTGCGCCACCCAGGTGCCCCTATTGCTAAGTTTTATAATAGAAGTAGGTTCAGGGACTTGGGAGTATAGAGGCAGGATGTGTTTTAATAGGAGTAGTTGGGCCTTGTCTTACCTTTTTTGGAATTTGAAAGCTGAATCTGAAATATAGTGGAGGACTCAGGTAGTTTATTTGGGTGGAAATCTCAATGAAGAGGAGAGAGTGCAACAGGTAAGGAGAAAAAGCCAATATAAAGCTATGTTATTAACACAGAAAGTCTGTCTAATAAACTGTTTTATATGTCTATACACATGTATATGGATTCAGAAGTGGGTTATAAGATATCCTCAAACAAAAATCTTAAGGGGAAAATATGTATTATTCAATGAAAACTTAATATAAGTGTTATAGGTCAGTAAACACTGCATCTTTTGAACATTGGCTGTATTTATGTAAAATTTTAAAGATTAGGGCACCTGGGTGGCTCAATCAGTTAAGCCTCTGTCTTCAGCTCAGGTCATGATCCCAGGGTCCTGGGATGGAGTCCCACGTTGGGTGCCTTGCTCAGCAGAGAGTCTGCTTCTCCCTCTATCCCTCCCCCTTGCTTGTGCTCTCTCTCTCTCAAATAAATAAATAAAATCTTGAAAAAATAATAAAATAAAATTTTAAAGATTAAATCAAAGATGGTACTAGATCTTAATTTAAACTTCTAATCTAAGACATAGTTATGATGTGGAACAGTTGTTTGATGTTTAAAGAATAAAAGGCTAAAGAAATTCAGCTACACAGTTATACTGTGAGGTAGAAGTACTCCATAACTATTTAAATTTTTCTAATTATACATTAAGGGAAGATGTTTAATTTTACTGTCATTTAAAAAAACAGAATTTTTATACAGTATTAAAAAGATTCAGTATTAAGTATATGAAAGAAGCAAAGTATCTTTTATTCACTTGTCTTGCATCTTTTAAAAGTAAAGTTCAACTGCCCTTTACTCTCCATAAAAAAAAAAATTAATAAATTGAGATAGTCTAAGGAAAGTCTAATATTCTGATTTTAAGTAATTCACTTTAAATAATATTTTCCTTAAAATGTTCATGCTCTGTCTTCTACCAAGTCTAGGTTAAAAAAAGAAAACCCACTTGGACTTTAAGGTGGAAGAAAAAAATTAAGTGTTTTGAAAATACCACACTTTCTTCCCTCTGTCTTTTTATTTTTAATGCAGAAACAGAAATAGTATGGATTGAGTTTGTCCTGGGATCTCACAAGTGTCAGTATTTCTTCCCCCCGCCCCCATCTTGATAGCAACTTGAAATAGGATCTCAGTAGCTGAAGCAAAATTGGGCTCTGGAATTTGGTTAAAAATTATTTGGCTGGGAGCCTGTTGCTGAGGGAAGAAGTAACAAATCCTGAGCATATTTTTGGAGCCAAATGCCAAATTGTCTGTGCTTAGTATCACAGAATCAGGCTTACCCTTCAAAATGATGCCAGACCAAATGCCAGGAATGTTCTGGTTTTGGCTACAAATTCACAAGAAGCAAGAGGCAGAATCACAATTATATGTGACCCTACATGATTTTCAGAATAAGTGTCTTTTGCTTTTTACTCATTTACCATTCTGGTTTTCTTTACATTTCACAATTTTTAAGGTGACTACTTGTATAAGAAGCACTCTATATGTATATGTGTTAAACTCTCAAAAATTGCTGAAAGTACTACAAATCTTGCAGTGTAAAATAGATGGGGCTAGGGAAAGGAACTTAAAATATTCTTTTCCTACACTGTCCTACTTTGGCATCTGTATTTTTAAATTTTTCCATTGTTAACACTCAATTTGGTGATAGTAGCTGTTACCAGGCAATTCTAACTCCACCCAGATAAAAACAAGTCTTTAATCTTGAGGATGGATTTCCTTGCCTCTGAGCGTAGATTCAAGATGCTTACAATTGAGCAGGATCAGATTTGAAAAGACAGAACAATATATATAAATATGAAAAGTAGAAGAGAAGCATCAAACATATCTAAACTTTTAATTTTGCCAGTTTATAGATCTATATAGTTATACCTTTTTAGTCAGTTTATACAAATAACTATACAAAGCCATTGCTTCTCCATGTAAATATCAAATATTTCCAACAGACTGAAGACTTTATAAAGGTCACTTTTGTAGCCATCTATTTTGTTTACCTTATTTCTTTCTTAATCTCACTAACCATTATTTTTGCTTAAGTCTTTCAGCAAATGCTTGTGACCTCAGTCTTATCCTGTGGAAGTACTGGTAATGACAAAAATGCATATTCAGACTAAGGATAAAATAGAAACAGAATGCCAGTTCATGGAGAAGAATCTACTTCTGTCCTTAAATAATTCCTTTTGTTCTGTGTTTTTAAATCTGTTCTTGCTTAATCAATTTTAAAATCTTGAATGTAATTTATACATTTAAGAATAATTAATACCAAAGCAGTGATAATTAAAAGTGGAGATCTACAGATAATTGAATGAATTACAATGAAGTCTCATCACTTTCAAAAATAGCTCTGCACTCATTTTTCACTTTTACTTCCTGTGACTGGGAGCAGTACCCCTTTCCTGTACGGAATTAGCAACATTACCACATTTGAGTGAGAAAGACCTTCAGTAGCTTCAAGACTGAGGGGATCACATGACTTCAAAAATCATAAATTTGTCATCTACCAGTGTCTAGGCACTTTAATTACATTCAAACATACAGTAAGAATTCCTCAAGCAAATTCTTCCTTCATATTATTTTCATTTCTTGGGTCCTTGTCTGTTGCTATAGACAACTACGATGTAGGAATGTCTTCACGTGTTTGTTACTCCTACTAGACTTTGAGATCCTGTAGGTCAGGGACAGCATCTCATTCTTCCCAGAATCTCTAACATCTAGCACTATGCTGGTCATAGAGCAGATGATTGCTGAGGAATTTAATAAGGATATGTACAAGGGACAGAATTAGCATTGTTGGATGAGATGTAAAAAAATGAGCAGCTTTGGAGGGTTAATCTTCAAAGCAACCAGTAGTATCTTCTCATCTCTGGGTTGATTGCCCTTTGATTTCTTCCACTGAACCGCACATGAAACATTATATGATTTCCATGTGTCTTGAATCTAACACCTACTCCTAAGATACACTATTAATTTAATAATACTTTCCAATAAAACTTGGGGAGACAGGCAAAGAGGAGAATATATGTACTAATTTTAGAAATGTATCCCAATAGTAGAAAACAAAAAAATATGGAAAATTATGGGTCACTGAATCAAAGAAACAGTATTTTATTTTATTTTATTTTTAAAGATTTATTTATTTTAGAGAGAGCATGAGCAGGGGGAGGGGCAGAGAGAGAGGATCTCAGGCAGACTCCACACTGAGCATGGAGCCCGACACAGGGCTTGGCTCAATCTCTCTACACTGAGATCATGACCTGAGCCAAAACCAAGAATCAGATGCTCAACCAACTGAGCCACTCAGACGCACCAAGAAACACAGTATTTTTTTTTTAAGAAACACAATATTTTAAACTTCTTTGTTTATTAGGAGTTTGTAGTAAATCATTATGCTCACTGACCTATATTGAGCATTTACTAATACCAGGCACTTGGTTATGGCTTTTACATGTATTATCTCATTTATTTTTCACAGTAACATAGGATGTAGGCATTTTGAGAAGTTAAACAATTTGGCTTTGATCAAAGACCTAGTAATTAGAATTCACAGACATGTCAAACTCGAAATCCCATGCTTTTACCCATTATACTCCCTATATCAGCCGCCTAATTTATTTGCGACAGGCAAATCATAAACTTTGAAACACCGATGTATCCTCTTACTGTTTTATCTTCAAATGGTGATTTTATCTTACTTTATGGATTAACGAGCATAGTATATTTTCATATTACGTAACAGGAACTTATTTATAGTTATACCCTGGGCATGATTACAGATATCTATTTCCAATGCTGTTTCACAATGGCAGAACATAACAAAACAAAGAAACTTAATACACAGATATCAGTAGGGCCTGTGGTATCTGAAGAGAAATAAATGCCCCTACAACAGAGGGAGGAAGCATGTGAAGTATTTCAGTGAACAAAGGCCCTTCAGTCACAGACTTGGGAAAATAACAACCAAAACACACTTAAAATTTCTCACGCAAAGTTCATAAAAAGACCACTTTGTTTATACAAACTGTTCTTTAACTACTTACAATGTTCTGTCAAATATTGCGATTTTTTTTTCCTGAGATTTCTTCTGCCTGCCTGTTTCAGGTTAATAGTCCATGGCATACTTTTAATTTGCTTTAATTTCTTAGGTGGCATACAGCAAACATAGGGGAACAGTGGTCTCTGGTTGGTGTTGAGGTTAGAGTTCTGCTTTCCCATTTACCGACTGTGCCACCATGGGCAAGTCATTTTGCCTCTCTCTCAAATCTTCCAAAAGGAGGACAGTAGGAATACTTACCTCAAACAAACAGCTATAAACTGTTTAGAAATGTGCCTGGCACATATTGAACACCCAATGAGTGTTGGATTTTATTACTTCTCTGGAAATGGAGAGTGGGATTATCAAAGTTACATTTCTTTAAAATCCAGACATGGAAATAATTATAGGTCTGTTTAAGAGAGCTTGGCATGTGTTTTCAGGATAAGACCATTCCATGTCAACTTCAAATGAAAGAGCATATCTGAGTTCCTACTCTGGATGTCAGCCTTCTTGCCTCCATCTTGAGATACAGAAGCTTTGATGGGGGATGAGGTAGAGTTTTCATTTGTCTGCAAAAATTTCCTAAAAGAGGTAGACCCCCTCCACCCCCCCAGTTCCAGAGTCTGATCCAGTCCAGATGCCTAACCAAGTGAAAGCAATTGTCCTCTTCATTCAATCTAAATTATTATAACTTGCAGAGATATTTTTAAGGCCAAGGAATTCTGTGTATGGTATATTTTTCATTATATAGGTCTATGATTCCTGAGAATAAAATATTCAAAGTCAGGAACCAGAGTCAAAGTCACAACTTAGATCAACACCTCACCAAGTCAATTTGTGTGTGTCACCTGCACAAAAGCCCTAATCTCTACCACCTTGACTTTCATTCTTCATTTATTAGCTATTCGCAGCAAAGTACCTACTGTGTGCCAGTCTTGATTGATCTACGTTTTCTTATATTGCCATCTTCTGCTGCCCCCACTCTTCAAACCATAAACATATGGAGTGAAAAAATGAAAATCTGTCTCCTCATCAAAACCATGTTTCAAACAAACTATATTTTTTAATCAAAAATACATATTTCATCCTAATAAAACTAGTGTTTTTGGTATGCCATTCCAGAAATTTTTGTTTGTGTCTGGACAAATAAACTCAGGTACATAATTTGGGGGGATTTTCTTATATTACTGTATTATTTTTTTTTACCCTGTTTTGCTTTTTACTTAATTCCTTGATATTGTCTTGACTTAGTCGGGTATGGGCCTAGTTGAGTATTATGGGACTCCAGAGTCGTCCTAACCTGGCCTAACCTGTCTGGCATGAAGCATGTCTTATCACAGGATTTCAGAAGTAAAACTAAAAAGGACACATTTTAAAATGAGCTTTCCCACTGAAGTAGTAGAGGTAAAGAGTTACGATACCTATTTTATTTTTGCAAATAGGTAAGTGTCTTATAATTTTAATTATATAGGACTTGTGTGTGCATGTATTAATAAGTTGTAGATTGCTTTACATTACAAAAGCATAGCCATGATAATTTGGCATCTGAATTTGGTAAGCCTCTCTGGGGCTGTCGTGCTGCGTCAGTGCAAAGAGGAGCTTTACTTGGAAACATAAGGAGCCATTTAAATCCTATTTGATTCAACATATTATATTTCCAAATATGTTCTGATTCTGTCTTTCCTCCCAAGTTTATCAGCATTCATGTAGTGCAGGCCTCCTCATCTCTCCCTTAGTCTCTAGCTAGAAGTCTCCACAAATGCAATTGTGCATAATCCCAGCTACAACCCTCCTATGATTACTCACCCCATGTACAATAAAGTCCAGACTTCTTACTAATGCATCCAGGTACTCTATGGCCTCACTTTATTTTCTTCAGACTAATTTTTTAGCAGTTGACTTCCAAGGCAAGTGAAAACCTAGAGTCATGACTGCATGATAAATAAATCTGAAGTTGAAGATCCCAAATGTAAAGACCATGTAATGAAAGGTTTACAGTGACAACACAAGAAGCCTTATAATATAGTGGATGAAAGCTTGATCTTTACTGTTACACAGACCATTTGCCAACTATGAGATGTTGGGTAAGATGTTTAATCTTTCTGTGCCTCAGTTTCTTCTTGTGTGAGATGAGGATAAAAGTTACTACCACTTCACAGGATTTAAATAAAGCATCGGGGGGAAAATAAATAAAGCATTGGGCATAGTAAATTTGTTCAATGTTAAGTAAGTGTTTAGCATAACAATTACAGATTCAGTGGTGGTGTTATTATAAAGGGAAAACTCTTGATTCATGTTTAAAGTAGTCTGTTAGGTATAGATCTATGGCTATAAAACAAAGGTTAGAGAATGACCTGGAAAGAGTTGGTTACAGGATGATTGAAGGTAGTGATGGCAAGAATAAATGAAGACTGCAGAGTGTGAGCCTGCAATAGCAGAAAGAATGAAGGTCTTGCAGGAACTAGTGTAGGGGAAAGACAGATCAAAAAGGCTATTCATGGAGTTCCTGGGTGGTTCAGTTGGTTAAGCATCTGACTCTTGATTTTGGCTCAGGTCATGATCTCAGGGTCCTGGGATCAAGCCCCACTTTGGACTCCATGCTCAGCGGGGAGTCTGCTTGAGGATTCTCTTCCTCTCCCACTGCCCCTCCCCCTGCTCTCTCTCTCTAAAATAAATAAATAAACCTTAAAAAAAAAAAAAGCTATTCATGTTTTTTGACTTCTTTTGCCAAAATGGAAATGAGAAATTTGGGACTTACAAATTAGGGCAATTGTAGCATCTGGTTTCTACATAATTCTTATCCCTAAAAAAGAATCTATAAGAAACCCAAAGGATAAGAGGCAGCCATGGGTAGCATTGCATTTCAAATCATCTTCTAATTATTAAAATTATAGCTTGTTTCCAATATAAAAATAAAGCTTGCAAATTAAAAGAAATGGGTTCCAAATTTGTGACAGGCAACGTAAGGATAAAGCCTTTTAAGAGATGAATTCCATCTCTTTAGAGCTCAAGTACATGACTTATCAATGTCCAATCAAGCCTTCAGCTAGCGCTCAATTTCAAAATGTTAATGATGCCAATTAACAATACAATCTCTGGATACCACAAAAATAATTTGTGCAATTTGATTGTCAGTGAAACTGAGAAGCAAAGAATGTTAATATTCTACCTGTATATATATGGAAATCCAATATCAATGAAATAATATCTGTTGGGACTAGAAATAAGTGAGAACTTTTATATCTTTCCATTTGCTTTTTCCTCAATGGTATGATCATATTGAAGATAGTTCTGTATAGTAAGGTGTATAAATATTCTTTATCTTAAAAGAGATAACATACTGGTTTCAGCATAACTCTTAAATTAGTTTGTAGTTAGGCAGCAATTATATTACTAGCTTTGGTCCTGTTACCATTTTCCATTTGATTTTATAGAGTGGGATTTTTAAAAGTTGAATGCCTTTTTGTATCCATAAACTTTACTGAAAGATTCATTTATTTGTTTGGGTCTGCTGATTTTTATAATCATAATTTCACTCTTGGGGCACCTGGGTGGCTCAGTCATTAAGCGTCTGCCTTGGGCTCAGGTCATGGTCCCAGGGTCCTGGGATCGAGCCCCACATCGGGCTTCCTGCTCAGCGGGAAACCTGCCTCTCCCTCTCCCACTCCCCCTGCTTGTGTTCCTCCTCTCGCTGTATCTCTCTCTGTCAAATAAATAAAATCTTAAAAAAATAATAAAAATAAAAAAAATAATTTCACTCTTACAGATTTCTTATAGGATTACTACAAGTGATTTATACCGTACTGAATTTCATCATACATATTAATAGGCTTTTACTTATGGGGAAACAAATAATGATCAGAAGTTAAAAGGCTAGTCAAAAGTGTTACAGCTTTAAATGTTATAGAATTTATATTTTAAAAGTTACATGTTGGGGTGCCTGGGTGGCTCAGTCATTAAGCATCTGCCTTTGGCTCAGGTCATGATCCCAGGATCCTGGGATTGAGCCCCCGCATCAGGCTCCCTGCTCAGCGGAAAGCCTGCTTCTCCCTCTCCCACTCCCCCTGCTTGTGTTCTGGCTCTCACTAACTCTGTGTCAAATAAATAAATAAAAAATCTTTAAAAAAAAAGTTACATGTTAGGAAAACTCATGATCTCTATGTTTAGAAGCTATAGATAATTCTTCTATCAATTATATAACTCTCTAATACCACCTTTCCTTAATGAAAATATGAAATTAATTAGTGAAAATATATCAGTGTGCTAATCCTGCATAATTCAGCTAATTTAGAGATGGTCTCTAAACCCATTTTAAATTCAATGATATTTTCCATTCATCTTTCACTTATTTAGTGAAAGAATATTAGTTGAATGCCTACAATATATAAGGCATTGCATTTAGCCTAGAGTTTACACTGACTAACGCTTGAAATATTATTGAAGATATTAAAAAAAAGAAAAGGTCTGAGGAAAGACAAAGGGTTAATTCATTTTAAAAATAACATTTGAGGACTAGATTTTTGTTTGTTTTTTGCAAGGCATAAAGTTACCATCTTTATTAAGAGTAGATGTTTCAGATTTGGGATGTGACTCCAGTTCCAATAAAACTCGTTGAACAGCTGCTACACCGATGATCCTGTTACACAAACACTGAGCCATGTTCGCAGTAGCTGCATGCTTCAGCTTTCATAATGGTTAATTCCTTCCGTCCTCATTAGTGATCTTCCGAGCTTTGGGATTTCCCATAGCACCTCGGGTATAAAAGCCTATTTATCTAAATGAAAAACAAAGAATAAGATACAACAAATGTGCATGAAATACAAATGGCTTTGTCCATTTATTATAGCAGAAAATGGATATCTGAGAAATTAAAGCTGATATTAGATTATATAACTGCTTTTTATCTAGAAAATATCCCATGTCAAGTTTTATGTACTTTGGAGTTGAGAAGGAAATAGCATTTATTTTTATGCACGATCATCTGTTTTCTTAGAAGAGCTCTCTGATGAATGAGCACCATGTAAATATAGGAGATATGTAATTATATTCTTTCTTGACCCAGTTCCTAAATAATAGATGTCATTTTAGGAGTTCCTCTAATACTTGTTCTTTTGTTCTAGACCATATTCAGACACATATCCACTCTGACTCCCAGCCAGTGGGATCATACTGTTCACATGACCCTTTTAGTCCTCTGTGCGTATACCTCATACCAAGTGGACCTTAGGATAGTGACTGACTGTGCCTACCCAGGTTCATGGTGTTTGTCTGTTATTATGGTTTTATAAGGAAAGGCAACACTTCTAGGTAAAGTGGCATGAGGAAGAATAATCCACCAGACAACTGCCATCTCTTCACTTCAAATGGTTTTCTTTTGAACCTGCAGCTGGCACAAATAAAAGTCAAGTTTAAAAAGCTTGTGGTTCTTGGCAAACCACTATCTTCCTTTGCATGAAAGAGTTTAAGATCTTAAGTATTTCCTTCCTAATGGTAGTAGTTTGTATTTTCATGTTTTATTAATTATACTAAATATAATTATATTAAATATTAGCAAATAAATAAAATAGGGTTAAAAGGATAAATTAAATGGGAGATATATGTAACTATAAGTAATGAAAATGATGATAGTATGCATGTATAAAATAGCTTCTTGTAGAGAAAGGAGCTGCATTATAAATAAAAACACTTAAACACTTTTAAAAAGAGTACTGTTCAGTCGTAAGTCTGGAGACATATAAATAGACGGGTCTATAAATTGGATTGTTTCCTCTGTGTGGATCTCAGTTTTGTCTTCTTTTCTCTCATAAGAAAGAATGCCAAAGTATATAGCATGCTTTTTTTTATACATGTTTTTAAATGGATTCCTCAAAAGGTAGATTAGTGATTAAATTTTCTTACTCTAAGAGAAGATATAAAAAGTCCCAGTTAAATCAGCATTATTTATTTCCCGGGGCCCTAAATAGAGGGAGTCATTCTCAATGTAGGTTACACCCAAATTCACAAAACCAATGTGGAAGTGTAGGCAGAGAAGCTGATAAAGCTCAGTGAAGCGTTTGCCTGCTTGTTTGTGATTATACGAGTACAATTAATGTGCAACATATGTTTAAAACTTCTGTGATAAGGACTTCTTTTTTTTACATACTGCATCATAAAAAGACTAGATATCAAACAAATTAGCTGATGGAAAGGAAATGAGCGAGAACCTGAGACTAGGCACTTGAACATCACGTTTTTCACCGCAAATCTGTTTCATGCATTGCTCGCTTATGCTGAGTCTTCTTGAACTCTGATGGTTAGATAATATTCTTTTTCTGGGATAAATGTGTTTGTGCTCCCATATAGTGCTACTCGTGGACAGAACAGCATTAAACGTCAGTTATTTTCTGTGGCTTCCAAGACCTCTCTTTCATAATCATCTTTGAATATTTTAATCATTGTTAAAGTACAGCCAAAGGCCATCCATGGTAGGGCTCACATGGACAAAATTCAAAAGGAGTTTTAATTGAAGGTCATTTTAGTCCTCAGATAATGCTAATCACATTGAAAACAAACCTATCACTGAACAGAACTCCAAACAATAGAGCCATTTGCCAAATGTGATCTTAATTTTAAATGGGACTGTTGGCAGTTAAGATGAGTGTTCTGTCACACTTGAGAGCATTTGGGTCCCTGAAGATTTATATGACAGCTTAGCCGTTATCGAACCAGCTCCTCATAGATGACTTAGTAAATGTCTGTTTTTGCATCAGATAATGGCTTACAAGTTAATCTCCTCTTGCTCCCAGTTACACACACACACACACACACACACACACACACACACACACACACATCCACACATACACACCCATACCCTTTCTTCCCAAACAGCTTATAAAGTGGGAGGAAAAGACTTTGATTTCTGACTGTGAATTGATAGTGTTACACAGGCTATCTGCTCATCATCTGCTAGTCACACTAGCAGAGTTTATGGTTTCAAGATACTGGAAACAATGCATATATTAGGAAATGAGCAGTTTTCTGAAGTAGGTTTTATTGTAGTTTTTAAGTTATCTAATGTTTTTACCTCGTGCTTTATAATATTTGATAATAGAATTGACAAATTCATTTTTAAGTGAATTATTTAGAATAACTATCATAGCAAACTCCCTAGTACCTAAATTTCAAATCTTCATTCCCTGCTTTAAATAGTTTGACTATAATAGGAACCATGATCAGCTCCAACAAATTCCATGTCAGGATTCATTGCATTAAAATAGACATTGTTTTAAAGGCCATTTCTTGCCAAAGCTGTCAGTTTTGAGTCAAGTACCCCTTAAAAAGTGACCTAGAACAGTGAATTCCAACCTCTCAAAATACACACCTATTATTTTTATTTAAAGATAACATTTTTCTTTCCTGACACATTGCATTATGTATGTATTCCTTATAGTCACAGAGTTTTTATAAACCATTTCAGCATCTCTGAAATAAACATCTATGTTTTAATCTTTCTCCTTCCGTCAAAAATGTCTTATACTGCTACAAGTGTATATAGTGTGCTTAAGACACTAGGGGTGAAAAGTAATAAACCAACTTACAGTGTAAATGTGTTTGAAAGTATAGGCTGACATGGCTCCAACAAGAAATAGATTCGTCCAGTCCAGATTGCCTTAGCATCCAGATAAAAATTGTTTTTTGGCATTATATACCTGATTTTATTAAATGACCAGCTGGTTCTCTTTTTATATACACAGAATATTTCTAGGCATCTTCGTAATTGGTGCCTAAAAGATATTAGTGAGGGGCCCCTGGGTGGCTCAGTCAGTTAAACATCTGACTTCTGCTTAGGTCATGATCTCAGGGTCCTGGGATAGAGCCCTTGAGCCCCACCTCTGGCTTCCTGCTCAGCAGGGAGTCTGCTTGTCCCTTTCCCCTCCCTCTCCCCCCTCATTAAATAAGTAAATAAGTAAATAAAAGATACTAAAGAATAAATGGCTAGCAATAAGAACAAATATCTATACAAATGTATCCTTTATTTGGGTGTAATTCACTCTCTTAAGTTGCTAATAGCCTCTAAGAATGACAGCTGCAATTAGTTGAATAAACCATTATGTTTATTATTAGAACATTAGGCCATTAATAAGCCCAAATAATTCATGAAATTTCTATCTCGTATTACTATTGTTTAGGTTATCAGATGCTGATTTATTTAATGGTTCTTTCCAATTATTCCACTTAATTTTTTGCTTACCCATTTGCTGAACAACAAAATAAAACAGGTCAAAGAGAGAAGGGTGCTTGAAATCCTAGACAACTGCACTTAAAATGAAAATAAATGCACTATTTATAAATATAGTTATTTTTATATTGTATGTCATCTAGGCCTTTTGAAATATATTATTCTTTTAAGTTTAGATTTCTTAAAATATTCATTTAGGGTTGGATGCTTTCTAAAAAATTGCTTTCAGTTTTCCTTTGAAAATATTAAAGAATATAACTCCACATTCTACATGTACATCCAAACATTCAGTTTTAGCAATTTCGCAAACTCCCTAGAAAACTACCATTTACTCTTTTACAATGTAAAGAATATATGACAAAGACCATCTTTCAACTTTCCCTAAATACTATAAACATCTTTATTTCTTTTCTATCCCCTTTTGTCAGGAGTTCTGAAGGACTGTATTTTTATCTTAAGTTTCATAAAGGAGGTTAGGAGAAAATTAAGCTTAAATTCTTTTAAAGCTGTTATTTTCAGGAGAAATTAACATTGCATGTTTTGGGGTTATAGATGTATTGAAGATTTCAAACTATTGGTAAAATAAGGTTTCTCTTTTGTTAAATATATTTAATAATTTAAAGTTATGAAAAGTATCTAAGTGCTTATACTTTTCCCATGCTAATAATCATAAACAATCTTACCCAGTAGTCATACAGAGTATACTTTACGAAAGGTTTTTTTTTTTGATATATAAAAAAATTCATATATTTGCCTTAGTGGAACTGATGGAATAAAACTATAATAACCAATATAGGCTGAGTTATTTTCTATTTGCATTTTATGATAATTATGTTTAGAACAAGCCTTTAAAATCCTTCAATAATTTACTTTGCATTTGTATTTTGTGCCTTTTTACTTTCAAAATCAGTGACTTTTTAGGTCCACTGAATAATTTTTAACATGGGCTGACAAATAGTGCACTGTTTTTTGTTTTGTTTTGTTTCTTTAAATTTTTAACAGAACCGTAAAGTACACTTGCCTGAGCCCCAATTGGAGACGAAATGGATGGCTGAACTTTATCACTCTAAACCTCCCACTGTTATACAATATGGCCACACAAGTGAGCACACAAACCCGTCTGAGTCACTCTCAATGCTATAAATGTTTAAATAGTTTTCTTGAAATCTGGAAATGGAGCTGTCCACAGATGATGCCTCTTCCTTTGAATGTCATTATTATCTCCTTTACAAGTTAATTAATGCAAACTTAGATGTTACATTGGCACTTGATGAAACTGTATTGAGCCTTGTATTTTTGATTCTGTGGGTGAATAAAAACCCTTGGACAAATGAAAATCTTGAACATGTGCAGGAGTATCTACAAGGTATCAAATACATTTTTTTAAAGTTTAGAAACATTTATTATTACTTTTGAAACTTGTTAAATGTGATTTAATATAAAGTATAATTTGCTTTAACTTGATTCCAGATTAAAAAAGTATGTTTACCTATTTGTTTTAAACGGTAATCTAGAGATTGTAACAGCAACTTGCCTGTTATATCTCAGTTAAAAATAATCTTTATCAATTATAGAACATAATAGTTTTCATTAACTAAGGTAACATTTCAAATAGGTAAGCCTAAAAAAGAAGAAAAAGTTCCCATGCTGTGTTCAGTTTCCATATAAACTTATTGGTTTCATACTGGGGTGGGGGAGGAATCTAACCACTGGCCATAAACTCTACTATAATCACTTTCCTCTCGAATGCATCCTACTAGATCCATAGGGAAGTAGGAGAGAGAAGATGGTTCATGATAGTCCATGAACATCACAGGAAAGAAGACCCTGGAAGCACATGTCCCGATAGTATCACATGTATGCCAGTGAGAGCATATTAGTATTGTCAAGTCAGTTGCAATTTTTCCACGGTTGAGAGTCAAGTGAAATGCTTAAATGTATTGAGTCATTGGACTTAGAGACTAATTACAGCTATTTTATGGCTGTACTAAAATAAAGCCAGCTAGAAAACAGACTAAATTCCCTGAGATAACAAGCCTGACTGATGACTCACCTTAAATTTGGGGAGCATCATTTGTCCTTGCTTCTTAGTTTGTCTACTTGACGCCTTGCCAGTATCCATTAAGTAGCTGTGAGGAAAGAGAAAAGTGCTATGTGGATGCATGACAAGACACGGGGATTGATTTGTGGCTTTTGATAGTTCCTGCATGCTGTTATCTGCTTTAGTATAGAAACGGATCTGCAACTGCTGATAATCACTGGCTGTTACCATCCCAGGGGTCACTTACCTAACCCAAGTAACTTCAGATCTGACAGCCGGAGGATAAACATGATTCCCCTCCATTGCGGAACTCCATCTGCAGGGCCTGAGCCTCCCCTCGGCCTCCCAACTGATTTATTGGAATCTCCAAGGCTATCTCACATGTGCTCAAGAACAAGTCCGCTTGCTTTTATCTGCTTTGCTTCGCTTTCTGAAATCTGCTGCCCTCAAGTTACTAAGGGAGGAATCCTTCCACTGCCACCCTTGCCCCTGACCTTGCTTCCTGTGTCTTGTGATCTCAATCAAAACAATGCCTTCAGCATTTGCTGTGGTCCTCTCTCTCTTCCTTCTTAAGCTCCCTAGAGCCAGGCTGGGGAACAGACCACTGTTTCCCCTCTTGCATCTCTATACCAACACTTCCATTCTCTGGAGATCACCTCTCTTCCCTTTTATTTATTTATTTTTAACAAAGCATCATAAAATAGATACTTTGAGCACATAATGAAAATAGAAGCCCATTAACCACTTGGTTTCAGACAATCCAGTTTATGGAAAGTTTATACAGGAAGGTCCCATTTAAATTGAGATGGGAAGGGAGAGGAGGAGCTGAACATGTGATGAGAGAGAGAGAGAAAAAAAACTGGGGGTGGGGTGATGGAAATGCAGGACAGAAGGCAAAGCAAACTTATGTGAGGAGAATCTGGTGGCTTTAAAGGCATGAAAGACTAACCAGACTAGTCTGAGAGAGAGTCTAGCTAGAGCAAATCTGAGAGAGAAAGGAAGACACAGACGCTGAAGATAAGAATGATTCCAGATCATATAAGTCATAGTCAAAAGGCTTTATGGATAGACTTGTGGGAAGGCATTTAAATTTTATTCAAAGGAGATTAACATTGCTTTATTTATGTCACTTTGATTTATGACCAAAAAGGTGTAAGAAACAAGGTTTTTAAAAACAGAACAACAACAATAAAACTGGTGATGTTTTTGGTCACAGAACGCTTATATACACATTTTCACAATGTAAAAATCTTTTAATACAAATTTGAACATGCATGAGCTTATGAATATTAAGGTTTATTGGGGAATGTTGCTAAAGGTGGGATTTATTGCATGAATGAAATTTATTAGGGAGAAACATCCCAATGCTTGTTGAGTTAATGCATGCACATTTTTTTGTCTTCCTGGAATGCGGTGAGAAGAAATTGTTAAGTAATGTCTATAAAGCACTTTTCATTTCTTTGAAGAAAATAACTCTGTAGTAGAAAAATTGCAACTGGTATGTCCTGACAGCTTCCAAAGTTCTCATTCAAAAGTAAATGTGGAATCTGCTTATTTAAATGGCTCGGATTCAGCCATGTTCTCGAAAGAATTTGGTTCCATAGATTTCTCCAAAAAAAGAAGGAATCCTGAGTTTAAATTGTTAAGTATACATCTTGGAGTAGAGCTTTTTAAAATCTGACTGTATTATATTTTGAAAGAAATAAATTATACTTATAACTGTATTTCATAAAATGCTGTATACCATACTGAACAGGAATACCACTCTCTTTGTGCCTTTATAAGTCTGTCTACCTGTGCATCACAACATCCATGTGTTGAACGTCCTCCGATCTCTCCCACATGTCATAATACTAATGTTTCAGTTACAGTTGTTCATTTTACACAAGCCTCTTAAGAAACAGACCATTGACACAAAAACAGTAGATTATCAGGGCAAAATTTCATTGCCGGTTATTCTGTTTTGTTTTGTTTTGTTTTTCAAAAAATGTATGTTTTGTTCATACTTTTATCACAAATACAAAGTTCTTTGGCTTTATGCAATAAAATCCAGTGCTTTTTTTCCTTCTCTCAAAACATCTCCTTCCTCCTCCGTAAGTTTTATACTTACTCAAAAGGACTATTCCAGTATCAGATGCTATTGTCTGTGTTTCTTCCTGGAGCAAGTGTTAATTAATCTCTGTGGGTCTGCATGTAAACTGGAGGTGGGGGAGGGGGAGGACATGTAGTTGTCTAGGGAGTTGATCTCATCTCTATAGGAAAGCTGATTGATGTTCTATATAAAAAGCTTTTGAAAAAGGAAATGGAGCAGCCACTTCCCCGGGGCTTCCTCAGTAGTCAGAATCCTTCATTGCCTTAGATCCTCTGCCTTTTGCCCTGCTGGAGCCACTTCATTGGATGGCTGGCCATTGTTCTTGTTCATATTTTGGCATATTTTTACCTGTGCTCTTTGGAAAAGATGCTTGGAATAGGATACATGCTTTCTCTGAAAACACCAAAGTACATAATACATTCCAAATGGAAAGCGAAATGACAGAGAAAATATAATTTATTTTAAAAATAATTTATAGAGGGGCGCCTGGGTGGCTCAGTCAGTTAAGCGTCTGCCTTCGGCTTGGGTCACGATCCCAGAGTCCTGTGATTGAGTCCCGATTTGGGCTCCCTGCTCAGGGGGGAGCCTGCTTCTCCCTCTGCCTCTGCCTCTCCCCCTGCTTGTGCTCTCTCTCTCTCGCTCTCTCTCTCTGTCAAATGAATAAATAAAATCTTTAAAAAAATAAAAATAAATAAAAATAAAAATAATTTATAGAAACACCCCATGGGATATATGTTTAAAAAAAAAACCATCTAATCTTCTTGTTGAGTTTCTACTAAGTATACTGAGTAGGACTTAAAGATTTAAAAAATAGTTCTTACTTTTTTATGTGTTTACTTTTAAGTATGAAAGTTTCCAAAGAATTTTACTTATCTAATTTAGGTAACAGATTGTATTACTTAGGAAGACTATAAATAAAACATTTTCTGAGTTTTTAAGTAATCTAAAATTATATGGAATGTTAAAACTAAAAGAGGAAAAAATAATTCAACAATGCTTCAGGTGAACCTAGAAATTGGCCTTTCTACAGTATATTATAGTTTCAAAAGTAAGAAAATGTCTTTCACACACAAGTAACATGGATAGGAGTAAAAGATTTTACTCAACTAATATGGGAACCAGGAAGCTGGTAAGACTGGTTGGAAGGAAAAATTTGAGGAATAAAGATTTATAGAAACAGTCAAAGGAATTCTAAAATGAATTGGCTTATAGTTGCAAAACTAGTTGATATTTTACTGATCCATGAACCTTTGGAATTATGTTTTCTACTGAACAAACATCTACAATTTAACGTAAAACTCCAAAGTGGGAACATCTGGGTGGCTCAGTCGGTTAAGCATCTGCCTTCGGCTCAGATCATGATCCCAGGGTCCTGGGTTGGAGTCCCACATCCTGGAGTCCCTGGATCGAGTCCCGCATCGGGATCCCTGCTCAGCAGGGAGTCTCATTCTCCCTCTGCCTGCTGCTCCCCCTGCTTGTGTGCATTCCCTCTCTCTCTGGCAAATAAATAAATAAATAAAATCTTAAAAAAAAAAACTTGAAGTTGTTTGGGCCCCAATCAAATAGTTAATTGCGAAGTCTAACTCAGATAGTTTCTCTCAGATAATTTAATCATTGGTAAGCCTGTTTAAAAAAAAAAATTAAAAGACATATAGTAATCTTTTTTCTTTGTTCCCAAGCTTTATATTTCCTCATGAGCATAAGTGCTATGAAATTTTTAAATAATAGAGATATCATATAGGCCCCAAAACCCCTCCAAAAAAGGCATTCTAGTCTGTAGTGTATGTGTGTGTGTTTACACATGTATTTGTGTACTTGTATATTAACTAAAGAAAGCATGCTGAGAGACCTTTATTAAATGATTTGAGAGCAGATGGTATGCTCCAGAGAGAGAGAATGGGAGAATGAAACATTATTAGAAGAATCACTTGCATTGTATTGTCTTTTTTCTTTTTCTAAATTCTTTTTTTTAAAAAAAGATTTTATTTATTTATTTGAGAGAGAGAATGAGAGAGAGAGAAAGAACATGAGATGGGGGGAGGGTCAGAGGGAGAAGCAGACTCCCTGCCAAGCAGGGATCCCGATGCGGGACTCAATCCCAGGACCCTGGGATCATGACCTGAGCCGAAGGCAGTCGCTTAACCAACTGAGCCACCCAGGCGCCCTCTAAATTCTTTAATAGAAGTCAGTTAGAAGAGATCAATTTCTGGGAAATGGGGCAAGATTTAAAGTCAAATCCGAAGGAAACTAGAGATTTATGAGTGGATGTTAAATGGAAAAAGTGTTTCTTCTTTGATGTTGTTTGTACTTGTGTTTGATTCATATAAAAGTTCCCACCTGTTAAACTTTAAAGGTACTGTGGAAATACACAGGGGTAGAGACTGTTAATGAATCCTACAAAAATTTTAGTGATTTCAAAGGTACAAATATTTTCTCATTTGCCTGGAACTCCAACATGAATGTAAACATTGGTAGACAGATTAAACATAAATGGCACGCTGGTGTGCGTGTATCCCTAAACACATACCCCCACATATCCAGGCATGCCTTGAGAGGCTATGTGGCCTGGTAGTTGAGAGCATAGCTTCCAGACCCAACATTCCTGGTTCCACTTCCTATAAGCTAACTGAATTGGGGAAAATTAGTTAATGTTTGTAGAGTGGACCTCCTCTTAGTACCTACATCCTAAGGTTATGGGAAATCACCCAATGAGTATCTAACAAGTAGTAAATCTTCAAAAAAATATTAGCTACCTTTATTAACTATAATTCTATTTCATTCTATAAGTTTCATTCTATAATCAAGACACTTTAAATTTAAACATTGGTTATATTCATTCATTTTTTGTAATTCTGAAAGACGACTTTTTTTTTTTTTCATTATCAAGTACTTTACAATTGATGCATTCCTTCTTCATCCAGAATCCTAAGCTGAGGTGGGAGTCCCATTGATAATACCAGGAATAGAAAATGGACTATCTGTAATTGGATTTGGGGGGCTCCTTCTGCAGGGGAGTAAGGGCAAAGGGGTAGAGACCACTCTCATTGATTTGGATGATATTGTCACTGGGATCAAGGCTTTTCTAGAAACGTGTGCTCTCAGAAAAGCCAACCACATTTATATTTCCCCCAGAGAAAAAAATTATTTTCTCAGAGAAAGGAAACTTACTAGTCAATGCATATGTAAAATTTTGCAATAGCAAATAAAAAACGAAGAGTCACTTTTAATCTTTACAAATCATCCAAAGAGCTTATTTTTAAAATTCAAATTCTTGTTGAATTTGTTCAGTAATTAACACTCAAAGCTTGGGAATCTGCATTTATAATGAGTACCTCAGGTGACAGGCATGCATATTGACCTTAATGTACTATAAGTACTTACACATAAAAAGGAAATGAATTAAAATATTAAATTTAGTGTAAGCACTTAATATCAAACAATATATATTTTTACCTATCTTACAACAAATCATATCTTTATGGGGCAATAGTATCTTTTTTTTACTTGGATCTGAATCCTAATTTCTGCTATAAATCACCAAGGGATTCCTATTTTACACAATTTAATTGAGTTATTTTTTTAATAACTCTTAATTTTCTGTTTTCTCCACTGGTGTCCTTATATATATTTATTCAGTTTCATATTTTTTACTTGGCATTATTTGCTAGGCACTGGGCAAAGAACTGTAGAAGATAAAGATGAAAATATGATTTTATCCCTGCTCTGAGGAACTTACTCCCCAGCAAAGGACTCTGGCCTACACCAATAATCTCATGATAGTTTATGCTGAACTAGATCCACAGAGAAAGTGTTTAGCAAGGCACATAGCAAAGAGAGATTGGCTCTGACAGAGGATATCATGGAAAAACTTATAGAAGTACAGTTAATCAATGATTATTTGCAAACTATTTACTAGGTGCATATGCTGTTCTAGGATCTAAGGATATGGGGATGATGAAGATTTTAGGTCTCTCCTCTTAGATCCCTTCTCTTCTACTTGGCATGAGAGCTGGTCTTAGAAAAAGGCAATTAAGGAAATTGGCAAGGAAACTGAAGAAGTTCTTATCACTCAGTTTGCTTGCTTTTGTTTGCATTTTTATTTTAACACAGCACAATGTAATAAGACATAATCCAAAGTCTAGGGCCAGCTTTGGTTGGCATTCCTGTAACCGAGAGCCAGGTTCTCTGATCACTACATTAACCCCGGAAAGGCCCCCAAAGGTAGTTTTATACTGCTCTTAGGCTAATGAATCATCAGTTTGCTTCTTATCTCACTAAGCTTTCACATCTTAAGGTGGTGATCTAGTGTAAATATAACTTTAGCACCTTGATCACAACAAGCACCTGATTCATATTTCTTTACTAGCTCAGGTGAAATCAGATTAGATAAGTACATTATAGGTTATGAAATATGTGCGAAATTCATAATGACCTCCTTTTAAAAATGTGCAGAAATAAGATTGAGGTACATTCCAGAGACCTTTTTGAGAATATCTGTATATCAGAAAATGTGGCTGAGAAGCAATCTTTTTCTTAATGTATTTTTTTTCTGGAAATGAAGATCTAAAAATACTTAAAGATGCAGAACAGTAACCTGTCTCCAGTGATTGTCTCTTAATTAATGTGGTGATTTGTGTGGAGAAAAGGGACAATTGCAAGAGTCCCTCAATAATTATCTAGCCAAGGGCTTCAGATAATTACAGCCAGAAGACTTTCAAGACACAAAACACTCTGCAAAATTTGACCTCTCATTTGATTCAGGCATTTTATTTTAAAAGTCTTGTCTTTCATCTTGATGCTTATGCTTCATAAAGTCAGCTAATGTCAGACGGATCCTTGGAAGTAACAACATTACTCAAGTCACAGCTGGAGGATTGCAAGATAGTAAACCAGGCTTTAAAAAAACCCTGTAGAGAGAATAAGAAGACTTAATGAAAAGAAAATCAAGTAATGATTGGGTAGGAATAGGGAAACATGGAGTGGAATAATAAAACATATTCAAAATAAGAAATATTAACTCTTGGCAAAGAAAAAAATAGTATCAGAGTATCAGACAATGATATGTTCCATTTGTATAGCTGATCATTAATTAGTGGTCTTGCTGTGGGAAACATTAGAGAAAATGCTGAACCATCACATTCATGAATATTAAATCCGCCCATTAGCAAAACTTCCTTTTTGCTTAATTTCACAATTGATAGTCCAAATAATATTCAGTTTTTCCCCATTGCAATTAAAAAAATCTTGTCTTTGGATGAGTTTATGGACTTTAAAAATTCAGTCAGAAACTGCATAACCACATTTTGTTTTTGTTAAAAGCCAGCTTGCCTTCATGATCTCTCTAAATCTTTGAAAAGTCTTTCATCAGCCCTCTCTCTAACTTGAATAATGGCAGTGTTTTCTGAAAAATGATGAACTCTCTCCTTGTTGTGCCTCAAGATACAGAGTATATAAACCATCCTTAGAGACTGAGCTCTCAATTCCGAGTTGTCCTTTGCGATACCAAGCAAGGACACTGCTTTGTATTAAGTGGCCATGATATTAAGTGTAGCTAGAGGCAAAACTACATTTTCTAAACACCTTATATTCTTTTTAAAATGACTGACATGTAAATTAGATTATAAGTAGACAAATGCATGGATGTTATATTTTCAGCTTCCTATCTTTTTTTTCCCTGAGTTATTTCCCTATTTTAGCAGCCTTCGCTCTCAGGTGCCTTGCACTCCTCAGTGGTGTGTGTTCACACTAACCAAAGCAGTTGTCTTACCTGCCAGAAATAGCTGTGACATTTAGAGAGAGGACCAGAGGAGAGAGCAGGCCTTAACAGCCAAGGCTGAAGAGCTAATAGTGAAATTGGGACATCAGTCACACAGAGATTTAGGGATAATGAATGTACAGCTCCATCTTCAAAAATTTTATGGAAATGATTTCTGTTCTAAATATGATTAAAACTAACCCATGTTAATTCTGTTTATTGATTTAGTAACTCATTCAATATATATTGTGCTATGCTATGAAGATAATAAAACTGAAAGTCTAAAATTTCACATTTAGACACTCACTCAATACTTGTTCTGTAACACCTGCATGTGTATATGTGTTTGAACGTCTTATTTTACAGGTATGCAGATGAAATACAGATTGGATAACTTGTCAAATTATAGTGATTTATCAGTAGTACCTTGAAAGTAGCTTCAGGTTTTTAACTGATGATTCTCTATTATATCATGCTGCCTTTTTCCTGAAATAAGATGTTTGTATCTTTCTTTTTTTTAATTTTTTTTATGTTAGTCACCATACAGTACATCATTAGTTTTTGATGTAGTGTTCCATGATTCATTGTTTGCACATAACACCCAGTGCTCCATTCAATACGTGCCCTCTTTAATACACATTTGATCATTGTGGGTTTTCACACTTGCTTCAAAGAACTCTCTGAATTCCTTTGATGTGCCTAAGTCCCCGGTCCTGGGGGAGAGGGAATGATGGAACCACTTTTATCCATTTCCACAGAGATTGTAAAAAATTTCTTGTGAAGAAATAGTATTTTATATTTAATCATGCTTTGATGATGAGGAGGAGGGTGATGATGATGATGATACAGAGGTTTAAAATGATTGGATTGTCAAACTTGGGCAGGAATTGTTATGCTGTATTAACGCTTAGAGAAGCACCAACCTTCTGTTTTCTGAACATAAGCACATGAGAGCTCCAACACAGTCTTACCACCTGGTTTTTGTTTTGTTTTGTTTGGAACATTCAGTGGCTGTCCATTTGCCTGAGGAAACTCAACAGAGGCAAACATTCTTTCCAGGTTAAACTTGCTGAAAGTAAATTGTGTGTACTGGCTCTTCTGCTCTAGTGAACTTTCTAATAAAATAATCTTTGTGTTGCTTACATCTTGGTTTCCACAGAGATGGGACGCATAGATACTCCACACCGAATTATGGTTTGAGTTGTGAAAAATGGGACAGGAGTTCTGCAGATGAAAAAAAGAATGCCAATCCTGGAAAAGTTAGGGCTAGAGAAGATGAAATAGTTTCCCAGACTTAAATTCCAGAGATATCAAAATTAAAGTAAGAGGAATCAAAAATGAAGGTAAACTAAGCAATAAAAATTTGTGTAGGAATGTGCAAAATATAATAGTCATTCAGAATAATTAAATATAGATTTATATTGCATTATTTTTAACCTCAAAGATCAAATTTCATTTCTTCCAACTCACTTTAAAACACATTATGCACAGTCTCCTTTGTATAGCAAAGTGACTTTTTTCTTGTTTCCAAATGCTTGGAATTATTTTTAAAAATACTGTATGATTTAGGAATTTGGGTGAATAGAAAGTGGTTTTGTATATAAATATAGTGTGTGTACATATCTATATCTATCTACCTATGCTTTAGACTTGGCTTTTAGTTAATGTAACAAACTGGGCCATCCAAATGATTTGTTTACAAACTAGCTGTGATGCCCAGAAAGTCACCCTATGACAAAAAACTGGCAGTACAATTCTTTTTTTTTTTTTAATTTTTAACTTAAATTCAAGATAGTTAACATATTATTAGTTTCAGAGGTAGAATTTTAGTGATCCATCAGTTGCATACAACACCCAGTGCTCATTACATCAATTGCCCTCAATGCCCATCACCCAGTTACCCCATCCCCCCACCCGCCTCCCCTCCAGCCACCCTCAGTTTGTTTCCTATAATTAAGAGTCTCTTATGGTTTGCCTCCCTCTCTGTTTTTATCTTACTTTATTTTTCCTTCCTTTCCCCTATGTTCATCTGTTTTGTTTCTTAAATTCAACATATAAGTGAAATCCTATGGCATTTATCTTTCTCTGACTGACTTATTTTGCTTAGCATAATACCCTGCAGTTCCAAACATGTCATTGCAAATGGCAAGGTTTCATTCTTTTTGATGGCTGGGTAGTATTCCCTTGTATATACATGCATCTTCTTTATCCATTCATCTGCTGATGGACATCTGGGCTCTTTCCATAGTTTGGCAATTATAGACATTGCTGCTATAAACATTGGGGGGAGATACTACATTTGTATCCTTTGGGTAAATACCCAGTAGTGCATTTGCTGGGTCATAAGGTAGCCCTATTTTTAACTTTTTGAAGAACCTCCATACTGCTTTCCAGAGTGGCTGCCCCAGCTTGCATTCCCACCAACCACATAGGAGGGTTCCCCTTTCTCTGCATCCTTGCCAACATTTGTTGTTTTTTGACTTGTTAATTTTAGCCATTCTGACTTCTATGAGGTGGTATCTCATTGTGGTTTTGATTTGGATTTCCCTGATGATGACTGACGTTGAGCATTTTTTCATGTGTCTTTTGGCCATTTGGATGTCTTCTTTGGAGAAATGTCTGTTCATGTCTTCTGTGACTTTAGGCAAAAATGCAATCTGACATATATGCTTATCATCAATAAAATGGGATGATTAACCACAAGATTATTCAATAAATAAATATAAATTCCTTCCCCTGCCTTTTCCACCCTTAAATTTTCCATCTTTATGATTTCATTGCCTATCTTACTGCAAAAATAGAGACCATATGTTTCAGGCTTCTTTTGGTTCTCTTGTTTCCACCTGGAAGTATCATTGCATGTTAATGTGTCCTGCCTCTTCTAATGTAAACACTCCTTGTGTTCTTGACTCCATCCTTTTCTCTCTCTTTTGAGATTTTACATTATTAATCAACGCCTCTGTCTTGTGAAACTCTATTCCTATTAGAATCATTAATGAGTCTCTCCATTTCTTCAAAAAGAAAAACAAAACGACAGAACAAAAACAAAAAGACTAGTATTAATATAGTCTTATCTTCTAAGGCTTTTCCCTTACAAATCCCATTGCCCTAAAAATTAATTGTCCCAACAACTTTCTCTACTCATCACTTATCAATTATGTCTACCATCCTGGCTTCCAGTGGCCCTGTTCATTCCTTTATTCCCTGAAATCCGACTTATTCTTCTTTTCTGGATTCTTCAGCAAACTTAAATATTTAATAAATATATGTATCCCACATGCATAAAAGACTGAGTACTGGGACACCTGGGTGGCTCAGTTGGTTAAGCATCTGCCTTCGGCTCAGGTCATGATCTCGGGGTCCTGGGATCAAGTCCCGAGTTGGGCTCCTTGCTCAGCGGGGAGCCTGCTGCTCCCCCTGCTTGTGCTCCCTCTCTCTCTCTCTGACAAATAAGTAAATAAAATCTTTAAAAAAAAAAAGATCGAGTACTAAAAGAGCACATGTGTACTTCTCTTATTTTCTCTTTTCAGTTCTTGAAACTGCCAGTGATAGTACCAGTGTGTTAGAAAAACAGCTTTTTCATTTAGCTTTTAAAACATTATTTCCCATTTGCTTTTCCTTCTTTTTCCTACTTTCCCTCCTAGCTACAAAATTTCTTCAGGTGATACCATAATGCTTTCTTTCACTTGTCTCTTTTTCTCTTAATTTTGGGGACTCTGATGACTTCTTCAAATAGCTCTGTGGAGTAATATTCAAATATATATCCAAAGTTTCAACTCTAATCTCATATTTTCAACATATATTTATGGAGGCACCTCAGACTCAATAAGAAATGACTGGCACTACAATTTATTTTGCCCTCTTTTTCTCTATCACAACTGCTAATAGTCCCCATCTTCCTAGTTATACTCAAAACCTTACTGTTTTTATCCCTTGTCCTTGTGTTAATCTGCCTACATTTGAGCACTGTGGGGAGCTTAAGAGTCTCACATTTCTGTACATTTTGGAAGCAGGCATTAACTGCTTTTTGAGACTGTATTTCAAGGATTTTTATAGAGGGAAAAGCCTTAGAAGATAAAAGTAGTTTCTTTGTCTAAAGCAAAGGGCAAGTGTGCTGATAGCTTTGGTTAGAGATAATGTCTCATTCTGGAGCAAAGGAAAGACAGGTTTACTGCCTATTATAAAAGATTCATGTTCCCTAAATCCTGGATTCCTCTTCTGTAATGCAATCGGCTGGCTGTGTAGGTATCACCTGCACTTCCCTATGGGAATTAGGGCTTAGAGAATCACCTCAAGAAAATGATGATACTCTGGCTACTTCTGTTGTGATGGGTAATAAAGGCATTCATTCACCTCTGACCCAGGACTCTTATGTTTTTAGCCAGTATCTGTAAAACTGTGGCAGACTAACTCATTAGCTTGCAAGTAGGATAAAATCTCAGACTTATCACAGGTCTTAAACATCAGTTGCTAAATCCTGTCCATTAAACTTCTACATCTCACCAAGGCAATCTCTTTGCTCCATTTGCATTCCCATTCCTCTAGTCACCTGACCACTTCTCTCCAGGTTATTGCTATAGCTAATCTACTTCATGATCCTTCCACTGAATAATAATTTCCATTAGTTGAGTAGGTTGATATTGGCTAAGATTGTATATGTGATAACAATATAACACAAAATGTATGGAAGCTCTATCTTTGAATTAGACTATCAGAAATAATATTTTCTGCTTCATAGCTTATAATTTGGAGGCATTTATTGATAAATAATATAAAAATTATCATTAGCTGCTCAGTTCTTTGTACAACACAGTGTTAATTTTACATTTGCCTCCCCAAATCTTATATATAATCCCTTAAATATAAATATATTGCACATTTTGGGAAGCAAGTCATGGTGTTACCAGTTGGGACATATTATCATAAATACTAATGTTACACTATTGGTATTTGCCATTTCTAAGACCTCTGTACTCTGTATTCTTTCCCCATGAGTGTCTCTTATGGCAAGGTTATAATTGACTGATATAGCAGTCTAGAGTTTCACAGGCACAGTACTAAGCCTTTTGTGAGGTTGATCCAAGAGTCTACAAAAAAATGGTCATAATATATATCTTGTTTTGCTTCAATTATGAGAAGCCAGTTTTGCAAGGATAGAAGGTGCTTCTTTACCAGCATTATAAACATGAAGAAAAGTACATTCATCTTTAAGTATGGGTGCTGTGAATATTTCTCACCCTTGGTATGGTCTAAATAAAATATTACTTCTACTTGTAAGTCTTCAGTTAAAAACAGTGAGGACACTGTACAGCATTTGCACTGATAGGTAAAAAGCAAGTGCTATAGAGCTATTTCACTTGGATGTACTCAGAACATAGCAAGGCCTGTCTATCACTTAGTACTAAAAGTTTTCGGCTGCATTTCTAAGCAACTGAGAGGGAACAAAAAGGGGGACTTGTGAACCAATTTGAGAAAGGCAAAATACTGACAATAGTCAAATGTAGCTAGTCAATGAAAAAGGCAAAAGCTTCCATTCTTAAAATAATTATTTGTTTGTTTCAATCTTTCCCCAAAAAAAAGCTTTATAAAAATTAGCAGGAAAATGAAAATATAACAACAGCAGCAGGTAATATGTTTTGAGACAATATAGGATATACATTTATTGGAATAGTTAGATCACAAAAAAAAATGCTTAAGACATCTAGAGATGCTTAGTAAATATTTGTATTATTTTGACTGTGTGCTGGTCATTATAGGCTATTTTATGTATATCATTTCACTTAATACAACAACAGTCTGATAAAGGTTTTATTACCACCATTTTCCAGTTGAGACCTCTGCATTGCTCAAAATCTCACAGATACCATCTGCCACTAGGTCAATCAGCCACCAAATCCCATTCTCTTAAAAGCATGTCTTTTCCTTATCTTCTCAACAACAAATAGTGCATACAGTTGTTGGAGGGAGGAGACTATGACACAGAGTATTTAGAGTGATTGTGTAACCACACTTCTAGTTCCTCAAGAATAATAGGATTAGGAATTATCCTCAATATATAGTTTTCCAACACACACACACACACACACACACACACACACGTGTACCAACACCACCTTCTCCTTACAACCATAGAGACACTTGCAGCATCTCAAATACAGAATATTTTGTATGTTCTTTGTTTTTCTCCCATATTTTATACAAAAATTGAGGAGTTTCCACTCAATAAAAAAACAGATATAAACTAATCAAAGAAAGGAAAATGGTTGGGGAACCTGGGTGGTGCAGTTGGTTAAGTGTCCAACACTTGGTTTTGGCTCAGGTCTGATCTCAAGGTTGTGAAATTGAGCCCCTCATGGGACACCATGCCTAGTGTGGAGTCTGAGTTTCTCTATCCCTCTACCCTTCCACCCATCTCTGTCTCTCTCTCTCTCTAAAATAAATAAATCTTTAAAAAATAAAAGGAGAATAGTTGACAAATTAAATACAGAATCTGCTTGAGATTCTCCCTCTCCCTCTACCCCTCCCCTCACTCTCGCATTCTCTTTCTCTCTCTAAAATAAATCTAAAAAGAAAAAAATAGGATTGAGGAAAAAGCTCAAGTGATGATATTGCAAAGCATTCTAAAAAACTGTAGTTTCTGTGCCACATATTTGGGAGGAAATGAACAATTTATTTCTGACAGTTTTATCATCTTTATTTGGTTAGAAGACACTAATGAAAAGGTCTAAACCAGAAAAATGCTATTCATTAAATTCATAATAAGCTATCTTTTTCTTTAAGAAAAAATTAATTAGCTTAGTGTTTGCAGATTTAATAAACATATGATAAAAAATACATTCTGTCTATGTAAGACATAGATGTAATAGCTGAGTGCCTTGGGAACCAGACTGCCTATCTCTGTTCATTCATTGGTAAAATAGAGATAATAGTAGTAACTTTCTCATAGGGTTGTTTTTTAAGATCAAATAATGCTTGTGAAACTCCTGGAACAGTACCAAATAGAGATAAGCCCTAAATAAACCTTAGTTGTAGGATGGAAAATTAATCATTTTAATATTTTATTTGAGTCACCTCCTAAGGATACACCCAGGCTATTACCTTTCTTGATAATCTTTTAAGTAGATTTCCTTTTATCTTAGATCTCTTGAGACATGGATAGAGGTTTTCAGAGAAAACTCTTTCCACGTAACCAAAAGAAAGTAACAATCACAATTGTGACAAAGCTTAACAATGAAAGTATTTTCAGGGTAGAATAATTGCAAAACCTACAGAAAGTGACTACTGTGGCCTGTAGGGCATCATTCCTGAGCCCCTTCTGTCTGTCAGAGATGCTAAACAAAGATATTCCAACTTGAAGGCTGAGATCCACTTGAAGAGTTTTCCTTCCAGATCTTCAGAGCCTTTCACATGTGATTGACATCTGTTCCCAGTAGCGAGGAGACTCCTGGACCCTCAGGTATCAACATGCATCTGACTACATGTACTGCGTTCCTGCTCTGGCTTTCTTAGAGCCTTTTCCTCATCTTACTTTCTTAGACAAAGAAGACACATCTTCATCTTGCTCTTTAAGATTCTCCTCCTAGATTTCATGTCCACTGATCTTGAAGCCACTGTCTTCACTCTCTGCTTCAGAGCCTTATTAAGTCCTAGCCACCCTCTGGTGTACAAACATTTTATTTTGCCTGACATATTTTCTCCCAGTCAGATACTAAGACCAGTTTCCCACCTAGTTTTGAAAGCAAACACCTGGGCCATGGATCAATAAGATTTTGATGGCAGATTTCCTCTTTCTGGGAGCCTTTTAGCATTCCTAAGACACCTAAAATACAGAAGCAGACCCTGATCTCTGACACTTACCCTCACTGATTCTGTACCCAGGTCCTAGTTTTAAGACTTGCTGCCATATATCAATGAATTTGCAAAGATGAAACGACTGGCTGGTTCTGAGCTCAACACAAGGGTAGATCTTTTTTTCAGGTTGACCCACTTTTACTTTGATGTCTCATTCAGTCACTACCCCAGGGACAGGTCTGCAAAAATCCTATCTATGCAAACTTAAAATAATAAGTAAATTTAAATATATATTTATTTACTTATATATAGTATATATATATATATATATATACACACTAGTTATGTATATTTATATATATTTATATATACGTATATATAGTATGTATAGTATAATGGAAGAAGAAGATTCATTTTTAGAGAGGAAAACAAAAGATAGTTTATTCCCAGACTTCTCATTGTATATTAGTGTTTAGAACTAGGTCTATAACCAAGTAGCAGGGAAAAAGGCTGGCAAGGTTGCTCTGTTGTGAAGTCTTATTAGGTGAGTCAGCTAATTACATGGCACTATCATAAATATGGCAGTCACTGAGCTGCTAGTTAATGCTTACAAGAAGAATAACGTTTTAAGATAGAATACTACCACTTGGCTATATTATGGAAATTTCTTCTAAAAATTGATTTCATACTGATTCCTGATTTATAGACCAGTTATTTTGTAATTTATAGTTGAATGTATTTAAAACTGGGTTCAGGGATAATAGATAAATAACATCCAAAAAATAACCTCCAAATAGATTTAATGTATTTACTTTCTCCTTCATTTTAAACCTTATAAAAACAAATTAATTTTAATTGTATCTGTTCCCTTTATCTTTCTCTCTGTCTGAGGGGGATTGTCAAAACTAAAGAAATAGGGCAAATGGCAAGAAAATAAGTAGTATGTTAATTAATTATCCAAAATAGGGTATAAATAGCTTCTAAATACATATTTCTATGGAAGACTGGTTTCTCTAAAAGTATGATTGAATTAAAATACATTTGCATTTTTAATTTGCAAAGATTCCCCTGTAGGTATGAACTATGTATAATAGTGTAATGTTTCTACTATAGATTTATGGTGTTCATCAATTTGACTATTCCCAAGTGATCCAGATGGTTGATGACATAATAATCTGTAAATTTGCTGAGACACAATCTGAGTTGGTGTATAACACATGAAGAGCATAGGCTGCTTTGCCAGTAAGAAAGCCTAGCAGATGACCAGGAACTGTATCTTTACTTAGCCTTGTTTTGCTAGGTTTTGTTTATTGTCGCATATGCAATTTATGATGAAAATTGTGTGCTGTAGTTGCACTTTTTAGTTAAGAGAATCAGGATGGTCTCGGGAGGTAGCCCCAGATGTAATCAGTGGTCTAGTATAATGTATGTCATATGTGTGTGTTTTCCCATATCCTAAAGCTTGTCTTATACAAGTGAGCAGTAAATGTTGATAGAAAAATTATGGACTAGGACATCTAAAACACAATAGGATACTATAGTATCAAAACTTCATTTTTTAGTTTTTCAATAAAATAAATGGTACTTAACACTGTCTACACACATTTCCTTTACTCCCCTTTTTAAAATTGGGAGTATATGATATACACATTAGTTTAAAAGTCTATGTTATTTTCACTGGAACAGGATTTCTAAGCTTGATTCCATATCGGAAACATTGGATTCTTTAAGATGAGTGCTAAGTTCAACCATTTTTCTCTCTTAAATTGGAGTTCTTTGTTTAGTTTCTTAATCGCTAGGGTTACTATCTCCTCTATCCCGAGGGTTTGATCTGTTGAGTTATTTGGGGTTGATTAACATTGTTTGACAATGCAGCAAAATATTTCCACCCAAAATATCCTTCAGTGTAAAAACAGTGGGGAAAATGTTTAAGGCATAGATGCCTGGTAGTGGATGAAGGCATGTTATTATAAATATCATCATGTATTGCTTCTCAGAGTCTTTAGAACACCCTGTACCTTTGCCAACAGTTTTTTTATAGATTTCAAAATGAAAGATTTTCAAAAAACATGTATTCACACTGATAGCAAGTACATTGCTATACTCTAAACCAAATAATGCCACAGAGTTTACAAACAGTTGATGATGTTGAGTAATAATTTCCTAGGAACCTGGGGCGCCTCAGTGGCTCAGTAGTTAAGCGTCTGCCTTCGGCTCAGGTCATGATCCCAGGGTCCTGGGATCGAGCCCCACAATGAGCTCCCTGATCAGCGGGGAGCCTGCTTCTCCCTCTCTCACTCCCCCGCTTGTGTTCCCTCTCTCGCATTCTCTGCCAAATAAATAAAATAAAATCTTAAAAAAAAATTCCCTAGGAACATATAAAATATTCACAGGGCCCTAGAAACCTACATTTTTAACAAGGACCCCTAGTGATTGTTAAGTCTTGCTTAAGAGGGTGGCTTGGGGAAGTAATTTTTATCTCCATTGTGCATTAGAATAAATATACAATAAAATTAAAAGTCATGCAACTAAACAGAAATAATTTTGTTATATAAATGATTAATTTACATTTGTTAAAAGATAAACTGAGGCATATTAAAATTTTTAAGAGTTTATTTGAGCAAAAATTTGATTCAAATCCAGAATCATCCAGCCTAGCAGATAGAAAGGAGCTCGAGATTGTGTACAAAAATCCAAGACTTTTAGGCAAAAGGGAGTGGGAACAAGTAAGTTATACTTATGCAAAAAAGCAGATTGGTTATGACAAGGTTACTTTCCTTTAGGCGATCATGGGTTATCTATCAGGCAGTTAACCTAACTAGTGCTGATCTGGAGATTCCTGACAGACTTGAAGATTCCATCTCTATGAAAGCTGAAACTGTAATTGAGTGAAGTCTTTGTTTGATTATGTGGGGCTTAGCCTAAATGACTCCGGTTTGGGCCTGTCTTGTTGTTTTGCCTTTTTTTTTTTTTTAAACAATTTCTCCCTTTTGATCAGGATCGCAGCCTAATTAAGAGACTTGATAAAAAATTGAAGGCATTAGCACTACTCCCAGTTATCACTCTGGAGCTCTCATGGTTTTTGTTGAATCTCTTCATAGTATTCACAGGTCACGATGTCAGGTTCACATTTTTTAAGTTGGTCATTCTCTTTGTTCCTTTTATGATGTTCTTTCTATTCTTAGGGAGGTCATTTGCCTGGTGGTTAGCAGCTGTGAATATGCATTTAAATCATTTGAGAGAATACAGTGCCCTGGAGAGACTACTATGATTATTATGGGCAGGATCATTCCCAATGTGTGGAGTGCACTTTAAAGCCATGGACCATGAGACCCAAACCAGTCAGACTCAAATAAGCCAAAGAAAGACCCCTTTGAAGAGGTCACTTTCTTAAGCCAACTGGCTTGTTCAGTGATCTTACATAGCTGGGTATCAACTTCCTCAGAAATGTTAATCTAAGTTCAGCAAGTGCTGTTGGCTACAGCACAGACATTTCCTTGCTTAGCTAAGAGCTAATTAAGGGCTCTCCTATTATCATGAACAACTTTGGCCAGAGAATCTGAGGACTTTTGTTAGGCAGGTATTTCTTTAGCAGAAGATTCTGCAACATCTTCAAGAATTAAGGAGAGGTTCCTAATCATAGCCTCATTTGCCCTTCTTGTCTGGGGAGTGGGGATCTGCCAAAGGAAGTGAATCTTAAATCATGAATGTCTACTGATAATTCCTGTTTGAGTCTGTGGCTCAGGACTGGAAAGGCAACAGCCATGGAGGCTGGTAAAATGCAAGTAAGGGTCTCTAGACCACACAAGTGGTTTTATTTTGTTTACCCTTGCCTTGTCTCCCTTTCATTATATAGAGCCTGGATGCAAAGTTTCCCAGGTTTGGAATTGTTAACTGGAGATAGGAAAATGGACCTCTAAGGTTAGGGAGTTTGGCACCATAGAGATGAGGCTGAGTTTGTTCCAGAGAAACTGAGGCATTGGAAAATCAGGGAGAAATCTCTGATGGGCAGAACTACTGGATCCACCAGCACTGTGGGAAATCCTACAGTCGCTTGGAGGTTGGATTACCCTCCTTTGCAATGGCCTAAGATACATGAATAGTGGTATTATCTTTCCAGGCCAGAAGAAAGAAAAGATAGACAAAAGAATCATAAAGATATTCATTTAGTCAGAGAAAAAAGAACTAGAAAGAAATGTTTTTGATTTGACATATTAGGAAGAAGCAGTCTGCCTCAATGTCAGCGACTTCTCTTCCTGGCCAATTGATTTTGATATCTTCAGTATTTGCACAGGACGGATGTCAGGTGGAGCTGCCTTCAGGTATGAAATATGCACCTGAATTTTAATACCTTGGAATTGGCTGCGGTGTAAGTGGTCCAGACTACTTGCTAGGGTCCTTTCCATGAACCTCACTTTTTCAAAAGCATTAGAGTAACAAAATGATCTATAAATGACAAAACACTTTAAATGCCCATGGTTAAAGATCTGAGGAGAGTTCATTATAATGGAATTGATGAGGAGGCTTGGTTATTTCTGTGACGTACATTTTAAGATAATAACTGGAATTATGAGTGATAACATTATACCAGAACATATCATATTTTTATGAATTTCATAAAAATTTGAGAGCACTTATACTAATAACATGCATTTATTTATATAGAGAGATGTATATGTGTATATATATATATGTATGTAGACATAGGGGTGTGTGTATATATGTGTGTAGACATAGGGGTGTGCATATATATGTGTGTGTAGAAATAGGGGTGTTCGTATATATATGTGTGTAGACATAGGGGTGTGCGTATATATATGTGTGTAGACATGGGTGTGTGTATACATATGTGAGTAGACATGTGGGTGTGTGTATATATGTGTGTAGACATACGGGTGTGTATATATGTGTGTAGACATACAGGTGTGTGTATATATATGTGTGTAGATATAGGGGTGTGTGTATATATATGTGTAGACATAGGGGTGTGTATATATATGTGTGTAGACTGAGGGGTGTGTGTGTGTGTGTGTGTGTGTACACAAGCAAACACATATCTGTGTCCAAAAATATAACCTAAGAAGTTTTATCATCACTATTTAACAATGCTTAACACATAATTTAACATACCAAGTAAACATAATTGGTTTTACATCTCTCTTTTACAATCTGAGACACAAATCCTTTCAGATTTTCCAAGGTTCCTCTAGGAAATCTCAAAATTAGTTTGAAGTTAGAATTTGATTTTAAGAAAATGTCAAAAGGTTTAAGCATTTGATTAATTAGGATCACAGATCATTATGAAATAATAATTATCTATTTAACAAAAGTAACAAAAGATGACATTAAAGGCAAATGCAAAAGGCTACATACTTAGGAACAAAACTTAGCTCTCTTAATAGTGAGAAGATTGGGTCTTATTAGGTAATCAAAGACTGAAAAAGACAACGTGGGGGCGCCTGGGTGGCTCAGTCGTTAGGCGTCTGCCTTCGGCTCAGGTCATGATCCCGGGGTCCTGGGATCGAGCCCCGCATCGGGCTCCCTACTCGGCAGGAAGCCTGCTTCTCCCTCTCCCGCTCCTCCTGCTTGTGTTCCCTCTCTCACTGTCTCTCTCTCTCTGTCAAATAAATAAATAAAATCTTTAAAAAAAAAAAAAAAGACAATGTGAAGCATGGTAAGTTATTTTGGTAAAACAGAAAATCTTTGCTGACCAGGCAGATTACTTAAAAAATAAAGAGAAATATTTGTTTAAAATTTCCTATTAAGAACAAACCAATAATCTAAGAAAATTTGTACTTTTAACAGAGAAAACCAATTTCCAATTTTGTACCAGTGCATTTTTTTGTTGTTATTTTTATTTTTTAAATTTTATTATGTTATGTTAATCACCATACATTTCATCATTAGTTTTTGACGTAGTGTTCCATGATTCATTGTTTCCGTATAACACCCAGTGCTCCACTCAATATGTGCCCTCTTTAATACCCATCACCAGGCTAACCCATCCCCCTACCCCCTCCCCTCTAGAACCCTCAGTTTGTTTCTCAGAGTCCACAGTCTCTCATGGTTTGTCTCCCCCTCCGATCTCCCTTGCTTCATGTTTCCCTTCCTACTATCTTCTTTTTCTTAACATTTAATGTATTATTTGTTTCAGAGATACAGGTCTGTGACTCAACAGTCTGACACAATTCACAGTGCTCACCATAGCACATACCTTCCCCAGTGTCCATCACCCAGCCACCCCATCCCTCCCACCCACACTACTCCAGCAACCCTCAGTTTGTTTCCTGAGATTAAGAATTCCTCATATCAGTAAGATCATATGAAACATGTTTTTCTCTGATTGACTTATTTAGCTTAGCATAATACCTTCCAGCTCCATCCACATCGTTCCAAATAGCAAGATTTCATTCCTTTTTATGGCTGCATAATATTCCATTGTATATATATATACCACATCTTCTTTATCCATTCATCTGTCAATAGGCATCTGGGCTCTTTCTATAGTTTGGCTATTGTGGACATTGCTGCTATAAACATCGGGCAGCACATACCCCTTCGTATCACTACATTCGTATCTTTGGGGTAAATACCCAGTAGTGCAATTACTGGGTCATAGGGCAGCTCTATTTTCAACTTTTTAAGGAACCTCCATACTGTTTTCCAGAGTGGCTGCCCAGCTTGCATTCCCAACAACAGCGTAGAAGGGTTCCCCTTTCTCTGCATGCTCACCAACATCTGTCATTTCCTGTTAATTTTAGCCATTCTGACTAGTGTGAGGTGGTATCTCATGGAGGTTTTGATTTGGATTTCCCTGATGCCGAGCGATGTTGAGCACTTTTTCATGTGTCTGTTGGCCATTTGGATGTCTTCTTTGGAAAAATGTCTGTTCATGTCTTCTGCCCATTTCTTGATTGGATTATTTGTTCTTTGGGTGTTGAGTTTCATAAGTTCTTTATAGATTTTGGATACTAGCCCTTTATCTGATATGTCACTTGCAAATATCTTCTCCCATTCTGTTGGTTGTCTTTTGGTTTTGTTGACTGTTTCATTTGCTGTGCAAAAGCTTTTTATCCTGATTAAGTCCCAGTAGTTCATTTTTGCCCTTGTTTCCCTTGCCTTTGGCAATGTTTCTAGGAAGAAGTTGCTGCAGCCGAGGTCGAAGAGGTTGCTGCCTGTGTTCTCCTGTAGAATTTTGATGGACTCCTGTCTCACATTTCAGTCTTTCAACCATTTTGAGTCTATTTTTGTGTGTGGTGTAAGGAAATGGTCCAGTTTCATTCTTCTGCATGTGGCTGTCCAATTTTCCCAACACCATTTGTTGAAGAGACTTTTTCCATTGGACATACTTTCCTACTTTGTCGAAGATTAGTTGACCATAGAGATGAGGGGCCATTTCTGGGCTCTCTATTCTGTTCCATTGATCTGTGTGTCTGTTTTTGTGCCAGTACCATACTGTCTTGATGATTACAACTTTGTAATAGAGCTTGAAGTCCGGAATGGTGATGCCACCAAATTTGCTTTTCTTTTTCAACATTCCTCTGGCTATTCGGGGTCTTTTCTGGTTCCATACAATTTTCGAATTATTTGTTCCATTTCTTTGAAAAAAGTGATGGTATTTTGATAGGGATTGCATTAAATGTGTAGATTGCTCTAGGTAGCATTGACATCTTCACAATATTTGTTCTTCCAATCCATGAGCATGGAACGTTTTTCCATTTCTTTGTGTCTTCCTCAATTTCTTTCATGAGTATTTTATAGTTTTCTGAGTACAGATTCTTTGCCTCTTTTTAGATTTATTCCTAGGTATCTTATGGTTTTGGGTGCAATTGTAAATGGGATCGACTCCTTAATTTCTCTTTCTTCTGTCTTGTTGTTGTTGTATAAGAATGCCACTGATCTGTGCATTGATTTTATATCCTGCCACTTTACTGAATTCCTGTATGAGGTCTAGCAGTTTTGGGGTGGAGTCTTTGGGGTTCTCCACATAAAGTGTCATATCATCTGCAAAGAGTTAGAGTTTTACTTCTTCTTTGCTGATTCAGATGCCTTTTATTTCTTTTTGTTGTCTGATCGCCGTGGCTAGGACTTCTAGTACTATGTTGAATAGCAGTGGTGATAGTGGATGTCCCTGCCATGTTCCTGACCGTAGGGGGAAAGCTCTCAGTTTTTCTCCATTGAGAATGATATTTGCTGTGGGTTTTTCATAGATGGCTTTTATGATATTGAGGTATGTACCCTCTATCCCTATACTCTGAAGAGTTTTGATCAAGAAAGGATGCTGTACTTTGTCAAATGCTTTTTCTGCATCTATTGAGAGGATCATAAGGTTCTTGTACTTTCTTTAATTAGTGTATTGTATCAGATTGATTGATTTGTGGATGTTGAACCAAACTTGCAGCCCAGGAATAAATCCCACTTGGTCGTGGTGAATAATCCTTTAATATACTGTTGGGTCCTATTGGCTAGTATTTTGGTGAGAATTTTTGCATCCATGTTCATCAGGGATATTGGTCTGTAATTCTCCTTTTTGATGGGGTCTTTGTCTGGTTTGGGGATCCAGGTAATGGTGGCCTCATAAAACGAGTTTGGAAGTTTTGCTTCTATTTCTATTTTTTGGAACAGTTTCAGAAGAATAGGCATTAATTCTTCTTTAAATATTTGGGAAGCCATCTGGCACTGGGCTCTTGTTTGTTGGGAGATTTTTGATGACTGCTTCAATTTCCTTAGAGGTTATAGGTTTGTTCAGGTTTTCTATTTCTTCCTCGTTCAGTTTTGGTAGTTGATACATCTCTAGGAATGCATCCATTTCTTCCAGATTATCTAATTTGCTGGCATATAGTTGCTCATAATATGTTTTTATAATTGTTTTTATTTCTTTGGTGTTGGTTGTGATCTCTCCTCTTTCATCATGATTTTATTTGGGTCATTTCTCTTTTCTTTTTGATAAGTCTGGCCAGGGGTTTATCAATCTTGTTAATTCTTTCAAAGAACCAGCTCCTAGTTTCATTTATCTCTTCTACTGTTCTTTTGTTTTCTGTTTCATTGATTTCTGCTGTGACCTTTATTATTTCTCTTCTCCTGCTGGGTTTAGGCTTTATTTGCTGTTCTTTCTCCAGCTCCTTTAGGTGTAGGGTTAGGTTATATATTTGAAACCTTTCTTGTTTCTTGAGAAAGCCTTCCATTGCTATATACTTTCCTCTTAGGAGTGCCTTTGCTGCATCCCAAAGATTTTGAACCGTTGTGTTTTCATTTTCATTTGTTTCCATGAATTTTTTTAATTCTTCTTTAATTTCCTGGTTGACCCATTCATTCTTTAGTAGGATGCTCTTTAGCCTCCATGTATTTGAGTTCTTTCCAACTTTCCTCTTGTGATTGAGTTCTAGTTTCAAAGCATTGTGGTCCAAAAATCAGAATGATCCCCATCTTTTGGTACTGGTTGAGACCTGATTTGTGACCTAGGATGTGATCTATTCTGGAGAATGTTCCATGGGCACTAGAGAAGAATGTGTATTCTGTTGCTTTGGGATGGAATGTTCTGAATATATCTCTGAAGTCCATTTGGTCCAGTGGGTCATTTAAAGTCTTTATTTCCTTGTTGATCTTTTGCTTAGATGACCTGTCCATTTCAGTGAGGGGGGTGTTAAAGTCCCCTACTATTATTGTATTGTTGTCGATGTGTTTCTTTGATTTTGTTATTAATTGGCTTATATAATTGGCTGCTCCCATGTTCGGGGCATAGATATTTACAATTGTTAGATCTTCTTGTTGGATAGACTCTTTAAGTATGATATAGTGTCCTTCCTCATCTCTTATAGTCTTTGGTTTAAAATCTAATTTGTCTGATATAAGGATTGCCACCCCAGCTTTCTTTTGGTGTCCATTGGCATGGTAAATGGTTTTCCACACCCTCACTTTAATCTGGAGGTGTCTTTGGGTCTAAAATGAGTCTCTTGCGTATTGATGGGTCTTCTTTTTTTATCCAATCTGATAGCCTGTGTCTTTTGATTGGGGCATTTAGTCCATTTACATTCAGGGTAACTATTGAAAGATGTGAATTTAGTGCCATTGTATTGCCTGTAAGGTGAGTGTTACTGTATATTGTCTGTATTCCTTTCTGGTCTATGTTACTTTTAGGCTCTCTCTCTGCTTAGAGGACCCCTTTCAGTATTTCTTGTAGGGCTGGCTTCGTGTTTGCAAATTCCTTTAGTTTTTGTTTGTCCTGGAAGCTTTTTACCTCTCCTTCTATTTTCAATGACAGCCTAGCTGGATATAGTATTCTTGGCTGCATATGTTTTTCATTTAGTGCTCTGAATATATCATGCCAGTCCTTTCTGTCCTGCCAGGTCTCTGTGGATAGGTGTGTTACCAATCTAATGTTTCTACCATTGTAGGTTACAGACCTCTTGTCCTGAGCTGCTTTCAGGATTTTCTCTTTGTCTCTGAGACTCATAAGTTTTACTATTAGATGTGGGGGTGTTGACCTATTTTTATTGATTTTGACGGGGCTTCTCTGTGCCTCCTGGATTTTGATGCCTGTTTCCTTCCCCAAATTAGGAAAGTTCTCTGCTATAATTTGCTCCAATATACCTTCTGCCCCTCTCTCTTCTTCTGGGATCCCAATTATTCTAATATTGTTTCATCTTATGGTATCACTTATCTCTCAAATTCTGCCCTCGTGATCCAGAGTTGTTTATCTCTCTTATTCTCAGCTTCTTTATTCTCCATCATTTGGTCTTCTATATCACTAATTCTTTCTTCTGCCTCATTTATCCTAGCAGTTAGAACCTCCATTTTTGATTATACTTCATTAATAGCCTTTTTGATTTCAACTTGGTTAGATTTTAGTTCTTTTATTTCTCCAGAAAGGGTTTCTCTAATATCTTCCATGTTTTTTTCAAGCCCAGGTAGTATCTTTATAATTGTCATTCTGAACTCTAGTTCCGAAATCTTACTAATGTCCATATTGATTAGGTCCCTGGCAGGCGGTACTGCCTCTTGTTCTTTTTTTTGAGGTGATTTTTTTCCATCTTGTCATTTTGTCCAGAGGAGAATAGATGAATGAGAGATTAAAATGCTAACAGGGTAACAACGACCCTAGAGAAATATACACTAAACAAATCAGAAGAGACCTGAAACTGGGGGAAAAGAAAGGGAAAGAAAGAAAAAAGAAAAAGATTAAAAAAAAAAGAATATGATCAAATATATCAGACTGGTGCATAGATCAGTGCCACACCCTAGATTTTGGGCATATTTTGGTCTGTTAGAATAAAGTGCCTCCCAGAATTTTAAAGAAAGAAAAACTTATATATGTACAAAAATAAGGGTTAATACGATGAAGGGATGGAATATGACTGTATAAATGAAAATTATTCATAAAAGGGATTGATAAGATGTTGGTTGAAAAGGGAAAAAGAAAAATTTTAAAAAGAAGTGGAGAGAAAAAGAAAATTAAAACAATTAACTTTGAAAGACTAAAGAATCATGGGAAAAAAAGCCATGAATTCTATGTGCTGTCTTCCCCTAGTGCTGGAGTTCTGCTGTTCTCATTAATCGGTAAACTTGGTCTTGGCTGGCTTTTCTTGCTGCTCTTCTGGGGGAGGGGCCTGTTGCCGTGGCTTCCAAATGTCTTTGCCCGAGGCGGAATTGCTCTGACCTTGCCAGGGTCGGGCTAAGTAATCTGCTCAGGTTTGCTCTCTGTAGCTTTTTTTTTTTTTAAGATTTCATTTATTTGACAGAGAGAGACACAGCAAGAGAGGAAACACAAGCAGGGGAGTGGGAGAGGGAGAAGCAGGCTTCCCGTGGAGCAGGAAGCCCTATGTGGGGCTCGATCCCAGGACCCTGGGACCATGACCCGAGCCAGCCGACAGCAGACTAACGACTGAGCCACCCAGGCGCCTCATCTCCGTAGCTTTTGTTCCCTGCAAGCTTTCCGTACAGCTTTGGAGGATGAGAGGGAAAATGGCGGCCTCCCCATCTCCGCCCCAGAGGAGCCAAGAACTTGGGGCCCCGCTCCTCAGTGTGCCCCCAGAGGAAAGCAGTCAATCACTCCCGTCTCCCCAGTCTCCTGCCGCACTCCATGCTCAACCAGCCTGTGACCAAACGTTTCTATCTCTGGCACCCGACCCCGTGAGGAGTCTCCAAATCCAGCAAATCCCTGCGGTGCACTCCCGCGCTGCTCCTCCCAGGGGAGGGAGGGGAGTCTCCCTGTTCTGCCGCTTGTTGGGTCCCTGCTGGAGGAGCAGTGGCCCAACTGTGCTGTGGATCACAGTTTATGGCAACCCCGAGCTGAGAGCCTGCTCCATGTCTCTGTCTCTGCCCCCGGCTTCCCTGCTCCGATACCGGGGAGCTCTGCCGCCCTCAGGCACCCCCGGTCTATCTGTGACCCCGAGAGTCCTGAGACCACACTGTCCCCACAAGTGTTCCCCACTTAGCCACTGGAGTGATGTCTCTCAGCGGAGCTGACTTCTAAAAGTTCCGATTTTGTGCTCCGCAGCTCTATCACTTGCCAGTAGCGGCTGTGGAAGGCCCCCTCCTCCACCATCTATCTTCCCGAATATCGCCTCAGAGTCACTTCTCCACAAGTTCTACCTTCCAGAAAGTGGTCGCTTTTCTGTTCAGAGTTGTTGCTTTTCTTTTCTTCGATCTCCTGTTGAGTTCGTAGGTGTTCAGAATGGTTTGGTACCTATCATGCTGAATTCCTGGGACAATACGAAATGTAGGTCTCCTACTCCTCCGCCATCTTGCTCCTCCCCCTCCTGTACCAGTGCATTTTTGATATTAAAACTCATTTAAAAAAATCCATTCTATTTTTAGCCAGCTTGATCACACATAAAATTCCTTTTCCAAGATTCCCTTTCCACAAACCTTCTACAACTTTTGCATATCCAATCAGATTTTGTCCTATGCTTTTTCCTCTTTCTCATTCTGAAACAATAATTTTACTTTCCTTACCAAATTTTCATGTACAGTGGTTTCCTTTCACCTTTATTATTTCTAAGTAGTTTTAACAAAACATATTGATTAGAATTCTTAACTCTTAGAATTTTTCATTCCTAGTGAAAACTAAGAAGTCAAAGCAGTTGTGGATTGTTACACCAGCATTCTGTGGACTGGCAAATTTATAAATATATATAATAATTTCTAGAAGCGTATTCTTTCTCATAGTAAATTTTCCAATGTGGTATGTTTATTAATAGACCCAATTACCTTTAGTTCATCTGTAAAAGGAGGCCAAAAGTGGGTAAACCTGTGATCAGTAATTAATGTTTTAGTATTTTATCTTATTTGGAAATTACGTAGTCAACAAATATGCATTTTAATTTGTCTCAGTATAACTTTGAGATTTCAGATTACCAAAAAGATCTTGAAAACTTTTTTAAAGTTGAACACATGATAAAGCATAGTTATTGTTGAAAATTCCATTTGTAAAATTTTACTTACATAAATTTAATTTACTTGTTCTTAACAATTATGTTTAGATTAGTCATGAAAATTTTTTGAGACATTAAGCAACTAACCTTCATTTTATGTTATCTTTCTTGCTAACAAATTCTATAACAGAGACAATGTGAGCTTATTTGACTTTAGTAAACCTAGGTAGAATAAAAGTATTATATTTAATTCTGATAACCCTAAAGACATGACTGTTTTAATTAAACTAACAATGTTTAGTTTCTATTTACTAAAGATTATCCTAGGTCCTGTGACCTGGAAAAACATTGGGATTAGTTTCTATATTTCTGAGAGCATACTTAATTTATATAAATGGTTGTCTTCAGGCCAATTAAATAGAGCTGTTTACAAATTAATTCTGGCAATATCATTTGAAGATAGAAAAAATTACACGTTTATAACATACATATGTAGACATACATAAACACATATGTAAATGCAACATGTATTTCTGTCCAGCCATATTTTTAGAGTCCCCAACCTGAAGGTTGCCAAGCCAAGTTCTCAGTACATAAAATAAGACAAACAAGAAGGCAAAAGTTAAACCTGGGAGAGAAAAGATCAACAAAGCACAGGTATCTGAAAGCAAATTCATGAGTCACAATTCAAAGACCTCATTCTTAATTTTTTTTTACTTCCAATCTGAATTTGGAAAGAAAGGGACAATGTGAAATTTTACCTTCCTACAGACAGAGATCTGGGAGAAATGACTTTGGTGAGAATTCTCACCCTTTGTTGACTTCTGCCACTTTTTGTAGGATCTTGTCTGGAGTGAGGTATCCTAGCAGGTCTCATCCTGGTCACCTGAAACTAAGAGAGGAAATATAATTTTCCCTCTATTCTTTATGGTGAATGCTTGGCTGAGACCCCTTTTCCTCTACGGCACCTCCTAAATGGATAAATTATCTAGGTTAAAACTTCTCTACTGTAGTCACTTAGATTATCTTTGTTAAGATTGATCTGCTTGTTCAGCCTTAGAATAAGGTTTTATTCACCTGAGGCCTCACACTGGACCAAGTCTAGCTTAACTCAGACCTAGTTCGATTCCAGTCAGTTTCTAGGTCCATTCCAGAAAAAGAAATGCTCAAAGTCTGAAAGCAGAGCTAGGATTCAAAAGGGACTTCCCATGACCTCCAGACATGGCAAGAATATAGTGAGCTCAATAGGAACAAAAGGCACATTCAGTCCATTTGCCTGCTTACTTACTTGTCCGGGGCTTTCAGAGGTCTCCTTTGGTTCCTGCTTCTGGCAATAGAACTGCTAAGAGATAAACCAAAGCATATTAAAAAATGTAAGAGTTTATTTGGGCAAAAACTGACTTGAATCAGGCAGCATCTGAACTAGAAAGGAGCTCGATTCACTGTACAAGATAAAAGACACAGGAATTACGGAGTGGGAACAAGAAATTATACTTTAGCCAAAAGGCAGGTTGGCTGTAAGTAAAGTTACTTTCCTTTAGGGGATGGCAGGGGTCTAGGAGGCAGTTAACCTAACTAGTGCTGCTCAAGGGATTCATGATGGCCAGGTTTAAGATTCCATGTCTAGGAGAACTGAAACTCTAATTAAGTCTTGGTTTGGTGACGTGGAACTTCACCTAAGTGACTTCATTTTGGGGTGTTGTCTTGTTTCTTAACATATCTAAGTATAACGTGACTAAAACATAAAATTCATTAGCATATGTATAGTTGTAGTCATAAAGAAAAGTATGCTAACCAAAAGTTATGTAACAGTGTGAAACAAAACAGATGTAAATTTAAGCAAAGTTAATGAAATTTGAGTTGCCTTTTGAATCACAGTTTGACCAAGGGAAACAGACTCTACTGTTTTCCAAATATGGAAGTTTTAATACAGGGAATTATCCCCTTCCATAACCAAAAGAAAGATAGAGTACTGAGGGTCAGGGAGGCTGCTACCCACCTGCTGGGGATGCAACCGCACTTTGGGTGGTGCTCATGCCCTTGCCTTAGAGCAAGCTGGGCAGTTAGCCAGGACTCTCTCCTCATGGTGTTGTTGCTTTGCATCCCTCCTTTGCTTGCTTCCCTTTCCCCTCACTTTCACGTTCCTAGAATTGCACTTCCCAATTGGTAATCGGTTATATATCAGCTGTATGACATAACAGGTTAGTTTAGAAAGAACTTGAGTTTGTGTTTTAGGGTGGAAGAGGTCACAGCCATTTCTAAGTCTGTACCTTTACTTAGCAATGGAGGGCCACTCCACTGTAATATTTTTGACAACCATTTGAGTTGTCCATGGGTTATACACAGAAGTAAGATACTAAACTTACTCTATTTCATTGTTCTTAAGACAATCTCACTTGAAAAAAGAAACCACAGATCCTCTGGAGGTAGGGCCTATAAGAGAAAAAAAAGGTATTCTCTTACTGAATCTATATACTCTATTGAACTTTGCACACAAGTTCTCTTCCTAAACATGCAGGCATATGCCATAATCTAGCCATTTTTTCCTCATGTATTTTATTACCCTAATGTATTCTGGCTTGATACATTATAATGAAAACTTGGGAACAAAATGTTTTTTGTTTCAACCTTTGGTTGAACACCAAAGGTGTTCAACATTTGTTATACTGATATTTTTTTTATGGTAAAAAATGAACAGAAGCTGAATTTTGTATTTTCTGAGAGGGATTATGTTTTGAAAACAAGTCCTTAATATCCATAAATACAAAATCTTAATGTTATTTAACATTCAAAGCATAATTAGGCACAGTTCTAAATTGGAGTTGGAATTGAAATTTATTAAGAGATATTTCTAGATAATACTCAAGGTTTTTAGAGATAAGTTTATAAAATGGTAAATATACAAGTTAAGGATAAAATTATATCTAGTGATTAAACTGTTTCTTGCAGTATTCTCTTTGGAATAGCTGCCAAATATTTTAGTAAGCTTAAAAATCTATTAATACATGGAGTTGACAGATCTAGATCACAAAGTCATATTCTGAAAAACATATCAGGGTTAGAGATTATTGAAATGAATGTGTACATTGTATTGTATTTGATATGAAAAATGGCATAAACAACTGATCATTAACTAATAGATGCTGTTTTCTATACTCCATCCATTTCTCCCCACCCAAACCTGGATAATTTCAAAGCAAATACCTATTTTATGATGGTTAAATAATCAAATGTTTACTTAATTTCTAAAAGTTAAAGACACTTTTTAATGCAAAACTCTCATATATTTTCATATTTAAAAAATGACTCTTTAATTAAATACCTATTCAGTATTCAGACTTCCCCAGCAGTTTCATATTTGCTTAAATCAGGATTCAAATAAAAATAAAATAACATTCTTAAAGAAAAGAAGAAAACATTGTTAAGATGCAGTTTTCTGATACTCTCTCATCTACTTTATCCTCAAAACTTTTGTTTTCCTTGAGATTTACTTTGTTGAAGTAGCTATGTTATTTGTTTTATATCACTCCCCAGAGTCAGAAATTTTGCCAGTTGTATCTAATGTGAACATGTTCTTCAGCTGCTACATTACTGTAAATTTTCCGATTGAGAATAGATGTGAATCCAGTTCAGATGTTGGGTAAGGATACCTTATAAGGAACACAGAATATGTGGTTCTCTCTCTTCATGTCATGTTCACAGCCTTTGCCAATCATTGCCGAGTTTCCTTGTAAAATGATGATACTTTATTTTTCCTTTCTTAGCCAGATTAGAGAGAAAAACTTGTACTCACCAACTATTTGTTTAACCCAAGGTACAGTTAGTACAGGAAAGGCAAAATACATACATGATAATTCTAATTCTAATACGAGATTAGATTTCTTGTCAATTCTGGCTCTAATTTTTTCCATAAAATAACCTGTCTCCTACCTATTCTGTGCCTTTCTCATCCCACAGCCTCCTATTCTGATCACTGTGTAGTAAACTTTATTGAAGACTTTGGGACAACAGGCTATGTGTGAGGGGCAGGGTGGGACAGTGAAATGATTTTGCAGCACAGAACTCAACAGAAAATAGGAAACTGAATATCAGTTATCTTTGTCCTTAAGGGATTTTGCTTACTTACATAGCAGGAACCATCACAAGAGTAGGCCTATCTTTTACACTGTCGCTTCATCCCCACTAGTTCCTTGACTTTCACTAGTTCCCCTGGCCACATCTTCAAGGTGGATCTTTCTACACACAGGTGACTCACTCATCAGAGTAGTTTTTTTTTTTTTTTTTTTTTAAGATTTTATTTATTTACTTGACAGAGAGATAGAGAGCACAAGTAGGCAGAGCGGCAGGCAGAGGGAGAGGGAGAAGCAGGGAGCCCGATGTGGGGTTCAGTCCCAGGACCCTGGGATCATGACCTGAGCCAAAGGCAGCCGCTTAACCAACTGAGCCACCCAGGCGCCCCCAAAGTAGTTTGATAGAGACAATGCTCCCCTGTGCTTTAACTAATATTGTTTTTCCTTCTGGGTAAACTTCTATAATATAAAAGATGCAATGGCCCCATAGAACATATAATGTTTATAAATAAAATTCTTTGATAGGTCTTAGAAATCAAATTATAAGAATTTCACTTACCAGGAATAGACTCTTTTTTTTTAAGATTTTATTTATTTATTTGAGAGAAAGACACAGCGAGAGAGAGAGAGAGAGAGAGAACATGAGTAGGGGGAAAGGGGAAGTGGCAGAGGGAGAAACCGACGCCCCGCTGAGCAGGGAGCCCGATGTGAGACTCGATCCCAGGACCCTGGGATTATGACCTGAGCCAAAGGCAGATGCTTAACCAACTGAGCCATCCAAGTGCCCCCAGGAATAGACTCTTAACTAAGTCTTAAAGAATAGATTGGACATAGGGACATGATAGAAGATCTAATTTCTCAGTTTCTGAAATCTATAAACATTTCAATAAAAACATTTGAATGTCAGAACTCTTGGAGAACTTCGGAATAGTGGTTAAGAGCACAGTCAGAAGTCACCTCTGCCAATTTAACTCTGAGTAAATTACTAAACCTAAGACCAAGTTTTCTAGGGAAGATGTGGCTAAGGATAGTGTGCCTCACAGTAATTGTGTGAGCTGTCTCCACTGTATTTAAGGTAAAACAGTTATTTAAAATTTTTACAGTCAGTTAATAATTTATTAAAATATTAATGTACTAAGGCACCTCGGTGGCTCAGTTGGTTAAGCATCTGACTCTTGATTTCAGCTCAGGACATGGTCTTGGGGTCGTGAGATTGAATCCTCCCTCCCCCTGTTGGGCTCTGCTCTGGACGTGGAGCCTGCTTGAGAGTCTCTCTCCCTCCCTTTCCCTCTGCCTCTCCCACACCTATCCCCCACCCCCGCTTGTGAGTGCTCGTTCTCTCTCTCAAAAAAAAATTAATGTATTCAATAATCTCATTCTCCAGAAAACAATGCTTAAAAAGCCCAGCAGTCAGGCATGTAAACACAATATATTTATGCCTTTAATGAGTTAAAGGTTTTTGAAAGCATAAACCTGTTCTTGTTATATGCTGATAGTTATTGAATATCTTGGGATTTTTTTTGATTGCTTATGCTTATTTTTTACCCTCTTTCTTCCATTTGTTAAATGACTAAGATTCAGCTGTGCACATTTTAAAGATCTAATTGGCTTTGTTAAACAATTAATAAATGGGGCAGCATCCCATCTAGCAAATGGGGGTGAGGGGAAGTCCAAGGAGATGCACAAAATGAAAGGCTTTTATAGAAGGAGGGTGGGGCAAGAAGGATATTAGCAAAAGAATTATTTTAGGGGAAGCCACTTTCTGGGGGGAAAGCAAGGTGTTTTATCATACAGATTACCGCTTTTTTTGAGGGAGGAAGAGGACCCAATTGGCAGATTGATTGGCACTGACTGAAATATTCCTGACTGGTTAAGACTACATTTCTGGGGGAGGTTGAAGCAACAATTAGAATAGGTATCAAGCCATGCTTTGGGAAATTCTTCCAAGTGATGCCATTTTGGGCCTGTGGTTTTCTTTCTAACAAGCACCCCCCCCCCCCCGCCTTTTCAGCAGACTCAGCTTAACTGACAGATGTGATCAAACTTTAAAACATTAGTGTCTCTCACAGCTTTTGTTCCTCCTTGGTGAGGTGGCCGTAGGCCATGACATTTTTACTTAACCTCTGTGATATTCATAGGTCACATTTTCCAGTTGACATTTTTTAAGTTGATAATTTTTGTTGTTGTTCCTTAGATGTTCCAGTCATAGTTGCTTGGTGGTTAGTAGTTGCAAACATACATTTAAAGTTTCTGAGAGAATATAATACACCAAGGAGATCATTATGATTAATATAAGCAGGATGATTCCCAATATTTAGAGTATATTTTGGAACCATGGTCCCCAAGACCCAACCATCAAAATCAAGTAAGTCAAGGAAAAACCCCATGAAAGGAGTCACCTTTTTAAAGCCAAGCAGCTTGTCCTTATTTGAGATTTAGCTTCCTCAAAAGCATTAATCTAGGTATGGCAAGTGGTGTTGGACAAAACACAGACACCTCCTTGCTCACCTACAAGATAATCAAGAGCTATTCTATTATCATGAACAACTTTAGCTAGAGAGTTTAAGGATCTTTGTTGAGCTGCTATTGCTTTAGAAGATTCTGCAATAATTTTAAGGAGATATTTTGGATTATAGCTTCATTTATATTTATCCCTAGCCAAGGAAAAAAGGACCTGCCAAAAGGAGTGAGTCCAGAGTCTCAAAAGCCTCCTGAGAGGTCCTTTTTAACTCAACAATGTAAATTTAGGAGAATCAACTAATAAGATGTCTTATGTTGCTTGTGAAAAATTAGGGGCACATTTAGATTTTCTCCTAGCCTGAAATCAAAGATGTTAGTCCCTGCCTTAGCAGTGGCCTGGGAGATACAGATGAGGGTGTTATCTTTCTAGGCCAATGCCAGAGGAAACGAAAGGAAAAGAGGGAGAAGGGGTTTTATGTTCACAGTATGAAGTCTTAATCCAGCAATTTGAGTGGAAGCAGTCTACCTCCATGTCAGCTACTTCTCTTCCTGTGGATTTGATTTAGAGTTCTCTAGCATCTTTTAGTTTTGGAGCAGGGTCAGTAGTCAGGGGCACTTGTTAAGGTCCCTTTCAATGGGGGCTCACGGGCTGTCTTCCTCTGATGACATTTTAGAATACCCACAACACTCCAGGGGATGACCAACAGGCTCCTTTAAAATTAGGATCTACGTGGGTGATGGCCCTTGGGGAAGGTATGTGTTGTAATAAGCACTAGGTATTATACAAGACTGATGAATCACAGACCTGTACCCTTGAAACAAATAATACATTATATGTTAATTAAAAATAATTATTTTACAAAAAGAAAAAATAGGATCTAGAAAACCTTCTTTATTGATGGCTGGCTTGAGCATAAAACATTAGAGACTTATAGTAGCTGATCATACTAGCATGAGACAACAAGGGATCAGCAAAAAGCTGTAACACTGATAGAATTTCAAGTTGGTAAAGCTTTTGTTAAGGCTTCTAGGATTAGTCTGGTGAAGTGGGTGCCTTAATCACTGGAGATAGTGGAAAATACACTTCAAGTGGGAAACACATTTAAGTTTTTTGTTTTTCCTGTAAGGGCGTCAGACTTGGAGCAAGGAAAGGCTTTAACCCATCCAGAAAATGCATATACAATAACAAGAACATATTGATAACCCATACTAAGTAGCTGTTTAATGAAGTCTAGTTGCAGGGGTTTCATTGAATTTACAGCCATTATTTGTCCATATCAGTTTTTCTGATTCAGAAGCAGACTATTGCCATGTCTCAAGGACATTAGGATGGCAAAAATCTGGCAATAAGGGGCTGTTTTTGCAGGAAAATAGACTTTAACTACATGTGCCACAATCCTACAAATATAATATAAAGAAGGCTTAGTATTACTTATATGCTTCCATGTAAATTACATATCAAATGTCCAATTTGTTTGACAAATATTTTGGAATGTTCTAGATAAAACAGGCATTTTTAAAAGAACTTGATTTTGGAAGTTTGTCAAAAATACCCAAAAAAGGGTTTAAAAACACTTATCTAAATAGGATCACAGATCATTATGAAACTTAATAATCAAAAGGTAAAGAATCTTATACAATAATCTTACCAAAAACAGACCAAAAGTCCAAGAAAACTGTCATTTTAACAGAGAGAAAACCAAATTTTATCTTTGCACCAGCTTATTTTGATATTAAAACTTATTTTAAAAATAAACTCATTTAGGGGAGCCAGGGTGGTTAAATGTCTGCCTTCAGTTCAGGTCATGATCTTAGGGTCCTGGGATTGAGCCTTACATTGGGCTCCCCACCCAGCAGGGAGCCTGCTTCTCCCTCTTCTGCCTGCCACTCTGCCTACTTGTGTGCACTCTCTCTCTCTCTCTGTCAAATAAATAAATAAAATCTTAAAAAATAAATAAATTTATTTAATCTTAGCCAGCTTGACCACGTATTAATTTTTTAAAGGTTTCTTGTTCATAAACCTTTTACAATTTTTTTTATATATTCTGATTTTGTCCTTTATTTTTTTCTCTTTAGCCTCAATTCAGGACAAATTTACTTTTTTTCTCCCTCAACAAAAAATGCGTCTTAATTTCTATACCTCTTTTTTTTTTTCCTGAAAACCTACTTTCCTGGCATACAGAGAGGTTTCCCTTATTTTAAGTAGTTTTAATTACATATATTATTTAGAATTTTAACCCTTAAAGACCTTGATTTCTAGTGAAAATGAAGAAGCAGTTGTGAATGGTCATATCAGCATTTTTTAAATTTTCAAATTTATGAATACATTTTAAAACTTCTAGAAGCATGTCTCTTAAAATTTTCAAATGTAGTGTTAACATTTCCAAGGGTCTTTTATTTAATCTACTTGTTCTTAACTATTTAGATTACTTACAAAAACTTTATTAAACATTACGCAGCCATTATCCTAAGCTATTTTTGTTGTTGACAGATCTTGTAAGAGTTAACAAATTTATTTGGCTACTAAACTCAAGTAGACTAAAATTTTTATATATAATGTTCGTAACTCTAAAAACATGTTTGTTTTAATTAAACTATCAACTTTAGGATTTATTTCAAATATTTTTTCAGATCACATGAATTTGAAAAACATTTGGGTTAGTTTCTGCCCCTGAGTTAAAGAATGCCTATCTTTAGACGAGCCTACCTTCAAGCCAATGAAATAGTTCTCTCTTACAAATTAATTTTAGCAATACCATCCAGAGGTAGAAACACATTTACAACACATATATAGACACACATAAACATACAGACAGAGGCAGACCTTATAGCTTCTATTTTAAAATCACTGCCATGAAATAGATACAAAATTTACTGGTTATAAATGTTGGATGAGTTTGTTTTTGAATTTAAGGTTATTGGCCTACATGGCTAACGGTTTCTTTTAATATTTGTGGAGAAGACAAGATTTGTATTTGTCCTTGGCAAGTCAGGTTCTAAATGGCTTTCCCCCTTGTTTTTTTTGATAAAAATTACCTCCCTGGAATTTGTATTTTAAAGAGATGAACTAAGTTCATTGGAAAAGACCAGGTAGGACACTGAACATTTACGTTTCAATAGCACAGGAAAAAAATGCAAGCACTTTCTAGAATGACTCTCCTTCCCTCAAGACCAGGATTTTTATAATACTTATGCATTTTGAGATAAATAGGAGAGGTTGTGGAATTGGTAAAAAAAAATATTTGTGTCTTTGAATTGGTTCTGTAATCGTACCTCTGGTCCTGTAAGACTAGACTTGTAAAATAAGGACAGCTGTTTTTAATTCCTCAAAGAATTGGGTTGCTGTGTAATGCTATCAAAGGACTGACACACCCATCCACTTATGAGAATGTCTTCTTTTCTTCTGGGTACATTCACCTGAGGTGAGAGTGCTTAAAATTTTTTATATCAGGTTCTGAATATCAGCTTCCAATTTGGCCAAATTTCTGATTATAGAGTCGTTAAGTCTTAAAATATCTTGTCAGGTTTTAGCTAGGACAAACAGTAAATATTTCTGGCAGTATTAAACAACTTCATGGATCGCTTCTCGGCCTTTTGGCTAAGATCAAGTGTAAACAACTTCATGGACCCAAGAGGCATCCTCAAAAAGGGTGTAAAAGATACTATTTTTTTTTCAATATCTGTAGTTACTCCCAAAGATAGTCAAAAAAAGTACTGACAACCTGCATGTCCCAGACAGGCAGAAAGTCAAGCCACGTTCTTAAGATGTAAAATGAGAAAAGTAAAAAGAAAATACTTATGCCCAGGAGAGAAAGAATAAAAAATTAATATGTTTAAATTTGGACCAGAAGGAATAACATTTTTTTTTAAGTTTTTATTTATTCACCCATTCCCCCCCACCCACCCCCCCCTCTGGTAACCATCAGTTTGTTCTCTATAGTTAAGAATCTGTTTCTTGATTTCTCTCTCTCTCTCTCTCTCTCTTTCTCTCTCTCTTTTTCCTCCCCTTTGCTCATTTGTTTAGTTTTGTAAATTCCACATATGAGTGAAAGCATATGGTATTTGTCATTCTCTGTCTGACTTATTTCACTTAGCATTATATTCTCTATCTCCATCTATTTCATTGCAAATGGCAAGATTTCTTTTTTATGACTGAATAATATTCTGTGTGTGTGTGTGTGTGTGTGTGTACATCTTTTTCCATTCATCAATTGATGGACACTTGGATTGTTTCCATATCTTAGCTATTGTAAATAATGCTGTGATGAACATAGGGATGTATGTATCCCTTTGAATTAGTGTTTTCGTATTCTTTGGGTAAATACCCAGTGGCACAATTGTTGGATCATAGTGATGTGGGAAACAAAGGCAAAAGAAAAAAAAATTAAATTTCCTTGCTGCTCACAACCTATTGACAAGTCCTTGAAACAGGCAGAGTGACCTTCCTCTGGGAGCTCAGCTGCCTCAATGTTGACGCTTTGCTAAGGGCAAAAGGCGATCTTAGCCCGACACCCCAGGATTCTATGAGTCTATCTGAAACATAAAGAAATTCTTTTGGAAACTTCCTTTACTCTACCCCCAAGATATATGTTAGCAATCATCCTCCAAACATACGGTCCGCTGATATACATCTGAAGGGTCCCATGACTGAGTTTTTACCTAACACTAATAAATGACCTTTTCTTAACAATAGCTAGCCCCTTCCAGGTCCTGGAAACCTTGTTTCCAAAATACCTTGGAGGTTTGTACTATTCCTGGCGCCCTCCCAACTTGAACGTATATAATCAGCCACTCCTCATGAGCCCACTGCAGCACTTTCTGCCCTGGAGTCCTGTCACCGTGCTTCAATAAAACCACTTTTTTGCACCGAAGACGTCTCAAGAATTCTTTCTTGGCCGTTTGTTCTGAACCCCAACATTTCCACACCAAAAGGATAGTTCTATTTTTAGCTTTTTGGGGGACCTCTATATTGTTTTCCACAGTGGCTGCACCAGTTTGCATCCCCCCCCAACAGTGCAAGACGGTTTCTTTTTCTGCATCCTCGCCAACACCTGTTGTTTCCCGTGTTGTGGATTTCAGCCATTCTGGCAGGTGTGAGGTGATATCTCATCGTAATTTTGATTTGCATTTCTCTGATAAAAACTGATGATAAGCCTCTTTTCATGTATCTGTTGGCCATCTGTATGTCTTCTTTGGAGAAAAGTCTGTTCCTGTCTTCTGCCCATTTTTTAATTGGATTATTTTTTGGGTGCTGAGTTATATAAGCTCATTATAATATTTTGGATACTAACCTTGTATCAGATATGTCATTTGCAAATACCTTCTCCCATTCTGTAGGTTGCCTTTGAGTTTTGTTGGTTGTTTCCTTTGCTGTGCAGAAGCTTTTTATTTTGATGTAGTTCCAATAGTTTATTTTTGCTTTTGTTTCTCTTGTCTCAGGGGAGTTATGTAGAAAAAAAAGTTGCTATAGCCAATGTCAGAGAAATTACTGCCTATTTCTCTTCTAGGATTTTTATGCTTTCAGATCTCACATTTAGGTCTTTTATCCATTTTGAGTTTATTTTTGTGTATGGTGTAAGAAAGTGATCCAGTTTCATTCTTCTGCATATTGCTGTCCAGTTTTCCCAACACCATTTGTTGAAGAGACTGTCTTTTTCCCATTGGATATTCTCTCCAGCTTTGTCAAAGATTAAATGATCATAGAGTTGTGAGAGTCTTTCTGGGTTTTCTTTTGTCTCTATTTTGTGCCAGTACCATGAAGTTTTGATTACCGCAGCTTTGTAATATAATTTGAAGTCTAAAAATATGATACCTCCAGCTTTGCTTCTTTTTCAAGATTGCTTTGGCTATTTGGGGTCTTTCGTGGTTCCATGCAAATTTTAGGTTTGTTCTAGTTCTGTGAAAAATGCTGTTGGTATTTTGATAGGGATTGCATTAAATGTGTAGATTGCTTTGGATAGTATAGACATTTTAATAATCTTTGTTCTTCCAATCCATGAGCATGGAGTATCTTTCCATTTGTTTGTGTCATCTTCAATTTCTTTCATCAGTGTTTTATAGTTTTCAGAGTCTAGGTCTTTCACCTCTTTGGTTAGGTTTATTCCTAGGTATCTTATTATTTTGGGTGCAACTGTAAATGGGATTGTTTTCTTAATTTCTTTTTCTGCTTCTTCATTATTAGTGTATAGAAATGCAACAGATTTCTATAGATTGATTTTGTTTCCTGCGACTTTGCTAAATTCGTTTATCAGCTCTAGTGGTATTTTTTGGTTGGGTCTTTTAGGTTTTCTATATAGAGTACTATGCTATCTGCAAATAGTGGAAGTTTGACTTCTTCCTTACTGATATGCTTTTTGTTTCTTTTTGTTGCCCGATTGCTGTGGCTAGGACTTCCAATACTATGTTGTATAAAAGTGGTGAGAATGGACATCCTTGTCTTATTCCTGACCTTAGGGGAAAAGTTCTTCATTTTTTTTCCCATTGAGGATGATGTTAGCTATGAGTTTTTCATATAAGACTTTATTATGCTGAGGTAGGTTTCCTCTAAACCTACTTTGTTGAGGGTTTTTATCATGAATGGATGTTGTACTTTGTCAAATGCTTTTCTACGTCTATTGTCTTGCTTTCCATTACTCTCGCCTGCAGATGGCTGAGCTGCTCTTGTGCTTTCTCTGGTCTGTATTTATTCCTTCTAGTGTATTTTTAATTTCAGTTATTGAGTTCTTTCCCTCAGAATCATTCTTTTTTATGTTTTCTTTCTCTTTGTTGATGGTCTCACTGAGGTCTTCCACTCTTCTCAAGTGCAGTGAGCATCTTTATGACCATTACTTTAAATTCTCTGTGAGGCATATTACTTATCTCCATTTCATTTAGCTCTCTTGCTGTGATTTTTTTTTTTTCCTGTTCTTTCATTTTCACTTGGGACATATTCCTTTGTCTCCCTATTTTGTCTAAACCTCTGTGTCTGTTTCTGTCTGTTAGGAAAGTCAGCTACATCTCTTGCTCTTGGAAGTAGTGGCCTTATGGGGAAGAGGTCCTGTAGCTGCAATGACCCCTGTTCCCCAGAACCTGGTGCTTCGGGAGTGTCTCCTATGTGTGTTGTGCATGCTCTACTATTGTGGCTGAACCACTTTTGCCTTCGGTCTAGTTGTCTGCAGTGTCTTTCTTTGCCTGTTGTGGGCAGGGTTTGGTCCCTGTCTTGTCAGTGGGCTCATATGTGGCACTTGGGCTTGAGTCAGATTAGGCATTTGCTAGAGCTGTGGTTGTACCAAACTGCAGGGCACTTTCCTTGTGTTACCCCCTGAGGAGCTTGCATTGTTGGGCAGGGCCTACAGTCAGATCACGTGTCTGCCCCCAAGCCCATTGCTGGGGCCACAGTCAGAGTGGCCTGTGTGGTTATCTTCCCCTCTCCCTGGGGCAGGAATCACTTTGAAGTGGGGCTGGCCCCTTCAGGGCTGCTTGCACACTGCCACTGTTCTGGATAGACTCTGGCCAGGCTCTGGCCAAGGGCATATCAGAGGGGGCAGGTCCATAGGAGAACACAGCAGTAGGGCGTGCAGTGTTAGCGAGCTTTGTGCATGTTTGCAGCAGGAGGGGACCTGGAGCCACTTAGAAACCTCCTGCCACAGGGCTGCAATGGGAGAGTTCACAGGAGAGTGTGGGGGTGGCGCGCACAGTGCCCGCAAGGTCTGTGCAGGTCTGCTGCAGGAAGGGACCGGAAGCCACCCGGGAAACCTCCTGCTGAGGCTGGCAGGGTTGGATGAACTGCAGAAGGCTACAATGGCAGGTCACCCTGTTAGGTGGCACCTTTTTGGTTCCTGCAGTTGTCTGTGTATCCTGCAGGTTGGTGGGCAAGGTAGGGAAATGGCACCTGCCAGCTCTTTTGTTCTTGCATAAGTCACCCGAAGATCCCTGCCCCTCAAGCATAAACTCTGAGATTAGTAAACAAATATCCCTCCTTTATATACCCCAGGCGATTTTCAAACTGCTTCTTCTCTGCTGTATCTCCATGGGGCTCTTTGTTGTCTTATCTCATTAAGGGCATGGACTGTTTCTTATCACTTTCCTGGCTCTCCCAGAGCCAAGCATGCTCAATTTTAAAGTTCCAGGTGTTAAGCCCTGCTATTTGTAAGAACTCATGAAATTAGGCCCCTCTGCTTTTCAAAGCTAAATGTTACAGGTATTCATGTTCCCCATGTGGGTTCCCTGTGTCTGGGGTGCCTGGTGAGAGGATCTCTCTCTCCTTTCTCCATGCCAGCATGGTCCCTCCTTCCCATGGACAGTCTTGTGCATTAGTTTGGCTCCTAACTAGTGTCAGCTCTTCCTAGCCTCTTCAGTGTGCCCTCGTCTCTACAGTTAGCTGTAGAGGGTCTGTTCTGCCAGTCTGTGCCATTTTCTGAGTCATTTACACTGATGTGAGTATTATTTAGTTGTATCTATGGGACAAGGGAGCTTAGAATCCTCCTACTTCACCATCTTCCCTAGAAGTTAAGCCTTAGCTCTTTTAAAATTGAAAAGATTCTGAAGGATTTTTTCCCTTCAGAAAACAACAACGACAAAAAAGTTTGTTTTTCCTTCAAAAAACAAAAGGAAAAAAAATGAAGTAATCAAAGACCCAATAAATACAAAACATACAATCTTTATTTTTCTAAGCAGCTTATGTTAAACAAAAAACCTTAATTAGAAATTGTAAACAATGACCAGACCAATAATCTAAGAAAACTTTTCTTTTAACAGAAAAAAAGCCACATTCTAGTTTTATAGCTGTGTACTTTTTAAAAAACTTTTTCTTTATTTATTCATGAGAGACAGAGAGAGAGAGAGAGAGAGGCAGAGGGAGAAGCAGGCTCCCAAGGAGCAGGGAGCCTGATGTGGGACTCGATCCCAGGACCCTGGGATCATGACCTGAGCTGAAGGCAGACGCTTAACCATCTGAGCCACCCAGGCGCCCAGCTGTGTACTTTTAATATTAAAACTCATTCTTAAATAAATTCATATTAATTTTAGCTTGATTATACATTAAAATTTCTTTTCACAGATTTTGTTTCCACAAACTTCTTCAACTTTCTTTTTTACATTTGGATTTTGTCCTATATTTTTCCTCTTTAAATAAGCAGCCTTACTTTATGCCAAAATTGCTTTTTTTCCCCTTAACTAGAATATATTTTCATTCCTCATACCTTCCTTTACCAAAAGCAAACAACTTTCTTTTCTTGCATACAGAGGTGCTTTCCTAGTAGCGTTAATTACATATATTGATTAGAATTTTCAACTCTTAGGGACTTTCACTAAGAAGTAAACAATTATGAATGCTCTTTTACATTGGCATTCTGTGAATTGACAAACATACTGTTTCTATTTCTAGAAACATACTTTTATGATTTCTGCTTTTTTCATAGAAAATTTCTCAATGTGGTTTAAAACATGTTTACTAATAGGTGCAAATATTTTTGATTCCTCTGTAAAAGTAAGCAAAAAGTAAATAAGCCTATTTTCAGCGATTAATGTTTTAGTATTTTATTTGGAAATAATCTTGACACTTAATGAATTTAACTTAACTCATCACTTAGCAAAACTCTAAAGTTTCAGGTTACCAAAATGATTTGAGGAAATGATGTTAAAAATTCACCTAAAACTTTTATTTACACCTATTCAATTTACTTGTTCTTAATTATGTTTAGATTTGAAACATTAGACAAAATCTAATTCTAAGGGTTTTTTTTTTCCTGACTAATTTTGCAACAGAGACAACATGAACCTATTTGATTAGTAAACATAGGCAGAATAAAAAGTTATGTTTGCATTATAGTCAGGGTTGATAAGTCTAAGATATGTCTATTATAATAAACCAGCAACCTGAAATTACCCTTAATACTGAATATTTTCCCAGGTCTTGTGAATCTGACAAGCATTTGTGTTAGTTTCTTTTATGTTTCTGAGATTTTCTCTAAAAAATTAAGTTAGAAGTACTTATTTTTAGGTGAATTAAACAGAGCTCTTTACAAATTTTAGTAATACCATCCAGAAGTAGAAAATGTCACACTCTATACTAGACACACATAAGTATATAATCAGAGGCCTTGTTGTTTAAAAGTATTTAACCATGAGACAGATATGATAATGCAAAATTTACGTGGGGCCCTCATTCTAAGATAGATAATGGGGGGGGTGTCTATAAGGTTATTAACTTGGTGGACTTATGTTTATGGTCATGTTAAGGCAATTCAGACAGAGGACTAGGAGGAGTATTGAAATGATAGAGGAAAGTACTGAGAATTACATGAGTCTTATAGTCTTCTCTATTAGTTACCTCTTGCGTCTTTTTAATTTTTTATCAGTTTTTTTGTAGTGAAATTTTCAATGAAGCTATTTTTAGAATTTTGAAGGCTTTACTTTCAAGTACACTCCTTAAAGGGGATCTTATATAATTGAAACATTCCTCATAACGGCCATTGTAATTCTAGATAGTTTTTAGTAAAATTTTGCCATTTCTGTAGATATTCACAGATTCTGAGCCCATGGTTTTTAGAAAAAAGCAGGCATGCTGGACGGTGGTGTGCTTGACTGCTTAGAGTTTAAGGATCCCATTAGCCAAGTCTTTGGGTTTCTCAGAGGCAAACTAATATCTAAAAGGCACATGCAGCTGGGGTGGGAATTATGCATGTTTTACAGTGTACCTGGTTGCACAGAAGCTTTCTTGAAGTGGGTGGGTGATCTACTGTCTATGTAACCCATTGTGTAACCAACTTATCCTAACATGGGAGTCTTTGAGTTAGGTGGTATGTAAACTAACAGCTCTTAAATGCTGAACCCATGCCCACGAATTTTTGCAGGTTTTTGGCATCCAAGATTCCCTTTAACAATTAGCCTTTACCTCATGTGCCCATTAACAGAAACCAATAGTTACCAAGGAAACAGAACCATGGACACCAGCAGTAGGCAAAGAACTTGATACTGGGAAAAGGATTAAACCGGAAGACCTCAAAGAATGAAGACTCTGGACTGATGCCAAACAAATTAAGAACTTCTGGTGGCAGATGCAGTTCTCCATGTGGAATCTGAGGATAGAACCAAGGGCTGGATTTAAGAAATCTGTGGACTTGCCAATGGAAGTTCCTACCTGCACCACCAGCAATTCCCAATGTGGACTAAATCAGCAGACTCCACTACTGGAGACTGGAGTTGGAACTGAGGAAGGGATTCCAACTGAAATTGCAGACTGAAACAAGGACTGGTTAGAGACCTCCTGTCAGTCTAGACTGGCCCATTAACTCTAGACTGTAAAGCAACTTAGATTGGAAGCTCGATGCAAAAAGAACAGAGCTCATATTGAGAGGAACTCACCAATGGCCCTCAGAAACGGTGAAAAAGACAATGAACTCAAAAGGATTGGTGAGGCATTGTGCCTCTGTTTCTTGTTGTCCTTGAAGGCTGTCAGAAGTTCACTTAATTGTCAATACTGCAACCAAATCTGTTAAAAAAAAAAAAATTCAACTGAGCAAATTTGTAGATCTGATTAGCTTTACTCAGTGAGTCAGGCAAATAGAATGGAGTTCCATCAAGCTGTAGGAAAGAAAAGATTTTTAAAGGCAGAGAGGGAATGGGGTGGGGGGAAGAAATTATTAACAGTGACTGCATTGTTTTAGGCAAGGTCACACTCCTAAAGGGAACAGAAATGGTCTAATAGCAGGTTACCTCCTAGTGTAGATGAGGAAATTAGTATGCTGGTTAAATTTGTATTCTTGGGGGTGTTAGAACTGCAGTTAGTTTAGGTATTAAGACTTGGTTTACTGACATGGGTCTTTAACATAAGTGATTCTGTTTTGGGCCTTTGGTTCTTTTTAACAACAGGTTTACTTTATTTTTCTCATACTTGACTATCACTAAAAGTTACCTAAATACTAATAGTAGATTAATGGTATCTTTTGTTCCTCCTCGTTAAAAGATGAATTGCTGCCCCATTTTTTTCACTAAGGCTATTTGGTGCTTAGAAAAAGCTTAAGAAACTTGCCCAACATCACAAAAGATCTAGAATCTGGGAGATCAGGAAGATATGGCAGAGTAGGAAGATCCTGAACTCACCTGGTCCCTTAAACACACCAAGATAACAGCTACATCTGTTACCTCAAAGACTTGCAGAATAGACTTTCCACAGTTAATAAAGAGGAGGCCACATGGAAGAGTATAGGAGGGGAAGATGCAGATAGTTGGGAACCAAACCCCCAGTGAGACTAATCACAAATGGCAGGGTAGGGGGGGATGACATCACAAACAGAAGAAACAAGATCCAAACCCCACCCCAGACAGGGGGGATTAGCCCTGGGAAGATGAGTCCCTTTGACTTTGAAAACAGGTGGGGCACATTTTGTGAGCTTTTACTATCAGTGGGGCTTAACTCCAGGTACTTTTAAAATCAGCACGCTTAGTTTTGGGAGAGCTAGAGGGTGATATGAACCTGAGTCTCTGCCCTTAAAGAACCAGCATAGCAAATAACCCGGAGGAGAAAAAACATAGGTACAGCAGTTTAAGTAAAAGCTGTGATGTATATGAAGGAGAGTTATTTACTAATCTCAGAACGTGTGCTGAAGGGGCAGGGATCTTGAGGAGACTTATCCAAGAACAAAAATGCCAGTGGGTACCATTTATCTTCCTATCTCCCATACTAGATAGCTGAACACTTGCAAGAATCAGTGTGAACATTCTCCACCTCTCTTGCTACACGATGTGCCTGGCACCCACATTCCCCTGCAGACCCACCCTAAGTCACCTGTGTTAGCAGGGCATCCCTCCAAAGCAGCTCCTGCCCCAACACACCCTGTAAGTAGCTCCAGCAAAGGCTGTTGCCATTCCAAAATTATTCCTTCCCTGGCAGGAGGGGAAGAAAACTACAATACACTAGCACACCCACAGTTCCAGCAGCGGAGCTTTTAAACTGAGTGTTCAGGGATAGTGCTTTGCCTTTTGGTGCACCTGCATTCCTGGCAGACAGACTAGGTATTGAAATCTGGTCTGACTGCCAACCTTGCCCACCATTGAAAGCCTCTCAGGAGCCCAACCAGGAAAGCATTTTGCTGTTTGGTGCATGTGCACCTGTGGCAGACAGACTGATTGCAGACAGCTAGCCTGACTGCTGACATGCCACATCTTGACTGGTGTATCCACAGCAGGGAAGTGGGTCATTGCAGCTCACTGGACTGAAGGGCAAATGCAGCTCAGCCACAACAGTAGGGTATACACAGCCCACATAGGAGACATCCCTGAAATGCCTGGTTCTGGTGACCAGGGGACATTGTGCTACCGGGTGCCACAGGACTTCTTCATAAGGCCACTATTTTCAAGACCAAGAGACGTAACTACCATCCCAATACATCAAAACAAACACAGAGTGAGGCAAAATGAGGAAACAGAGGAATATGTTCCAAATGAAAGAACAGGACAAAATCACAGTAAAAGAGCTAAATGAAATAAGATAAGCAATATGCCGGGCAGAGAATTCAAAGTAATGGTCATAAGGATATTCACTGGACTTGAAAAAAGAGTGGAGAATCTGTGAGACCTTCAACAAAAAGATAGAAAATATAAAAAAGAACCAGTCAGAGATGAAGAACTCAATAACTGAAATTAAAAAAATATAATAGAGGGAATCAATAACAGGTTGGAGGATGCAAAGAATGAATCCATGATCTGGAAAACAGGGTAAGGGAAAGAAACCAAGCTAAACAGCAAAAAGAGAAATTGAAAATGAGAAGAGGTTGTGGGGCACCTGGGTGGCTCAGTCAGTTAAGCGGCTGACTCTTGATTGTGGCTCAGGTTGTGATCTCAGGGTTGTGAGATCAAACCTGTGTAAGGCTCTGTGCTGGGTGTAGAGCCTGTTTAAGATTCTCTCCTTCTGCGTATACTCCCCCACTCACTCTCTCTCACTCCAAAAAAAAAAAAAAAAAAACCAGGTTGAGGAAATTCAGCAATTTCAAGTGTAATTAACATTTGCATTATAGGGATATCAGAAGGAGAACAGAGAAAGAAGCAAAAAATTGTGTGAAGAAATAATAGTTGAAAACTTTTCTAATCTGAGGAAAGAGACAGACATTCAGATCCAAGAAATACAGAGAACCACTAACAAGATTAACCAAGGGGGTCCACACCAAGACAAAATATTAAAATGGCAAGAAAATAGTTATAAACAGAGAATTTTAAAAGCAGCAAGAGAAGAGAAAACAGTTACATACAAGGGAAACCTTCAGGTTTATCAGCTCTCAGCTGAATTTTCAGCAGAAGCTTTATAGGCCAGAAGAGAGTGACATGATATATTCAAAATGCTGAAAGAAAGAAACCTGCAACCAAGAATACTCTTTCCAGCAAGATTATCATTCAGAATAGAAGGAGAGATAAGGAGTTTCCCAGACAAAAAAAGTTAAAGGAGTTCATCACTACTAAACCAGCCTTGTAAGAAGCATTATAAGGAATTCTTTGAATGGAAAGAAAAGCCATAACTAAAAGTAAGAAAGTCATGAAAGAAAAACATTCACAGGTAGAAGCAAACATGTAATATAATAGAATAATTATTTGTAAAACGAGAATGGAGATTAAAATGCAAAAGCACTTAAATCAATTATATCTACAAAAGTCAGTCAAGGGATTCACAAATAAAAGGATGTAAAATATGACATCACATACATAAAAACTGCTTTTAGAATGTGTTCAAACTTAACTGACCATCAAATTAATAGAGACTGCTATACACATAACATGTTATAAATGAACCTAAAGGTAATCACCAATCATGAACTTATAATAAATGCACACAAGAAAAGAAAGGAATCCAGACATAACACTAAAGAAAGCCATCAAACCAAAAGGGAAGAAAGCAAGAGAAGTAAGGAACAGAGCAGAATGACAAAAACAACCATAAAATAAATTACAAAATGGCAATAAGTAAATTCCTGTTAATAATTACTTTAAATGTAAATGTTCTAAATGCTCCAATCGAAAGACACAGGGTGATTAAAGTTAGAAAACAAGACCCATCTATATGCTGTCTGTAAGATACTCACTTCACACCTAAGAAGACATGCAGATTGAAGGTGAAGAAACAGAAAAACATTTACCATGAAAATGGAAATGGAAACAAAAAATCTGGAGTAGTAGTACTTATCAGACAAAATAGAATTTAAAACAAAGACTGTAGCAAGAGACAAAGAAGGGAACTACATGATGAAAAAGGGAAGAGGATAAAGCAATTGTAAATATCTATGTGCTCAACATGGGAGCACCCAAATACATAAAGCAACTATTCACAGACAAAGGAGAGATTGGCAGTAATACAGTAGTTGTAGCATTCTTTAATACTCACTTACATCAATGGATAGATCATCCAGGCAGAAAATCAACAAGGAAACAGTGGTTTTGAATAACAGATTAGACAAGATGAATCTAATATATACATACATTCATTATTTATATATATTTAATATATATAAATTTATTTAATATATATAAATTTAATATATATCTATAAATGTATATATGTTATATATATACTATATATTTAGATGGACTATATATATGTGTGTATATATATATATAGTCCATCTATAAATAGAAGAAAATACATTCTTTTCAAGTGCTCATGAAACATTCTCCAGGATAGCAGGATAGATCACATGTTAGGCCACCAAACAAGTCTCAATAAATTCAAGAAGAATAAAATTATATCAATATATCTTTTCTGACTATAATGGTATGAAACTAGAAATCAATTACAAGAAAAAATCTGAAAAAAAAAAAAAAACAACACCACAAATACATTGAGGCTAAACATGCTACCAAACAATGAATGGGTCTACCAAGATCAAAGAAGAAAAATAAAATAAATTGATACAAATGAAAATGAAAACACAACAGCCCAAAATCTTTTGATGCAGCAAAAGGAATTCTAAGATCAAAGTTTATGGCAACATAGGCCTACCTTTTTTTTTTTTAAGATGATTTATTTATTTGACAGAGACAGTGAGAGAGGGAACACAAGCAGGGGGAGTGGGAGAGGGAGAAGCAGGCTTCCAGCTGAGCAGGGAGCCCGATGCGCAGATTGATCCCAGGACCCTGGGATCATGACCTGAGCTGAAGGCAGATGCTTAAGGACTGAGCCACCCAGGCACCCCAACATAGGCCTACCTTAAGAAACAAGAAAAATCTGAAATAAACAACCCAACCTTGTATCTAAAGGGGCTAGGAAAAAAAAAAAAAAAGAAAAAACAAAGCCCAAAGCTAGTAGAAAGAAAGGAATAATAAAGATTATAGCAGAAATAAATGAAATAGAGACTAGACAAATCAATAGTAAAGATCAATGAAATAAAGATCTGGCTTTTTGTAAAGGTCAACAAAGTTAAAAAAAAAATCAACAAAGTTGATAGACCTTTAGCCAGACTCATCAAGAAAAAAGAAAGAACTCAAATGAAATTAGAAGTGAAGGAGGAGAAATAATAACACAGCAATACAAAAAACTATAGGTGAATATTATGAAAAATTATAGGACAAATTGGAAAATCTAAAAGAACTAGATAAATTTCTAGTAAAATATCATCTTCTAAAACTGAATCAGGAAGAAATAGAAAATTTGAACAGAGTGATTACTAGCAATGAAATTGAATCAGAATTAAAAACTTCCAGCAAACAAAAGCTCAGGACAAGATGGCGTCATAGGTGAATTCTACCAAACATTTAAAGGGTTAATAACTATTCTTCTGAAAGTATTCAGGAAAAAGAAGAAGGGGGAGGAGGGGAAGAGGAGGAAAAACTTCCAAATTCATTCTACAAGGCCAGCATTACCCTGATACCAAAACCAGACAAAGACAGTGCAAACAAAAAGAAAACTAAAGGCCAATATCTCTGATGAACAAAGATGTAAAATCTTCAATAAAATATTAGCAAACAGGGGACACCAGGGTGGCTCAGTTTGGTTAAGCGCCTGCCTTCAACTCAGGTCATGATCCCAGAGTTCTGGGATCGAGCCCTGTGTCAGGCTTCCTAATCAGTGAGGAGCCTGCTTCTTACTCTCCCTCTGCCTCTCCTCCTTTTGGTTCTCTCTCTCTCTCTCACTCATGTTTGCTGTCTCTCTCTCTCTCTCAAATAAATAAAATATTTAATAAAAAAATATTAGCAAACAGAATTTGACAATACATTACAAAAATCACTCACCACAATAAATTGGGATTTATTCCAGGGATACAAGACCGGTTCAATATTTGCAAATCAATCAGTATAATACATCATATTAATAAGAGAAAGGATAAAAACCATATGATCATCTCAATAGATGCCAAAATAACTGACAAAGGACAATATCCATTCATGACAAAAAAACTCTCAACAAACTTAGGTTTAGAGGGAACATACTTCAACATAATAAAGGACGTATGTGAAAATCCCTCAGCTAACATCATATTCAGTTGTGGAAAACTAACAGCTTTTCCCCTAAGATCAAGGACAAGACACAGATGTCCACCCACCACTTCTATTCAGCATGATACTGGAAGTTCTAGCTGCAGCAATCAGACAAGAAAAATAAAAGGCATACAAATTGATAAGGAAGAAGTAAAACTTTCACTATTTGCAGATGACATGATACTATATATAAAAAAACCCTAAAGACTCCACCAAAAAAAACTATTAGAACTGATGAATTCAGTAAAGTTGCAGGATACAAAATTATGTAAAGAAATCTGTTGCATTTCTATACACTAATTACAAAGTAGAAGAAAGAGAAATTAAGAACACAGTCCCATTTGCAATTGCACTAAAAAGAATTAAATACCTAGGAATAAACTTAAGAAGGTGAAAGACCTGCACTCTGAAAACTGTAAAACATTGATGAAGGACATTGATGATGATACAAATACATGGAAAGATATTCATGCTCATAGAAGAATTAGTACTGTACAAATGTGCATACAACCCAGAGCCCTCTACAGATTCAATGCAATCCCTATCAAAATGCCAATGGCATTTTTCACAGAAATAGAACAAAGAATTTCTAAATTTGTATGGAACCACAAAATATCCCAAACAGCCAAAGCAATCTTGAGGAAGAACAAAGCTGAAGGTATCACCTTCCCAGATTTCAAGATATACTACAAAGCTGTAGTAATCAAAACAGTATGGTACTGTCACAGAAATAGACACATGGATAAATCAAAAAGAATAGAGAACCCAGACATAAGCCCATGCTTATATGGTCAATTAATCTACAACAAAGGACGCAAGAATATACAATGGAGAAAAGACAGTCTCTTCAATAAATGGTGTTGGGAAAACTGGATAGCTACATGCAAAAGAATGAAACTAGACCACTTTCATATGCCATACACAAAAATAAACTCAAAGTGGATTAAAGATCTAAATACGAGACCTGAAACCATAGAAATCCTTAAAGAAAACATAGGCAATAATTTCCTTGACATCAGCCGTAGAAACACTTTTTTCGATATGTCTCCCTAGTCAACAGACACAAAAACAAAAATAAACTATTGAGACTACACCAAATAAAAAGCTTTTGCACTATCAAAAAGGCAACCTACTGAATGGGAGAAGATACTTGCAAATGACATATACAATAAGGGTTAATATCCAAAATATATAAAGAACTTATACAATATCAAAAAAACAGTGCAATCAAAAAAATGGGCAGAGGACCTGTGTAGACATCTTCTGAAGAAGACCTACAGATGGCCAACAGACACATGAAAAGATGCTCAACATCACTAATCAACAGGGAAATGCAAATCAAAACCATAATGAGATATTTATTACTTGACACCTATCAGAATGCCTAGAATAAAAAAGAAGAAATAACAAGTATTGGTGAGGATGTGGAGAAAAAAGAAACCTGTGCACTATTGGTGGAAATGAAAATTAGTGCAACCAGTCTGGAAAACAGTATGGAGTTTCCTCAAAAAATTAAAAATAGAAATACCGTATGACCCCATAAGTCCACTACTGGGTATTTACCCAAAGAAAATAACAACACTAATTTGAAAAGATATATGCACCCCTATGTTTATTGCAGCATTATTTACAATAGCCAATATATGGAAGCAACTTAAGTGTCCATTGTAAAAGGAATGGATAAAGAAGGTGTAGTGTATTTACACACACAATGGAATATTACCCATAAAAAAGAACAAAATGTCACCATTTGCAACAACACTTCTAAGACCTAGAGAGTATAATGCTAAGTTAAATAAGAGAAAGACAAATAAGTGACTTCACTTATATGTGGAATCTGAGAAATAAGAAAAATGAACAAAGAGATAGACTCTGAAATTCAGAGAACAGGTGGTTGCCAGAGGAAAGGTGGGTGGGGAATGGGTGAACTAAAAGGGATTTAGAGTATAAATGTCCAGTTATAAAATAAATAAGTCACAGAGATGAAAAGTACATAGGGCACATAGTCAACAAGATTATAATAACATTGTTTGGTGACAGATGGTGATTATACTCATCGTGCGTGGTAAGCACTGAATAATGTATAGAATTGTTGAATCATTATGTTGTACACCTGAAACTAATATAATACTATATGTTACTTGTACTTCAATTTAAAAAGTCTAGAATCTAGAGAAGCTAAGATTTGAACTCAAGTCTTGTGATGCTACCGACCTCATATCTAACCACAACACAAGAGAACCTGTATTCTTGACTTGTGCTAAGAGGTGAAACTCCATGGAAATAGTATCTTTATTCCACATTTAGAAGTAAGGTATTCTGGGGAATGTCTATATTTTATTTCATTTATATATAACTTGGACTGTTTGGGTTTATAAAAAGGGAGTTGGGCAGGAGATGATGATCTATAAACTACTCAGCCCAGTTAACGTAAGCATGAGGTTTAGTTTGACTTTTCACATGGGCAGCCATTTCTTTATCTCTCTGCCTACCTGTGAGTCACTTTCATGATGGAGACAGGAGGAGCTATTATTTACATCAGGCATATTTTTAAACATAAGCAACATTGGCTGAGGGAGTATTTGATCTCTTTGAGTAAGTCCATTTTAGGCTCACATTGCTTCTCTGCTTTTTCAATTTTCAGTGAACTTTACTGGAATAAATGCAAAGCAACAAAAGGTATTTAATGAAGGATACTAGTGAAGACCTGAGTTCAAGTTGAGTTTTATGGTATCTTATTTCTAAGGGGAGAGATCTGGGAAATTTGTGGATCATGTATTTGAGTCTCTCTCTCTCTCTACATATATATATATATATATATATATATATATATATATATATATATATAGTGATATATAGTTAGTATATATTTATATAGTTATATATATTTATATAGCTTCAATTTTGAAATTTCAGAAAATAATTTCTTTGCCATCATTTAAAAATAAATTATAAAATATGTATGCTTTTACATAATAAATGCAAAGCAACAAAAGGTATTTAATGAAGGATACTAGTGAAGACCTGAGTTCAAGTTGAGTTTTATGGTATCTTATTTCTAAGGAGAGAGATCTGGGAAATTTGTGGATCATGTATTTGATTCTCTCTCTCTCTCTACATATATATATATATATATATATATATATATATATATATATAGTGATATATAGTTAGTATATATTTATATAGTTATATATATTTATATAACTTCAATTTTGAAATTTCAGAAAATAATTTCTTTGCCATCATTTAAAAATAAATTATAAAATATGTATGCTTTTACATTATAAATGGTTATATAAGTTAACTTATGAAAAAGTAAAACATAACTACCCAATAAAAAGTGCTTTTAATATTTTGTTGGATTTTCTTCAATCTTTTTAGCTTTGTATCTGAATAATACATTGGTTATGTCCATAATATATACAACTTTATATCTTTCTAAACATGCTATTATAATAGGTTCTCAATTTGTTATATAATTCTTATGCTATAGTAAATACATATCTTCATAATAATCTATTGAATAGATTAATTATAATTTTCTAAACTTTTCATCTTCTACTGAACATTTAGGTTAACAATTTCTTTTACTGCTGTCATTGATGCTTTGAAAAACATGTTTGGATGATAGCTTTGGACTACTTCCTGGGTAGTGAATTACTTGGGCAAAAAATTTGTACATTTTTAGTGTTAACAACACATACAACCACAATATTTCTGCAACGGTACTATATAGTTTAGAATGCGAGCAGTAATATTAAGGAGTGCCACTTTTACAACATTCTTACCAGTATTATATATAAGATGTTTTGAAAGTGTGCCTAATTTTTAAAAAGTAAAAACTAGTACCTCATCATATTCCTTTTGTGCTTCCCATTTAGAGTGAAGAAGGAGGCCCACAGGAAGGAATTCTGGAAGATATGCCCGTTGATCCTGACAATGAGGCGTATGAAATGCCTTCTGAGGTAAAATTTTATATACCTACAACTCTAAAAATAAACTTCAGGACTTCAAGTTGGGTCTTTTTAATAAGCAGTACCAAAAATCTGTCACTGTCAGATTTTCCTTCCATTTGTCCTTAATGAAAGTGATTTACTCTCTAGAGGGACAAATTGGCCAAATCCAGAATATATATTGTGCAGACAACTTGAAAGCTAGAAGTGGTTTTTACATTTGTAAAGGGTTGTTTAAAAAAAAAAAACAGAGATACTCTGTGGTTCACACAACCTAATATATGTACTTAATGACCCTTTACAGAAAGTGTTTGCTGATCCCTGCATTAGAAAATTATTTTATTAAAAACCTTACTTTCTAAAATAAATCCCCAGATGGAAAGTTGGAGAAATTAACTGAATGCCTAAAATAATTATTATTTGCCATATATTTCCAGCAGGATATTTGCATGGTAAAATAAAAGGTACCCACAAAAATTATAGAGTAGAAATATGATAAATGCATGGTTTGCAGGAACTGATGTACTTCAGTCTAGCCTTTTGATGATTAATTTTAATTTGAAAATAAGTTTCTTTAAAAGAAAATGTATCTTAAGGAAAATTTAAAAATACTTTTAAATGAATGCAGCTGACTCAGAAGAAATAGAAAATCTGAATAGACCTATAACAAAGTAAAGAGACTGGATTATTGTTAAAAAAAAAATCTACCCACAAAGAAAATCCCAGGACCAGACAGCTTCACTGATGAATTCTACCAAACACTTATGGAATAATTAATAACTATTAATTATAATTAATACCAATTAATTTCTCTTCCAAAAAAAAAAAAAGAGGAAAGATTACTCCCCAACTAACTCCATGAGGACGGTGTTACCCTTATACTGGAACCAGACATCACAAAGAAGATGTATTATTCATTAAAAATCAAGTTAAAGTGTCTTTAGTTAGGTTATATACTATTCTTCATGGCATCAGTTAAAGGCATAGTGATAATCCCATTTATAGAAATTGAGATTAAATTGTTTCTTAGATTTTACCAAAATTTTTGAATCTTTTTATGCACAGCACAATGCTAAATACTATAGAAAATACAAGAAGATTAATTGATAGTACCAGGACACAAGGAGTTTACATTCTAATGGTTTGACAAAAACAAATACAAATTTACTCCTTCATTTATTCATGACAATTCCTTTAAACATTATTGACTGTCTTCTATGTATCAGGCATCACAGAGGCAAAAATATTCAAGATACACAAAAAAAGTATAATATTTTACAGGAGCTGGTCAGAGTGATCAGGACTTTTATAGAAGAGTTGGTGTTGATCTGTGTGTGGGGGGGATGGGAGATATGATAGGCCAAAATGAAAGGAGGACATTCTAGCACAAGGTAATATCAGAAGCAAAGGCATGCATGTCTAAACATGCATAAAGATATGTCTGAGGAACAGTGAGTAATTAAATAGGATTTGAGGTTAGGGAACAGAGACTAGTGACATATTAACGCTGCAGAGATGGGTCAAAGATAAGTTGTAGAATACTAGGAGAAACTTTCCATTTAAGTTTGTACTATATTCAGAAAGCAACTTGAGTTATTGAAGATATATTTGTTCGCTCATTTTAAAGCAGAATCCTAATTAGAGTTGTTCTTTAGGACTAATCTGACTGCTTTAGTTAAGATCTTTAATATTTTTACTGTGGATGCTATCCATATACTGTATGGGGAGAGGGGGGTTTAGAATAAAAGTAATAATTGAAGCCATGGATGAAGAAGACATTTTCATTGAGAAGCAAAAGGAGAGAAAATGTCACTTGCCTTTAAATGTCTTTGTCTCATTTTAAAAATTAGAGGATCTTAGCCCTTGAAGAGGCTTTTTAAGCCACTTAATTTATCTCTCAAAATGTACAGTTGAGGAAACTGGGAGCAATATAGACCAACTAACTTGTCCTACAGGACTAGAACATATGATTGTTAAATGTCATCTGAAAGTAAAATTCAGATACCTGAACTCTGAGCAGCATAATTCACTTTTATATTTGACAGGAAGACAAAATTATTAAAAATGAAAGTATACTGTGTGTAACTGAATAGTTGCAGAGCTGTTATGAGTATAACCTTCATTCAAGGCAGTGAGCCGTGTCCTATCTCATTCACCCTAAATCCTTCATTACTGATGACTAAAACTAATAACACTGCATGTTTTCTTTCTGATTTTCTTCATATTAGGAAGGATATCAAGACTATGAACCCGAAGCCTAAGAAATACTTTTGCTCCCAGTTTCTTGAGACCTACTGAAAGATGTTCCATCCTGTACAAGTACTCAGTTCCAACATGCCCAGTCATGATATTTTCTCAAAGTTTTTACAATGTATTTTAAACTCTTCCATCAGCAGTGATTGAAGTTATCTGTACCTGCCCCTACTCAGCATTTCAGTGCTTCCCTCTCACTGAAGTGATTATATGGTAGCAGGGTCCTTGTGTGCTATGCGATATTGTGGCTTCAAATCTAAAATGTTAAATTAAAACACCTAAGTGACTACCACTTATTTCTAAATCTTCACTATTTTTTGTTGCTGTTATTGAGAAGTTGTGATTTACTATCATATACTATAAGATTTCTAGGTGTCTTTTAATGATTATTTCTGTTTAAAAATGATGTGTTGTGAAATTTGTTAATATATGTAATACTTAAAAACGTGAGCATGAAACTATGCACCTATAAATATTAACTCTGAAATTTTACTGTTTTGTGATGTGTTTTATTAACTTGTGTTTATATATAAATGGTGAAATTAAAATGTTATCTCATTATAAAAATATTAATCCCATCTCACTTTAATAATAAAATCATGCTTATAACAATATGAACTGAGAACTGACAAAATTAAAGTTCTTGACAGCCATTTGAAGGAGAAGGAATTTTAAAAGAATTAAGCAGACAAGATGGAACATTAAGCCTTTACTCTGGGAATTCACTGAAGCACACTACCCAAAGTATCTTCTGACATGCAGTGGTGTCTTAAGAGGCTATTCAGAAAAAATGGGTTCCATGGAACAGTAAGTTTAAGAAATGATTTTGACTATGTCTGCTTCAAGTATTAATAAAACATATTAGCACATTAAGACTCCGAGAGAATCTGGTTAACTTTGTTTAACCCAGCATTTTATTTTTATTTTTTAAATCAAATATCCCCGCCACCACCCTCGGAAATGTCTTTAAACATTTCTGGGAACTACCAAACCGTTACCTTAAGAAATGCCAATTTAAATGGACACATTCCTAGAAATATATCTTTCAAAACTGAATCAGGAAGAAATAGAAAATTTGAAAAAAAAATAATTACCAGCAATGAAACCGAATTAGTAATCAAAAAACTCCCAACAAACAAAAGTCCAGGACCAGATAACTTGACAGAGGAATTCTACCAAATATTTAAAGAAGAGCTAATAATTGTTCTTCTCAAACTATTCCAAAAAACAGAAGAGGAAGGAAAGTTTCTAAGTTCATTCTGTGAGGTCAGGATTACCCTGATACCAAAACCAAAGACATGGCAAAAAAAAGAAAACTACAGGCCAATATCTCTGATGAACATATATGTAAAATCCTCAGTACAATATTAGCAAACAGAATTTGGCAATACTTTACAAAAATCATTCACCACACTAAATCGTGATTTATTCCAGGGATGCAAGGGTGGTTCAGTATCTGCAAATCAATCAGTGTGATACATCACATTAATAAGAGATGGGATAACCGTATGATCATCTCAATAGATTCAGAAAAAGCTTTGATAAACTATAACATCCATTCATGCTAAAAACCCTCTGCAAAGTTGGTCTAGAGGGAACATATTTCAACATAATAAAGGGAACATATTTCAACATAATAAAGGACATATGTGAAAGTCCCTCAGCTAACATCATACTCAGTTGTGAAAAACTGACAGCTTTTCCCCTAAGACAAGGATGTCCACCCACCACTTCTATTCAGCATGATACTGGAAGTTCTAGTCACAGCAATCAGACAAGAAAAATAAAAGGCATACAAATTGATAAGGAAGAAGTAAAACTTTGACTATTTGCAAATGACATGATACTATATAGAGAAAACCCTAAAGACTCCACCAAAAAAAAAAAAAAAAAAAACTATTAGAACTGATAAATGAATTCAGTTAAGTTGCAGGATGAAAAATTATGCACAGAAATCTGTTGCATTTCTTTACACTAATAACAATGTAGCGGAAAGAGAAATTGAGAAAACAATCTCATTTACAAATGCACCAAAAAGAATAAAATACCTAGACATAATTTTAACTGAAGAGATGATGTAGTTTTCAGATGTACTCTGAAAACTTTAAGTCACTGAGGAAAGAAATTAAACATTACACAAATAAATGGAAAGATATATTGTGCTCATGAATTGGAAGAATTAATATTGTTAAAATGTCCATATTACCCAAAGCCCTCTACAGATTCAATACAATTCCCATCAAAATACCAGTGGCATTTTTCACAGAACTAGAACAAAGAAGCCTTAGATGTTTATGGAACACAAATGACTCCGAATAGCCAAAGCAATCTTGAGAAATAAGAACAAAGCTGAAAGAATAATGCTCCCTGATTTCAAACTATATTACAAAACTGTAATAGTAACAACAGTATGGACGGCACAAAAGCAGACAAATAGATCAATGGACTAGAATAGACACCCCAGAAATAAACCCATGCTTATATGGTCAATTAACCTATGAGAAAGGAGGCAAGAATATATAGTGGGGAAAAAACTGTTTCTTTAACAGAGAAAACTGGACCACTATCTTAGAACATATAGAAAAGAAATTCAAAATGGACTGGAATGTAAGACCTGAAACCATAAAACTTCTAAAAGTAAACATAGGCAGTAATTTATTTGACACTGGTCTTAGCAATATATTTTTGGGCCACTTTCCCTCAGGCAAGGGCAACAAAAGCAAAAATAAACTATTGAGACCGCACCAAAAAAAAAGCTTTTGCACAGTGAAGGAAACCATCAACAAAATGAAAAGGCAACCTACTGAATGGGAGAAGATATTTGCAAATGATATATCTGATAAGGGGCTAATGTCTAAAATATATAAAGAACTTATACAATATCAAAAAAACAAAAACAAAAAACAAAAACAGTGCAATCAAAAAAATGGGCAGAGGACCTGAATAGACATTTTCCAAAGAAGACATACAGATGGCCAACAGACCCATGAAAACAATGCTCAACATCACTAATCATCAGGGAAATGTAAATCAAAACCACAATGAGATATTACCTGACACCTGTGAGAATGGCTGGAATCAAAAAGACAAGAAATAAAAAGTGTTGGTGAGGATGTGAAGAAAAAGGAACCCTTGTGAAGAAAAAGGAACCCTTGTGCACTGTTGGTGAAAATGAAAATTAGTTCAGCCAATCTGGCAAACAGTATGGAGTTTTTTCAAAAAATCAAAAATAGAAATACCATATGATTTAGTAATTCCACTACTGTGTGGATTCAAAAAGATATATATACCTCTATGTTTATTACAGCATTATTTACAATGGCCAAGATATGGAAGCATTCCAAGTGTCCTTTGATAGATGAATTGATAAAGAAAATGTGGTATGTGGAGCATAGTTATAAAAAAGGATGAGATCTTGCCATTTGTGTCAACGTGGATAGACCTAGAGCGTATTATGCTAAGTGAAGAAAGTAAGAGAAAGACTAATACCATCTGATTTTACTTACATGAGGAATCTAAAAACAAACAAACAAACAAGCAAGCAAATGAAGAAACAACAAAAAAACAGACTCATAAATACAGAGAACAAACTGGTGGTCGCCAGAGGGGAGGTAGGTAAGGGAATGGGTGAAATAGATACAAGAGATTATGAGGTACACACTTGGAGTTCTAAAATAAGTAAGTCATGAAGATGAAAGGTACAGCATACGGAATACAATTAATGGAAAATTGTTGATTTTCTAGATTCATAAAATCTCATGAATTCCTTTAAATTCTGAATATGTGAATCTCAGGATACTTTTTTAGGAATGGTTTTTCTATTTAGGAAAGATTCACTAACTCTCCATGGGTGCTGACAGTAAATTTGACTATAAAAACCCTACATAAATTAATTGAAGAATTATTTGGTTTATCTTTTTAATTATTCAGGAGAAAAATCGCAGTTACTTTTTAAAGTCACGAGTAGAAAGTATAATTTTAGAAGATTCAGAGGTGCTAGGAAGTTTGTATGTAATTGTGAGTAATTTGATGTATATTGAGCATTGGCAAGGAAAGAAAAAGGAATGACTGCAATGACTATAAGCATAATCACCATAGAAACTTCCTTTTTTGTCTAATTGGAAAGGGACCATGTTGAGCGTTAAACTGTCTGTGTAGTCTTAAACTGGAAAGAAGTGGTAAGTTTCTCGTTTTATTTCGGTACATTAATGAGTATTCCTAATTAGGAAAACAGCTTGGAAAATTAAAATATCTTTGTTCAAAAAGTATTCTAGTACTAATACACACCAGTGGTGGTTATCTTGTGCCAAGCACTTAAACAGAAAGTTGTATAAGGCACACAAGCCTTTTCGGGAAGGTTATCTCATATCCACTGCCGAGGCATTCACCTGACAGGTAGCATGAGGGTTAGTCTGGTTCTAGGTTTACTTTGCAGATATCATTCCCTCAAGTTTGAGTTATTCATCCTCATATGACTCCATGGGAGCTTTAACAAAACGAGTCAGGGTGGGCTTTGGCACCCAAATGGCAACACGACAATCTCATATGTGGTTTGGCCTTATAAGTTGGATTTTCAGAATCTCTCCCCTAGTGTGAGGTGCAAGATATGTTTACTCATCTTTCTGGCTCATGTGGTAGGCAACTATTGGATTAAACACACACACACACACACACACATACACATATATACCCCTCAAGGGCAACCATTAATTCTCAGAAATAGTGCTGTCTATATCCATACTGAGAAAGAAAAACATTTTTCTAACAGCAAACTCTATAGACTCCTCTTCCAGTGCACTGACAGTCCTCTGTTTTTATCTGGGATGAGTCATCTCACTGTTTTCTTTGTGTCTTGGGCAGGAGTGCGACAGGGATGGCATTTCCTTGTGAGCTCTGTCCCTGGCATTGGAAGACAAAATATGTTTTTTTTTATTACTGTGTCAAATATAGATATGTGATTTATCAATACTAGCTCATTTAATTCTCAAAACAACCCTAAGAAGTTCCATTATTATCCTCATTTTATACTTGAGCAAACTGAGGTTCCTGTGGACTAAGTAACTTTCTCAGAGTCACATAGCTAGTAAGTAGCAGAGCCAGGAGTCCCAATTAACGTAGGGCCAGAGTCTGTGTTCCCCCCCCAGTCCCCATTGTGTCTCTGAGTGAGGACATACAGCTATGTAAGAGAACCCTGCAGAAGTTTAGGGAATGGGGTAGTAGCCTAGCTTTTCTACATACAATTATTAGAGTATTTCTATTTTTCTTCAGATGTCTATGTCTAGAATAAGTGATACTCACATATATGGAGACATATTTCTAATTCTAGAAGAAATTAGCCAGCCCTGATTCCCCTGACATTTCCTTATAATTAAACTATGCATAGCCTGACAATAGAACTAAGTTATTTATTTTTAGTGGAAAATAAAAATATTAATATAGTAAAAGCAGTCTACACTAAGGAAAACTGTCATTTTTTTCTGTTGAATCATGGGCACTTGCCTTCTGTCAAATGGCATATATATATGTGTGTGTATATATATGTGCATATATGTATACATACACAAAGTATATGTATAAATATATATCATATAAGTAGGATTTTCAATTATACAGACTTAGTAAAATGATGCCTGAATTTACATATGAATAAACCAGAAAGGGCAAAAATTAAGAATTTGTATTTTTAAATAGTATTAACATAATATTTTATAATAAACTTTTGATTTTCTAGGTGTATCTTTTTGATACAGTAATGCTGCATTTTATTATTTGAGTAAGCCTAGGTTTAAAGAATCCAAAAGCAATAGATGTAATACAAACTATTTCCAAAATATGATATTGGTTCTGATGTTTCTTGTATAATTATCTAAGATTTCCTTTAATGTTTCTTTGTTGCTAGAGCACTATCTTTGATTATTTTAAATCCAATAACACAGATGGCATATTGGAAGTAGTTAAAAAAAAATTTCTTCAAAAGAGCTTGAGTTTGAGCCTCTAATGAGTTTTGCTGATATAATATACTTCTAAAGTCAGGTAGGATTGTACAGGGGATTTCCAAAGCTGTCCTGCCACTATAAGTTAATATACTGGGGTAGCTTCTCTTATGAACCTTATGATGAAAACGTATCCTCAATTTCCCTTAAAGGTCAATGACCAGAAACCTTCCACTGTTTCTATGGCAACACAGCAAGATACGGTGCCTTGGAAATGAGCTGCATTTTAATTAGGTTCCTCTAGGGCTTCCTAACTGCCTTTTGTAGGAAAACCAAATACCAGGTTGCCCTATATCTTGCAGTGGGATGAAAGCTAACCCATGTCTGCAAATGTCAAAGCTAAGCTTGGCTCCAGTAGAGTCAAATCTAAACAAATAACAGTAGCAGGTCTATTTGTTTATCTTAGAAAAGAATACAAACTCTTTACCTAAAATAGTCAAGGATGTTTGCTTAATCAGGCTGGCAAGAGTAGTAGTTAAGAATATTGGATTTAAAACTAGACTATGTAGGCTGACTCGGTTATGTCACTTCCTTTTTTACTTTGAGCAAGTTACTTAATCTCTCAGTGCCTCTATTTTCTTGTCTGTAAAAATATAGATAATAATAATAGTGCCTCATAGCATTGTCGTATGGATTAAATAAGTTAATATAAGTAGAATCCTTTGGGTTAGGCGGAGTCCTTAGTAAGTGATCAATGAATCAATGAGGCTAGTAGCAGTAGCAGTAGTAGAGTACACTGTATTTTTAAAGGCCAATAAGAAATATTTAAATGTTCAGATATATGCATTTGTATCTTCTCTTAATAAAATTACTAATAGCCAAAGCGATCTCAGGTAAGAACAAAGCTGGAGGCATCAAATTTCATGATTTCAAACTATATTACAAAGCTATATATAGTAAGCAAACCGGTGTGATGTTTCATTAAAACAACATAGGTCAAGGGAACAGAATAGAGAGCCCTGAAATAAATGCATGCTTATGCGGTCAACTAATTTACAATAAAGGAGCCAAGAATATGAAATGGAGAAAGGACAGTCTTTTCAATAAATGATATTAGGAAAACTGGACAGCCACATGCAAAAGAATGAAACTGAACCACTACCTTACACTATATGTAAAAATGAACTCAAAAATGGATTAAAGACTCACATGTAAGACTTGAAACCATACAACTTCTAGAAGAAAACATAGGTGGTAAGCCTTTTGACATCAATCTTGCCAATGATTTTTTGGATTTGACACCAAAAGTAAAGACAACATATGCAAAAATAAACAGGTGGGACTACATAAAACTAAAACGTTTCTGCACAGCAAAGAAAACCATTAACAAAATGAAAAGACAACCTAATGAATGGGAGAAAATATTTGCAAACCCTATATCTGATAAAAGGTTAATATCCAAAATACATAAAGAACTCACACAACTCAAAAACAAACAAGAAAAACTAATGTGATTTAAAAAATGGGCCAAGGTTCTAAATAGACATCTTTCCAAAGAAGACAAACTGGCCAACAGGTACTTGAAAATGTGTTCAACATCACTAATCATCAGGGAGATCAGCCACAATAAGATATCACGTCACACCCATTACAATGGCTATTATAAAAATACAAGAGATAACAAACATTGGAGGAGAAGTGGAGAAAAGAAAATCTTTGCGCACTGTTGGTGGGGCCGCTATGGAAAACAATATGAAGATTCCTTAAAAAATTAAAAATTGAACTACCATGTGATCCTGCAATTCCATTTCTAGGTATTAATCTGAAGGAAATAAAAACACTACCTTGAAAAGATATCTGCATCCCATGTTCATTGCAGCATTATTTACAATAGCCAAGTATGGAAGCAACCTAAATGTCCATCAGTGGATGAATGGATTAAGAAAATGTGGTGTGATTTGTCTATATAGTGGATTATTACTCAACCATAAAAAAAGGAACTCTTGCCATTTGAGACACTTTGGATGGAACTTGAGAGCATTATGCTAAGTGAAATAACTCAGATAGATGAATATAAATAGGGTATCATCTCACTTATTTGTAGAATCTAAAATAACAGTGGAATTTATGGATAGAGAAAATAAATAGGTGGTTGCCAGAGGCAACAGAGGGGAAGGGTATAAAATGGGTGAAGGGAGTAAAAAAATACAAACTTCCAGTTATAAAATGAATAAATCATGGGATGTAATGTATAGCATGGTGACTATAGTTAATAATATTGTATATTTGAAAGTTTGTAACACAAGGAAAAAAATCTGTAACTGTCTGTGGTAATGGATGTTAATTAGACTGTGATCATTTTGCAATATATTCAAATATTAAATCGTGTTGTACCCCTGAAGTTAATATAATGTTATCTATTAATTATATCTCAAATATATAATTTTATATATTATATAATTATAATATATACACACACATATATTTGTGTGTGTGTATATATATATATATATATATATATATCATAGTAATCAAGATGAAAATGATGGTAGAAACACTTCAGAGACTTGAACGGAGGTTATTAACTAATAGCTATGGGAGCATTTTAATGGTTTAATGACCGGTATGGATATTAGTAGACTATCAACTAGCACCAAAATAACTTGGGAAAGCATAACTTACTAAGAGGTGAGTATGCACCAAATTATAAATAGTTGCTTTACAGAACACATCTATCTTTCGATTCAGCTATACTCATCAAGCCACATTCTCTTCATATCAAAGTGAGATATTTTTGCTATTTTTACAATATATTCTCTGATTTTGGTTCTAATCATTAGAAAAAAGGAGAAGCATATATAAAAGTAAAACCTATTGGTCCAAAACAGGTTATCATCAACCACCAGGGACAAAAAGTCACTTGAATCCACCCATTTCCTAAATCTCATCCATTCCCTAATATCTTTCCCCCAAAACCCTGACACTTGGTAGTCTTATTTTTGACCCAAAAGGAAGCAACATTTTACCTAACAACTTCTGCATGACACTAGAAGCCACAGAAATACCAGCAATTACAATGGTTCCAGGAAAAGTATTGTTTCTCTATGGTGGAAATCATTGCTGCAAAAGAACAAGTGATCTTGTAAGATGCTTGCCATGGTTCTGTGTGGTCAGATCATCCTCTGTAGCATGCACTGAACATCAATCAGTAGGACAATGCACACTTGCCTTTTTACCCTCTGTACTGTTTGACACAGCCTAGGGAACTAAATCAGAGTAGCAGAAAATTATTATTCAATGTTGTATTTCCTAACAAAGATCAACTCTTGTGGTAAAAATAACCGAAGATTAAATCCACACAGATGAGCATCTAGAACATATTATTTGTCATACGAGACCTCTCCCTAATCTCTATGGAAATGGTTAAGGCAAGTCTTGAGAGGCTGCCAAGCATTTGTAATTCAGCAGAATTGACTCCTGCTGTTGAAGATAAAGTTCCATGTTGAATGATGAGAAGTCTGGCAAGTCTTCGTGGCAAATTTCCCCAGCAATAAGTCATGGGCACCCTTAGTGGCTTGCACCAAGCTTTCAGCTGGGCTCTTTGCCTGACAATTATGAGCAGAAGTGTAAAGCTGAGATAAAGACCTTTTCTATAATGTTTAAAACCTCATCTGAACCAGAAGCAAACACATCATTTAAAGCAATTGGAAATTCTGTATTGTTAATAAATGATTCTGAGCTCTAGTTATCACAACAATGTTTAGGGATGAAATATTGTGGATACTTGTCACCATTCTGATAAGAAGTTTGGCACAACTCAAAGTCATGTTTAAGAACAGTTCTGCAAATCAATATTAAGGTGTTTTGATCTGGCTGTTTTGTTACTGCCCATGGTGAGAGTAGACATTCAAATGCTACACTCTGCTGGGTTTTTCACTATCTGACTGAGTTCCAGGTCATTAGACATAGCTTTTAGCCATTATTTTCATGTCAACAATCCCTGGATGCACTAGGAACAGTTTGTTCAAAGTAATTCTTTCTGGAATAAAAAGGATTTTTACATAATAGACACACTTTTATAGATGATAACTCATATTGACAGTTTGCAATTGACTTGAATTCCTTGAGCAGTTTCTTTACTGACAAGCCTTCCCATTCCTACTCCCACACACACCCATCACCAGTTTAAGACAGACCAATCTATAATCTTGCATATTTAACTGTGGAATACATTCATTATGAAGGTGTTGATGTTTTGATCTTTAACATTTAGTATCTGTATAATGTTCCTGACTCTGAATGCATTTATCATTTATATCAAAGTTACCTCCAAAAATTTCAGACAAGAATTACAATAAAACAAACAAATCACCAAACCAATAAACAAAAAAACCATCAAACCAAATTGTAAAATAAACCTGAATTTTTTTTAAGATTGATTTATTTATTTGAGAGAGAGAGAGCGTGCGAGCAGGGGGAGTGTCAGAAGGAAAGAGAATCTCAAGTAGACTCCCCACTGAGCATGGAGCCTGATGCAAGGCTCAATCCCGAAATCATGACCTGAGTTGAAACCTAGAGTTGGACGCTCAACTGACTAAGCCACCCAGGTGCCCCCTGAAAATTTTTTAGGTGACAAATTATTTGTAGAGAGTGGAGAAATAAGTCCACTGAGGATATGGTGTGGAATAATATATTTAAACTCTACACTGAGATCTAAGTCTCTTGGTAGCAATATCTGAATGGAAAACACAAAGATTATATAATTTCCAATGTCTGCAGAAAGAAGATATTTTGTTGATGGTGGTGGTAATTATTATTATTTTGCAGAGGAGTAGGAAAGCCCTTTTAATTGTTCCTGCTTTTATATCCAGTAGAAATTTCTCACCAAAGAACTCTTTTAAAAACAAAACATGTCAAATGGAACACTTCCAAATCATAACTCCCTATAGTCAAAGACATATTCATAACCAGGATCATTGCTGAGAAAGAAATAGTTAAAGTCCCAGGCCACCCAAAGGTTGGGTGACTGGGCAAACCATACTGTCTTCCCCTTCAGTGCAGGCCCACATTATGGGCAGAACAGACAGGGACAGATGTTTCAGTTTATCATCCCTTCTAGGTTTCTAAAAGCAGTGAGCCCAAGTCCCAAGTACTGCCTACTCAGTGACAGAATTAAAAGCATTACTTTTCCTCAAGGAGAAGGCCCTATGAGGTGATCTGTTCAAATTGGGAAGGTATCTTATGACATTCAGGTAGAGCAGGCTCAGATATTTGTAGTAGAGGACGCCTTTGGAAGGAACAACGTTTTGAAATTTACTCATCTGAAGAATGAAATGCTGGGAAGAAGTCTAGAGATAGAGGCAATAGGGAGGAAAATATCTATCCCATCAACAAATGACAGTGTGCTAAGGGTCCAACAAGAAGCCAGGAGCATTCAGGTGAAATGCAGTGCTAGGAATACAGGAACAAGTACTATTTGTCCAGGCAGCAAAAGAGAAGTCTGACAGCCAGAAGCAGCACTCCCTCCACCCCACGCCAGAAATTTAGTAGTGCAATTCCAGAGCTTTCAGTATATTGGCAATACGAGCGTCAGGCTACAGACCAAAAGACTAGAGTTTTGCGTAGATTAACAATAAGCTCTACTTAAAATGTCTTATCAGTTAGGTAGCCCAAAATGTCAGCCTTGACTCAGAAGCAGTTGGCAAAATAATAAGAAGAGTTCTTACTACGTGTCCGATACTTAGAGAAATTTAAACATTTTAAGAATCGGTGTTGATAATCTTATACAGAAGCAAACAATTTCATATATACCTTAGGCCAAGGTAAAGCAGAAATATGAAAAATGTCATTTTACCATGTATTGGGGCCTCGCAATCTCTAAGATACAATGCATTCTTTAGTTAATTTTTTTTGTTTTGTTTTCTTGCAGGGAAGAATCAAAGCCCCCAACTATAAATTCCAGGGAGCAGATTAAGTAGCATTGTGCTTTCTGAAAATCCTCAAAGCACACATTTGAAAAAATTTAAATTCCTGGGTGGACTCTTGACCGCATTTATGTTTCCTGTGCTTATCTAGCTACTTTCCTTTTTGGTGGATGCCTTCATCTTGTTAAGTTCAGACAGGAGTTGTGAGTGAAAATCCCCAAGTGACAGCAAAAAGAGAACTGTTCAAAACAGTCTAGATTGTTAAAAGTTACAAACAATTAGGAGTGAGTCCAGGTCAAGATTCAGGATCCAACACAGATGTAGGAGGAAAAATCAATCTCCATCGTTCTGTACATCGGAATCTATCAGTTAGTGCTGACAGCTTTTCCAGAAGATTAATGCCACCTTTCCTCCCAGTGATAGAGAAGCCCTGTCCCACTGTGACCACAAAGTTACAGATTGGCTGAGGGTCAGAAAATCATCTAATTTTTTTAACTGTCCAATGCCTTTGTTTTATAAAGAAGGAAACACCCAAGATTGCATGGTCTTGCCACTTCGGATAGAATTAAAACAAACTTTCAACCAGTAAAATATTGCAGCAAAAACTATTAAAGGTGAATTCTACCCTAATTCACAGCAATATTATAATACATAATTTCTAGGAGGAATAAAAAATATTAACACTAAAATCCAACATATACTGGAAGCATAATAATGATCCCATATGGTGATAATTCTTCTGTACAACGATTTAGGATTCACTCTTTCTGGCTCCTTTGAACCATTGTATTCACTCCTATCCCCATACCTTCCTTATTGCTTGTGGGGGGAAAAATGTAATTTTTAAGTAATTTAAGAAAGGTATAATAAATGATATGTAAGTGTACAAGAAAAGAAACATAAAATTCCATGTCTAAATAGATAAATAAGAACTTATTATTTAAGTAAAGAATGACCCATATACTCATACAAATATAATCTTATCAAGTTTCTTACTGAACACATTTTAGGGCCCTTATTGTACAGTTCCAGGTAGAATTTTGCATAGAATAAATATCTGAATGAATGAATCAGCTATTAGATGTTATTAATAAACAAAATATCTTGTCCCGATTTATTAAGATTGAGATATATTAAGATTGAAAAAACCCATTTGTACATTCACTAAAATATGGAAATATGATTAAAATGTGTTATATCATTCAGGTATAGAACTATTATCTTATAAGTACAGCATTGATAACCTTTCAAGTGCCTACCATCAAGTAGAATGACATTTACTTTTGAAATGCTATTTCTCTGTCCTTTAAACCATGACCAATTGTCTTGATCCTTTAAATAAAGGGACGTTAGGTCATTGGGAAAAAAAAAAAGGCGAGTGTTTATCTTTAGGAAAAGAAAAACTCAGTCATTTCAGGACACCATCAGCTTAAAAGAAGGCAGCACTTTTTTGGGAGTATGTTTGACATTTTCCACATATTTCAAGAAGGTCTTAGTGATCTAAAATTGTAGCAGATGGAATAGCAGCAGGTGTGAATTCAGCAAATATACAAGAGACAAGATTCTAAACTAGGCCAGTCACTTAAGGCCTTTGACAATTGAGGTTAGGGAATAGACAGACTAGAAAAGATATTAAATAGTGTGTGTGTGTGTGTGTGTGTGTGTGTGTGTGTGTGTATGTGTAAGGCATTAAAAATTATGTATTTTTCTATATGACATGCCATGGATCTAGATCCTAGGACAGAGACAATAACCATGTGAAAACAGAGGTCAGAGATACCAAAGTAAAAAAGAAGAACCTCATTTCCAGCTACTATGCAAACTAATTCAGTTACTGTACTTTTAACCTTTGGAATATGCTTTTCTAAAGGCAAATTCTTATTTATTTTGACAACCTCATCCCAAATACTTGTTCTGCCAGCTATTTTGAAATTGTTTTAAAAAATGAAAACATACTATTTTTAAATCAGAATCCTTGGGTTCAAATCTTATCTCAACCACATTCTACCAGTGTCATCCTAGGAAATATCTTAGTCTCTCTGAAAATAACATGTAAATTGGAAATAATGGAACTTCTATACATGTTGTAAAGACTAAATAAACTCTACTATAGTTAAATTACTCTTAATACTTAGTATTCCTTCATTTCCATTTTCTCATCTTCATTGTTATAAAAGTCAAAATTATAAGAGTAAGATGTAATATAATTAAAGTGTCATAAATATTATTCAAATAAATATGTATTCCAAATAAATATATCTGCTTGAATTTAAAATGTAGTGATTCTTTATATTACTATGGTGACTATTATTTAAAAAGGGGGGGGACACCTTAAACAATAAGAGCTTAGGGCAAAAGAAATGGAAAGAAAAATGTTTTAAATAGATTCCAACTTTGTTATCAGTGTAGATATACCTTTCTGTACATTCTGTTGGAGAGAATTGGATATTTCCAAAAAGCCTTTTGATTCAGTAAGAGATACATAAACAAATTTAAATTAAATTGCAAAGTAAAATCTTTTTGTTTACTTACACCATCCTAACATGTGGAGAAAAAAGAAAAATGATAGAAAACTCTTAAGTCCTCCATCCTTAGACATACATTTGAAATAGACTGCACACTAACCAAATATAGCATGCATTTTGTACTTTTGGCTGCAACAGAGCACAGAAATGTTTTACAAGCTGTTGAACTGTCTCAATATTATGCTTGTGAGGATCAGTAATATAAATGCAGTAAGGAAATTCTAATATATCCTTAAATTTTATCCACCAAAGAAATACATTTAAAATTTTGGTTTCTAAATAATGTATTTCAGAATATACAAGAGGAGGAATCATCCTTGGCTTTCTTGTTCTTGGTTCTCTGATAATGTCTCTATCTTTCCGCTTGCAGGTGATTCAAAAGGGCAACAACAAAGGCAAAAGGCACATATTACATTATGTGAAGGGCAGGAGTAAAACTGCAAAACTTAAGTTACCAAGAGCTGACTATGCTTCACAGTAGCAGTTCCAAAAGGGAAGCTTCATTTGTGAGTGAACCAAGAGCTTGAATTCCTTAACATGGTACCAGTGATAGATTTTTAACTATCAGCCTTAAATATATGCAAAATTTTGAACTTTATGTAAAATTTAATATACATATGCCTGTGTATCTTTTCTGGATAAAAATAGCGATGACCTTCATCTACTTCTAAAGTGGGTGTGACTCAGGAGAGGTTAAGAAATTAAAGAATAGGGGCGCCTGGGTGGCTCAGTCAGCTAAGTGACTGCCTTCAGCTCAGGTCATGATCTCAGGGTCCTGGGATTGAGCCCCCACATCGGGCTCCCTGCTCGGCGGGAAGCCTGCTTCTCCCTCTGACCCTCCCCCTGCTTGTGTTCCCTCTCTCGCTGTCTCTCTCTCTCTGTCAATTAAATAAATAAATAAAATCTTTAAAAAAAAACTGAATGATGGATACATAAGGACTCTCTATAATAATAATTTAAAAAAAGAAATTAAAGAATAATAATATTGTGTGTAATTTACTAACTGCCCTCAGAATCACCTTCTATAAACCTTATTTTAACAAAATGTATTCCAAAAAACAATGGTTCCTGGGGATTTAAATAGATATAAAAGAATTTGTTGGATAAATTGAACTTGTATAATTGCAGTATTTTTCAGAGCCATCAACATTTTAATTAGCCCTGTTTATCACCAAGAGTGCAATATAAAGGGCACTGCTTCAAAAACTCATGTACCCATTGAAACTTCTTTATCTGGGGAGCATTGTCCAGCTCCAGTATTTTAAGGAAAACACTTAGGGAAATGATGATTTAAAAGTGCGCTTCCTAACAAAACATTCAGGGATAGATAACAAAATATTTCATAATACAATTCGAATCAGCCAATTTTTAGTGAGAAAAATAGCAACTGTGCCTGTGACATCATGCTGATTCTCCAAAGAGCAATAACCATAGTTTCGTATAACTGGGTAAGTTGACTGGTAGGTCCCAATTGATAAGTAATTCTTCACATATTCTTTAATTATATGGGCAAATTACCTTTGAAAAGTATATTGCCTGGGCTCTTTTGTCACAGGATCCTTGTTTCTTCCTCCCTAACTAGCCAGTAGATGAACAGAAAACAAAAAACAAAACAAAAAAAAAAATGTCAGAATAGTAAAAGGACAGGAAAAAAAATTTTTTTTATCAGCAAACTGCAGGTATTAGTCTCATTGGAAAATTGTATAAAATGTGATAAGTATAGCCAAGAGCTATATTTTTTGCTACAGAATTATCAGAATTTGAAGTTTAATCCATTGTAAATCTACATCAATACAAACTAGACCAAAAAGGAACACTCTGCTAATTAAACTTGAAGAATAGTGGGTCTACACTGTCATACTTCCTAAGACTCAAACATTCTATGTAACTTCTTGTAGTGTTATAAAGACCTATAGGATTAATGTTCCTTATGAATGAATTGAAAACACATTTTATTTCCACAAGAATCACAGCTGTAACACACAGCTAAAGAAAGAAAATAAGATTGAAGGTTATCTCTTCTCTCCTACCTACTTTATCAGCTGTTCAATTATATCCATGAACTCCATTTAAGCTGACAACTGGTATTTTTCTTTTATTCCCTCTGCTCACACTAATGTCTTTTAGTTTCTATGTTCCCCCCTAGTGGCACCATCTTGTTTTTGCCTGCATCTGTTCTTCATTAGCCTCCCAGAGAGGTTAGTTTTAATCCAACAATATTTATGGAGCACCCATATGAGCACAAGACTGAATATATCCATTTGGGAAGATTTGTTTCAAGATTGAAGAAGTTGACAATCTTACAAGGGAGCAAGGGACAAAAATAGCTGCTACTTTATCCAACAGGAATAAGATGAATTTTTTGATAAGTAGTTTTTTTGTGTTTGCAGCAAATGAGATAAAGAATCACTTACTTGATTTCTCATTTGTAAAAGTCTATTTTGATATTACCTAAAGTTTGCTTTGGAAGCTACTGTTCCTCATTTGTAAAATGGCAAGAGGTTGTACGTTTAAAAAATAATTATGAATAATTTTAGTAAATCTACATTGTTAAAAAGCTCTATGTTAGACATATAATAGTTTAAATGCTGAGCTGATTTTTATTACAATATCCTTTAATAACTATATTTTATCTGTTATTAGATAGAACATTAAATTATGAAAACATTTATGTGGTGTATTTTCAATAGTACTGAAATGAGGTAAGAAGGTAGTTGTCCAAAAATATAATAACTGAATTGATTTAAATTCATTAGATTCACACTGAATACCTTCTGTATAGTTAGATTAAGGGCATATTCTGTCAACAATTTTATTTCAGTAAACTGCAGTATTAAATGCGGATTTTTTAGTATGGATATCCTTGGAATTTTGCTTCATTATAATTAATGTAAGCATTCTAATTTAAGTACAAATTTTTGGAGAAAAATATCTGTCATACATTTGTTAGTAGGCAGGAGAAATGTAAAAGGACATTAATGTTTACAATGTGAAAACAAATGTATACACATGATAAATATAGTCTTAATGTATTGTTTGAGTTTTATTTGGTTGCGAGTAACAGACACCAACTGGAGCTAGATTAGACAAATAAACATACTTTTAGGAAGATGCTGCCACATCTCACAGAAGCTAAGCTAGAGCTAAACTGGGTCTCAGGTAAAACAGGTATCAGAGCAGGTTCCCACTGTGGGAGTTCATAGGCTTCAGGGTATTGCCACTAATAAAACTCAACTACTAGAAGCTCCCAGTCTCTGTGTCTTGTTTCAACTTCCTAAATTGTTGGGACCATATAATGGCCATTGGTTAAATGAAGTGTCCACCTCTGACCCAATCAACCACTGCAGGCCATATGGAACAGCCATGACTGAGACAGACCCCCTTCTGTATCAGTTTCCAAAGATGGAGAATGATTGTCATGTAGACAGTAAGCCAAGAGATGTTTCCTAAAACCAGAAAGAAAAGAGTACGATAGTTAAGAAATTTAATTTTAATGATTATTAAAGTTGATGATTATACCTTTAAGAATATTTGTTCACCAGTTATGGGCAGATTATTGCCTAGTTCAGCAATACAACTAAAATGTGTGCTCAGTCTTCCTTCGTAGTACACAGAGAGAAACATTATAAAATGAATTCCATTTTATTTACATAAGTAAACAGATTTTTAAAACTCAGCTCAGTAGGCTTCAATATTTTTTTTCCTTTTGTGCCTTTGCAAGTTCTTAGATGTGAAATGTAATCATTCAACTCTATTCATTTTTTAGAAAGTTGAAAACCTAATGGTAAGATAAAAGAATAAGGTAACTTTTCTATACATTAATGCATCTATAAAACAATATGTGGGTTTGATAACTTTTAAGAAATAATCTAGGGTTTCTTTATAAGCATTAACAGATACTAGAGCTTCTGACTGCTCTTAAATTAAAGGCTGTTACTCTGTTACTGACTGTATTTGGAGGTAGTAAAGAAATTTTTTGTTTTGTTTTGTATTACTTGCTTTCCAAGAAAGTTAATAATTATCTATCAGCCTTATTTGCTTTAACATTCAGAGTTTACCAAGAAACTCAGTGGCTATATAAGTGGCACATAAATAAGCAAAGAAACCCACTGAGCTCTTTGAATAATTACATAATCTGCCCTTGATTTTTAGACAACACAAATCTGCCCACTCTACAGTAGTATGATAAGGTGACCAATAGAAATTGTGGGTGATTCTTTATGATTACTGTAGGTGAAGAAAGAGCTGAGTTCAGTGGCTTCTGGAAGACCTCCAAGGTCAAAAATAGCTGAATTTGTTTTCCCCTCTCTGATAATAGCCAAGCACTTAACTCTTTTAATGAATTGCTTTTGTTGGATCATGCAAGTGAAGAATGGAAAGCAGGAAATTGCAAGATGAAGAGACAGGCTCTCATCGTCTGAGCAGCTGACTGCTGAGCTGGAGCAACATCAGGGGGGCCCAAGCCAAAACAGAAATGACACAAAATACAACAGATTCCTTTGTACATTCAGTGGTATGTTAGATTCAGGGCCAGATACTAGCAGTGAATGGAAGACAGGAACCAAGCATGGATGTCTGTGAGGAGATGCAAGCCCTGCTGTTTTCACACTGGCAAATGACATGCATGGAAACACCAGGGATTTTTCACAAAGCTCCATCTTTCTTGCCCTTTCTTTCTTCGAAGAAGGAAATCAATTAAACTTGGAACCCCTGACCTTCACCCTGAAGGATGCAAATTGGCAAGAACGGCATTCCCTCTGTGACAGCATGCCATGCTGCCTTGAAAGGAATTGAACTGGGAATGAAAGGCAGAGGTTTCTGGGAGTATAGACAAGGGAGGCGGTGAAAACTGATTCCATTATGTTCCACAGTTTAAGACAGCATTACTAGAATTTGCTGGTATCCATTTTGAGTCATAATCAATTGAATTTTAATAGGAAGTGTATGTGTGTGTGTGTGTGTGTGTGTATGTAATGGGGCTACTTCATATAAGTAATATGGTTGATGCAACTAATTTTGACACAGTTGATTCTGAAATTAACCTAGAACTATGACTGGGTCTCTATCAAGAATCCTATTGTCTATTCCATTAAGCTTGAGCAACAGCTATGGCCTGGAACCTTCTAGATCAGACCTCAAGACATCAGGTGGGGTGACTAGGCCAGTTTTAGATCAGTGGTAACCATTGGCTTAGTTGCAATCTATGTCTTATTGTGAATCAGAGGTATTCCAGTAGACAGAACCAAGTTCCAATACATAAGCTATTAAAATTAGCCTTTTTCAGGGCGCCTGGGTGGCTTAGTCAGTTAAGCGTCTGCTTTGGGCACAGGTCATGCTCCCAGGGTCCTAGGATCAAGTTCTGCACTGGGCTTCCTGTTCAGCAGGGAGCCTGCTTCTCCTTCTCCTTCTGCCACTCCCCCTGCTTGTGCACTTTCTTTCTCTGTCAAATGAATATATAAAAATCTTTAAAACAAAATTAGCCTTGTTCTATTTGCAGTATATTAAAAAGGAGTGATTGGACTTAGTGAAAATCATCACATAGGTCCAAAAAAATCGAATATTTACATATTTAATAGAGTAATTATGCTCTGCTAGATGCTGAAGTGGGGCCTTGCAAATCAGTTTGAATTTTATTTAGTGGAAAAGGTATCAAACAAGAAGATAGAATGAGGTTTGATGCAACCGATCATTATTAAACTTTCTTCAGTCAAAATGGATGAAACAGGGACAGCACAGGCTGGTGTAACATATCGGGCTTTTGGAAAGTTCAGTGGGAATACTAATTATGAGGACAATGGAATCAGATGACTCTTGCTGAGTGTAATTGGTGCATTGGAGAAAGACACCGAAAGGCTGAGGGCAATTTCACAAATCAAAAGCAAAATGTGAAATTCAGAGATCCTCCTAGGCTGCATGTAAAGTAATTTGTCTCTTTTACAGCCTAGGACAGAAAAAGCAGAGGATCAAGGCTAGTAGCAAATCTCTAAAGAAGTTTGAAATCTCAACCATGTAAAGTCAAGACTGTGCTTGGACAGCAGTGGGACTCTGAGACAGGAGAAGGCCATGTGTATAGAGAATATTGAAGCTTCAGGTGCCCTTTAACACCCTGGGTCTACAGGAAGGTTGTGCCCCTCTCTTAGGGGAGGAATCAAAAGGCCCAGTTTCTCCTTGCTTAAAAACAATGCAGCAGCCTCTAGACTGTACCCCACCCCACTGTAAGGATCTAGTCCCATATCCCTGTCCAGCCACCAGAGCAAGTCATAGCATCAGGCCACAGCAAAGCATGGCCAGTGAAGTGCTGGGACTAGAGGAGAAGAAATGGACTATATCCTGAGAAAGCTTCGTGATTTAGTCAACATGTACCAGCAGGAGCCTGGAAATTATGTATGGGACCATGGAGTTGGGAGTGGGGAAGGGAGGAGGGGATGTGGAGTAAACAGAAGGTTGGATAATGAAGCGCTTATTGACACGGGGATAGTCTCCAAAATACAGGATCTAATAATGTGGCAAGGACCTCAGAAGATGGTAGAAGTATACTGATTCTTAATATACTAATTAGATGGTTCTAATTCTAACTGGGGTAACACTTAGAAGTTTGGAAACAGCATTGGCCCACAGTAAGTGAAAGAGAAATGGAATAATTACAGTAGCAGATAATGAAAGCAGGCATGCTAGATGGATATCTATATGAGTTAGAAAAATCTACCAACTGACCATGTTCCATGGATGGGGCTGGAGGATACTTCTACCAAAATGATCAATTACACTCTAGTGAGAGAGGCACCAGTATTATTAAAAAACTCAGTGTGACTTTTACTCTATAAGAGAAAACAATGGAGATTCTATTACAACGGGGCTCAATAGTAGAATTGGGAATTATAGAATCCCAGAGTAATAGAGACCAGGCGGTGGCACTTAACTGTCAGAAATAAAATAAACTCAGTATTAGGCTGTTCCTTAATGAGCTGCAAGGTTGGTATGGCAAACAGGGGACCTGAATCACAGGGTACCTTGGAAATGGTTGCTAAAACATAGCTTCCCTAGGAACAACCTAGATGGGTAACCAACAAGGGTATTGCTCAATCCATAGAATCAAAAGAAATCAGGAAAGGAAACTGAGGGCACCAGGCCCAATAAAATATTTCAAATGCTTGCCCAGATTTCAGACCTCAGCCATTTTGCAGATCTGAAATATACTGACTGAAGTCCTCAGAAGAAAGGACCCTGCAAAACTGTGAAACTGGACAAGTAGGTAGAAAAATAATCCCCATAGGCCTCAAAGAAACTTACAGACATTTACTCAAGTAAGGGGAATACGAAAATATTCAAAAATATTTCAAAGAATGTTAGTTGCTGGGTCTGAGTTAATTTGACTCTCAGGAATGTAAGGAATATAATAAATGTACTACTACCCAGATTAGTTTACAGGGAATTCACTGGGTTCCCAGAAACATCCAATGTTTAATTCTCTGGTACCTGGCCCTGAATATATCATTGGTATGGATATACTAGGTTGTTCTTAGAATTCTCACGTAAGTTCCTTCTCCTGATTCATAGATTATATTGTTGCAGGGAAGGCCACATGGAAGCATCTAAAACTGACACCATCCCACCCTCCCCCCACTGGTCAAGTTGGTAAATCAAAAACAATATTGCATCTTGGAGGAAATGGCAGTGATTAGTGCCACCTTTAAATTCTCAAAGAATGCAGGAATAATGGTCCTCATTATATTCCACATTAATTCACTAGTCAAGTAGATGAATTCTGTTTGCTATGTGGGATATGGATAATTAACATGGGCTCAGATATATGGTATGTAGCCATTGATCTAACAAATGTTTTCATTTCTATTCCTATTAAGGAGGATAAAAAACAAAGTTGTAGTGATTTGGAACAGACAGAATTATACTTTTATGGTCTTGCCCCAGGCCTACATTAACTCTCCTGACATCTTTTGTAATATATCTGGAAGTGATCTGGACTGTCTGAACATTTACAGAACAGCACACGAGTATACTTTATGGATAATATCATGTTAATGGAACCAGATAAGCAAGAAGTCACAAATATGTCAGAAGTTTTGATGAAATGCATAAACTACAGGGGATAGGAGACGGACCTGATGAAGAATCAGGGCCCAATACATTGGTAAAGTCTTGAAGGGGCTCAGTGGCCTGGGTCATGATGGATGTCCCCTACAAAATTATTGCATCTCACACCTACAGGGACTTTGGTGTAAAGAAAGCTAAAAAGATAGCACTTTGAGGTCTGTGGCAGAATATTCCACCAGTAGGAATATTGCCCTGACTTTTAGTAGATGGGATGAAGCTGCCAAATGGGAGTGGGATCCAGGAGAGAAAAGTTCCTTGTAGCAAGTCCAAGCTGCTATGAAAGCTGTTCTACAACCTGGGCCCTAGTCATGTGAAACTACTACTTCCACATTTCTGCATTTTCCAGGCTACAGCAGAGGATGACTGAATAGCAACCCTAGAGATAGCCCCTAGAGCCATTTGTTTATATTCCAATGTGATGGAAAAAAAAAAAAAAAAAAAAAGCTAGAGACTTCTCCTCCTCGCTGGAGAAGATTTGTTTATAACCCAGAGCAAAAGTCTCTTCTGGAGAGGAAGAAGACAGACATGTCATAATTTCAAGGTTCCCCTTTTATAGTACAACCTTTGTATGCACGAGTAATATCTGGCCCTCATCATGTTGCTCAAAGGGGAGTTAGGGCACTGCTAAGATGCTTGGTGAATAAATTGTCTTCTCTTATCCAGAGGCCTGCAGTTTCTGTTAATAGGTAGATTGGTAGGAGAAAGGCCAGCTAACTTGTTAACCGGAAAGTCGAATAAGATCTCAGATCCTTCGATTTCAGACTTAAAAATGTGATCCATCACTTGGGGTGGGGAAAAAAAAAATATGTGTGCAATTTCTGGCAAGTTCCAGGAGGAATTTCACAGCATAAATCCTAAGGGTTTTGGAACTAGACAATGCTACATACCTACAGCAGAGAATTAAACACCATTTTTAAAAGACAGCTTCTGGGTTGCTCTTTAGCTCTAACAGAGATGGAGATTGTCTAGCTGAGTGGCATGAACTATAAAAGAGCATAAAATTTTAATAAGAAGACAGAAGACTAAGTCTAAAGGTGACAGTGAAGAGCACAGAGCATGGAGATACCTGCCCCCAGCCCTGAGAGATAAGAAAAGGGAGAATACGCAGCTCTGCTTGAAAGAAGAAAAGGTTAATCCAGGTCTTCTAGGGAAAACAAGATTTCATTTAAATCCAAGGTGCACAAAATATTTTGTAAAGAATTTTGGGATCTGGAGTCCATTACTAACAGAACTGGTAGACTCAGGGAAGAAAGAGCTTAGGAGGAATAGAAGAGAGAGTATGGGTCAAGAAACAGCAACATAAAGTGGTATTGATATGAGAATAAGAAAAAGCACCACTTACCCAAGAATCTATACTTGAGAGATGGCTGGAAAAAAAAAAAGTACGAATGTGAAGCAGGTTGATCTTGGGTCCCACAGATAAGTGCATGATAGCGAATGATAGGCCTTTGGTCAACACAATGGTTCATTTTACGTGTCATCTTGACTAACCTAAGAGATGTCCAGATAGCTGGCAAAACAGTATGTCTGGGTGTGTCTGTGAGGGTGTTTCCAGAAGAGATTATCATTTAAATCAGACTGAATAAAGGAGATCCACCTTCACCAAAGTGGTTTGGCATTACTCAACCCTTTGAGGTCCCCCCCAAAAATAAAAAAAAGACAAAGGAAGGGTGAATTCTTGTTTTCTTTTTTTGAGCTGGCCCACCACCTTCTCCTGCCCTGAGACAGTGAAGATCCTGGTTCTCTGGTGTTCAGACTCTGGGATTTACACCAGCATCCCCCCGGCTTTCAGGCCTCTGGCCTCAGACTGGGAGCTGACACCATTGGGTCCCCTGGTTCTCAGGCCTGTGGACTCGGACTGAATTATACCACCAGCTTTCCTGGTCCTCCAGCTTGCTGATGACAGACTATAGGACTTCTCATCCTCTATAACTGAGATAATAAATCATAATCTCCTCTCATCATCTCCATAAAAAATCTTTTATATATTCTCTATACATCCTAGCAGTTCCGTTCCTCTGGACAACCCTAACTAATACAGTCAACTTGTGATTTAAGAGTCAACAGAAAGGAAGGTGGAGCAATGAGAGCCTCACAACAGAGGGAGGCAAGTTTTAAATGGTCAGTGACTAACAGCAATGACAAGGACATTGGAGGGAGGCATTCCTCTTCTCCCTGAGATGGATAAGAACCCAGCTGTGTATTCTTTGTGCCCAAACATGCCTATTTTCAGAGAGAATTGATGAAACTCTAGAAGCCTGCCAGGCCCACAGTTGCCTTTAAAGCACCAAAGATTCTGTCTTGAGCCAGTGTGAGAAAAGCAAACAAACTTTAACCGACTAGACACAGTGCTACAGTAACTCTGTCTGGGTGAAAACGCAGAGGCTCCCATGGGAGATAATGAAGCTAACCCAGTTAGATTCTTGGGGAAGCCTGAGAGCTCGCACAGAGGTAGATAGGCCAATGTCACTTGCGCTCCTGCTGTATTCCCAGCGACACTAAGCTCTTCTCCTAGGTCTCCCTGAAGCCCATTCTGCCAGAGGATTTGATGCCTGAGGAAGGAGCATATGCTAAGGCTCATATATCATACCCTATTTCCCCATGTGTCCACCCTCACTAGAAAGAAACTGGGTGGCATTTTTTTCTTATTAGTAAGATTACTTACGGCTTAAGAGCTAACATTTTCCGAGGGCTTAAAATATGCCAAGCACTGGGCTGTGCTTTTTAAGCTTTATCTTCTTCTATACTTAAATGATTTGTTTGGTCCTCTTATTAATCTTAATGTCACAGAAAGGAAACCATGGTACAAAGAGGTTAAGTAAACAAGTCACATAAATGGTAACTTGTGAGACTTGATTTCAAACTCAGGTAGACAACCTCAGAGCCGGTGCACTGCAACCACTAACCATGCTGGACGGTGTTTTCCCTTTCACTGTTTATTTCCATTTTCACTTGGGAATCTGTTAGGACAGCTGAATATATTTGTTGTAGACATAATATGTTTGCTCACCTAGGAGTAAGTAATGTGGCAAGATAGAAGTAACTAAAAGAAAATAACATTGGTTAATGTGAATGGAGCCAATTTATTTAAAAGGCAAATAATTTTTTGTTCAGAAGGGCAGAAAGTCAAGAACAATTAACTATCATAGTTCAAACCTATAACAGAGCACAGGTCGGATGCCACCTTGAACACTTTTAGCCAAGTTGTAAAAAAGCTGCAAGTCCGTTTTTGTACCATAGGTGCAAAACCTAAATATTAACTCTAGATTTAATTAAATTAATTTATTTTGCAAAGATTTACTTATTTTAGAGAGAGAGAGTGCGAATAGGGGAAGGGGCAGAAAGAGAGGGAGAGAGTCTCCAGCAGACTCCTCGCTGACTGTGGAGCCTAACACAGGCTGGACGTCACAAACCTGCGATCATAACCTGAGCCGAAATCAAGAGTCAGTCGCTCAACTGATTGATCCACCCAGGCACCCCTCTATATATTATATTCAGTAAAAAAATGGAACATTTATCACATATATGTATTTTTTCATATATCAATTTCCATATACCTTAACTATGTGTAATGCCATTTATATTTAGATCTCTAGGAATTAAGTGATTAAGGGGCTGATTCACAAGTAGACTTTATCATGCATAAACTCCCTCTTCTTCCTCAGCCTTGAAACCCAAACAGCACATTATGAGGAATCCCAGGCTACAAGGAGTGACCACGAGTAAGTGTTCCAGCTGCTAACCCCAATTTTACGGATCATGGACCACAAGGTTGACTGATAAGTAAAATGGGCAAACCCTCAGATGATACCAATCCCCAAGGCTTCTCTCTGAATATAAAACCTATCTTCTTATCTTTCAGTTCTCAAACTAAATGGCACTTCCTCAAAGAGGATTTTCTGAACTCTCAGATTCAATTAAATTATCCTTTTCTATGTTATCATAATACTTTGTGGATTCCTTCCATAATGCCTATGGAATAGAAGTATGTATCTATTTGTACAGTTATTCATTAAAATGCTGTGCTCTACCCCCCACAGGGGTCAGGAGGTATTTCTTTTTGGTATGCTCTATCTCCCTAGTACTTTAATTCTGATACTTAGTAGACATTCAATACATATTTGTTGTATAAATCAATTGTTACTCCAATTACTCCAATACTACTTTTAAGGAGCTGAGGCACCAGTGGTCTGAGAATCCCTAGATGCTCAGAAAGACTTTGTTGTTTGTTACCCTAGGAGATTGAAAGGATGGTGGTAAAAGACTGAACAGCGTAATTTTCCATTTTGCAATTTTAATTTTCTTAGTTAAATGTACGGTGGGGTTTTTTGTTTGTTTGTTTGTTTTGTTTTACATAATTAACTCATCTGAGCAGATTTTCTTGTAAAATTATCCTTCTTCTTTTGGAACATACAAATGACTTCTTTCAAAATGCCCTTACTTCTTTCTCTGCCGTGCTCGAACATCATTTATCATTCAGAGAATGAAGCTATGGTATAAAAGATGAAAAAAAAAAAAAAAAAGAGGGAGTCCAGAAGACAAACTTAATCCTAACTAAATGGATGATGGGCTGGGTGACCTAGACTGGAAAGGTTTCAAATCTTCCTAGGTCTGTGGCTCTGCAAAGCTACATAAGCAAAATTTTCCTGATGGAAACAGACACACATATATATGCAGCGATGTGTGTAGAGCAACTTAATGCCACGTGACGTGTTAAGAAAGATCTTGGAGATTTTTCCCAGGGGCAGCACGCTAAAGAAGAAAAAATGAAGGTTGTGATGTCAACAGACCTTGAACCTGACTCTTTCACTTTGAGCTGGGCCTCTAAAGTAGCCTATAATTAGAATTAAAGGAAATGAAGCATATAAAACACAGGATACATTAAGCTCTCAAAAATTTTAATCCCTTTATCTGATAAATATTAAAGAATCAAATCCATAGCAAGCTATTATAGATCTTAATTCAATCGACATAAATATTCTGGTTGTAATATTATACTATATTTTTATAAGATGTTACCTTTGGAGGAAACAGAGTAAAGAGTAGATGGGATGGCTCTATGTTGCTTGCAACTCATGTGAACCCACAATTATTTTAACACAAAAAGTTTAATTTTAAAAATTCTGTAGTGAGAGGAAGGAGAACCTCAGTTCATCATACAGTGGTACAGCCGAAAGAAATTTTAAAAAATTCAATGATTCATTTGCCATTATGTTACAAATCATAGGAGGGAGTCATTCCACAAATGATAGAAGCCCAGTGCAGTTAAGTGACTTGGACAACGTATAGCTAGTTGTTGACAGAGCCAGCAAAAAAATGCTGTGTCTTAGTCCCCCTTGGTTTTGTTACCCAAATCTAAGTATGCTTTTGAAGAGGAGTCCTTGATATCTAAGCATTCATTACTGTTCTAACTCTGGGGTTGTTGTATTTCTATCTATAGCCTTTTATAAAGATGAATATGTTTTCTTAACAATCTTTGTGATTCTTAGTACTAATATAGAATTTCACAAAATCACTTCATACTGTACTTTAAGACAGCATCTTTAGCAAATAATCTTGAAATCCTGGAACCAAGACTGAATAACTAACTAACTTCGGTGTCCATTTGCCATTGCTGCTCTTGGACAGAAATGCCTTTGAGAGATCATATGCTTTGAGTCTTACTGTCTACAGGACAAGAATAATGCTATAGCTAGTAATATATCCACCCTCTCATCTGCTGAAATATGATAAAGGGGAGAAATTCAACATTTGCAAAAAGAACACATTGGATGTACTAATTTTAACATTTAATTTGAAACATCATTCAGTGCTAAGAAGGGCTTTGTGTTATATGTCTTATTGTAACCCAGAGACACCCCGCCCCCACTCCAACCCACCACAAAGGTCTTACCTCTTTGGCTCTCTTTCTTTAGTTTTGCCATTGTTTTTACTCATATCAGATATAAACATCTCAGAAAAGGCTTTTTTTGTTACCATCCATGTTTTAAATTGCTTCCCAGCAGAAGACTAGCTGAAATCAACATTCTGAGGTTATAAAACACAGGATAATTAAATTTTGTTGGAACAAACATTAAGCCATGATAAGAAAGGGTTGGTCTTCATGGATCACTGTGATGGGAACCTAATGCAGAGACACATCTGAGTTAAGGGTAGAGGGTGGTGGGGGCCAGTAAGTCAAAACCGGGAGAGAAATATTGAAAAGGCTTTAGAGAAGGACATCTTAAAAATACATTCTACTATTTTACTGTTTTACTGTCATGTATATAGTAAAATAAAAGTCTTCACAAACGTTAGGTGTGAATCTTGTAAAAAAACATATTAAAATTTAATTTCCATATTAAAATTAACATGGAAAGTGATGGGATGGGGAGGTATAGGATATAAATGTTTTCCCACCAGAAATTGTTTGTGTGTATTAAAGGAGAACTGGATACATTTTTTTGAGGCCTCACAACTATAAGCTCTGATGTTACAATGAAATCTCTTTTTTCCACTAACTGATTTAAGGTCCCAGCTAGAATAATATAGGTATACTCTTCACTTCTATGAAAATAATTATTCACATTTCTTTTCCATTATTTTGGCTATGTATTAGAATAGCCCTACATAAGTGGATATGTCACCTCAACTCTCAAGAGAGGAATCAAGCTTAAAGCTAACAGCATACATAACAGTCAGACGTGAAAAACTATATAGTTCATTCTACTGCTGTTTCAGTAGAGCTATAATCAAGCCACTGATTGAACTCTACTTGAATTCACTGTCTTTAGTACTGCATTAGAAAATAGGAAAGCATTCTTTAACGTTTTTTCTCAAGTATGTACAATTCCTTGTATTGAGTATTCCACATCTAAATGAAACAATGAGGAAAAAAGATGTATGATACTCATAATTTCTTAGCATATGTGGCAATGTTTACTTAACACCATTTCCCTGATATGGAGGAAATCTCTATGATGGTGGAAAAATTACTTAGGGCATTGCTTTCACCACTACCTGGCTTCTATAAACTCTCTTTCTCTTTTTTTTAAATCATAAAAGGAATAAAACCCTAATGCTACAGGAAAAAAAAGCAGCAAAATATGATTGTCTTTTTTTAATCTTTAACTCCATCTAATGTTGACCACTATATCATTATAAAAGTTTACTGGGTATTGTTAAGAGCCTATTTCCTTCTAGTTACAAATATCCACAGATCTTACACACAAGCAAATAAACACACACAAGTACATGCTATATCATACGAGTCATATTGTTTTGTGACTTACTTTTTTAAATAGATCATATAAGTCAGATAATTTTTTTTTACGATTTTATTTACTTATCTGAGAGAGAGAGAAAAAATGAGCAAGTGGAGGGATCGAAGGAGAGAGGGAGAAGCAGACTGCAATTATAGACCTGTCTTATATCCATGCTAATACAGTAGCCTCTGGCTATTAAGCACCTGAAATTTGGCTACCAAATTAAGGAATCAAATCCTAAATTTCATTTAATTTAAATTATTTTAAATCTAAAATGCCACATGTGGCTAGTGTCTACATATTTTAAGTGCAGTTATACACAAAATGAGATCGGATTGGATTTGTATTTTCCTGTGTATTCACAAAGTTGATCATCCTTCACACTTTTAAAGTGGTTTGTCACTTTAAATTATTTATCTGATAAATTTTTTATACTTTGTTATTTTCTATTGTCTTCATCGTAATTTATAAGTAACATTTCTATTGTATGCTTGTTTCTATCGGATGTTCATTAACATTTAATCTACTACATAGACTATAAATATTTTGTTCCAAGTTTTTATTTATTCACATATATTTTGTACACTAGGTACTATCATGAATTACACATATTTTCCCAGTATAGTATCTCACTGGTAATAACTTGTATATAGGAAAACTGTCGGGTTTTTATATTTATTTTGTATCTCCTCACTTAACAATGAGTACTAATTTTTGGTGATTTCATTAAAAGTTTTTACTACTAACTTATTTTCTCTTTTTGCCTCTTTTTCATACTCCTCTCCCTCTGGGAATCCCATTTTGTGTATGTCAGTGTGCTTAATGGTGTCCCACATGTCTCTTTGTTTCTCCTCATTTATTTCTTCTGTTTTTTAGATTAAATCATCTCAAAAGAATCTTTCTTAAATTCCAATTTTCTTTCTTCTACCATTTCAGATCTTTTGTTCAGCTCCTGCAGTAAATTTTTCTTAATAGTTATTTTACTTTTTAAGTGAACTATTTCTATTTAATTCTTTTTTAATGTTTCTATTTGTTCTTTGTTGGAGATATAATTCTCACACTTTCCTCTAATTCTTTATATATGTTAACCTTTAGTTCTTAAAGGTATTTATAAAGCTGATTTATGATCTTTGTCTACGAAGTTCTATGTCTGGCCTTTCCTCAGGGGCAATTTCTATTGACTAGTTTCCTCCCTATGTATGCGTCATACTTTATTTTTATGTGTGCCTTGTAATGCCTTCTTGAAAAGACATACATTTAAAATAATGAATTCCGGAAACTCTGGAAATCAAAGGAAAATTAGATCCCTTCACTTTCCAGGGTTTGTTGCTATTGCTATTTGTTATTGGTTGCTCTCTTTGTATGGCTTTCCTTTTGTTTGTGACTTTCCCAAAGTAATTCAGTTGATCTGTGACTCTGCTATATGCATCCACTTAAGTACTTGTTTGGTTAGTTTCGTCATGAATTAATGATTAGATAGAGATTTTCTTAAGTGTCTTGAACAACTAAGTCCCATAGACCTTGAGGTGCTCTGTGTTTGTTTTGCACATTTTCAACACTCTAGCAGATAATTTATAACTCTGCCTTCCCCTTCAATCATTGCTTAATGTAGACCCAATGTCAATCATAGGTGAAAGAATTGGGCCCTCTCAGCTACTTCTTAGACATGATCACAGTCCTGCACATACATGTGGACTTTTAAATTACCTAAATTTCCTAACACACAAAATCAAACACAGAGATTTAGACAGAGGAATAAGTCCTAAATGAAAGAATAGAACAAAACCACAGCAAGTGACCTAAGCAAAACAGATATAAGTAATATGCCTGACAGTATTTAAATGATGATAAAGATACTCACTGGACTTGAGAAAAGAGTGGAAGACATCAGTGAGACCTTTAACAAAGAGATAAAAAAGAAACAATCAGAGACAAAGAACACAATAATTGAAATTAAAAATATACCAGATGGAATAAATTGCAGGCTAGGGAAGCAGAAGAATGAATCAGTGATCTGGAGGACAAAATAATGGTAAATAATCAAGCTGAGCAGGAGAGAGAAAAAAAAGCATGCACAATGAGAACAGACTTAGGGAACTCATAGGTTCCATCAAGCATAATAACATTTACATTATAGGGATCCCAGAAGAATAAGAGAGGGAAAGGGGGCCAGAAAATTTATTTGAAGAAATAAGAGCTGAAAAATTCCCTAATCTGGGGAAGAAAACAGATATCCAGATCCAGGAGGCACAGAAATACCCCAACAAAATCAACCCAAGGAGGTTCACACCAAAACACGTAGTTAATAAAATAGCAAAAAGTAGTGATAAAGAGATTTTTAAAAGCAACAGGAGAAAAGAACACAGCTACACATTAGGAAGCCCCATAAGGATATCAGCAGATGTTTCAGCATAAAGTTAGGTCAGAATAGGATGGCAAAATATATTCAAAGTGCTGAATGGGAAAAATATGCAGCCAATAATATTCCATCCAGCAATGCTATCATTCAGTTTAGAAGGAGAAATAAAGAGTTTCTCAAACAAAAACCACAGGAGTTCATGACTATGAAACCATCTCTGCAAGAACTGAAGGGTGACTCTTTGAGTGGAAAGAAAAGACCATAAGTAAGAGTAAAAAAAGCAGGAAACACAAAAACAGTAAAAATAAGTATATCTGTAAAAATCAGTCAAGGGATTCACACAGTAAAGGGATGTAAAATATGACATCATATACCTAAAACATGAGGGGGGGAGGGGAGAAGAATAAAGAATGATTTCAAACTTAAGTGACCATCAACTTAATACAGACCGCTGTATGCAGAAAACATTATATACAAACCTAATGGTAACCACAAATCAAAAACCAGTAATAGGTATGCAAAAAATGAAGAGAAAGAAATCCACGGGTATCACTAAAGAAAGCCAGAAAACTGTAAGGGAGCAAGAGAAGAAAGAATTGGAGAAGAATTACAAAAGCAACCACAAAACAATTACCAAAATGGCAATAAATACGTACCTATCAATAATTACTTTGAATGTAAATGGACTAAATGCCCCAATCAAAAGACATAGAGCGATGGAATGCACACACACACACACACAAACAAACCAAAAGCAAGACCCATCTATATGCTGCCTACAAGAGAGTCATTTCAGACCTAAAGACACATGTAGATTGAAAGTGAGGGGATGGAGAAACATTTATCATGCAAATGGATGTCAAAAGAAAGCCAGAGTACCAATACTTATATCAGACAAAATAGACAAAATAGACTTTAAAACAAAGTCTGTTGGATTGTGTCATAAGGGGACAATCCAACAAGAAGATATACAATATATAATAATTTTAACTATTTATACACCCAACATGGGAGCATCCAAATACATAAAGCAGTTAATAACAAGAAGGAACTAATTTATAGTAATATAATAATGGTAGGGGACTTTAACACCCCACATACATCAATGGACAGATCATCCAAACAGAAAATCAACAAGGAGGATGCCTGGGTGGCTCAGTTGGTTAAGTGACTGCCTTCGGCTCACATCATGATCCTGGAGTCCCTGGATCGAGTCCCGCATCGGGCTCCCTGCTCAAGCAGGGAGTCTGCTTCTCCCTCTGACCCTCCCCCCTCTCATGTGCTCCCTCTCTCATTCTCTCTCTCTCAAATAAATAAATAAAATCTTAAAAAAAAAATCAACAAGGAAACAGTGACTTTGAATGAAACACTGGACCAATGGATTTAACATGCATTCAGAACATTCCACCCTAAAACAGCAGAATACATATTCTTTTCAAGTGCACAGGGAACATTTCCAGGATAAATCACATATTAGGGGATGCCTGGGTGGCTCAGTTGGTTAAGCGTCTGCCTTCGGCTCAGGTCATGATCCCAGGGTCCTGATATCGAGTCCCACATTGGGATCCTTGCTCAGCAGGGGGTCTGCTTCTCCCTCTGCCTGCTCTGCCTGCCACTCCCCCTGCTTGTGCTCTCTCTCTCTGACAAATAAACAAAATCTTAAAAAAAAAAACCGCCCTCTCTTTAAAATCCATCCATCAATCAATCAATCACATATTAGGTCACAAAAAAAAAACAAGTCTCAACAAATTAAAAAAGATGCAAGTAGGTTTAGAGGGAACATACTTCAACATAGTAAAGGCCTTATATAAAGAAATCCACTAACATCATCCTCAGTGGGATTGTTGGCTCCATATGGTATCTCTACCTCAGGAAACCATGATTTGAAGTAACTATCAATGATTGTTTTAGATATGTGCCCTGGGAATATGGCTAGATAAACTCTGCGTTTTTCAGGTAGCTTCCCAATAATATGGGTAGGGATTTGGGGAAAGTTCCAAGCCCCTACTTCCCCCTCCATTGACTTCTATGCCAGTGGTTTTCATGGCTACGATGGTTGCAGTTGCAAAGCTGTTGGTTTTTAAGGCTACCACAGAGCTGGTGAAAAGGGAATGAGAATAAGGCATCTAAAACACCACAAAGTTCACAGTTTTACCTACACACAGTATTTAGAGCAGCTTTACGGTTAATTTTGTAACTTGGAAACAGCCCAGGTGTCCTCCAATGGATAAAGTGGTCCATCCAGACAGTAAAATACTATTCAATGCTAAAGAAAGATAGACAGGGAAAGATGAAAGGGAAAGAGGGAAAGAAAGAAAGGGAAAAAGAGAGGGGACGAGAGGAAGGGCAAGAGAGGAAGGGAAAGAATGGAAGAGAGAGAGAAAGGAAGAGAGAGACTCTATCAAGCCATGAAAAGATACGGAGGTAACTCAAAGGCATATTACAATTGAAAGAAGTCAATCTGAAAAAGCTACATGTGGTGTGATTCTGTGTGACATGCTGAAAAAGGCACAACTGTGAGACAGTGAAAATGTCAGTGGTTGCCCGAGTTTGGGAAGGAGGAGGGATGAATAGGTCGACCAGTGGAAGATTTTTAGGGAAGTGAAAATACTATGTATGATACCATACTGATATATACATCATGTCATTACACGCTTGGTCAAACCCCTAGGAGGTACAAGCAAGAAGGAACCCTGATGTAAACCATGGATTTAGGATGATAATTATGTGTCAACATAGGTTCATCATTTGTTAACAAATGTACCTCTCTGGTGGGCATATTGATGATGGGGAGGCTACGCAAGTAGCCAGGGCAAGGAGTACATGCGAACTTTTTGCACTTCTCAATTTTGCCGTAAATCTAAAACTGCCAAAAAATAGTTTTAAGTATGAAAAAATGATTAATGGCTAAAATATATATTTTATTTTGATGAAATATGAAATAATTATGGTATTTGTGTTGCAAACAACATGTTTTTGAAATATAAAGATGTAGAGGAAGAAATAAAGCCACAATGGTCCAAGCTTACCATACCACTCTCAGAAATAATTATGCATAGCCTAACATTATACAGTATTACAGTGTAATATTATAATAGACCTAGGTTTCAGAAATCTTTACATCTGACAAAAAATATAATTTACAATTCTTTTTAAAGTCTTAGAGAACAATTACAAAAATCTCTTCAGCTACAAAGAAAATCTCTAAAAATTCTCCTAAGTAGAATTTCAATGCATTACATTTTCTGAGCACAATAAGACTCTAGTTTAATGGGAAAAAGATAGAGAAAGAAATAAAATAAACCTAATTTGAAATAAACACTCCTCTAGATAACTTTTAGGTTAAAGAGAAAATCAAAACTAAAAACAAATTTTAAAAGCTATGACATTTTATCTTTTCAAATAGCTACTATTCTTTTTTGGATATATTAATTTCTTTACATTCTCCGAGGATAATTTCAAACAAAATGTTTTTCTTTTTAGAGCTCCTCTTTCTTAAAAGCAGATTTTGACAGTATAAAATATTATAACATCCATAATCACACTTCCCAGAGGCAACTACTTTTTCCACTTCTATTTGTGCTATTCAGGGGGTTATCTCCTTAACTTTGAATAAACTAATTATATCTCTATTTTGTGGATTAACAATTTTAGACATCGTCTATTGTTTCTTCCCTTTGAAAGATCAGGATTTGCTCATATTATTCATCATGTCTTTTTGCCTTTGTCATTTTTACACTAGATATTTTACACTAGGTATTTTTAACTCCCCTGTGGTTACCTTAGTAATTTTAAATAATATTCTTAAGCCTATCTTTCTTATGGCAATAAATGACTTTAGACAAGGATCTGAGCTACCCACTGTGAAATGGGAGGATATAATAGACCCTACCATTTAATTTTCTTCTCATCTCCAACTTCCATGTAGATACTTTCATTATCCTATCAAAAGGACAGTAACATTACATTGAATTTATGTGTGCTTAATCATAAGTTTGATCAAAGTGTTCAAAACAAACTATAGTTCCATTATTATGTTTACTTATGTACCATTCACTCCTGCATCAAGTACTGTAGTAGAATTTACCCCTTCTTTTCAATAGGCATAATGCCATGACCGCTGTGACTCTGAAAATATCAAGTTCAAGTAGATTCTTTACTCTTACATTCTTTGACCACTCAGAATTGTGCCACATTTTACTTTGTTTGATATTAAAATCACTTTTTTTCAGCTTTTGATTTTTCCTGGCATTTCTTAATTATCTTTCTTTTTGATAACAAAAGCATATATATTTTTTTGCAACATATCCTCAAAATTACCAGCCTCTTAGAGACATTTGACTAAAAATTATAATCTAGTTGTGTTTCTCTTTTGGGTAATTGATTTTTTTGCAAATTTTTGGTGATCATCTCTTTTTCTTCATTATAAAGGAAGAACCAATTTGATTAATATTGGTGCAAACACAGTTTTATTGTCCTTATGTATATGTGTTTTTTTAAACACATTTTAAGAAAGAGAAAAGAGAAAACATTAGTTTTCTCTCTTAAAAGACAAAAAATGCAATCTCTGGTGCATAAGAAAGGCTTATGAATTTTTAGGCTTTGTTTTAGAACACTCATGGGCAGCTAATCAGCCAGTTACACTGGCCCTCATCCCTGCAAAAAAAAGATTTGTATTTATTTCTGCCATCTTGGGAACTACTAATTGGAGACCACTTTTTAAATGAAATTTTGATTTGAATTTTTTTAAGCCCCACAGGCTTTGGAATTCAAAACTCTACTGGAAAGAGTGGCTTCTGCTGAAATCTCTGTGTATTGTCTGCCTTCTGTCTACTCAATTTTTACCTTTCTGTGTCATTTAAATATGACTCTTAAAAAGAGCTAATTATGTTCTTTGTCTTTGATAGAGGAATTTATCTAATCAATATATTAAAGCTTTTTGCCACCATCTTGTTATATTTTCTATTGTTCACGTTTTTGAATTTTTTTAAAGTTTTTCTGTATTTAACTTTGTTACTTCTTTCTAACAAGTTGCAAATTCTGTATCTTATTTCTATTATTCTATTAGTTATCCTTAAATTTGAAACAAAGCATTTCAATTCATTTTTCCATCAATGTCAAGGATTATTTGAATTTCGATAAATTATTAAAATTGCTTATTACATTGTGGATCATCTGTTTTATGAATTCTCTTTTAAGAATTATATTAAATTTTGGAGTGCCAGCCTCAATAATTATTTAAGTAAGTAACATTTTTCTGGCTTTTTTGCTCATCACTATTTCTTGAATACAAATTTTCTTCTTCCTTGATTATAGTTATCTGTTTCTGATGACATGTCCTCTAATCAAGTGTATGGCTGCCATCACTAGCTAAATAATGGCTGCAGAAATACTCACAGCCATACTAAAGTCTTCCTTAAAATTCAGGACTATAAGCCACACATGGACTCTTAATGCTGGTCTGTTGTCATACTATATTTCCCTATTCTATTCATTCCCCTATTCCTCTAGATCTATGCTACCCAAATGAAGCAGCCATTATCCAGATGTGGGTATTTAAATTTCATTTTAAATTAACTAAAATTAAAGTAAAAAAAATGTTCACAGCTGAACTGGCCATATTTCAAGTACCCAATCACCATGTGGTATTAGTGGCCACACAGCTAAAATGAATAATGCCACCTCCAACATTATGTCCACAACCTAATCCTCAGAACCTGTGAATAAGTTACCCTACAAAGCAAATGTGATTTTACAGATATGATTAAGTTGGCATTGATTTAGGCATATTATTCTGCATTATCTTAGTGGGCTCAATATTATCAGAAGAATCCTTAAAAGTGGAATCAGGAGGCAGAAGAAAAGATCAAAGTAATGAGATGTGAGAAGGAATCAACAAGCTTCACTGGCTTAGATATTTCAGGAAGGGAGCATAGCCAAAGAATGCAGGTAATCTCTGGAAGCTAGGACAGGTAGATTCTCTGTGAAAGCCTCCAGGAAGGAATTTTATTCTGCTCACACCTTGATTTTAGCCAAGTGAAACTATGCTGGACTTCGAACCTACCAAACTGCAAGATATTAAATTTGTGTTGTTTAAGTCACCAAATTTTAGATAAGTTATTATGGTAGAACTATAAAACTAACACAGTTTCTATGATAGTGCAGACATAAAACATTTCCACCACAGCAGGAAGTTGTTTTGGACATCACTGATTTATACAATTTTAAATAATTGAAGATGCAGTAAATGGAGCTCTCATTCACTTTTTGTCATCTTCTCTTTTTTATATATGCTCATTTTTTTTGGATGATCTCCTCCAGTCTCATAACTTTGAATAACTATAAAAAATTGTTATCCAAATTTATATCCCCAGTTTGGACCCCTCTTCTGAGTTTCCAATGCATACACACACCCAAACACACACACACACACACAAACACACACACACACGCAACTTGAAATTTTGACATCTCCAATTAGGTATGTAATAGATATCTCAGACATAGCATGCCCAAAACTGAATTCCTGATTTCCTCCATTGTACTCTTGCTTTATTTACATCTTTCTCATTTTAGTTATTGGATATTACACTATTTTTAATTTATCAGGCAAAACAGGAGTCATTTTTGATTCCTTTATTTCTCTCACAACACTCGTAGAGCCTATCAGGAATCGTGTTCACTCTACCTACAAAATATATCTTGAATCTCATGACTTTTATTAATTCTATTGCTATCACCCTGTTCCAAGCCACCATCATCTTTAGTCTTATGTATTGTAATAGTCCACTCTATTAATTAAGATTCAGTGGAATAACAGAATCTATTTTGGGGTATTAATAGAAGCCAGTTATTTACAAAAATGTTAGACTATCTGAAAGAACAAACAGAAGAGTTTAGATAACCCAGACTATTATAGACAGCTGCTACCCTACCCTTAAAATTAGTTTTACTGGAACCCAAGATTCAAGATTACCCAAACAAAGTGGTTACCAGAGTGGTCTGCCCAATAGGGACTAAACATGGAGCATGTGCAACAGACACTAGAGACACAACCCAGAGCCAATAAAGAGAGGGAGCAATATCCTGGTTTTCCTTTCTTTCTGCCTTTAACTTCACTACAGTGCTTCTCTTTGATCAAATTTAGCTTTGAAACCTGTTAGCAAAGTAGCCTGGGAAATACACTTTTCAAGGATTAGACCTCTAATATATAAATCTGATCAGAGGAAGGGCAAGGAACAGATTTGGAAGAAAAAAAGTATAAATCCTAATTCATCCCCCAGCTTCTATTATATAGCTGTCTATCTACTACTACTCTCCAACACATACAGAGCAGGCAAAGTGATCTTATTATACTACTCTTTATTCCCACAGAGCAGGCAAAGTGATCTTACTATGAATAAAAACAAATCATTTCAATCTTCTGCTAACAACTCTGTAATTGGTTCTCATATCTCAGAGTAAAAGTCAAAATCATTACAGCAGTCTGCAACTTCTTTATGGTCTGCCCTCAGCCCTGCCCTTTGCCTCTTTGATCTTTTCTCCTTTATCCCCCAACTCATACTTCTCCAGCCACAGCGATGAGCATGCTGTTCCTAGAGGGCCCCAAGCCCACCTAACTCAACCTTTCTAACAGCTCAGCTTCCCTTCCTCTGATAACCTCACCTGCCTCCAAATGTCATGTTTTCAGGCTGAAGAATGATCCTTGGTTATTACAGCAATGCATTAAGAAGAGTTAACAGCTACTGCATTGTAAAAGAATGGAACTGGGACATCTGTGTAGTGCCCACTGCTTTTATCGATGCTGTTGATTCCTTTATTACATTAAACTATGCTAATTTAACTCCTTTTTGTTGTCTTCTTCTACGATTTGATACCTAATAAACAAACATTACATTATCAAGGTAATAACTGTAAAAACAATTGAACAAACATGAAAATTCAAATGACACCTCAGAACATTTTTGTGTTGATGTTGTTCAATATAGTTCATTTCATGGTTCAATTCAGCACAGTATTTGGCTTGAACAAAATAATAATAGAGGAGAATGCAGTAGACTAAAGCAACAATTTCATTATTATACCAAAAACAAGTACTATCTGAAAGAATCATAGACTTGACAGATTTGCAACATGAAGAAGCTAATCTAGTAGAACAGTCTTGATTGTCTGAAGGTCTTTTTCATCTTTTTCTCTTGTTTCAAGGAAATTTTTATTAAATGCCGACTGAACCATAGAGTTGCATGCTGCTGTATGTTAGAAATATTTCTTGTTTTCCCTCAATAAAACAGAAACAACAAAACAACATGATTTAGAAGTACAACCTGCTCACAAAGCAGAAATCAGCATGTAGATACTTCTCTGCCTCATACCTCCCTCACACCACGTAAGTAATCTCTTACCTGAATGCAATATTAGCTAAGTTGCGGCCCTCAACTGAAAATCAGTTTTTTCAGTGTTGATCTGCAGTCAATCTTCCTGGCCAATGGCAAAGAGTGGTAGTTTGCAAAAATGACCACAATCCGAGGGGTGGTTGTGTGGCTCAGTCCGTTAAACATCTGCCTTCCCACTTGGGTCATGATCTCAGGGTCCATTGCTAACACCCTGTTCCAACCTGAGGGGGAACTGGGGACTGACTCCCTGCTCAGTGGGGAGTCTGCTCTCCCTTTCCCTCTGCTGCTCCCCCCCATTCAAATAAATAAATAAAATCTTAAAAAAAAAAAGTGACCACAATCCTTGCTACTTTCTATTTCCATGCCCTTTTCAATGTGATTTTCAGCTCCTCCCCTCAAAAGGTGGAGGCTATTTTCTCATCTGTATATCTGGCGTGGCCTGGCCTGTGAAGAGAATGTGATAGGAATGACAGTGTGCCATGTCCAAGCTTACATCTCCTGAGGACTTGCATGTAACAATATCTTTCAGAACTCTGCCACGACCTTGTGTACAAGACCAGGCTAGATGGCTGAAGGTGAGAGATGCCCGTATGAAGATAGAAGCTGTCCCAGCTGAGGCAATCATGGACAACCAGCCCCCAACCAACCCAGCAGCGGACCATTCACACATAATTAGCCCAGAAAAACCATGCAGCTGATCACAGCCCAAGTTGCCAATTGGAAGATACGTGAGCTAAACGAATAGTTGTTGCTTTAAGCCGCTATGTTTGGGGATTGACTGGTACACGGTAACTGTCAGTCAGCGTCTTTGTTTTGCTGCCAAATGAAAAAAAAAAAGCTCCTGATTTCATCTTAAATTACAGGTTGGTTTTTAACTGGAAGAAGCAGCAATTCCCTTTTAGGTGCCACAAATTAGATAAAAGAACTAACTTGTTTATTGCTCCACAGTATCTCTTCATTAGACCACAATTCTAGATGCAGGTGGCTGGCACGGAGGCCCCAAGTGACAGTACAGGGAAATCCAGCCCCTTAGAGCAGCGTTGCTATCAGAGCAGAACCAGCACGGCCAAAGCTGCTCAGGCCGCCAGTAGAAAAACTCCAAATTTAATCATTGTCACACAAATGTATTGCTTTGATTTCTAACTTTTGCTTGATTGAATCAGCTGTTTTATGAAAAAGGAGGCCAGAATCCTTCATACCCAATTGAATAAAAGAATTCAAACTGTCTAAAGAATTCATAAATCAAATAAGAGAGCCAGGAGTCAGCTATTTTGGCAATACTGAGACGGGAGAGAAGTCACTTCAACACAGTCCTCAGACTGGAATATAATTGTTGCTGTGTCTACAACTTTGGGAGGGGTAGGAGATAGCCTCCTGATACATTCTGGGGAAAAAAAAAAAAAGGACTAGGTGAATCTAAACCTCAGCAAGAAGAGCCAGTATAAATCACACAAAAATAATGAAATAAGATATTAAAAACAGAATTAACAATTTTCATCTAAAAGAATTTCTGTATAGGAAATTTTTTTGCTGTGTATTTCCTCTGCTTTAGTAAATGCCCACAAATCCATCACTTGACATTTTTCCCCAGGCTCTTTTCTGTTTCTTTCCATTTTATCATTAGATTTTCGTGTTAAGTGCTGATTTTTTTTCTTAAGGAGAGCCTTCTAGCCTTTTTAAATTAATTTCTGATAATGAAACTATTTCTCTGATTATAATTCCATTTGAACAAACCAGCTAAATCAGAATCTTTTAAAAAGCTTCAAGAAAGCTCCACCCACTGACATCCACTTATGTATAAGTGGTCAGGACCGTGTCACCCGGACACTCAGCTTAAAAAACAGTTTCTCTAACAAGGTGGTAGAAATCCATTCTGTAATATAAAAGTAGCAAAATTGATCATTACACTATAGGAAAATAAAATAAATGAATATATACATACGTGTGCGTGTGTGTGTGTGTGTGTTGAGCAACCCTCCCCATAATTGATGACAATTGCCTCAGCTTAGATCTGTCTCATCATGGGCTGTTAGTCCTGGTCATTTATAGACCACTTTTATATTAAGTGTAAAGTGAAAAATCTTTTTCATAAAAAACACATTATCATCTCACATGTCTAAATTTGTAATATGCTAAATTGGACCCTTGCCTTTTAAATTAATGTAGTTCAAAATAAGAATTAGAATCAAAGAATGAAACTAAGAATCTTAGAAGTCATTTGGTGAACATCACACCAATCAGTCAGGAGACTGAAAGTCTGAGATCAGGGTGCCAGCAGGGTTGGGTTCTGATGATGGCCCTCTTCTGGTTGCAGACTACTGATTTGTCATTTTATCCCACATAACAGAAAGCAGAGAGCCTGGGCAAGCTCCTGAGTCTCTTCTTAAAAGGGCACAAATCTCACTAATGAGGGCTTCACCTCTTGATCCAGTTACCTCCAAAAGGCTCCACCTCCTAATCACTTTGGGCATTAGGACTTTAACATAGAAATTAGAGAGACACATTCTGTCCACAACACAATCCATAATAGTTCTTTGAATGCTTCTATCATTTGCTCACTAACTTTTATAAGGTTTTCATCCTTGTCCTTGCTTTAATGGCTCTAATCAGTTTTCATGCCTTCTTTGCTTGGATCCAAAATTGTTTCACAATTATTATGACTCACGTCTTCTGTCAGAATCTGTGAAACGTTTTCAGGATAACTTACTAGCTTTCAAGAATGGTAAAGTTATATATACTTTACAGTTCTTAACACAGGTATCAGAAAGTGGTTCTCTTGGGGAAGAAAAATATTTAACTGGAAAGGAACACAAGGTAAATTTCTGTGTGAAAGAAATGTCCTATTTCTTACTTTGGGCAGTGTACACAATGGCCAAAAGTGAACACCTAAAAACTGTGCATTTACTGTATGTAATTTATAAATTTTAGCCAATTATAAAAAATAAAATAAAATTTAAAAATATAAATAAAGAGCAATGCCTGGGTGACTCAGTTGGTTGGTCTGACTTCAGCTCAGGTCATGGTCCCAGGGTCCTGGGATTGAGTCCCACATTGGGCTCCTTGCTCGGCAGGGAGCCTGCTTCTCCCTCTGCCTGACGTTCCCTCTGCTTGTGTTCTCTCTCTCTGTCTCTCTGACAAATGGATAAAATATTTAAAAAATAATAAATAAATAAATAGGGGCATATGGGGGGCTCAGTAAGTTGAGTCTTCAGTTCTTGGTTTCAGCTCAGGTCATGATCTCAGGGTCCTGGGATCAAGTGTGCATAGGGCTTAGCAAGAAGTCTGCTTCTCTCCCTCTCCCTCTGCCCCTCTCCCCAGCTCTCTCTCTCTCTCAAATAAATAAATCTTTAAAAAACATATAAATAATAATAAATCTTTAAAAATACATATAAATAAATAAATGTAAAAGTTTATAATTTATAAATTTATTTCAAAACAGATATAAATAAATTAACAATGAAATTTAATCAATTTTCCAAAGTTCCTAAAAATGCTGTACTAAATGGCATTAGACCAATTCTTTTTCTGAGAATTTTTAAATTTATTTGTAATATTATTATGATTGACATACACAACTTTAAGTGGCAAAAATTAAATAATTATGTATGAATAGTTAGAAAGCAGCAATTACCGAATTAATTAAATGAATGACAATTCACAGGAAGAAAAATATCAGTTTGATATAAGAGGTTTAAAGGATCAATAACTCTTGATAAGCTTTAATGTTTATTGTTCAGGTTTTGTGGAATGTCCAAAACTATAACCAGGAAAGATTCAGTGAAGACTCTCAAGATGTGGCTACTGAGGGAAACCTGGAAAAGACATCAGCAAAATTTTATAGAGAAGAAAAGTAAGGCTACTTACAGTAAAAACAGGTTCAAGAAGTTTAGAGAACATCAAGCAGGATAAATGCTCAAAAAGCTATAGGTAGACATATCATTTTCAAGCTTTAGAAAATTAAAGATAAAGAAAGCATCCTGAAAGATATCAGAAGAAAAGCATCTTATCTGTAAGGGAACAAAGATAAGAATAACATATGATGTCTCAGAAACTATACAAGCAAGAGAGTAAACATTTAAAGTGTTGAGAGAAAAAAACTACCAATCTAGCATTCTGTACCCTGAAAAATTATCCTTCAAAAGGAGAAAGAAAGACTTTCTCAGACAAACAAAAATTGAGAGAATTTGTTGCCAGCAGACCTGCCTTGCAAGAAATGATAGAAGTTCTTTTTTTAAAAAAAATATTTTATTTATTTATTTGAGAGAGAAAGAGAGAGCACAAGTGGGGAGAGAGGCAGAGGGAGAGGGAGAAACAGACTCCCCACTGAGCAGGGAACCCAATGTGAGGCTTGATCCCAGGACCCTGGGATCATGACCTGAGCCAAAGGCAGATGCTTAAGCAACTGAGCCACCCAGAGTCCCCAAGGAACTTCTTTAGAAAGAAACAAAATGATATAGGTAGAACCTTGGATCTACAAAAAGAAAGAAAGAGCATTGAAGTGAAGTTAAAATAAAACCTTTTATTTTTCTTATTCTTAATTGATCTAACAGATAATAGTTTCTTCAAAATAATAATAACAACAATGTATTAATTATGTATGCATATGTATATATATGTGTGTGTGCATGTACATTCTTATGTATATTTATACAGAAGTAAATTAATGACATCAATGATATGAGAGATGGGAGGGAGGAATTAGGATTATTTTGTTATTATAAGTACTTACGCCACCCATGAAGTGTAATTTTAGGTGGACTTAGACTAATAGTAAATGTATATTGCAAACTCTAGAGTAACCACTAGAAAAAGTAAGAAAAAGAAGTGCAACTGGTATGCTAAGAAAGGAGAGAAAATGGAATCATATAAAATGTTCAGTTAAAACCACAAGAGGCAGAAAAAGAATGAAAGACAAAAATAGAGAAAAGGATGGGAGCAACAAATAGAAAACAGTAACAAATAGGGTAGATATTAATTCAGTTATATCTGTAATCATGTTAAATGTCAATTGTCTAAATGCACCAATTAAAAGATTGTGATTGTTAGATTAGATCAAAACAACAACAACAATAAAAACAGCAACAAGACCCAACTATATATTGTCTATAAGAAACACTTTAAATATAAAGACATGTATAGATTGAAGGTAAGTAGATGAAATACAATGCTAACATTCACTGAAAGAAAGTAGGAATAACTATATTCATTTCAGCCAGAGCAGATTCCAGAACAAGGAAAGTTATCAGGGATAAGGGGGACACTGCCTAATAATAAAGAAGCTAATTCTAGAAAAACATTATAATCCTTAACAAGTCTGTGCCTAATAACGAAGCATCAAAACATATAAAACAAAAACTAATAGAATTGCAAGAAATATATGAATCCACTATTATAGTTGAAGACTTCAATGCCTTTCTATCAGAAATGAACAGATCCAGCAGGTAGGAAATTAGTAACAGCATAGTTGAATTCAATAAAACCACCAATCAACTTAATATATTAGACAGCTATGGACTGCTTCATTCAACAAAAGCAGAATACACATTCTTCTTAAACTCACATGGAACATTCATTAAGGTAAACCAGATTCTGGCTGATAAAACACAACTTAACAAATTTAAAACTACTGTAATCAGACAGTGTCTGCTCTCAGACCACAATGGAATTAAACCAGAAAACAATAACAGAAAGATAGCTGGAAAATCCCCAAATACTTATAGATTAAGCCATACACTTCTAAATACCACATCTGGCCAAGAGAACTATCAAGAGAAATTAAAAATTAATTTGAACTAAATGAAAACAAAATCACAACTTATCAAAATGTGTGAGATGCAGCTAAAGCAGTGTTTTAAAAGGAAATTTATAGCATTGAATGCATATATTAGAAAAGAAGAAAGAAGTAAAATGAATTATCTAAATTCCACCTTAGAAAACAAGAAAAAGAGCAAATTAAACTCAAAATAAACAGAGGAAAAGAAATAACAAAAATTACAGCAGAAATCAATGAAATTGAAAATAGGAAATCAGTAGAGAAAATCCATAAAACCAGAATCTGGTTCTTTGAAAACATCAATAAAATTGATAGGCTTCTAGCTGGGCTAAGAAAAAAAAAAAAGAGAAAAGAACTACTAGCATCAGAAATGAAAGAGGGAATATCACTACAGATCCCATACACATTAAAGGATAATAACAGAATACCAAGAACAACTCTATGGCCACAGATATGATCACCTAGATGGAATAGGCCAGTTCCTTGAAGGACACAATCTGTCAGCACTCACACAATAAGAAATAAGCAACATGAATAGGCCTATATCTACTAAAGAAATTCATTTAATCATTAATAACTTTCCAAAACAGAAAGCACCAGGCCCAGATGGGTTCATTGGTGTACTCTAACAAACATTTAAGGAAGGAATTATATCAATTCTCTATAATCTCTTTTGGAAGTTAGAAGATAAAGGAATACTTCCTAGCTCATTCAATAAGGCTGGCATTACCCTAATACCAAAACCAGGCAAAGGCATTATAAGAAAAGGAAACTATAGACCAATATCTCTCATGAACATAGATGCAAACCTCAACAAAATATTAGCAAATTGGATCCAACAATGTATAAAAAAACTTATACACCAAGTCGAAGTAGCATTTATTCCATGTATATAATGCTGGTTCAATATTTGAGAATCAATTAATGTAATCCATTATATTAAGGTAAAGAAGAAAAGTCATATGATCATATCAATAGATACAGAAAAAGGATTTGACAAAATCTAAAACCCATTCATGATAAAAACCCTCAGTAAACTAGAATATAAGGAAATATCCTCAACTTGATAAAGAATATCTACCAAAAAAAAAAAAAAGAAAAAACTTAATAGTGAGAAACTTGAAGCCTACCCACAAAGATCAGGAAAAAGGTAGCGATGTCCCTTCTCACAACTGGTTTTCAACATCTTTCTGAATGTCCTGGGTAGTACAATAAGACAAGAAAAGGAAATAAAATGTATACAGATTAGGAAGAAAAAAAACTGTCATTGCAGATGACATGATCATTTATGTGGAAAACTGGAAAGAATTGACACATACACACACATACCATCCTATACACCACCAGGAAACAAGTGAAATTTGAAATTAAAAACAATACCATTTATATTAGCACCAAAAAAATAAATTACTTCAGTATAAATCTAACAAATTATGTGCACGATCTATATGAGGAAAATACTACAAAACTGATGAAAATCAAAGAACTAAATAAATGTAGAGGTGTTTTGTGTTCATGGATAAGAAGAATCAATATTGTCAATATGTCAGTTCTTCGCAACCTAATATATAGATTCAGTTCTTTCCCAATTAAATTCCTAGCATTTTATTTTGTGGATATTAACAAACTGATTCTAAAGTTCGTATGGAGAGGAAAAAATACTGAAGGAGAACAACACTGAAGTACTGATGCCACCAGATTTCAAGAATTACTATACAGCTACATTAATCAAGACCGTGTGGTATTGGCAAAAGAATAGACAAATAAATCAATGGAACAAAATAGAGAGTCTAGAAGTAGAACTACATAAATATAGTCAACTGATCTTTGATAAAGGAGCAAAGGTAATACAATGAAGTAAAAATACTCTTTTCAACAACTGGACATCCACATTCAGAAGAGGGAAAATGAGGAGGAAGTGGGGGAGGAAGAGAAGAAGGAAAAGAATCATCTTGACACAAAATTTACACCCTTCACAAAAAAAATTAATTCAAAACATGCTCTAAATATAAAACACAAAACTATAAAACTCCTAGAAGATAACATAGGAACAAATAGATAAAATAAAATAAAAATTAAAAAATAGATAACCTTGAGTTTGGCAATGACTTTTTATATACAACACTACAGGCATGATACATTAAAGAAAGAATCAATAAGCTGTCTTCCAAAGACAGTTAAGAGAATGAAAAGATAAGCTACAGATTGGGAGAAAATAACTTTTTCCATTTCTTTCTATCTTCCTCAATTTCTTTCATGAATATTTTATAGTTTTTTGAGTACAGATCCTTTGCCTCTTTGGTTAGATTTATGCCTAGGTATCTTATGGTTTTGGGTGCAATTGTAAATGGGATTGACTCCTTAATTTCTCTCTCTTCTGTCTTGTTGTTGGTGTAGAGGAATGCCACTGATTTCTGTGCATTGATTTTATATCCTGCCACTTTGCTGAATTCCTGTATGAGTTCTAGCAGTTTTGGGGTGGTAGAATCTTTTGGGTTTTCCACATAAAGTATCATATCATCTGCAAAGAGTGAGAGTTTGACTTCTTCTTTGCCAATTCAGATGCCTTCTATTTCTTTTTGTTGTCTGATTGCTGTGGCTAGGACTTCTAATACTATATTGAATAGCAGTGGTGAGAGTGGACATCCTGCCGTGTTCCTGACCTTAGGGGAAAAGCTCTCAGTTTTTCCCCATTGAGAATGATATTCGCTGTGGGTTTTTCATAGATGGCTTTTATGATATTGAGGTATGTACCCTCTATCCCTATACTCTGAAGAGTTTTGATCAAGAAAGGATGCTGTACTTTGTCAAATGCTTTTTCTGCATCTGTTGAGAGGATCGTATGATTCTTGTTCTTTCTTTTGTTAATGTATTGTATCACATTGATTGATTTGCAGATGTTGAACCAATCTTGCAGACCAGGAATAAATCCCACTTGGTCGTGGTGAATAATCCTTTTAATGTACTGTTGGATCCTACTGGCTAGTATTTTGGTGAGAATTTTTGCATCCATGTTCATCAGGGATATTGGTCTGTAATTCTTTCTGCTGGGGTCTTTGTCTGATTTTGGGATCAAGGTAATGCTGGCCTCATAAAACGATTTTGGAAGTTTTCCTTGCATTTCTATTTTTTGGAACAGTTTCAGAAGAATAGGTATTAATTCTTCTTGAAATGTTTGGCAGAATTCCCCTGGGAAGCCATCTGGCCCTGGGCTTTTGTTTGTTGGGAGATTTTTTGATTACTGCTTCAATTTCCTTAGTGGTTATCAGTCTGTTCAGGTTTGCTATTTCCTCCTGGTTCAGTTTTGGTAGTTTATACAACTCTAGGAATGCATCCATTTCTTCCAGATTATCTAATTTGCTAGCATATAGTCGTTCATAACATGTTCTTATAATTGTTTGTATTTCTTTGGTGTTGGTTGTGATCTCTCCTCTTTCATTCATGATTTTCTTTATTTGGGTCATTTCTCTTTTCTTTTTGATAAGTCTGGCCAGGGGTTTATCAATCTTATGAATTCTTTCAAAGAATGAGCTCCTAGTTTCGTTGATCTGTTCTACTGTTCTTTTAGTTTCTATTTCATTGATTTCTGCTCTGATCTTTATTATTTCTCTTCTCCTGCTGCGTTTAGGCTGTATTTGCTGTTCTTTCTCCAGCTCCTTTAGGTGTAGGCTTAGGTTGTGTATTTGAGATCTTTCTTGTTTCTTGAGAAAGGATTGTATTGCTATATACTTTCCTTTTAGGACTGCCTTTGCTGTATCCCAAAGATTTTGAACAGTTGTGTTTTCATTTTCATTTGTTTCCATGAATTTTTTTAATTCTTCTTTAATTTCCTGGTTGACCCATTCATTCTTTAGTTGGATGCTCTTTAGCCTCCATGTATTTGAGGTCTTTCCGACTTTCCTCTTGTGATTTGAGTTCTAGCTTCAAAGCATTGTGGTCCGAAAATATGCAGGGAATGATCCCAATCTTTTGGTACTGGTTGAGACCTGATTTGTGACCTAGGATGTGATCTATTCTGGAGAATGTTCCATGGGCACTAGAGAAGAATGTGTATTCTGTTGCTTTGGGATGGAATGTTCTGAATATATCTCTGAAGTCCATATGGTCCAGTGTGTCATTTAAAGTCTTTATTTCCTTGTTGATTTTTTGCTTAGATGATCTGTCCATTTCAGTGAAGGGGGTGTTAAAGTCCCCTACTCTTATTGTATTGTTGTCGATGTGTTTCTTTGATTTTGTTATTAATTGCCTTATATAATTGGGGCATGCTCCCATGTTAGGGGCATAGATATTTACAATTGTTAGATCTTCTTGTTGCATAGACCCTTTAAGTAGGATATAGTGTCCTTCCTCACCTCTTATTATAGTTTTTGGTTTAAAATCTAATTTGTCTGATAGAAGGATTGCCACCCAGCTTTCTTTTGGTGTCCATTAGCATGGTAAATGGTTTTCCACCCCCTCACTTTCAATCTGGGGGTGTCTTTGGGTCTAAAATGAGTCTCTTGCAGACAGCATTTCAATGGGTCTTGTTTTTTTTTTTTTTATCCAATCTGATACCCTGTGTCTTTTGATTAGGGCATTTAGCTCATTTACATTCAGGGTAACTATTGAAAGATATGAATTTAGTGCCATTGTATTGCCTATAAGGTTACTGTTACTGTATATTGTCTGTGTTCTTTTCTGGTCTATGTTGCTTTTAGGCTCTCTCTTTGCTTAGAGGACCCCTTTCAAATTTCTTGGAGGGCTGGTTTCGTGTTTGCAAATTCCTTTAGTTTTTGTTTGTCCTGGAAGCTTTTTATCTCTCCTTCTATTTTCAATGACAGCCTAGCTGGATATAGTATTCTTGGCTGCATATTTTTCTCATTTAGTGCTTTGAATATATCATGCCAGTCCTTTCTGGCCTGCCAGGTCTCTGTGGATAGGTCTGTTGCCAATTTAATGTTTCTACCATTGTAGGTTACAGACCTCTTGTCCTGAGCTGCTTTCAGGATTTTCTCTTTGTCTCTGAGACTCATAAGTTTTACTATTAGATGTGGGGGTGTTGACCTATTTTTATTGATTTTTAGGGGGCTTTCGTGTGCCTCCTGGACTTTGATGCCTGTTTCCTTCCCCAAATCAGGAAAGTTCTCTGCTATAATTTGCTCCAATATACCTTCTGCCCCTCTCTCACTTTCTTCTTCTTCTGGGATCCCAATTATTCTAATATTGTTTCGTCTTATGGTATCACTTATCTCTCGAATTCTGCCCTTGTGACTCAGTAGTTGTTTATCTCTCTTATTTTCAGTTTCTTTATTCTCCATCATTTGGTCTTCTGAATCACTAATTCTCTCTTCTGCCTCATTTATCCTAGCAGTTAGAACCTCCATTTTTGATTGCACCTCATTAATAGCCTTTTGATTTTGACTTGGTTAGATTTTAATTCTTTTATTTCTCTAGAAGGGGTTTCTCTAATATCTTCCATGCTTTTTTCAAGCCCAGTTAATATCTTTAAAATCGTCATTCTGAACTCTAGTTCCGACATCTTACTAATGTCCATATTGATTAGGTGCCTGGCAGTCAGTACTGCCTCTTGTTCTTTTTTTTGAGGTGATTTTTTCCATCTTATCATTTTGTCCAGAGGAGAATAAATGAATGAGAGAACAAAATGCTAACAGGGTAATATTGACCCCAGAAAACTATACACTAAACAAATCAGAAGAGACCTGAAACCAGGGGAAAAGAAAGGGAAAGAAAGAAATTAACTTTGAAAGACTAAAGAATCATGGGGGAAAAGCCATGAACTCTATGTGCAGTATTCCCCTAGCACTGGAGTTCTGCCGTTCTCATTGATTGGTAAACTTGGTCTTGGCTGGCTGTTCTTGTGGATCTTCTGGGGGAGGGGCCTGTTGCCGTGGTTCTCAGATGTCTTTGCCAGAGGTGGAATTTCCCCGCCCTTGCCGGAGCCGGGCTAAGTAATCTGCTCGGGTTTGCTCTCGGGAGCTTTTGTTCCCTGCAAGCTTTCCGTACAGCGTTGGAGGACGAGAGGGAAAATGGCGGCCTCCCAATCTCCATCCTGGAGGAGCTGAGAACTTGGGGCCCCACTCCTCAATGCACCCCCAGAGAAAAGCAGTCAATGACTCCCATCTCCCTGGTCTCCAGCTGCACTCTGTGCTCACCCAGCCTGTGACCGAGCATTTCTATCTCTGGCACATGATCCCGTGTGGAGTCTCCAAACCCAGCAGATCCCTACAGTGCACTCCTGCGCTGCTTCGCCGGGGGGAGGAAGGGGAGTCTCCCCAGATCTGCCACTTTTTGGGTCCCTGCTGGAAGAGCAGTGGCCCAACTGTGCCATGGACCACGGTTTATGGCAACCCCAAGCTGAGAGCCCGCTCCTGGCTCCATCTCTGCCGCTGGCTTCCCAGCTCCGATACCTGGGAGCTCTGCCACACTCAGGCACCCCTGGTCCTTCTGTGACCCCAAGGGTCCTGAGACCACACTGTTCTAGGGAGGGTTCCACCCCCCACTTAGCCACTGGAGCGACATCCCTCAGTGGAGCTGACTTCTCAAAGTTCCGATTTTGTGCTCAGCTGCTCTATCACTTGCCGGTAGTGGCTGATGGAGGCCCCCTCCCCCCACCAATATCTTCCTGAATATCACCTCGGATTCTCTTCTCCGCATGTCCTATCTTCCAGAAAGTAGTCACTTTTCTGTTCAGAGAGTTGTTGCTATTCTTTTCTTCGGTCTCCTGTTGAGTTCGTAGGTGTTCAGAATGGTTTGATGCCTATCTAGCTGAATTCCTGGGACCAGATGAAATTTAGGTCTCCTACTCCTCTGCCATCTTGCTCCGCCTCCCCGCAAATAATCTGGACATATTCTTTCTTTTACCCATTCATCTGAACTGTTTTTGGATTGCTGAGGCATTATATTTGCTATCTAGTCATACCCCCAGCTTTCTTCACTGTAAGAGATTTTCCTATACCTGGAGGCAGATATTTTGCTGAGTCTTTTCTCATACTTCAAATTATACAGATTTGAGCTTGAACCCTGAATCTATTACTTCAAAGCTATGTGTCTATATAACTTTGGGAAGTACTCTGAACTTCAGGTGAGGTTATTTATGTTCAAATGCTAAAGCCATAGCAGACACTCAGAAACTATGATTTCTTTCATCTTCAATCTTGTCATTCAAAGGTAAACACATGGTAGAGGCTCACTAACTAATTGATTTTGCCTCATTTTATTAGAAGAAAAAAAAACTTTCCCCAATTAATAATTGATATTAGGATTGATACCATCTGTTATTGGGAAATGATCATTTTGATAAGAAGAATGTCAATTAGGGAATTATCTTTAAATTGTTAGTAACGGTGAGATCATTAAAGGTTAATTTAGGAATGGAAAAGGAAAACAATTGGATAGAAATGTGTCATGTTTTATGAAAGGTTCAATGAGTGTATGTGCTTATGAAGAAAAAAAAGGAATATACTGTGCTTTGAAGAGTGACAGAAAGAAATTATTCCAATAAGAATGACAATTACTGGGCGCCTGGGTGGCTCAGTTGGTTAAGCCACTGCCTTCGGCTCAGGTCATGATCCTGGAGTACCGGGATCGAGTCCCGCATCGGGCTCCCTGCTCGGCAGGGAGTCTGCTTCTCCCTCTGACCCTCTCCCCTCTCATGTGCTCTCTCTCTCTCATTCTTTCTCTCAAATAAATAAATAAAATCTTTAAAAAAAAAAAAGAATGACAATTACTAAAAATATCAATCCTGGCTGTATTGTTATAGTTCTCCCTGATCCTCTGAAAATGCTTTTTATTTTTTTTTACACAGATGGCCATTTTAATTTACCAGCTGACTTGTCACAGCTATCACCTTTCTGAATTTCCTCCCAAAATGAAAAGCTATTCCAATGTAATAAAGGAAAGCTATACAGTCTGTTGAATTATGTTCTCATGTCTCTCCTGAAAACTCTATAATGGAGGATCATATGGCTTCTCTTGACCTCAAAGTAGAGGGTGGTAAAATGAGTTGTTGGCCTTGTCTGCATCATGGATCTGATGGCAGTAGCTAGAGCTAGCCTTATGCAAAGATGAGTTATGGAGCTTTGTAGTAGCAATCCTTTGTATCAGAATAAGGGTACATCTGGAGGGAATGTATTTTCCCAATACTATATAATGAAGATCAAAACAGTGTTAGTTCCCTTAGGGCTTGTAAAGAAATTCATATCCATTTCTCTCAGTTTTTGTAGATTAAAAAAAAAAAAAAGTCTTCCAAGAAAAAAAATTTTTTTTGACTTTACACATCTCTGCCATAGTCTACCTGTGTATGTGAAATTCTTCTTTTAAAGATGACTTGCACATCGAGGATCTTTTTGCTTCAGGTATCTTTACCTAAAATGCAAACAGGCCCACTAGGCAAAATTCAAGTACTGTTATCCTCCAACGCCTGTAAGGATTCTCCCCGCAGGGGGATTACCAAGGGAATGGACAAGGGACAATCAATTGTAATGACAGGAGGCTAAGTATAATGAGTATTCTAGGCACTTGGCAGAGTGTGTCTGAGAAAGGCATCTTCATGAAACGGAAAAGGAAAGGCCAAATGAAACTTTCTCTATCTTATCATTGTATCTGGCCCTTGTTCTGAAGGTAGAAAAAAGCTTAAGGGGCACCTGGGTGGCTCAGTCGGTTAAGCGTCTGACTCTTGATTTCAGCTCAGGTCATAATCACAGGGTCGTGGGCTTGAGCCCTGTGTCCAGCTCTGTGCTCAGCGGGGAGTCTACTTGAGGATTCTCTCTCTCTCTCTCCCTCTCTCTCTGCCCTTTCCCCCGATCTAAATAAATAAATAAATAAGTATTTTTTTAAAAAAGAAAAAACTTAAAAATTAAGTTCTAAAATAAGAGAGGTAATAATGTAAAAGCTGCTTCAAAAACCTCAAGAGGAATGCACTTATTAGTACTTCAAATCTAATCTCAGAGCAGATGCATTATTAGAAGAGGACTCCAAGACCACTAGGAGCAGGAACCCCTCCTTTGCCTATAGGCCTTTCCCCTGTTCTAAGCAACTTTTATTCCTGACCAAATGCTCTGCTGATGGACGGAGATGCATACTCAAGAGAGAAACCTGGAAACCCCACCAACCTCACTGGCCGGTCCTGCTCATCCTACCCCTGCTTCCTCTCCAGAGTCTCCCATTCTCTGCCCTCCAGGAAGTCCCCCTTTAGTCAGGAGTCCCTGATTCCCCCACAAAAAAACAAAGATCCCTGGCTTAAATAACTATCTCAAACAACCACTCTCCTGGCTAAAAGCTGCTTTTATAATAAAGTCTTATTCTAAGCAGAGCTGCTTACACTCACAGCTGAACATAACAAAGTTTCTTTAAATACAGCATCGCCTCATTCCCACCCAGGTGAGGATAAGCAAAATAAACCTTAGGCAAAGCAGTCATGTCTACAAAGCTAGTTTTCCAGATCTACCCCTGGTCACTCTCTTCTGGCTACTTGCCTTCCTGCCAGCTTTTCTCTTTCATATATCAAATATTCTTATCTTATACAGTCTCAACTTCCTTCTTGGAGACAGTGTATACTTTGGAACAGCAAATATCCCATTTCTTATTCTTTTCCACCCCAGAATCTGGAACTTTCTCCCAGGCCTTTTCCACCTGTAGTCTGTTTATCATATTCCATTTGGTCCAGTTTGGTTTTCACTCTAAAGGAGCTCCCTTTCTGTAATTCCCATATCTTTCTCTAGTATCATCAACTTAGAACAATATCATCTGCTTCACTGCCCCCACCATTATTATATCACAGACACAAGAAGCATAATCTGGAGTTTAGGTTTTGCTCTTCTGTTTGCTGTAGTTTTATATTCTTTAGAGAAAGATAGTGTCTCTGGGCCTCAGTCATCCCATCTCTAGAATGGGTAAAAATGTCTACCTCATAACATTGTTGTGGAGATTAATACATTAACATATGTAAAGTGCCTTCAGGTAAATAGTTGACAGGCCAGTTTTCAAAACAAACTCGTTCTTACAATGAAGAAAAATTACAATTTCCAGTCTATGGCTTTCATCTATGGCGGGTTTCTTTTGCATTGTGAGGGATGTTAGGCATATTTTATAATTTTTAGATATTTTTAGGGCTTCTTGATAAGTTATCTTTATCAGATTATTTTTGCCTAGAACTCAGTAGATGTCCAGAAAATTTTGGATATTTCCCGATTTCCACACATAGTTAATCCTTTCTTTGTTCACTTGCTGAAATTGCTTCACATTGTTACTATTACTGCCATTCTTACAACACCATAGTATTAAAGCATTAATAGGACAATGTAAATTAACTCTGCCTTAAACTGAGAGTTCTGAAGGGCAAGAATTGTGATTTAATCACCTTTGGCTTCCCAGTGCCCATTTTCCCTGATGGATAAATGGATGTTTAATAAATACTTTTTGAATTGATGAATGAATTATTTAACAATTTCTGGGATGTTTAAAAGTAAATGGGTCATATTGTGCCAATATACTTGCATAAATGATAAAAAAATTTTTCTTCTCTCTGTATAACTTGCAGGGTGATTTCCTAAGTTAGAGCACAAAATTTTTCTTGTGATAGGCATGAAACAAAAATTTAATTTGAATAGCATAATGTAGTGCTTAATATTACGGATTTTGTAGACAGACTTCTACCTTTTAATGGTTATATTACCTAAGCAAGTTACTTAACTTTTCTGTGTCTTAAGATATTAATTTCTAAATGGAAATGGTATTGATATTATAATATTGCTAAAAAAATAACAATAACATCTAACTCATACAATTGTAGTCTACAGTTATTGGATCAGTAACGTTTTCTATCTCTTCAGTCATATTGGTAGTTTATGTTTTCCTAAAATTTTATGCATTTCATTTATATTGTCATGCTAATCACTAAAAATTGTATGTCAATTCCTTTGTATTAAAAAATGTAAGGGGCACCTGGGTGGCTCAGTCAGTTAAGCGTCTGACTCTTGATTTTGGCTCAGGTCGTGATCTTGGGGTCATGAGATAGGGCCCCACATTGGGTTCACTGCTGAGTGAGAAGCCTGCCTGAGATTCTCTCTCTTCCTCTCTCTCTGCCCCTACACCTGCTCTCTCTCTCTCTCTCAAAAAGCAATGTAAATATGTATCAATAGTTATACCTTCTTTCTTATTCCTAATATTTAATCCATTTTCCTTTTTCCTTTATCACAATATCCAATGGTTGTCTACTTTATCTTTAAAATAACTAGCATTGTGTTTTACTGATCAGACCATGTTTTTGTTTAGTTTGTTTTCCTTGCATATCTATTACTTTTTTCTTCTTATATTATGTGAGCTTTTAATATTTATTTTTTAAAGCTTTTATTTATTTATTTGAGAGAGAGAGTGCAGAGTGAGAGAGAGAGAGATAGCATGAGTGGGGTAGGGAGGGGAAGAGGGAGAGGGAGAAGGAGGCTCCCCAGTGAGCAGGGAGCCCAATGTGGGCCTCAATCCCAGGACACTGGGATCATGACCTGAGCTGAAGGCAGAGGCTTAACCACTGAGCCACCCAGGCACTCCTTATGTGAGCTTTAATGTACTCTTTTAACCCCTTGGCTCATTTAATATTAAACATTTTTTCTTAAGACTTATTTATTTATTTGAGATAGAGAAAGAGAGAGTGCATGCACACACAGTGGGGAGGGAAAGAGAAACTCAAGCACACTCCATACTGAGCCAGAGCCCCACAGGGGCTAGATCTCACCACCTCGAGATCATGACCTGAGACAAAATCAAGAGTTGGAGGCTTAACTGACTGCACCACCCAGGCATCCCAAGGTTAAATACTTGTATTAATAAGTATATTTTTGGCTAGAATTTACATCTTAATAACATTGAGTCTTCTAATCCATGAACATAGTCTATCTATCCTTTATTCACATTTTCCATTTCTTTTAGCAATGCTTTGTTTTTTCTGTGTATAAGTATTGCACATATTTTGTTAAATTTTGATGCTAATGTGGACAAGTTTCTTTATAATTAAAGATTAAATTAAATTTAAGATCAAATTAAACTTTTATAATTATTCTTTCTTTTTAAATTTTTAGTTTAATATACTGTATTAACAGGAAATACATAATTTCTGCTTTGGAGAATTTCTTAATTAATGTATGGTCAATTTTTATAAATATCCCTTGGACACTTTAAAAAGAAGGGTTCTCTTGGTTAGATATAAAGTTTAATATATGGCTATAAATAAAGCTTTAAGATTTCTTTATTCAATCTTTCCTTTATTAATTTATTTTTATATATTTAGTTTGTTGATTTCTGAGAAAAATATGTTCATGTCCTTCATTAAAATTGAGAATTTATTAAACTATCTTTACATTTCTGTCACATTTTGCTTAATTTGTCTTGATGTTATATAATTTGGTGTTAAAGATGTTTATATTTGGTGTCAAAGATTTCATACATCCTTTTATATGTTATTTATATCACCACTTCTGCTGTTCTTGTTGCCTTTGCAAATTGTCTGAGATTTCTATTTCACCTCTTTATTTTCAGCCTTTTGATTCATTTTGTATTAGGTGTGTTTCCTGCAAAGCGCTTGTGGCTGTATATTTCATCTCGTACCTCCCTTTTTCATACAGTAATTTATTGGACATTTATTATGGGAAATGATATATTTAGAATTATTTCTGCACTTTACTTTTTATTTTATATTTTATAAATATATTTTTATAATATTTTTTATTCACTATGTTTTTTGTTATCTCTTTCTGTCTTACTATTTCTACAGCTTATTGGAGTATTTGTGTTTCCTTGATTGTGTTTTTCTATCTATTGGTTTAGAAGTTAATCTAGTTTTTATTCTTTTTGTGACTTATTTATTTATTTAAAGATTTTATTTTTAAGCAATCTCTACACCCAGTGTGGGGCTTGAACCCACAACCCTGAGGTCAAGAGTTGCTTGTTCTACTGACTGAACCAGCCAGGTGCCCCAACCATTTTAATTCTTAATAAAAAAAAAATAACTTATGTTCTATTCTGCCGTTAGTATATATACAATTAATATTGACACCAAATATCTCAGAAGCCTTATTCCATTTGTACTGTCCTTTACTATGCTCCCAAATTATCACCTGAAAGCATCTTGAATTTAAATTTGAGAAAATGTCACTGAAATTTGTTCATCATTCCATTAACACTTTTATATTGTTAACTATAAATTTACTGATTTCTTTGACTGTCACTACTTCTTGTCTTCTATCTTATCTTAGAATCTCTTCCTTTTGCTGGAATAAATCACCAAATAATAATTTCAAAAAGGATCTAAGGGTAATGTATTAATTAGGAATGTCTTTGCCTGCAAGTAAGATACATATGTAACACTAGCTTAGACAAATAGGGATTTATTTGTGTCTTAGAAGATTGAATGTAGGTGCTGATAGACTTGGCTCAGAGCTATGTAACATTAGATCAACATTTCTACAACTTTCTTTTCCTCATGGTTACAGAATATTTACCACATCAGTCTCAATGCAAGCCTTCTAGTAGGGAAGACAGGAAAGGAAAAGAGTGGAATCTTCATCAAGAAATTAAAACAAAACAAAACTAAACTAAACTAAACAAAAACCCTTTCTCGTGAACCCCATGACAAAATTCCACTTATCATTAACCAGAATTGTATACTGTGAGCAACCTTGGCTGTAATTAGGTTATGGGAAAAGAGGATGCAAATGAGGGCTAGGTTCACCCAAAAACAACATTTTATTCAAGAGGCTAAATTTTAGAATACTTACATGATTGAAAAAAAAAACTTTTTTTTTTTTGGTGCACAACTTGGTAATTTTCTTTTGGCGGGGAGAATCATACTATGTTAGCTTCAATTTATATCTTTTCAGTACTTTGAAGACATTACTCTATTTTATTCTCCCATATAGTGTTGTTGAGTAGACCATTGCCAATTTTATTTTTGTTTCCTTGTAAGTAACCTGTCTTTTTATTGGTAGTAATGATCATCCTGGAGGGTTTTGATTCTTTTATTATTATTATTATTATAAGGTAATATAGTTTAAATTATATCCCCCCAAAATATATGTTCAAGTCTTAACCCCTAGTACCTGTGAATGTGATTTTTTAAAATATTTTATCTATTTATTTGACAGAGAGATGACAAGAGCAGGAACACAAGCAGGGGGAGTGGGAGAGGGAGAAGCAGGCTTCCTGTGGCGCGGGGAGCCCGATGTGGGGCTCGATCCCAGGACCCCGGGATCATGACAGGAGCGGAAGACAGACCCCTGACAAATGAGCCACCCAGGTGCCCCTGTGTGAATGTGATCTTATTTGGAATTAGGGTTTTTGCAGATGCAGTCAAGTTAAAATGAGGTCATACAGGATTAAGGGTGGGCCCTAATCCAATTACAGGTTTACTCATAACAGGAGATAAATTTGGACAGACACAGGGAGAATACCTGATGACAGAGGCAGAGATTAGAGTGATGTTTCTATCAGTCAAGGAATGACAAAAATTGCCAGCAACCACCAGAAACTAGGAAAAGGCAAGGAAAAATCCTCTCCTACAGCCTTTAAAGAGAACATGGCTTAGCCAATACCTTGACTTAAGACTTCTATTTAAAAAATATGTATATAAATCTGTATGTCTATAAATATACATACATATATTTTACATTTTCAAGGCATATAACAAAATCTTCAGATTAATATTTTTAAAATTTCTCATGTCCTCATATCATTATTTGAAAAATATACAAAGTCCCAGAAGCAAGTGTGTTTGTTCATTTTTAAATGAGGAACTCTCTGTTGATTTTATGTCTTTTTGTGGTATTTGAATACAAATCAATTGGGGGAAACTCACAATAAAATGTGAAGGGAGTCCACTCATTTTCACATTTAGCAATTAATTGCTTATTTTTATGACAACGAAAGTGTATCTTTCTCACTGAAATAAATAGTGCCATCTACTGGTTGAATTTTTGTCATATAGACACAGTTAACTAAAATGAGAGTTGGTAGAAACTCACATTGCCCTTAATTTGATTTCCTGCTTTCACCCTCATCTAAGTTATGAGCTAGAAGTAGATCTAAAACACTTAGCTGTTCCAATTCAATAACAGTACCATCTTTATAAGTGACTGAGAACATGGGAACTTGGAACTAGCCATATTTGAATAAGTAAACAAGAGTTTTTTCATAGTACATTAGCTTTCTCTAATTCTTTAAAAATTATTTTCCTCAGTGAAAAAATTATGTATTGAAATGTAATAAATTAAAGGTACTGAATAGTCTTCAGTATTATTGTAACATAAGAAACACTTTAGCTTCTGGAATAAGGTGGCAGGACAGAATGATTGGCATGTTTAGGGTACCCTTCTAGAAGGCTGGGGGTGGGGCAGCTTGGTATCTCTGTCAACTTGAGGCTCCTTATGAGTGAGATGGAAGCATCAGGTAGCATGACTCAGACCAGGAACTGATAAATACTAATACAAAAAAAAAAAACAACTAAGTTAGATGGCAAGGTCATATCCCAGATAAAAGTTTGGTTTTATATGTGAATGCGTTAGAGCGTTAAAATACAATGATAATTTTTCTATAAAAATTATGTCATAACTAGTCATTTACAAGACTTTATTATGTCTCATTTGAATTTTATTTAAGCCAGGATACTCAAATCCCACCCCTTGGTAATTACCTTCCAGGGGTCTGCAACCTCTAAAGACACATCACTGTTTGCTGAACCCTTCGATTATAGGAGACCTTAATATTTTAGTTCATCAACAGTACAATTTCAGGCAATATATCCCTTATTACAATCTCCAGATATAATCAGTTATCTAGAGTTGTAACCATAAGATTGATTAGCAATCAGTGAAATAAATTTAATTAGTGAATTTTGAAGACCCCAATTTTTTTTTTTTTAGATTTTATTTATTTATTTGACAGAGAGAGTGAGAGAGCACAAGCAGGGGGAGCAGTAGAGGGAGAGGGAGAAGCAGGCTCTCCACGGAGCAGGGAGCCCGATGTGGGGCTCGATCCCAGGACCCGGGATCATGACGGGAGCCGAAGGCAGACGCTTAACCATCTGAGCCACCCAGGTGCCCCATGAAGACCCAATATTTTTTTAAGTTGTTTTAAATCTCAGATTTCTAATAAGGCAAATCCTAATTTTATTTTCAAAATTATTTAAGGCAGCAAAATTGTGTACTAATTTTAAAGAAAAAATTAAAAACCTTTCTCATCATCAGGGTTGAGTGTCATAAATCTGTGTGCTAAAAATATTAACAGTATCAGCTGCTTGCAAGGTTGAACCTTAATAAATTTGACCACTTAATCTTCATTAAAGACACAGATTGATATTTGAAGAAGAAAATGATTTCATAACTTGGGGTTTGTTAATTAAGGTTTGTTAATGAAATAGTCCAGTTTGAGATATTAAGTTCAGTAATATCTGAGGTAAACCTTAGTACATAAGAGCAGAAATAAAGAACTAATGTAATAACTACATCTCCACCAAATGTTAAAAATGAAAACAAAACTTATTACTTGCTTGAAGGGATGGATAGCAAAGGAGGGTGAGAAAAATCAGACTTGAGTTTCTCACCGGAGAGAGAAAATTCCCCGAGTGTCAGAGACTGGGGCGGGGCAGTCAACACAGAGCATTGTGGGGGCGCATCTGGCTGAGCCTCACAGACCCACGGTTAATGCTCAGATATTTGCTATCTAAGCCAGGGAGCCCCCACCGTGAAATTAAAAGTTTGTCCAGAAAAGCATTAACTCAAGTGGTATGAAGCTGTCCAGCCATCAGCAGGATTGTCCAGGTTTTTCATTCAAATCAAACTTTTTCCATATGGTGATGAGCACTTTGGCTGACAGGATGGTAGCACTGCAGCTTCTGGAGATAAATGTAATAATCATAAACACTAGTGGAAATTATAATTATGAAATGGTGGAGAGTTAATCCTTTTCTCAAGTAATACGTGTAAATATGTCAGCTATAGAAAGCCAATGAGAAATCCCTTAATTGATGGCTTTCCAATTGTTCATCAAGTGAAATTAAAAATAAGGCATTTAAGGGTCAATTATTTGCAAAAATAATGCGAATGAAAGAAAACAATATGGGACAATCCTTTAAAATTCTTTTGAGGGAAGAGGAAGTTGGTAAATGAGATTGTGAATTAGAAAAATTTTATTCTTTTGATTTCTAACTAGTTTCCTTGATTTTGCAGCAACTAAATTCTCACTATGACACCCCCTTTCTGCTTTCCACCTCTGTTATGGACTGAAATGCATTCTCCCCAAATTTATATATTGAAATCCTAGCCTCTTAATGTGACTATATTTGCATAATGGGCCTTTAAAATGGTAATTAAAGTTAAAAAAGATCATAAGGGTGGGACCTTAATCCCATAGGACTGGTGTCCTTCTGAAAAGAAAAAAAAAGACACCAGCGTTCTCTTTCTCTCTACGTGTGCACAGAGGAAAGGCCATGTGAGGATGTGGTGAGCAGGGGGTCAAGAAGAGAAGCCTCACTAGAAACCAATACTGGGCTCCAAAACTATGAGAAAACAAATGTCTGTTGTTTAAACCAGCTAGTCTGTGTTATTTTGTTATGGCAGTTCAATCAGACTCATATAACTCCCAAATCCCATGTTAATGTAATTATGCATAAGTAATACAAAAGGTAAAGTAGTGAATGAAAACCATTTGAAGAAACTCAAAATTATTCAAAACAGTAACCAACAATCTGTCCACTTCCACCTGTTCTTCTCCTCCCCAAGCTCCTCCCTTGCCTTCCTCCCCTCCTCCTCATTTTCTTCTTCACAGTATTGTTATTGTTGTCATTATTAGTACTGTATAGTGCTACAAACTTTAATGATCGTCATATTAACTCCGTTGCCCCCCCAAGTTTTTAGGCACATAACAGTATGGGAACTAATTTTGTAACCCATTCATTATATACTTTTGAGACATGATACATCATTCTCAAATTCAGAATTGTTATAATATGTCTTTTTTAAATATAAGAAGAAGAATAAATTGTCCAAGGTTATAAGCGTAGTACTTGGGGGAGCTAGAAATCTACATAATTATGGCTTTCCCCAGAACCTGTGGCCTGTTTACTATATCATTTTGCCTCAGAAGCACAATTTACACAGAGAATTTCAAATTTGTGTGCTTTACCTGAGCTTATTATGTTAGCCCATTTAGTTGGAAGGTAGCATTAATGGATCCAAATGTAGATAGAGGTCTAATTCCTACTGGGCCCTATTAGCTTTCTTATCCTACATGACCAAAATCTTATGAGAAACACATCCAACTGCTCTGTATATTTTTAAACAAAGTAAGTTGGAAGTCCAAATATAAACCAGTTATATTTCTGAAAGAATATTTATTTTTGAAAGATTTTATTATTTATTTATTTATTTATTTGACAGCGAGGGAGAGAGAGAGCTCAAGTAGGCAGTGGGAGAAGGAGAAACAGGCTCCTCACTGAGCAGAAAGCCCAATGTAGGAATGGATCCCAGGGCTCTGGGAGCATGACCTGCGCCGAAGGCAGACACTTAACCAACTGAGCCACCCAGACACCCCAGAATATTTAATTTCTTAACTGCACATCATTTTACCTGTGAAAATGTAATTGTGTCAAAACTACCATTTGAGAAAAAAAAAAGAGTTGTCCATTGAGTGTTTTCTTACATATATAATAACAGCTCTTAAAAACAGTCAATATTTTATTTCAAATGATGGAATTTTTTTAAATAATATTTATTTTTGGATCTTTTGGTTGTACTTATCAAGATTCCTCAAATTTGATTTTTTTCCAAAAATAGATGTAGCTATTTTTAAAATTCTATTAACATAGGTTAAAATAAGCCAATAATCCCACCACTGAAGTTGTTTATTTTATATTGATAGATTAGAACCAAGGAAAAAAGCACACACACAAAAAGATCAACTATTTCTTTTATTCTAAAAATACTCAGGAAAATAAATAATAATTAAGGTAAAGAGAAAATGTTCTACAATGACTGGCTGTGGTAGCTTATTTGGGATTTTTTGGAGAAAAATTCATGAGTTTTATAAATATAACTTTGTGTAAAATAGTTACACACTTAGACACTTGTGTTGAAATAATGATCATATATTCAAAGCTAAAAATACCTGAAATACACAAGCTGTTTTTGTTTTGTTTTGTTTTGTTTTGTTTTTGAGGGGGAGGGGATTTATTCTAGCATAGATTCTGGTAATAATGAATGTCTTTCTAATATAATATAACAATTGCTTTCTAGATATTCCATTAGGTAATTTTTTTTCATTTACTTTTGGATCTTCCCCATTATCTTATTATTCCTTTCCTTCTGAATGATTTTATGGTTGTGGCGGAATAGGCAAGGACCTGGAAGATATCACTTGCATTTCTTACTAGCAAGCTAATTAAAGACATACTAAGTCCTTGTACTTCATTTCAGTACCTAAGCAAGGTATCAAGAGATCTATGGACATTGGAGAAGCCTGGCCTTGGCCAAATAAATATAATGCAAGGTATAAACTAAGACTAGATGGTATTTGGACGGTTCAACTATTTTGATGTTTAAATGTTCATAGACTCATTAAAAATGTAATTATCTTATTAGAGCAGAAGTCACATTGTCACATGACTCTGAGTAGGTCAGAGGACAAGATCTGGAGCACAAATTCAGGGTTTATAATGGATTTGCACCAGATATCCCTAAAGCCATGTATAGCAGGGGTAGGTGGTACCACTCACTCTGACTGAGACTTCTGAAAGCAGATTATTAAGCCTATTAGGCAATGACCACTAAACATTGCCATCAAGATATGCTATCTTGACATGCTACTTGTCCAAGTGATTTTCTGTTAATTCTGACATGGAGCAGTATCACTCGGGTCTCATGGTGATTAGGGGGACAACTGCCAGAAGATGGACATAATTTAGGGATGTGTCTATGTTTGGTTTTGGCCTCTGGATTTGGCCAAAATCTAACATTTAGATTCATCTTTGGCTTTATCTTTTAAAAGTCCAAATAGCCAAATGTCTGCTGCACTGTTTTTTCTGATATGGTCAACAGGTGTATGATCAAATAGATTACCATCTATCCTATACCTAAGTGAGTATTATCAGTGATATGAACACGGAACAAGAATAAACACTTCAGATGTATTCTTCATGTCTCATTATGTACTTTCAAATGTAGGTAACTTGGAATGAAAATATTTCTATAATAAAATTTTATCAATTTGAAGGATGAATATATATAATTACAATAACAAAATGGAGCAATAATTAGTGATGGTTAGCCAACTGTGAATTATATTTACATAAAACCTTTTAATCACTTTCACATAGTAAAATAAATAGGGAAATAGACTGACCTTTATGAATGTTAACAGTAAATGTATTACATAGATAAATTTAGGAAGAACACTATGTTCTTTTGGAGCCAACTAACTGATCTAAATAATTTAATTGCCAATAAACCAAAAATAAAAACTAGGTCATATTATGTTTCTATCTTTGCAGAATTATTTCAGGACTAGTATATATAACACTAAATAAAACAACCTCTAAGGACTGAATTTAATGTTGTTATTTAATTACCATTTTGGCCATAAGTGTTTCAATGAAAAGTCGTATTAGGTAGTTCTACAGTCTTAAAAGATGATTTAACTGATGGATACCAACTTGATCTCCTTTGTTTATCACATGTGACAGGCAGCATTAATTCATGAGCAGGGGCCTAAGCAAAATGAACTAAAAGATTCTTTACATCAATATGTGTACCCCAAGTGCTTAGTGTGGTGACTAGAAGAAAACAATCTTGCACTTCATGTTGCTGAGACATTACTGTTTCTGCATCATTAAGCCAAGTAATTATTAAAATAATTCATCTATATATTAAAATTTCATAATTATTCTTTTATTCTAGATGTTCATTCTAGAAGATTATAGTCTGCTTTGGCCAAAAACTGATTTTTGACACTTAGCCAAAAAAAAAAAAAGAATGTCTCTGTATTTGTTTACAAAATTGTCTGGAAAATTTGCATGTTTTTATATGAGTATCTCTTCATCCTGCTGCCCCTAAAGGGACAGAATGGCAAATTTTCCACAGGCACGATAACACAATACTTCCCACATGCATATTTTCACTGTAGGCCAAAGAGGTAGAATATCTTATAATAAGTGAATCTGTGGAAGCAAGTGGAAATGGTTTTCTATAAATGAACCAAACTGACCTGGAAAAAGCTGGATAGATCTTGTGGGTATTTTCTATTGTTCTATATGATTAACATGAAATATATCACATTTGTATAAATAAAGAAACATATGTTTATATACAGGAACAACTTAGTCTATATTTGGACTTGAATAATACATTCCAATTAACCTTGGCTGCCATAAAATCTATTATGAATCAATACTAATGTTTTTCTTAAATACTTGATATTAAGAGAAACATGGTCATTTCTCTTCTTCCAAGTTCAGTTTCTAGTATTATTTCTTCTAAAGTTAAGGTCTATTAACTAACATAAAGATAGACAGTAAGAGGTTCACATGCGAGCTATCTTCCTTTGGCCTCATAGACTAAAATTTAATGTTTACTGTCATTACAGATATCACACCTCTATATCTACTTCCTAACTTCTTTTTAGCAAGTTATAATTATGATCTCTGCATCCGCATCTAGTGATAATAGGCCAGATATAATTGCAACACTGGGAGTGGGGCAGCTCTGTAGATTTTTTAAGGTGACATGTTCCCCTTAATTTCTGCCCCAACACCCAGAAATCAATGGGTTCTGAGATATCTTAGTTTTAACGGAACTCCATTATTTGAATGAACTTTGTATTTCCTCTGTGGTTTATTACCTGCCTGTGGGATTTGAGATTTTTTCAGCCAAAGCTTTTACAGAGATTTGTGTATCAATTTATTTTTTCATTTCAGTTAAAACTTTAATTAGCACAACTATTTCTAGGATTATTTAAGATTATTTTTATTCTTCCACTTCTGAAAATCTCTAATTGTCTAGCCTCTTTCCTTTATATGTGTAGTTTAGGAATAATATTCATTAAAATAGCATTTGGAAACAATAGCAGAAGAAAATGTTTTATGTAAAAATCTTAAGAACTGAGCAATAAAATAATTAGCCATCTATTTTCTTTGGATTTAACTGTTATATATCATTCAAATTAAATATTTTCTGTTTACTTATTCCTATCTGGTTGAATTCAATAACAGAAGAAAGAATTCAAGAACTCAAACGAATGGTAAAATCAACTCAATTAAGCTTGATGTAATTCAAAAATAAATAGAATTTAAACACAACCAATGGAATTTGATAATAAACAGATATTGGCAAGATCTCAAAATCATAGAATCCATAGAAGCTAGTCTCCTCTCTTCACTATTTTGGCTAAGATACCTTTTGGAGTATGCTGAAGCACCATCTGTAAAAAACATGTTCAATGTCTATAGTTAAAACTAATAAGGAGCGCAGTTGTTGTGATGAGCACTGGTGTTATATACAAGTGATGAATCACTAACTTCTACTGTATGTTAACTAACGGGAATTTCAATAAAAATTTGTAACTACATATATATATAAAAAGAACTAATCACTCCCTTTGCATATTTACAGACCTTTGAAAAGGTCTCCCTATTCAGGTTAAAGAGAATATTTTTTTACCATTATGTGTATGTGTGTGCTTCTGGGTTAGGTATGCATTTCTAGAAGCCACGTTTGTATTTTTGTAGGAGTTGTGTAAGTACCTAGACTGCAGGTGAACCAAAGAACCTCTCCCAACAATGAGAATTCTGTATCTTTGCGATTCACCCTATTAAATATTTGATAGCTCTAATAGGTATAAAGTGTTGTTATAATGACCTGAAGTCTCTCTCTCTATAGAATCTACTTAGAGATCATTGTTTTTGTCTTGAGACAATACACAAAAATGCTAAACTTGTTTGACATGGATTTATTTCATATGCAGTTACTGAGGCAATCAATGACATTTTCCAACCCTATATCCCTCTTGTGCATGCTAAGTATCTCATCCCCACTTATTCCAAACTGAAATCACTGGGCATGGTTTTAATACTTTTATAAAACCGCTTGGTTTCTCTCAAAAAAAAAAATATGTCCAGATTATTTGGAGAAATGGTTCTCAGCAGTGAAATACTATGTGTTTAAACACATAAAGCAAAGCCCATCTAGTTCTAGAAACTGTTTTCTGATGAGAATGACCTGCTTGTTACATGTTTACATGTAAAATCTGACTGTATACTTCTTTAGTTAGGACAATATTGGAAAAAACTATCTTCCATGGGCAGTTAATATATGTTGTACATACACAATACATATACATAATTTGTTCTTTGATCAAATTAGTTTGGAAAACTTTCAGTTAACTCAAGTTCCAGCAAATTTAAATCTAACAGGCTTTTAAATTGTAGAACACATCAGAAATTTTAATGTTACTGTGCCAGATGACTCCCTGAGGGATGAACATAGTGCAGTGTTTCCCAAACTTTTTTGACCCCAGATCCCTTTTAATAGAGTGTATTGCAGGACAAATTTTGGAATTAGAATATTGTTACTCTTTGGAGCATGAAAAAGTATAAAAGCTAGAGTCATCTGAAAGGTGAAATTAAAGTTATTCATGCAACATAAATCTGACTAATTATTATGGGACATTCATGGTTTTTTGTCCTAAAATGCTGAACTATATTGTAGAAGACTAGGATTTGTCAAGAGAACAAGGTATTTGGGCAATTGTTTCCTGGAAAATGAATCAGAAGTTGGCATTCTCCAAATGCAGACAAGCTAAAAGCTAGAGAACTTTGGCTCTGTGCCTACAAAGCTCTATGAGCTCATTTGGGGTAAAGAGCTCATCTTTCCTTTGGGATAACCTATAGACTGAGGCAGAGTTTGAGCCTCAAACTCAAATCTTTTAAGGGAAACTGTTTCTATATTTCTTGATTTATCTGATAATTTCTCTTTTGTTTTCTCTTAGTGTTCAGTAAAATCTCTGAAAATTCCAACCAGGCTCAATTTTGTAGTGTACATGCAAAATAAATAGTTTTGTCCTTCCTCGCCTTACTGGAGGGGAGCAATGCCCACCAGTATCCAATGTTATGATGGACACTATATTAAGTGGCTGAATTCTGACAAAAAGGCAAAATTGTATTGACAATGTTATAAGGTCAGTTTTATTAGATGCCCTACCCCACCTGGAGACCCTCGTTTGCTACTAGCTGCTAAATTATGGACGCGGGGCACCTGGGTGGCTCTGTCGTTAAGCGTCTGCCTTCGGCTCGTGTCATGATCCCGGAGTCCTGGTATCGAGCCCAGCATTGGGCTCCCCGCTCGGCGGGAAGCCTACTTCTCTCTCTCCTGCTCCCCCTGCTTGTGTTTCCTCTCTCACTGTGTCTCTCTCTGTCAAATAAATAAATAAAATCTTAAAAAAATAAATAAATAAAATAAATTATGGACGATTCTGCATTCATTAAGTGGAAATGATTTCTTTACAAGCGGTTCAGGCAGGAACTATTTTATCCCCTACTTTGGTTTTATTTTCTTGTCTGAGGGAGCCACATGTCCTATTGATTCGCCTTGAGCTGATAATTAAAGGAAAACAATAAATCTTTCCTTTTATTCTATTTTCTCCGCCTTTATTTGCTATTCAATTATCTTTTCCTAATATGTTACTTGGATTTTTGGAAACAAAACTGAGAATTTATATTTATTCCTTTTAAATGCAATTTCTAAAGATTTAGTCCAATCTTCTAATCCCTCTATATATTATTTCACCCTGCTTCTCTCCTCCAGTGTATTTTTGCCACAGCTACAATTTTATCTGCAAATGTGATAATTATGCTAATTCTTTATTCAAAAAATTAATAAAGTGGTAACAGACTGGGATCAATCCATTAACAGCCTCTAAGTGTCACAATATAAGAACTTTATTTTCTCCTTAATTATATTAATATCTAGCCTGTATTTCTTGGTATTATTCCTAAGGATGTCTTGAGATACCTCGTCAAATATCTCATCAATTACAGATACATAAGGGAAACAAGAGAATTCAGGATCAAGCAAAACACTTATTATTTAATTTAGTGATATTTCCTATAAATATTAAGATAATTTAAATTCTATTGTACTATTATTTCTCGTTTCTGTAACAATTTTGTTACTGAGCTCAGAAAATATCTAATCCAATGGTTATTGGCTATGAGAGCTTACCAAGGTTATTTAAATATCCTGGGCTTCAGTTTCTTCATTTTTAAGTAAGGAATTAAACAAAATTAAATATCTAAAGTATCTGGCAAAATCCTGGAACTTACTAGACTTTCAGCAAAGATAGATTTCCTTACAAAGTCATTATAATTGTCTTGATATATAAAGAATTCTTCTTAAAGATGGGCTGCTTTTCTGACTATTAAATGACATCAGTATAAATTCTAAGTATTGTATGAACAGAGACTAAAGTGAAATAGATGTATTTATCAATTGAGCAATAGAAATCTTTTGAATTTGGAAGTATAACACAGAGTAACAATCAAAAGACTGTTATACAGTAAAAAATAAATAAATAAATAAATAAATGCCTACCATATATTTCACCCTCTGTTAATACTAGAGACAAAAAAAAAAAAAAGATTCAAATCTAAGATTCAAAGTATGGTCCTTTCTGAAAAGAAGACCACAATCTAGTAAAGAGAACTTACATAAAGCAAATAATTACAACTCCGTATGCTGGGTTCTTCAAAAGTAGGCTGAGGAGCGGTAAAAATGGCTCAGTTAATTGTCCCAAGAATACTTAGATGAGAATTCAGAGAAGAGGAGGAATTTTTGTTGTTTTATATAGCAAGCTGAAGTTTTAAAGGGAATAGCATTTCTTACTTAGGAAATGGTAAAGAGTTTGAGATGGCTAGAACATATGGCTAAGTTGGACTATCCAAAATATTAAGCTCAATATATTTTTGTGAACTTTATATAACATGTTTAGAACTTTGAAGCCTTTTTCTATAGATGTCCTTGATTTAGGAAAAAGATACACTCAAGAACCATTTAGGAGAAATAATGACCTGAACTTAAGAACTAATTATTTTGGGACAATGAAAGAAACATAGATCAGTATGAATTTAACTTTCTATCTTGGGTGACTAAGCAAATAGTAATAAAATAAATAGAATTATGAAATTATGGAAGAGTAGCAAATTTGAGGGATATGTGGAGCTTGAGCTAATCAAGAAAATAACATGTGCAATATAAAGCAGCCACTTGTCAATTAAGTTCTTGCGCTCGTAAGAGACTGTAGCTATAGATATAAATTGTATATACCATTTGTATCATTTGTCATTTTATTATGATTATATAAGTTGTATATGTTTATTAGGGAAAACATAAAATATATAAAATAGGAAATAAGATTTCTCCTAAACCTATCATCTGTTAATAATTACAGGGATAATTCTGACATATATCCTTCCAAAATTAGGGTTACAATGTTTATTCTTTTTCACTTAACTTTATAAGCATATTTCCATGTCCCTACACATTAATTTAAAAATAGTTAAATGCTAAAAAAAATAGGTAATTGCTATATTGTATTATATAGACAGATCTTATAATTATTTAATGAATTCCATATTGCCATTTTAGGTATTTCAATTTGTTATGGTAAAATATTGTTATATTTACTGTCTTTTTCATAAATATCTGCATACATCTCTGATTTTCTCCTATTAGCTACATTTATAGAAGTGAAATTAATTTAACAAAATATATGAAAATTTAAGGAGATAAATGGAGAGTTTTAAATTGCCCTCCAGAAAGCTGGTCCTATTCTGCATTTACTTTCCCAAGCAGTGTGTAAGACCCATTTCACTGGATTTAATTGTAATTGTAAAGTTGAACTTCATATTTCCTGACTCTATCTTTGAAAACAATATGCTTTTGACTGATACTGAAAAAGGAATGTATGGCCATGTAGTAATAGCCTCTATTTTTACAATTATATTAACACTAAAAACAGATTTCTCTTAGAACCTGGAATAAACACTTTTGAGCCAAGAAAAATATTGATATGACTTGGAGCTACTAACCCAAATTAGGAATATTTACTGGTTTACTGGGTGGATGTGAGTCGGTGAGAAAGTGAGAGATATGGGGATAGTATACGTGCATATTAAATATACCATTTATCAGAATACTATTATTTTATTTTTATTTATTTTATTTTTTAATTTTATTTTATTATGTTATGTTAATCACCATACCTTACATCATTAGTTTTTGATGTAGTGTTCCGTGATTCATTGTTTGCGTATAACACCCAGTGCTCCATTCAGTACATGCCCTCTTTAATACCCATCACCAGGCTAGCCCATCCGCCCACCCCCCTCCCCTCTAGAACCCTCAGTTTGTTTCTCAGAGTCCATAGTCTCTCATGGTTCATCTCCCCCTCCGAATTCCCCCCCTTCATTTTAAAAATAAAATAAATGAAAAAACATGTACAATATAATAATAAAGTTAACAATTTAATTACACTTAACTTTATTTTTCAAAGAAATTTCACAAGTTGTTGAATTGGCAAAAGCTGAAAAGATAAGTAAGTTTTTAAATAGTGGAAGAATTTTCATAATAATACCTGAATAAATTAGGAAACAAACGTTAAACTTGATATCTGCATTTCAAGAGAGTTTAGAAATTTTATACTAAGCAACTACTAATACAAAATTTTGTACCTTAAGTAAATGTATTCTCATCACACTGAAGTCTATACTGTGTTTGCCTTTAGTAAATTTACGTATTTTTTTGAATGTTTGTAATTGTGATCTCTAAATTCCAGGGACTGATGTCACTCTCTTATATTTGCAATGAGTACTTATCTTGAATTACAGGATTGCAAATCTTTAGTTATCAGTCTCCTGGATGACTCAAACCCCAGGGAAATGTAGGTCATTTGTACAAATTAGAGAAATTATAACCAGAAATAATAAAAAGTGTTCTGTGCATGATGTAGGACTGTGTTGTCATTGATTCATTTCTCTTGAGACTTCTAATTTGTTAGGAAATTATGAGGTTTTCTTTCATTTTTTTTTAGCTTCCAGCTTCCTTTTTTTAATTAGAATTAATTCCTTATCTGTTTTCATTCAATGTGTCAAAATAAACACTGAGCAAGAGACTTTAAGGCAAAACAGAATTTATTTTATCTTTTTATTACCTTTATGTCATTTTATTTCTAACTTACAACCACAAAGTAGAAGAGAAACCTAACTGGACCACTGAGGATGAGTGAAAAGATTTAAAAACAATTTAAAAGTTTAATAAATTAGAGTTATGATAGAAAGAGTCATAGTCTCAGTATATACCATTTATTGGACACTTACTATGTGTCATTTAGGAAACTAAGCTGTGTATACACACACACACACACACACACACACACACACGCACACTAAATTATGCACACACACTCATTCAGAGTTTAACCAAATTGTCCAAAGTCACATAGTAATAGTGAATCTGAGGTTTGATTTTGAGTTTTTCTTACTCCAAAGCCCATGCAGTAGCCATGAAGTGAGAGCAGAATTAACTCACTGGAATCCGAGGAACTGGGTTGAGAACTATGTTGATCCTCAATGAAAAGCCTGGGACTGCTAGGAATCAAGCATCTCCCCAAGGCATCCAGCCCCTGACCATGTTAAGAAAAAGACAGAGTGGGCCCAGATGGCCAGTCCAAACACTCAAAGTGCTTTCTTGCAGAATTTCTTATTTAGTTTGGCTTTCTGGTCTACCTTTTATTCCATTGCCAATTTCTATCCAGTTTGATCTGCTCTCTGCCCCTGCTTTTGTATCTGATTCATTCTTTCATTTGCCCTCATCAGCCACATTCTCCCCACCCCCCCTCCTCTGGAATATCTTGAGTTACCCGGATTATAATATTGAGTCCTAGTGTTGTTCCAAGGGTTTTGGAAATTTGGATTATCTTATAATACCCCTACTTTTTATGAAGAATTTCCTATAAATGAGAATTCAGTTCCTGCTGCTTTTCATGCAGAGATTCTCTTCTCCTAGGCGCTGTTAATGAAAATGGGGATTCCTGGACTAGGAGTGGACATAAAGCAACTGAGAAGCCCTCTTCTGGACTCTGATCAACAATGAAACGGGTTCCTTTAAGAACTATCCCTTAACGTCCCAATTAGCCCATAGAATTTTACATTTGTTTTTTCAGAAATCAAAGAATTGGGTGAAATTAAAATCAGTAAATATCTATATGGTGATCCATGGAGGAGAAGCATAATATAGTATGAAAATCAAAAGATCTAGTTTTTAGTCTTGTTACAGAGCAATCTTAATTCAGACACTCAACTTATGTAAGCTGTTAATGTTATTTGAGAAATAAAGGAAGTAAATGATCCCCACAGTATTTAAGAGTCATAATATTATATAACAATATGATTCCAACTAGCAAAGGGGGAATCTAAAGATTACAAGTGTAAAGGAGTGAGCTGGTTAACCAGGCCTCTAGTGAAGTTAAGTGTACCAAGTTAATATAACAAGATGGTATACTTACAGCTAGATCAGTTTTATTTCATTTACCCCTGAAGTTTCAACTTGACATTCTAAAATTGTTTTTGTAGTCTTAATAACTGAGCATGGAAAATATTGAGAAATGCTAACAAAGCGCTCTTAAAGCTCTAGGTGGAAAAATCTATTAACAGAAAATGTTTCGAGGAGTCTCAAACTTGAGTCCCCAAGCACATTTGCTCATATATGATCTCATTTATCAGTTTAAGCAATTTAAGGTAGACTTTTTATTGACTAGAGTATAAACTTGATTAAGCAAATTTAAATTTTTATAAATAAAATTACCATAAAATATAGATGTAAATGACAAACTAAACTGTGTTCTATAACATACAAATAATTTATTTAACAAAAAACAAACACTGAGCAAATACATAAAATGCTAGTTCATAAAATATCTAGTACGTTCAAATTCATCAGTAATCGAAGAAATAAAAATTTTAAAGAAAAATACACTATATTTTCTCAGTTAGGGAAAATTTAAAAGCCTGGTAATATTAGGTCTTTTTTTTTTTTTTGGTAATATTAGGTCTTAGCAAAGATGTGAGAAAACTAATATTTTCATATTCCACTGGAAGTAATGTACCATCTTTCTGGTAGACATTTTGATATGTATTACTCTGTCTGAATTAGTATTTTGTCTGAATTAAGAATTTCACTTATAGAAAATTATGCTAAATATATGTATGTATGTGTGACATTTATGTACAATATTTTTGCTATAATAGTGTCTATCATCTAGAAAATTTGGGGAAAGAAAACAAAAATATGGGTGGATTAAGTATTCCACGAAACTTTAGAATACTAGGCACGTAGAGGGATGGCTCAGACAGTAGTGCATGCAACTCTTGATCTCAGGGCTGTGAGTTGAAACCCCACATTGGACATGGAGCCTACTTAAAAAAAAAAAAAATACTAGGCACATAGGGGAAAAAAAAGCCTTATGATATAGCTTTATATTTTTTGATATTGAATATTGTGAAATATTAAATAAAAAACCAAGTTTATTATAATATTGTTATCACTACTACTATTTTTAATTCAATTATTTGTTCACCCATTCAACAAATTTTAATAAGCACCTAGTATACGTCAGAATACTAATTCAGACAGAGTAATACATATCAAAATGTCTACCAGAAAGATGGTACATTACTTCCAGTGGAATATGAAAATATTAGTTTTCTCACATCTTTGCTAAGACCTAATATTACCAAAAAAAAAAAAGACCTAATATTACCAGGCTTTTAAATTTTCCCTAACTGAGAAAATATAGTGTATTTTTCTTTAAAATATGGATTACATTTGAGAGGACTTCAGGAGTTGTCTTTGGTAGTAGGGATATAGCAGTGAACTAAAAAATCCCGGTCCCCACTCTCATTCATGGAGCTTACATTCTAGTGGGGATGACAAGCAATAATTAAGTAAATATATAAGAAGTTCACTGAGATAAAATGAGTTAGAAGTATAAAAAGTAACAAAGTAGGAGGTGGTCAAGAAAGGTCTCTCTGATAAGGTGAACTTTGAGCAGTGATCTAAAAGAAATGAGAAATGAGCCATGGGGAAGGATACTGTAGTTCAGCAGATAAAAGAGCAAGTACAAAAGCTTGCAAAAAAGGATGTGTTTGTGTGTTCAAGAATGGCAAGGAGACCAGTGTACCAAAGAGTAAGCAAGAGGACAAGTGGTAGGGAAAGACAGGGAAAATGCAGGAAGTGATACACATCATAAGGCCTTCTGGGACAAAATGTAAGGATTTTTTTTTTTAAGATTTTTATTTATTCGACAGAGAGAGAGACAGCGAGAGAGGGAACACAAGCAGGGGGAGTGGAAGAGGGAGAAGCAGGCCTCCCGATGAGCAGAGAGCCCATGCGGGGCTCCATCCCAGGACCCCAGGATCATGACCCGAGCCGAAGGCAGACGCTCCACCGACTGTACCACCCAGGTGCCCCCCAAATGTAAGGATTTTAACTATTTTGACTAAGACGGCAAACCAGTGCAAGTTTCTGAGCAAAGACGCTCATAAACTGACATACATTTAAAAGGATGGTCCTGGCTGCTGTGTAGACAGTGGACTATAAGGGGCAAGGGTGGAAGAAGAGACACCAGTCAGGAGAACCGATGGTGGACTGAACTAGAGCAGTAGCAGCAGATGTGGAGGGAAGTATTTGGACTCTGGATATATTCTGAGGGTTGAATATGAGGTGTATGAAAAAGAAAAAATTCAAGGATAACTGCAAGCAAGTAAATATTATTGCATGCATTTATGTGTGTGTGTGTATATATATATATATGCATAGAAAAAAGGATAGAGAGCTATAATAAAATGTTTTAGTGATTACTCAATATCAGAATTTTTTATTCGCTATTTTTTCTCCATGAATATAAAATATTTTGGAAGCAAACAATAGAAGTCAAGTTCCTTCAGATTGTACAGTAAGTTAATCCAAGTTGCTGGTGATGCATCCCTTTTCTTTAAGTACTTGAACATTCCCCAAAAGGACTTTTAAACTTCAGAAAAGATCAACACTTGACAACTTTAGTGATATTTCACTATAGCAAAAATGATGACAAAAGCATTGAGAGGTAGGTATGAACTTCCTTTGCATTAATTTAACAAAAAGAAAAAAAAGAAAAAATATTTTAGAAGCAGATTTTTAGAAGAAGGTCTGTAGTGGCATCATCTTCAAATGGTCTCTAATTGTCAGTTCCCTGTTGAAATAGTTTAAGTCTCATTGAAAAGTAAAATAAATTGATAACTGCAAATAATTTTACATTAATCTGCATTGGCTATGGGAAAATACTTCATTCTCTTGAACAAAAGATATCCAAATTCATGGTAAGTTGCCTACTTTTTGAGACAGGTTAAGTCACTATAGCTTAATTGTGCATGTGGACTGTATCTCATCTTTTGATATGAAGCTTCATCTTACCCCTGGCTCCAAAATTATTCTATATGGATTACATTTGAGAGGACTTTTTTTTCTGAGAGGAGTTTTAGATACTGTTGAAATCCCCCCTAAATGGCTTCCTTTTTCTTATTTATTCCTTCAATTATTTAATTTTCCACCTTGAAATATGTTCTTGGCCACTTTAAGCACCTCTAGAATATGTCTCATGAGTACATGGTAGGTGCTCAAAAATATTTGTTGTGGTGGGCTGACTGTAAGATGTTTCTCAATGATCCTTGCCACCTGATATTTAAGCTTCTGTGTATTCTCTTGAGTGTGAGCAAAACTAGCAACTTGCATGTGACCAATAGAATACAAGAAAAATAACAGAATGCCATTTGTGTGAATAAGTTACATAAGAGAGTAACTTCTGTCTTGCCAGCAGAGCCTCATTTGTTGGCTTTGATAAAGCTATATGGAGAAGTCCACATAGTAAGGAAGTAAGAACTGTTCTGGCAATGTCTAGAAAGCAACTGAGGCCTTCAGTCCAATAGCCTGCAAAACCTAAACCTTGCCAACATTCATATGAGCTGGTAAGTAGATCCTTCCCCAAGAGCCTTTGGATGAAAACCTTTCCCTAGCTGACACCTTGATTGCAACCTTGTAATGCTTTAAATCAAAGGACTCAGCTAAGTCAGGTCCAGATTTCTGAAACTGAGATAATAAATGTGTGTTGTTCTAAGCTGCTAACTTTGTGGTAATTTGTTAACTGCAATAGATACTAATACATTTGTGAAATAAATTAACATGTCCCAGTGTCCCATTTGTAAAGTAAGACAAAATTAAAATAATTATATTATGGACTTTGGTCAGAATTAAATAAAACACTTGAATGCCTGTCATAAAGTAAGTGCTCAATAAATATTTGTTATTATAATGGGGTGAATAACATTTTTTCTGTATTTGATTTTTACCTGAAAGGTCTAGAATGGTCATCTCAGGGAAGTGGAGATTAAATCAAAAGTAGAATAAAAGGCATCACACTCCCTGATTTCAAACTAGATTACAAAGCTATAGCAATCAAAACAGTATTGGCACAAAAACAGACAAATAGATCAGTTGAATAAAATAGAGATTCTAGAAATAAGCCCATGTATACATGGTCAATTAATTTATGACAAAGGAGCCAAGAATATACAAGGAGGAATGGATAGTCTCTTCAATAAATGATATTAGGAAAACTGGACAGTCACATGCAAAAAAATGAAACTGGACCACTACCTTACACCATATACAAAAATTAACTCAAAATGGATTAAAGAATTGAATGTAAAATTTTAAACCATGAAACTCATAGAAGAAAACATAGGCCATAAGCTCCAAGACATCAGTTTCGGTGATGACTTTTTTTGGATCTGACATTAAAAGCAAAGTCAACAAAAGCAAACATCAACACAAGTGGGACTGTATCAAACTAAAAAGCTTCTTCCCAGTGAAGGAAACCATCAAGAAAATGAAAAGGCACCCTACAAAATGAGAAAACATTTGCAAATCATACATCCCATAAGAGGTTAATATCCAAAATACATAAAGAATTTACCCAGCTTAATATGAAAAAACCCAAACAACCCAATTAAAAAATGGGCAGAAGACTTGAATAGATAGTTTTCCAAAGAAGACCTACAGATGGCTGATAGGCACATAAAAACATGTTCACCATCACTAATCAGGAAAATGCAAATCAAAATCACAATGAGGTAGCACTTCATACCTGCCAGATGAGTTATTATCAAAAAGACAAGAAATACCAAGTGTTGGTGAAAATGTGAAGAAAATGTGCACTGTCGGTGGGAATGTAAATTAGTGCAGCCACTATGGAAAACAGTATAGAAGTTCCTCAAAAAGGTAAAAATAGATCTACCATATGATCCAGCAATTCCACTTCTGGATATTAATACAAAGAAAACAAAAACACTGACTTGAAAAGATATGTGCACACCCATGTTCATTGCAGCATTATTTACAATAACCAAGACATGGAAACAATCTGTGTCCATCAATGGATGAACAGATAAAGGAAATGTAATACACACACACACACACACATGCACAGGAATATTCTTCAGCCAGAAAAAAAAGAAGGAAATCATGCTATTTGTGTCAACATGGTTGGATCTTGAGGGCATTATGCTAAGTGAAATAAGTCACACAGAGAAAGACCAATACTGTTTGATTTCACTAAATGTGGAATCTAAAATATTAAGCTTATGGATGCAGAGTACAGATTGGTACGTACCAGAGGTGGGGGGGAGGCAAAATGGGTGATTAGTGTCAAAAGGTACAAATTTTCAGTTATAAAATGAATAAATCATGGAGGTATAATATACAGCATTGTAACTATAATGAATAATACTGTATTACATGTTTGAAAGTTGCTAAGAGAGCAAATATTAAAAAGCCCCATCACAAAAAAATTATAACTATGTATGGTGACAGATGTTAACTGGATTTATTGTGCTGATCATTTTAAAATACATATATACAAATATCTAATCATTATCTTGTACACCTGAAACTAATAAAATGTTACATATCAATGATACCTCAATAAAAAGAGAAAGTAGAATATATTTCTGTACCAACTAAATTTTCTCCTGTTTTAGTTATGCAATGTACAAGACAGCAGGAGTAGTGGTGAAGAACGTTGACTATATTCAAATCCTGGTTCTGCATTTATGAACTATATGAACTTAAGGAAGCCACTCCATCTCACCAAGCCTCAATAAACAATGGGAGCAACTATCTGTATTTGCCTCACAGGTAGGACTGAATTGAACAAACTATGCAAGCACTTAGCACAGTTTCTAATTCAGAGTTAGCACTCAATAAAGGGCAGCAAATCTTCTCATTGTTTTCCCGAATATCTTTGGTAAAAAAAAAAAAAAAAATTGTAATTGTGGAACTCAAAACTTTCAAAAAAAATCTAATGGAAAACTTGGGACCATATTATTATGTAGCTTTCATTATGCACTTAGAGCTGATGCATCCCCTTTCCCTTTCTCCTCTGCCTTCTATTGTTTGCACCTAGCAGTCATCCTTCCCCTATAAGATAGGGCCTCTTTGGGTCAGTTTGTCACCATCCAATATGATGTCAACCCATCTTAGATGTAGGTAGCCTTCTGTATAGACAATCTTAGCAACTTATTTAAAGTGAATAGACAAACACAGTAAGTCCCAGTTTGAAGATGTGTTAGTTCTATGGTTTAGCCTTTTGTGAAAATAAAAACATTGCCTTCAGGATTAAGATTTCAAATCTGTAAAAATGGGATTATATCCATCTCAAAGAATTTTGGAGATAATTAAATGATGTAAAATGCTATGCCTGTCATAAAATAGTTGTTCAGTGAATGACATTGTTTGCTTAGTTATCAATATTATCATGATTTACAGTCACAGTACTTAGAAGTGCCTAGAACCATGTTTGCAAACGAATGAATGTATATATTCTTACTATTTCTCAAGTGGTGTCATCTGGGGCTCTGAGAGAGAGAAATATTTTCTACTGGAAACATGAATGTGTACATTGGTAGCATTCATAGAACATATGGATGGTTTCAAATGGCACCTATTTGTAGCTTCTGATGGCCTACGTAACTCAGCCATGTGGCTGAGCATAGTGGTGAGCCCTTGAAAATGCAGCTGATTTCAGCCCCTTTAAATAAAAATGACAAGAAAAAAGTGAAAAACAGATTTATTTATAAACCATCCTACATAGACACAAGGTGCAGTTTTGTTTTCATGACACACCAGCAACTCTTTAAATATTTATTGTCAACCTGGGGAATCCATGTGTAGACTGGAGGCATATTTAGGCCTTTAATATGCCACCTCAGCAGGGCCTGCTTGAGGCTGCCCATCTGGAAGATGAAAGTTTAGAGCCAATTTTAAAACATTCTTTTAAGGATGGATATGATTGTTTCTAGTTGATTTTTACCATGACATATGAAAGCGAACCTGGGGCTTTTTTATTTGGGAGTTAACATTTAAACCAAAAAGGTAATTTTTTTCCCAGAACACCTGTAGTAAACTCCTATATAGCCAAGCCTAATTTAAATTCAGTTCTATAAAGCCAACTGAAGAACGATGTAGAAATCAAAGTGAAGAGATATATTTTCCTATTTGGGCACCAAAATCAGTAATATGGTTATAGTTAGTTAGTTAGTTAGTTAGAATTTTATCCTCATTTCTTCTCTTCAGACTTGGACTGGTTTAATGTGTTGAGTCTCTGCCTATTGAGTAAAATTCCTCAGAATATTACCAAATGAGTTTCTAAATATAATGAAGCAATGTTACATTTCTCTTTAAATCATTGTTTTACCAATTTTAAAATGTCTTTTTAAAAAACTTAAACATGTATTATAGAATTCAAATGCTGTAGCATTCAGCAGAACCGGTTCATTCCTTTAGCCTTTCACAAACACATCTCCTGTGGTTTGAAGGATTAGTCTTCCTTCCCTCCCTCATCCCTTCTTCCTTCTCCGCCTCCAATCATCTCCTTCCTCATCCCCTTCTTCCTTCTCCGCCTCCAATCATCTCCTTCCTCATCCCCTTCTTCCTTCTCCGCCTCCAATCATCTCCCTCCTCATCCCCTTCTTTCCTTCCTGCTTCCTTTCTGTTTGTTTCTTCGATTTTTATTAGCTAGTAAAGTTGACGTTCAAGTGTGAACAATGTCTAAATATTCAACCCCTCCGCTCTCAATAGTTCAAATTATATTCTTCCAGAGCTTTATTTAGATGATTTCTCTATCAAATAAAATTATCCAAAAAAGGAAGAGAGATCGTGAAAGCTCCAATGGGGACATTTTAGGTCACTGACAAAATCCCAACCACATTTCAGAGCACAACCACAATGTTTAAGTGCCCCCTACCACCTTGATAGTCAGTGCAAAAATACTATTGAGCAAAATTTGTCCCTCTAAAATGATTTTCAATAATCTGAATTTTTAAAAATCAGTTGTATTTGCTTCAAAATCATCTTTTCAAGAATTGAGAAGAAACATGTGACATAGCTCTCTCTCTCTCTCTTTCAATCCTTGGGAAGTCACTTTCTTGAAGTTAATGCTGAAATTGCTACAGGATTTCTTTTCCTTCGGTGCCGAGGTTCTTAGTCACACTGCTTCTAAGAATGAAGAGGTAGACCAGACGAAGAGTGGTGGACAGCAAAGCAAAGTTTATATAGTACAAATCTCCCAAAGAAGGAGGGGACATGAGAGGGTTGCCACTGGAGTTTCTAAGTCAAGGGGTTTTTATGGGCTTATTGGCCAGCTGTTTTAACCTGATTAACCCTCCATGCACCTGTCAGCCAATCAGGTTTTTGTCATCTACCTATCACATGGGAAAGGGTGGAGGGCTCCTTCCAGGGTGGGTGTAAGATCCTTTTATTTAAGGGTGTTTTCCTCTTAGGGCAGGGGGACTCCTTGTCCCTGCTTGCCCTTCTTCCAACTATCCTTCATCAGAATCAAGCAGCCAATATTGTCTGGTAAAATCTAGGACAGTAACAGTAGATGGCAGGAATATTGCTCTGAATTTTACCTCTTTTCAAATGAGGTCTGATGTTAATAGAATGAAGAACAGGAGCTGATTTTCCTGTTTGCAATATCTGGTTGCAGATGTGCACAGCCTCCCTATGTACTTGGCAGTTAGGACAATTACCCAGGAGAACTGAGTAAACGAGTCTCCATTCAATTATTATCTCAGCTTTCACATAGTTTAAAAACATTGACCATCATTAGCAGAACTCTTTATCGTCCTCTGTGCCAGTTCCTGAAATGTACTTGCAATTGGAGAACCATACAGAAGGCCAATGGTTACCCTTACTGGAGAGGAAATTATTGGGAAAACTATTTTTAAAGGGTCCACATGGCTAGATTCCTCTCACTGCACTTCTTGTGTAGTTTTGAAAGAAAATATGTTTGCAGTGTGTCTCAAGTCTTTTTCTCCTCTCATTGTTCTTACTCTACATATTTTCTTCATTTTAAAATGAAATGCACTGTGGTTCAATATTTTCTAATGATTCTTTGGGCATTACTACAAAGCTATAGAAATTAGTGTCTCTCCAACCCTTTCCCCACATGATAGGTAGGTAACAAAAACCTGATTGGGTGACAGGGGCATGGAGGGTTAATCAGATTAAAATAGCTTGCCAACAAGCCCATAAAACCTACTAGATCTAAACACCAAATAGGCAAACTTCTCCGGTCCCCTCCCTCTTTGGGAGCTTTGTATTATTGCTCAATACATTTTACTAGCACTCAATAAACTTTGCTTTGCTGCCCACCACTCTACATCTAGTCTACCACTTCTTTCTTTGAAGAGGCATGACCGAGAACCGTAGGCACCAAAGGAAAGGAAATCCTGTAACATCTTTATTAAACATTCCTCAGATAACTTCAATCTCAAGTATGCATTTTGTCTCATTTCCTGATGGACCCTGACTAATAAAGAGTTCTACTTGCTTAATTTCCTATTTTAGAGCACTTATTAAAAACAGTAGGAACAAGCTACTCAGTAAAAGGACTTATATCTCAAAATACCTGGAAGGATTTTTGTAAACACATAAGAATTTTTTTTGAAAATGACTGAAATCACCACAAGAGAACTATGAGAATCCTCATCCTCAGTTGTTTTTCTGTTGGTGTGTGCACAAAGGCCAAAGGCACACTGTGAGGGAGTTATCACTTTATCATGCTGGAGGACTTATTGTTGAGTCCCTGCTAATCCCACTGTTCAGTTCGTTTCAAGAAATAAGTCTTAACCAAAGGATTTCTACAGAGACTTTCTTTCCCATCTTTTACTCTCTCTCCTATTCTATCGGTTCTGTAAATTGCTTGCTGTCTACATACTTTCCTTGTTAAACCCTGAAATGGCTTTCTTCTTTTTGCTCAGAACTATAGCCATATTTCTGTTTTGCCTCCTCTACCATGTTGCTGGAGAGAAGGGAAGGATTTTCTTCTCTTATTTTAGGGAGGTTCATTACATTCTTGCTATCAGAGTTGAAAAGAGATTTTCTATTGCTCAGCACTCCACAGTTCTCATGAACACCATTTGGAGGCTCCACCCACTGACAGGAGGAGCAGAGGTAAGTTAGGGTCATACCATAGACATACACAATGGTACTGATGCATGAGAGAGTACATCGGTGTCAAAGAAATACACTGGTTACATGTAGCTATGTGCATGAGGAGTCAGGAGTCATAGAAGACCAAGATGGAGAGGTAGGAAGGTGCTTTTAGGAACATCCCTGACTTACTGGTTATTTTTTTTTTACTAGTCAAGCAGTAGAGATCTAAGTCAGGAATCTTTTTTTTATTTTTTAAGATTTTATTTATTTATTTGACCGAGGGAGACACAGCAAGAGAGGGAACACAAGCAGAGCGAGTGGGAGAGGGAGAAGCAGGCTCCCCATGGAGCCGGGAGCCCGACGCAGGGCTCGATCCCAGGAGCCTGGGATCATGACCTGAGCTGAAGGCAGACGCTTAGCGACTGAGCCACCCAGATGCCCCCAGGAACCTGTTTTTGAGGGAGTAGGAGCTTCACTCATCTACAGGAATCCAGGTACAGCAACATATTTTAAACAAAAAGGATGAACAAGAATCCAATATTGAAATATTGAGAAACTTTTATGTACCAGAAATAATGAAGAAATTTATCAACTTGGCCTGTCCCGCCATTGTGTAGTTTCTTTTAATCTTTAAAACCACTTGAAAATTCCTTTTCTATGTCTACTAACAGATGTTGGCTTTATTTCTCCCTACCTTTATTTCAGATCATTTTGATGAAGTGTTATGATTTCTTTGGGAAAAACAAATCAGCACTGAAAGCCTTATTTCCATTCTGCTCTTCTCATTTTGTCAACTAGTTCTTATTGTTGTCTCAGGATAGGTATGAGGGCAGTACCAAACAGTATGTGCATAAACAGCGATGTCCAGAGGTGGGGCAGGTCGGAAGGGGACTAAATTTTTGTGCACCTTTTGAAGATCTAAAAAACTTTTTAAAGAATCCCCAGCTTTCTTCTCCTCATGCCTTATGGACCTGCATTAGGTCACATGGTACTCCTTAATCAATCATTGTCGATAGGCAATGGAATTACCAAAATTGGCTTAACCATAATTATCCAATAAATTATCCAATAAACCACTGGGTTATCAAGATTTCTGCCATAGGCAGGAGCCAGCCTTCCCTGAAGCATGCCCTCACATGCAGAAATACTGACAACTGGGGGGAAAACAAGTTCACTTGGTAAGAAGAGGGAAGGAATTATTAAGTAGACAATCACCAACGTCTGGGAGAGTGACTGAAAGATCTAAAAGACCACGAAAATGTAAAGGACTATACCTGAGAGAATAAAAGGGGCAAAATTTTAAGTAATAATTGGGTAGAGGGGAAAAAAAAAATACTCCTGGATAGTTTCCTAGAGCTCTCTATTTAAGTAGCATGTTATCTTTTTTGGTAGGAAGAAAGAAGATGGTGGCTAGGGAATATTTATGTCCCCCATCAAAGAAGAATTTTATTTTTATTTAATTTTCTTGTCCTGAAAGATATTCTGCAACTCATCCAACCATGGGTCAAAGTATAATCCAATTTTCCCACTGAGCTCATTGACAAATTCTTAACAAGATTAAGACTTTAAAGCTGAAACTTCTCTGATTTTCTTGCACATTTGACCATTCCTTGTCTTGTTAAGCTGCCATTTGTTCTTTAAAAATCTTTATCATTTGTACATTCTCAGTCTTTTTCCTTTTCGAAGGCAATGGTGCTTTCTATTTGCCCTTTAGCTGACTGAAAAGCCAGGGTGGCTGTCTCCGTGGATATGTGAAACTGGATTCTGAAAAATCTCTAACATACTGTAAATATTATAAGGAAAATGTGTAGTGTAGAGCTGCCTAACATCAGAACCATGGATCCTAAGTCTAACTTCATGAGTATAATATAGTATACTGTAAGTATAAGAAATATAGGAAGATCATACATGTGAGTTGAAAAGTTCATAAATAACAGAAGTAAAACAAATGAATCACCAAAGTAGTAATTAGTAAAAGTTATTATACATATGAGACAGGGAAACTAAAGGGATTCCATGAAAAAACTGCTTTTTCCTCCTTTTTCTGCTTCTGTTCTCGCGCAGACCTGCACCCCTGCCCAACTTTGGCTTATAGATGATACTGTATGTCCCCCTTGCAAAGATCAAGGAGTTAATGATTGCTTTGGAGTCTTCCAGCACAAAAGATAACAACTAAGGAGTGACCAGGAGAGCCCTTCATATATGTTTTCCAAGGCCACCGACTCCAGACACCTTGACATCCAGACCCCTGGCTCCAGGGCATATGGACTTTTTGGAGGACACCTGAACATTCATCCTTGTTTCACCAGTTCCTGAGTGCCTGAGAGGACACATCCACCAGCCCACCATCCTCAATAAAAACCCCAGGCTCCAAGTAAAGACGAGACTCCCTCTCCTTTCCTTTCTGAGTCTTCCAGACAATCTGTCAGTATCTGCTCTCTCTACATCTTCAATAAACTATGCTCTCACTTCCTCTCAGCTCACATTTGATTTCCATCCTACTCCAAGCCAAGGACCCTCGTGGATCCTTGGACCCAGCCAGCCTGTATCACATACACGAAAAAGACTGTTTGCAAGTTGGGACCACTTCAACCAAAACATGGAATAAAGCTCAGGGGTATACTATTATAAAGCAGTTGATACAGTGGGATAGCAGTGACTGTTTATTCTTCACAAGGATTGCTTATAATATCAGAACTTCCTTAAATGATAGGGAATTGTTAGTGGTTATCTCATATCAGATTTAGGTAACCAGTTTAAGTTTCACTTATAATTTCCAGCGCCATAGCAAGAAATGACCCAGGCTAAGTTAGTCTTGCAAAGTAAGCTAAATTAAGCTTTATTTGTACAACTAAACTGGTTTTGCCCACTCGAGGAATTTTCAAGGCTAGACTTTTTTTATTATTATTATTTTAACAGAGCATCCTGTGAGTATAGAAAGACCTTATATGCAAGCATGAATTTATACTTTCATCCAGGAAAGTAAATATCTTTTAAAAGCTGTCTTCCTTCAGGTTGCCTGGGTGGCTCAATTGTTAAGTGTCTGCCTTCGGCTCAGGTCATGATCCCACAGTCCTGGGACTGAGCCCCGCATAGAGCTCCGCATAGGACTCCCTACTCCATGGGAAGACTGCTTCTCCCTCTACCAGTCCCCCTGCTTGTGTTCCCTCTCTTGCTATGTCTCTCTCTGTCAAATAAATAAAATAAAATCTTAAAAAAAAAAAAAGCTGTCTTCCTTCATTATCTTTCAGTGAGTGGCATGTGGGAAGATCAACCTCCTCAAAGGCTTCCCAAAAGCCTTTTTGGTATGTGTGAGTGTCAGTCAATTTATAGATCCATCTCCAAATAAGGAAGGCTGGGTTCTCTGGAGACTTGGCCCAGTTCTAGAAGGAAAACTTAAAGTAGCCTGTCTGCCTAGGAGTAGAGGTTATCTAATATTAGCTTCTGCCTGATGAAAAACAAATTGCCCTAGCCATTAATCACTACATAACAGACTGACCTCATGATGCAGAAAGGATTTTAAATTAGTGATAGTTTTATTTGAGGGAAATACACAATTGTATTTCATCCAGATTAATCAAATTTTCAAATCTGATTATTCTTTTCAATTTTTCCAGAAGAATCTGGTTTTCAAATCTTTAGATTTCATTAGAAGTTTGAGAAAATGTGAATGACTGTGTGGTCTGTAGTTACAGATAGTACCCAACATACGATGGTTTGCCTTAGGATTTTTTTTAGCTGGACAGTGGTGTGAAAGCAATATGCATGATGTAGGAGAAACCATAGTTTGAATTGTGATCTTTCCCTGGGCTAGTGATATGTGACAGATCCTCTCTCATGATGCTGGGCAGCAGCAGTGAACCGCAGCTCCCAGTCAGCAATATGGTCATGAGAGTAAACACTGATATGCTTTGAACCATCCTGTGTTTATACAACCAATCTGTCTTTCATTTTCAGTACAGTATTTAATAAATCACATGAGATATTCAACACTTTATTATAAAATAGGCTTTGTATTGAATGCTGTTGCCCAACTGTAGACTAGTATGAGTGTTCTAAGTACATTTAAGGTAGGCTAGGCTAAGCTATGTTTGGTAGGTTAGGTGTATTAAATTCATTTCAACTTATGCTATTTTTCAATTTACGCTAGGTTTAATCAGGATGCAGTCTCGTCATAAGTAGGGGAAGAGCTGTATTTTAATATTAGTAGGTGGTAAAAATGAGTGCTATACAAAATAATAAGGAAATGTCTCTGTTCCTAATCAGAAATAACCCTTTTGGGGCACTTGGGTGATTCAGTGGGTTAATCATCTGCCTTTGGTTCAGGTCATGATCCCAGGGTCCTGGGATAGAGTCCCACATCAAGCTCCTGCTCAATGGGGAGTCTGCTTCTCCCTCTCCCTCTGCCCATCCCCCTACTCCTGCTCTCGCTCTCGCTCTCTCACTCTCAAATAAATAAATAAATACAATGTTTAAAAAAAAAAGAAAGAACCCTCTTGCCCAAAAGAAAGTAAATTTGGGGGAAAAAAATAAGGCCTGAAAAGATGTTTTGGTCTGCTAGCTGGGACCTGAAGGAGGTTGGTGAAAGACTATAGTCATTTAGTTAAATGTGTGCATCTAAGTAAAATGGCCTGAGTTAGAATCCCAGCTCTATAATTTTTGGGCTGTGTGATTTTGAAAGATGTTTTAAAGTCTCTGTACTTTAGTTTCCTTGTCTGCAAAATGGTAATGATAGAATTGGGTGACTGTGATCATTAAATTAGATAGTATAGATAAAAACACATGACAGTGTTAAGTATTATTATATCACATCCCTTCAAGTCTAAGAATTTCCTTCCAGCTTAGTTTTTATAATTTCTAATAGAGATATTTTGATTCAGAAAGTGCTTTACATTTCCTGCTTGGCATAGCCATGCATTTATTGTACAGGAAATAGAAAGCAACGGATCAGCCCCATTCCATCAGTAAGTTTTATTAAGGTCCTGGTATGAAACAAACCCTGTGTTTGACAGTAAGCAGAAATGAGAGAAGACGCAAACGAAACTAAGCACTCTATGTGCATAGAGTTTACAGTGTAACTTGATCAATACAATCAGTACACATGAAAACAATAGGCAATAAACTAGAATTATAATCCATGAATACATTATAGCTCTAATATTTCACTTACCCATTGAAACCATGGCCCACAATGAGTGAGGTTGAAACTACTAGAAAGTTCAATGCTTGTTTTGCAGAAAACTGTTTCCTTCTAATCTAGTTGTGTGTTTTCAGACCCCACTAAAAAATCCGTTAGCTGTCTCTACAGAAGCTTGAACTCAAAATCAACTGATACGGTTCCAGCCTATGAAGAAGCAAGGCCCTGCATTCCAAGATGCCATCCAGCTTATACTGGTTCAGCTCCCCGAGCATGCCTATAGCCCTTTCTCTTTGTCCTCCGATAAGCTCCTCATGTCAGGGGCTGGATTTTGCCTCTTTCTGATGTAGGTCTCCACTTCAAAGTGAACATCAGATATATGTTACATATGTGTTTGCTTAATACGCATGCTCCATTTGTCCTCATGAATAGTCCTAAGTTTCCCTGCCCTTTTCATCAATATGCATGTAATTCAATCCTTATGATTATAAAGAACTTATTCTCTCTTCCTTTGGGAGGCAGACTTGAGGCTTGTTCTCCTGTCTCTTTTGGTTGCCCCTCAAATAAACTCTTTCCTTGCTGTAAACTTGATATCTCAGATTGGCTTTGCTATGCATCAGGCAGTTGGATTTGGGTTCAGTTACACTATGATCTAATAATTATCTATTGGTGTCTGTCCTCCCCTGAGATTAAAAGTTCTTTGAGGGCAGCTATGAAGTTCCTGCTTGTCAGAGGTCTAGGTATAGAAAATATACTCAGTAAGCAGTGAGTGTTTGAAAACAAAGGCACTGTAGCAGCCAGAGAGATATTCACAGACACAGTGGAAAGAATGCTGGATTGAAAAGGAAAGGAACTGAGATTCCTGAGTTTGACTCTATCACTAATTATCTATGAAACTGAGCTTCAGTTTTTCCACCTACAAAATGAGAGGATTAGCGTAGATTAGTAACATGCTAGTGTTTGTTTGTTTTTTTAATAGGGCAAAAACTCTTCGTATAAAATCTTATGAACGAAACAGGTAAGAGTAGAAAACCACAAACAGCCTTTGTATTTCCAAGAAGACCACCTGGATGAATCACTGTTTTAGCTGGATCCTAAAAGACAAATGGGAGTTAACCAGGAGAAGAGTTTGGAAATGAGAGAAGATTGTCCCAAAAGCTAGAAAGAGCTTCAGATTGAAATCCATTAACTCGTCAGATATAAGAGTGAGAAGAGGGAGTGGAAGGAAATGGGGCCTAAGAAAGTAAGCAATGCCAGATCATCAATGCCCAGAGAAATCATGTTAAGAACTTTGGACTTCATCCTTAAGGGAGTAGGCATCCATTAAAGAGATTTAAACAAGAGAGTGATCTCAAATTTGCTCTTCAGAAAACTCTCTGGTTATACTGCAGAAAATGTATTTGAGAGAAACAGGATTAAGGCAAGGATGTCATTTAGGAGACTGTTGCAGTAATGTAAGAGAAGATGGTCACTTAAGTCAAGACAGTGTCACTGAATCCCTCACTCCCTTGATTCTCTTGCCTCTTTTCTACTCATCTAAAGTGTTAATACTACAACCCTGGCTAAATCTAATTCTTTGCCAACTCCGTTCCCGTACTCAAAGCATTAAATGTGACTGGGGATAAACATACATCTAAGTTAACTGATCTCCTTTTAAATTCATGAAAATATTTGCCAATAGGCTGTTAAAATGCTGCTTAGGAATCATATCCTTTATCCGTCATGTCCATTCACCCTTCCATTGTCCTAAAAAACATAATTTCCTTCTTTCTTCCCTATCTTCAAACTCCCAAAACGTCCTTCCCCGTTCCCATTCTCAGCTTATGATCTTTCTTCTTACTTCACCAAGAAACTGAAACAGAGGGAATCTTCCACAGATTCCTGCAACTGCATCTCACCACCTACCTGCTACTGTCCTTTCTTCTATCCAGTTACTAGAGGTTTTTTTCCTTGCTCCTATCCAAAGTCAGTCCCACGGGTAGACCTCATCTCTTCTCACTTCCTTTAGAATATCACTTCAGCAATTCTCCAGTCTTCTTTCTCATTAACTTTTCATTTTTACTACATCATTTTTATCATCATTCAAATACAGTGTACATCATTCAAATACTTCCATATTAGAGAAATCTTTTCATGACTCCACTTTCTTTGCCAGCTACTACTCTGATTTGACAATTCCTTTTTACAGAAAATTCCTTGAAAGATTTTTCTAGTCTTCATTTTCCCAATTTATCATGTCCTTTTTTCTTATAAACCCACTCTAATCAGATTTCTGCTCCTACCACACCACCAAAATCATCATCATCAACATCATTAATGACTTCCTCCTTGCTTCTCAGTCACTAGTCTTGCTCTCGCTTAATTTATCAGTAAAAGTTGACTCAGGTAATCATTATCTTCTTTTAGAAAAAAAATAAAGATTTTTAACTTGCTTTTAGAATAACACGTTCTCTTGATTTTCATCCTACCTCATTTGATTGCTCCATACTGGTATCCTTTTTTGATTCTTCCTTCTCAACCACTTAATATTAAAGCACTTTAATTCTCAAACCCTGGGCCTCTTCTCTCTTATATCTATACTCCCGTGGTGATTATATCCAATCCTATGAGTTTAAATATCCTCCATATGCTAACAACTCCAAAATGTGTATCTTCAGCTCAGTTCTTTCTTAAGAATTTAATGACTGAAGCCAATCAGAGTATCTCATCAACTGGCTACAATAATTGATTTAGGGATGAGCATGTAAAATAAGCTATCAATAAACAAGCTTAGGGCACCTGGGTGGCTCAGTCAGTTAAGCGGCTGCCTTCAGCTCAGGTCATGATCCCAGGGTCCTGGGATTGAGCCCCACGTCGGGCTCCCTGCTCAGTGGGAAGCCTGCTTCTCCCTCTCCCACTCCCCCTGCTTGTGTTCCCTCTCTTGCTGAGTCTCTCTCTGTCAAATAAATAAATAAAATATTTTAAAATTAATTAATTAATTAATTAAAAAAATAAAAAATAAACAAGCCTTACTACCTGTTCTGGGAATTCTTGTGTATAAATTCAAATGATTTCCACTGGGTATATGGATTTGGGCTTAAAACTACTTTAGTCAACATTTGCCAGAATCCCACTCCATACCTATGTTTGGAACCAAAATAAAAAGAAACCAGATCCTAAAGATGGATCTCGATGACCTTGTTTGAATTCTGGATGAAATCATATCTCAAGCCAGATCTACTCTTAGAATATTCAATTCAATGAGGATAAAATTCCATTTTGAGTTGGGATTTCTATTGCTTGAAAACAGATGCATTCAATCTGGTACACACACATTTTCTGCGAATTAGATATTATTATCTCTATTTTATATAAAAGGAAAAACCATACTAAGATTCCTACATGATTCTCCCAAAGTCATTCATAAAGTAAGTGATGCCACCAAGACATGATCCAGAGAGTCAAACTTGGGACTTCATATTCATAATTATAACTCTCTATGAATAGGAGTTTGAAGATATTGGGATTCAACATTCTGTGTAATGTATCCTTTTAAAGTATGTGTGTGTGTGTGTGTATGTACTCTCACTGTAATCACTACATTAGAACAGTAAACAGATGGCCATATTTCTTAAGAAAATAACAGAGAACTGATTCTCATTCGTTATTTAGCTTAATTTCCATTGAAATATCCTAGTGACAAAATCAACTTCACTCTTTGATCCATGTCCTCAACTTTAATTCTGTTCTTCACAAAAGAATGGACACAAATCTCACCTATGGGTTTTGTGTTCTTCTATTTTCAAATGTGCAGACAATAACTAAGAATCTAGTTTTGGGGAAAGATTTATCTTCTTGTCACTGAAATTATGTTAGTATAAGTGAAGAAGTCACTGAAATGAGCACAGAACAAGGAATCCAGGAAACCTGGGTTCATACACTGACTCTATTTTTCCAGTGTGTGATATCATGCAAGTTCTTTAGTGCACTGCAGAACTTTCTCCTCAGTAAAGTGTGAATGACAGAAATCTATTCTATAGGACTGTGGTAATGATTAAATGGAATAACAAACACCTGAAATGCAATGCACCCTAAATAAATCGTCGTATTTTTCTCATTTGTTTTACGAAACTCTATCAGAATATAAATTTCTTTCAAAAAAGATTCCCAAAGATTCTCCTATTTATTTCAGTAAATGTTAATTTTAACAGATGATATGGTTCTTCACAAGATGTATCCTTTCCTCAGTCCTTTCTAAGAAGGCATTAGTCCTATTGACAGAAAGCATTGGAGTGTGTGGATCAACATTGAGCCATGAGGAAAGGCTCATAAAAGTCCTGGACAGAAAAAGAAGTCAGTCTGGTATTCAAAAGTGTCCAGAGATAAAACAAGAATGAATTTGCAAAATTGCCTCCATTGGCATTATGTGGATGTGTCTTGCCCATTCTGTAGCTTAAAAAAAATTCCACTCCAAACCTTGCGCTACAGAGAATTCTGCCATTGTTTAATATCCTATGGAGTGGATGGGAAACTTACTGCATCTGTTATCTTATTTCAGAATGGGAGTGTTTTCCTTTAAGAATTCTCAGAAGGGAGTCATTCTTTGATAATTGAAATCCCTGTGGTCTTGGTCAAGTGGAAACAGTACACAGAGGCTTCAGAGAAATGAAAGCTCTGAAAACAGAACAGAAGCTTTTCTGGCAGTGATGAGAAGAGGCATCTCTTTGACCTTTTAAGTATTGAAAACCAATAGTTTAGAGAGAGCTCAGGCAGAAGTCCCCGCACACAGCATAAGGGAGCAAAATTTGCCACCCAAATTGTGTCTTCTTGGCATGTGGGTTATTTTAGGATGATTATTTTTAAGAAACAGAAGGTGCAAGAACTTTTGACCTTTTCCCTTAAGTGCCAAAAAAAATTTAGATAGAGAACCTGCTCCAGGAAGGGAGATTTCACTGTAGATAACTACAGTATAATATGAACTAGGTGTGGTAGACAGGGAGGAACTTAGTACGTTCTGTTTATTAAAATTCCTCTATGTACTATTGTTTCTATATGGGCCAGCAAACATTTGTTTACCATTTACTCCATTGTTATCTTCCTGTGAATTGATTTTCTTCCCTTTGAACTCCCTCATTCCCACCCCCTCCTCCTTAGTTCAGGATGACATATATACTTCATTTTGCCAGACTATCTTTGGAATCTCTCATATTTATGTGAATTCCCCATATGTAGATAATTAAATGTGTTTTTCTCTTCTAGCCAGACTTCTCAAAAAAAAAAAAAAAAGCAAGGGGGTGCGGGGCAAATAAATAAAATCAGAACTGCAAGAAAAGTTACAACTGATACCACAGAAATATAAAGGATTCTAAGAGACTACTATCAACAATTATGCACCAACAAACTGGACAACCTAAAAAAAATGAATAAATTCCAAGAAACACACCACCTTCTAAGACTGAATCACAAAGAAATAGATCTAAGTAGACCAATTACAAATAATGAGATTGAATCAGTAATTTAAAAACTCCCTAAAAACAAAGGCCCAGGACCAGATGGCTTCATAGCTGAGTTCTTCTAAACATTTAAAGAATAGTGAGTATACATTCTTTTCAAATTATTCCAAAAAATGAAGTAGGAAAGCTTCCAAATTCATTTTTACAGGACAGCATTACTCTGATACAAAAACCAGAAAAGGACACAGAAAGAAAGAAAGAAAGAAAAGAAAGAAAGAAAGAAAGAAAGAAAGAAAGAAAGAAAGAAAGAAAGAAAGAAAGAAAGAAAGAAAGAAAGAAAGAAAGAAAAGAAAGAAAAGGAAAGAAAAATTACAGGCCTATAGCTCTGACGAATGTAGACACAAAAAAATCTCAACAAAAGATTAGCAAACCAAATTCAACAATACATTAAAAGAATTGTATGTCACAATGGAATATTATGCAGCCATCAAAAGGAATGAGATCTTGCCATTTGCAATGATGTGGATGGAACTGGAGGGTGTTATGCTGAGTGAAATAAGTCAATCAGAGAAAGACATGTATCATATGACCTCACTGATAAGAGGAATTCTTAATCTCAGGAAACAAACTGAGGGTTGCTGGAGTGGTGGGGGTTGGGAGGGATGGGGTGGCTGGGTGATAGACATCGAGGAGGGTATGTGCTATGGTGAGCGCTGTGAATTGTGCAAGACTGTTGAATCACAGATCTGTACTTCTGAAACAAATAATGCAACATACGTTAAGAAAAAAAGAAGAAGAAGAAGATAGCAGGAGGGGAAGGATGAAGGGGAGTAAGTCAGAGGGAGAGACGAACCATGAGAGACAATGGACTCTGAAAAACAAACTGAGGGTTCTAGGGGGGAGGGGGTTGGGGGGTGGGTTAGCCTGGTGATGGGTATTAAAGTGGGCACATTCTGCATGGAGCACTGGGTGTTATGCACAAACAATGAATCATGGAACACTACATCAAAAATTAATGATGTAATGTATGGTGATTAACATAACAATAAAAATTTTAAAAAAAAGAATTGTATGTCACAATCGAGTGAGAAGGATGCAAGGATGGCTCAACATCTGCAAATCCATCAGTGTGATGCACCACATTAACAAAACAAAGGATAAAAATCATATGATCATCTCAATAGATGCAGGAAAAGCATTTGACATATTTCAACATGCATTTATGATAAAAAAATCTCAACAAAGTAGGTATAGAAGGAATGTATTTCAACATGATAAAGGCAATATATGACAAAGCTACACTTAACATCATACTCAATGGTAAAAAGCTGAAAGCTTTTCCTCTAAGATCAGGAGTAAGACAAGGATGCCCACTCTCATCAGTTTTATTCAACATAGTACGAGAGTCCTAGACAGAGCAATTATGCAAGGCAAAGAAATAAAGTCATCTAAATTGGAAAGGATGAAGTAAAACTGCCTCCATTTGCTGTTGACATGATACTATATATAGAAAACAGTAAAGACTCTACCAAAAGAACTATTAGAATAAATGAATTCAGTAAAGTTGCAGGATACAAACTTAACAGAAATTAAGAAAATAATCCCATTTATAATTGCATAAAAAAATAATAATAAAGTACCTAGAACTAAATTTAACCAAAGAGGTGAAAGACTGTACTATGAAAACTGTAAGTCATTGAGGAAAAAAAATAGATGATGACACAAATAAATAGAAAGATGTCTGTGCTCATGGATTAAAAAATTAATATTGTTAAAATGTCTATAACTACCCAAAGGAGTCCATGGATTCAACGCAATCCTCATCAAAAGACCAATGGTATTTTCACAGAACTAGAACAAAGAATTTATATGAAAGCACAAAAGACTCTGAATAGCCAAAGCAATCTTGAGAAATAAGAACAGAGTTGGATTTCAAACTCTATTACAAAGCTTTAGTGATCAAAACAGTATGGTACCAGCACAAAAACAGACACATAGATTAATGGAATGGAATAGAGAGTCCAGAAATAAATCCATACATATATGGTCAATTAATCTGTGACAAAGGAGGCAAGAATATACAATGGAGAAAAGACAGTCTCTTCAATCAATAGTATTGGGAGAACTGAACAGCTACATATAAAAAAATTAAACTAGACCACTATCTTACAGCATATAAGCATACAGCATATAAAAATAAATTAAAAATGGATTAAAGATTTGAATGTAAGACTTGAAGCCATAAAACCCCTAGAAGGAAACATAGGCCATAATCTCTTTGACATTGGTCTTAGCAATGTCTTTTTTGGACCACTTTTCTCAGACAAAGGCCACAAAAGCTAAAATAAACAAGTGGAACTACATCAAACAAAAGTTTCTGCACAAAAGGAAGCCATCAATAAAACAAATAGTCCATCCACTGAATGGGAGAAGATACCAGCAACTATACATCCAATAAGAGGCTAATACAAAGATAAAAATATAAAAGAACTTGCACAACTTAATACTAAAAAACCAAAAAACTGGATTTAAAAATGGACAGAGGACTTGAAAAGGTTTTTCTAAAGAAGACATACAGATGGCCAATAGGCACATGGAAAGATGTTCAACAGCACTAATCATCAGTAAATGCAATCAAAACCAATGAGCTATCACCTCATACCTGTCACATTAGCTATAATCAAAAAGACAAAAATAACAAGTGTTAGTGAGGATGTAGAAAAATGGGAAATCCCAGGCACAGTTGGTAGGAATGTAAATTGGTGCAACCACTATGGAAAACAGTAAAGAAACTTCTTAAAACATTAAAAATAGAACTATCTTTGTCTAATTTTTCTTACAACCAAAATTAACTCACACAGTTCTTCACACAAAAATCAATAGTGCCATTTTAGTCCTTTCTACTCCTGAAAAGGAAGTTGGATACCTGCATTTTACTTCCTAATTTTAACATGATAGTGGAGAGAAGACAGTTTGGGAAAGAAATGCAAGCATAGGATTTGCCACAAAATGGAATCACTGCTTGGGTTTTCAGCCAAAGATGATAATTTAAAGAAAAGTAAGTATAAATTTTCAAGAAAAATTCGGGATAGCAAGGCAATTATAAACAAAACAAAACAAGACAAAACAAAATAATAGTGTCTACTGAGTGCTAGAATGGAACCAGAGTCACCTAGAAGAGTTACAAATTTTTCTTCTGCTAAATAAGTGTGAGAAAATCTGACATAAATCTCAATGGCTTTATTTACATGGGATTATAAATGTATTTCATTAGGTTGCTACAATTAGTTTTTTCACAATTAAACCATTTATCCATGGTGCCAAAACATTACTCTTACGTGTTTCATTATATGTGGGGGCATTCTGAATATTATTAGGAATGTTCTAATAGAAACAAAGTTTTACTTTTACAGGGTCACTTACATTTTCTTCTCTGTTGATATTCTTCTCGTTTAAGGCAGAAACGAGAGAGGTGTTCCCACCTCTGCTATATAATAACACATTACATTTTAATATCCTTTTGAAATGCCGTGGTCCCATCACAAGCAGCAGTTTGGCATCCATGAAGGCCTATAAGAGCCTGCAGTACTTGAAGAACAGTAAATTGTGTTTTTGTCCAATTATCTGAAAGTAGATGAAGTATTTAGCAACTGGTCTGAAGAGAGCTGCTGTTCCTAATAACCACAACTCCCAAGAGAAAGTCAGACCATGCTCTGGTCTCTATTGCTAAGGAAGTTCGTCAGTGTCAGAGCAATATCAACCAACTTGAAAATAGCTATTGAAAGATAAGGCATTCTCATAAGCAACAGATAACTTTTTTACTGGGCTCACTATGAAACAGCATACCCTCTTAGGCAACAGGGTTACAAAATGGCTCAATAACCTAATATCTAGTTTCAAAATTCCTCATTTATACTTGCAATGGTAAAGTCCCTGCCAGAAAAGTATGAAATTTTCTGCAAGGTTTTCGCTTTCCTTTATACATTTCTAAGTTGATTTTTCAAGGCCGCCACTATCCAATTTATAGGAAAATTAAATGTGAAGAAAAATGTTCTTTATAAGTACCTTTCCAGGAATACTATATATTGATTCCATAAAGGGAAGCAACAAGGCTGGGACTTTAGTTAGCCATTTCACCACTATGAGATAAGGAATAGAATGACTCTCCCGCATTAAAATAGTTCATGGTCTTTGCACTTATTGTATATATATCATCAAATGATGTAGATTTACCTGAAAATAATTAATCACTGTTTACATTTTAAGGTAAATGTATGACTCACATCAATCTGAACAGGGCAAAGAATAGCCATTAAAAATTGCACTGGGACTAAAAACAGATATTTTACCACCCATTTAACATATGCCAGAAATAAGAGGCAGACTGAACAGTTGTACTGTTCTTTATAATGAAAACCCCAACACAAAAGCTAATTTTACTTTTCATCACCTAGAAACCTTATTATATTCACTTCACATTGGCAAGCATACACCAAGCATTCAAATCAGCAGTGGTCCCCATTCGATTATGCAGAGCACAGTTTACAGCAACTAATAAGTAACCTGCTGCCAAACCCCCAGCTGCCAGACCAGAAAACACAAGTCACATGTTTTTATAGGTGGCACCAATCTAGTAATTATTTAACCTTGCTAGTTGAACCATATCAACAAAGGTATTTCTTGAACTTGGAAAATAAGAATGAATTCTGTTCTATTCATTAGTATTCCCAAGAGCTTCAAGATGAGAGATAAATATGAATAATAGTTAACATTTCTTGAGCATTTACCATGAGGGGAGTACTTTACATACATTACCTCATTTCATCCTTACCACAAACCTATGAGGTAGGTAACCTCATTAAGCAGATTAAGCTTAACTAACTTTCATTAGGTCTCAAAGCTAATAAGTGAGGGATTTATAAACTCAGGCAGTTCCCAACATTTCAAACTCTGCCTCTTCTGCCTCAGATGAATAGGAAATCAAGTAGGTTCCAACTAGGAAAAGTCATTCTCTTCTAAGAATTCTGCTACAGTAACTGAAGCTTCCAGCATTTAGATTAGGCCTACTGTTTTTAGAGAATAAGTCCTTAAAATTCAAACAAGATACCTGGAATGGATAAATAGTTTATTTAATTCAACTTTACCAACAAACCTATGCTCTGAGAAGAGGCATATATTTTAAGTAGGGAAAAGCAAAGACAGGAAATGTCCTAAGAATGTCAACTTCTAAACAGGACATTCAGAAGACGATAGGCCTGGACTTGAATTCATGGACTTGAAGTAAAAGTAGAGGGTAAGGACAGAAGGGATGAGAACAGAAAGCAGCAGGTGACACATTGCCCGAAGGTGGCAGATTAAAAGTCAACCCTCAGGGTTTCCTTTGGAATAAACACCTTTCGTGCAACAGTTAGAAACATAACCTCCCCATGCTGGGCATGGAGCTTATTTAAAAAATAAGTAAATAAAAATTTAAAAAATAAATAAAAATATTTAAAAAGACATAACCTCACCACTTGGTATCCTATTCTTGGACAAGTCAAAAAAAAAAAAAAAAAGACTTCTAGAATTCCGATCCATTTTTTTTTTTTTTTGTAATATGGAATTTACACTTCCAATGATTTCTGCTTTGATATATTAAAATCTTATCCAAGGAAGAAAGCATGACATTTTGTAATTACTTATTAAATTGATTAAAAAAGCATTCAAATTATTCCAAATTATATGAAAATTAGTATCTTACAGGTTTTCCTAAAACAAACTATGAAAATGTCAGATGAAAGTAATCTTTTCCATTTGCAATTCCTTTTACTCACATGAATACAATGTATTTGTTTCATATGGGAGCAGTCTATGACCATTTTATTATACAACGAAATGAGTTTACTTGTAACTCATTAGTACTGTTTTGTAAATTAGCTTTCTGACCAACTCAACTTCTTTTACACTAATGTTGATATTCAGACTATGTGAAGCAGAGTGACATAAGCTGGATAATATTTCCAATGCAGTATTATACAATTCTCCTTTTTTAAAATTTATTTTTGTAAAATAGCTTTTAAAGTAGTTTATATTGAAACATATTGTTAATCCAACTGTTCTCACCGGTCTAATTTTCAACATAAATTGTTGAAGATATGAATTATCTATAAAGTTTTCATAATAGTGCTGTCAGATAATGAGCTAAAGATTACACACAATGTCCTACAATGAGTTAAAAATTATACACAATGAAACATTTTGAATATATGGGTAAAGGCTTCCAATTCTGGATAAGAAAAATTAGGCACATAGAATTTTATTCAATCTTCAAATTAAAACTATCACTTCATTTCTGTAGAGAAATGTAAAATATCGTCACGTGGCATAATGGAAAGAGTTTGACTTTGATTTTATACAAATTCAATTTCAAAATATGTCAGTCTCAGGTAACAGATACATTGAGTGAACTCAAGAGTACGTAATGATAAGCAACTATCCATTCTCCCTCTAATCCTTCAAATCCTCTCATTGGGCTAGTTCTTTCCCTGTCCTTGGATTTTAATCTCCTTTAGTCACATTTCACAAAAGCAGTGTCATTTTAATATGAACAAGCAACCTCTTAAAATAATAAAAACACTTGTGTAGTGAAGAATTATTCTTACCCAAAGAGAAGTCTGTCCTTTGCCCCTGATCCTGGGAGGTAAACTCTGAACCCTTGGAGCTTCTCAGATGGTAGGAGTGTCTTTGACATTCATGACGGGCTCCTGGACCATACCTGATAACTTATGTTCATGTGATGACTCAGTGTGGGCGGGGCAAATTCAATAGTCTTAAGAGGTGATCTGGCCACACCAGAAAAACAATCACGTGATGAGAAGGTAGGAACTTTTAGCCAGGTGATGATATCAGCGTGATTCCAGCAGGGATGGGGCTGGAGATCCAGTTCACGCGGGCCCTGATTCAGTCAGTTCTGCCTAGGCGATGAAGCTTCAGTTATGTCTCTGGATACCAAAGTCAGGTGAGCCTCCTGGATTATAATACTCTGTATGCTCATTGCTACACATCACCACTGCCGGGAGAATAACATGTCCCTGAAGTGATGACAGCTTCAAGTTTGTAAGTCCCAGGTCCATAGTCCCCCCTTTGCATTTCTTCCTTTGGCTGGTTCTAATTTGTTATAATAAAACTGTAATCACATATATGGTACTTTCCTGAGTTTTGTGAATTTTTCTAATGAATTATTAAACCTGAGGGAGTCCATGGGGACCCCCACACTTGTAGCCAGCTGGTTGGATGTGAGGGTGGCCCTGGGAACCCCTGGAATTGAAGGTGGTATTTGAAGTGAAAACAGTCTTGTGGGGAGTTCCCTCTGACTTTACAGTTAACTCCTTACGGTTGCTGTGAGACTTGGCCATCTAAAAAACTGTTCCTTAACCCTCTTAACCTCCAGTTTGACTTCACTGCTTGTGACACCAGACCCTTATTCCATTTAATTATCTGTTCCCAGCTTAATACTCCTCCAGGCTTACAAGCCAGAAGTGAGAAAGAGGGGACTTCCTACAGGAAGATCTTCTCTCTTTACCCTGCCAAATCTAACCCCACTTATTAGCCACCATTTCCAACTCAGGTGACACAGAGGAAGAGTGAATTCAAGTCTGTTTTGCATATTGTCATCTGGCATTGGGATTCTCAGCAATTTTTTTTTTTTTTTTTTTTTTTTTTTTACAATACTCTCTGACTCACAGATATTGACTTAGTCCCTGGGATACTATATTACTTTGCCCCTCCAGATGACCTTTCTAGGTAGAGTCCTCATTTGGCTTAAGGTAAAGAAAAATGTCTTCCTCACTTCCCTTATTTATCGTTATTGAGAGAACCTTCTCTTTCACCTGGTCCATTTCTACTCTTGGATAAACTAATGCTGGGAGAACCCATTTTACATAATGAAATCTCTTGGCATGTCTGGCATATTGTGCTTTTATTTTTAAGCTTGTATTCCTAGGGGGCACCCTTGTATCAGTGTAACTCAGTGATCAACAAATGATCAATCAGAAAATTTCCTTAAATGTCTTGCTGCCATGTCTCCCACCCTTTGCCAAGACGATCTGTATGGAACTTCATTTAAAACCTGGAATAGAAGGATTTTTTGTTTGTTTGTTTGTTTTTTATAATCCGCTCAACTTATTTTTAGTGTTGCTTTATTTTTATCTCCCTACTTAAAATTCTATCATACTGACCATAAAATCAATAACTTTAGACATATTTGAATTATCGAAGATCAAGGAATACTGCATGCTCTCATCAGTGGTGTCAAAGATGTTTTATCACTGTTGTGGAAGACAGATGGCCAAACTGATTTTGAAAAATTCACCTTTGGATTGACTCAAAATATATGAATGTATTAATCGAGAGGAAGTTGAAGTAAACACGTAAACTGATAAAGGGTTCAGAATAAAAAATAATCCAGCCTAACATTTGGCCTAAAACAAATCCTAGTTTTTTGCAAATAACCATCTACAAGGTAATGGAAAAAACTACTGGCCTTGGAGTTGAGAAGTGAGATAATTACCCAGGTCTCATGCTGTCAAGAGCCGTACTGAGAGGTGTTGGGTGAAGCAGAATTAGAGATAACTGGGAGCAAGGCCTTCAAACAGGGCCTCTAGCACATATACACATCCTCTACAACAGAACGTGTGCATTCTTTGCCTTAGCGTCTGTGTTAATCGCCTTTCATGCCAAGCAGGTCTCTGGAATGTTCAATGCAACTCTTACCTTTTCCACTCCCCCTCTCAGGATTTAAGCATTTTGTGTTGGTATGCTGAGCCCAACCACACTCAACTACCACCCATGTAATTGCTTCCTTCTATCTTTAAATCCTCTAATCCAACCCCTTATTGATTTAAAAATTATGTATATCCCATAAAACAGATACTATCTGAGCTTCAGCTTTCTACAAGTGAATGATTTCTCTTAAGACCGCCCACCCATACTCATGGGATATTGACAGACTCTCTAATTGCCTCAGGATTAAGTGATACCAGAGAAGTTCATGGAATGCTTGCCATTATAAAAAGTATATTTAAATGTTTTATCTTCTTTCACATATTTTATTTATTCCCAATGATGCAAAAAAATGTATTAAATTTTTGTTTAAATTCTAATACTCAGGTATATAATAAAAAAAATGAACAAACATATGAATAGGCAGTTACTAGTAGTTGAAAAAATGCAGATTACAATAATAACAGCTATCACAGCTCACCCATCAGACTGCTAGAAATGAAACAGTAATAATCTCACTACTGGCAGGGATATAGGAAAAAAAGGTGGAAATGTGAATTGTTGCAGGCTTTTTGGAAAGCCATCTGGCAATGTCAATTAAAAATTTAAAATGTACATGTCCGTAAGCCCAGCAATCCCACTCCTGGGAAATTACCCCGTAGAAATAAAAGCATCAGTGAGTAAGACTATATATACAAGGATGATTATTACACGTTTATCATGGCAAAAGCCTGAAACAAAGAGAATGCCATTCGGTAGGAAAATAGATTGTGATATATTCCTATCATAGAATATTCACTAGAACTCCACCAAATAAACTAGAAACGTTTTGAGAAAAACATCAAATTGCAGAAACATATGTATAATGTAATCCCACATTCATAAAACAATCTGTGACTAAATAAAACCCTCACATGTATTGCAGATCTGTCAGATTGACTCTCCACCTTCCCAACTCCGGCTTCATCATCTATAATGTGGCTTGCTACCTGTAGCAAGAAATTTACCAGCTGTAATTTTCCATGATAACTTACTATCTAGTTGTCACTTTGAATTTCTACACAAATTTTGTCCTAATGAATATTATTATTTCTCTCTTTAATGCTGTCTACCACCACAGAGGCAGTCTCATTTTTTTCATTTCTCTTGATACGGACACTGTGTTCAACTAAGTGAATCTGAAGCACCCACCTATGAGGAAGAGTCTATGAATAAAAATGTATAGGCAACAAATGCAAGATTTTATAGTGCTAAGTCTGAGAAAGAGAAAACTTAGAATGGGCATTATATGTGGATATAGATACTTAAATCAAAATGGCATCCAGAGAACAGAGCTAGGATAAATAGAAGTTGTAAAGAACAGAATAATCCAAGATGGAATTTTTTCATACTGGGAGTTGCCCCAAAATAGGCACTGGTATTTTGGGAAATAAGGAGTACACTCAAAAAAAAAAAAAAAAAACAAGTTCCAATGGAGACACGGTTTTATCAAGGATGCAGTAAAAGGATTTCATTAGAAAATAAAAGAAAGTTGGACCAGAGTATGTCTTATTTCCTTTTCACTTGGGAATTCTGTGAGTTCTGCTTACTGTTTTATACATGTGGTTATGTTTTTCAAAGGCTGGTTGGGTGAACTCATATCCTCTTTACAAGTATTGGAGCTTGGATCAGATGATCCATTTGGGGTCACAGCATTTATACCTCATCCTTCTCTTTGCTCCTCCTTTTTGTGTCCCATATTTCAAAAAATGCTCAAAAGCAAGTTGGCCAGGAAATGACTGGTGGATCCCTCCTTATTTTTGGCTTTCATGTTGCCCCACACCATTGAAGGTCACTTCTGAATATCTGGCCACAGCATATATTCCAGGAAATACATATCTATAATCATGAAATGGGCATCAGATCTTAATATTTTCTTCATTTTTTTATTTTCTGTGTCTAAAATCTGAGCTCAAAGTCTTAGAAGTAAAACCTGCTGTTAATCTTCCTAATTATTCTCTTTTGGAAACCTCCTTTTCCTACCTAGCTTTCCAGAAGCAAAGTAAACTCTCAATGCAAAGACAATATTGGGCAACACATACAGGTCCCCCAAAATTTCCTGCAAAAATCTCCTTACTAGCTTTTTGAAAATCATCTTGGTTCCTTTCAATATCAGCCCCCTTCATCCCCAAACTTGTAATGTCTTTCCCTGCCAATACCCTCATCCAATCTTTCCCTTTGAATGTTGCCTAAGTTGTCCCAAGTTGTTATAATGGATCATCATTCTGCACGTGTGTGTCTGTCTCTGTCTATCTCTCTCAATCTCTTATAATAACCCTTTTCTCCCTTTTCACTTTCTCTCATTTCTCTACCTATTGTGGCTCCTTATAACTGAATCCTCCAAGAAGGGTTTTTGAGATGTTCCTTCTAAGTACAGAAACCATATTATACTACATTTGACCCATTGCTTCATGGGAGTTTTCCTCCTCCATTTCTTTTTAATGTTTCAGCTTCACTAGATAGTAATCCCCTTAGCAATTTCCAAATCATTGCTCCTCTACAATAACCTGAGTATTATGTTTTCTAGCAATCCTTTCATCATCTTCATCTACTAAATAAACAGTATCTCTATTTAACAAGTTATTTACGTGAAATAGTTCTTTGGAGCCAACTCCTTTATTCCAGTATAGTCATGTTTTTAATTTCCTAATATTTGGATTAATATTACTACTAATATTATTAGTAATGGCCCACTAATTTCATTTAATTCATTTATGGGTAATGACAAATAAAATTTTATGCTTTATGTTTATCTATAAGCTGTGATTTAATGGAATACATTCCAGGTATTAGAAAACTGGTGAATTAGAAGTAAGAAGAGAAGAATTTGACACTGAAGTCACCCATCAGGAGGGAAGATCATATCCTAAAGAGAATATTCTAAAGATGGAAGATGTGGGGGCACCTGTGCGGCTCGAGTAAGTGTCCAACTCTCAATTTTGGCTCAGGTCATGATCCTAGGGTCAAAAGATAGAGCCCTGCATCAGGCTCCATGCTGAGTGTGTAGCCTGCTTAAGATTCTCATTCTCCCTCTCCCTCTGCCCCCACCTCCCACTCACGCTTGCTCTCTCTCAAATAAATAGGAAGGAAGGAAGGAAGAGAGAGAGAGAGAGAGAGAGAAAGAGAGAGAGAGAAAGAAAGAAAGAAAGAAAGAAAGAAAGAAAGAAAGAAAGAAAGAAAGAAAGAAAGAACGAAAGAAAGAAAGAAGAAAGAAAGAAGAAAGAAAGAAGAAAGAAAGAAAGAAAGAAAGAAAGAAAGAAAGAAAGAAAGAAAGAAAGAAAGGAAGGAAGGAAGGAAGGAAGGAAGGAAGGAAGGAAGGAAGGAAGGAAGGAAGGAAGGAAGGAAGGAAGGAAGGAAGGAAGAAAGAAAGAAAGAAAGAAAGAAAGAAAGAAAGAAAGAAAGAAAGAAAGAAAGAAAGAAAGAAAAAGAAAAGAAAGAAAGAAAGAAAAAGAAAGAAATGTATGCGGTGAAGAAATAGGAACAAAAGTTGAGGAAGTTCTGGATTTAATAAAAATTAAAATGTTTATATTAGACTCTAGGGCTGAAACTTGAATAAAGATGGGGAGCCGTAAAATAGTTTATGCCAAAGATAGTCTATGAGGTTATGAGGTTACAGTAAATGTGTCTAAGTGAGACTCATTGAAAAAGCGGAGTGATCCTATCCCAAATCTATAAATTAAGATGAAATGTGAAGAACTTATAATTTTGAGGTGCTTACTGAGCATCACTTGCCCATGAGCTACCAGCTCTTACTACAATTTATCATCCTTTGTGCTTATGAAATACTTAGACATACTTTTATTTTAACTTACAGCAGTATCCAATTATTTCTATATCTGGAAAAGCACATAGCATGAAAGACAATTTTCAAAGCCAAGAACATGAAATAGACACAGCTCAGTTTAAATGGAGGTGGCCTTTTTTTCCTTCATCTTTATAGATGAAGAAATATATAAATATGGGGAGGAAAGAGACTAGCTAGCTATAAGGGGGAGGAGGAAAAAGTAATTTTGGAAAATTGCTGGGAAAAACTATGTCACTAAAAAAAGTTTAAATAATTCAAAAAACTTCTCTACAGAGTTTGAAAATCTCTCATGGACTTCATATACCTTTTCAGTGAATTCAGACTAGCTTACACTGTTTAATTGTGCCTCTATCAGCCTTTTGCAATGGTTATTATAAAAATCATTAAGATATATCTGCTTGTGAAATCTTACAGAAATAAACAAGAGGATAGAAATCAAGCAAAAATTTATTACAGACTAGAATAACCAACAGAGGACACCTCGTGGTGGTCAAGAGTAGTGCCATGTTCTTTTGTAGTATGTTTTGTGCCTCACAATTATACAAGAAAACTTTCACTATAAGAGATTGTCAGGTGACTGCCGTGTCACTTTCAGCTGAGCAAGAGGTGACACAAATAGAGGATCCAATTAATAAAATAAAATTTAAAAACTACTGTCTGATTTCTACATAAACTTGTCCTAAACCATTTAAAAAATGTATAGTCTGATAGACAACAAAATTGTATTATAAACATTAACTTGCTAGGAGATTAGATCTTAGTTGTTTCTACCACTAGAAGAAATTATAATTATGTGACATGAAAGAAGTGTTAGATAATGTTACCATGGCAACCGTATTGCCGTATAAATGTTTCAAATCAATATATGATACACCTTAACCTTACTCAATGTATAAAAGTCAGTTATATCTCAATTAACAAGTTTTTAAAATGTATAGTCTGGCTGGGAAGCTGTAAAGTGAAACCTGCAATCACAAAGTAGATAGTTCTATTAAAAACAAACTTGCCTCCTTTTCAAGTCCTAGATTCATGTCAAGTATTTTTTGGGAAAATGACATGCACTCAATAATTCCATAAACAATGTAGTCATTGTTATTATCTATCATTGTGTCTATCAGGAAACCAGGCAGTGTACTGGGGACTGGGAATACAGAATGAGGAGGTCCTGGAAGGTAGAAGAAGCAGACATGTAGAAAGAGGGATGACACGAAGTGCTAGAGTTCCTGAAACAGAAGAATACGGTGAGAACACAGAGGAAGGGGCCACTGATTTTACTGGCTGGGGAAGTGAAGTCAGGAAATGCTTCAACTGAGGAGGCACATTTTTGTTTGCTATCTTAGCAGCATGGGCTGTGTGGTCACCTTGTTGAATGCCTCTTCGTTTATGGAACAGGGAAGGAGAGATGGGTGGTTGCTCCTTGCTCTGGCAGCATTAGCCTTGCGGTCTGACTGTAGAGACTTGTCACTATATTTTCTAGGCCTTCTTAAAACTAATTTAGCAAACTTTCACTGTATTCCAAATACATAGGAAGAACAGACTTTAAAAACATATTTTAAAGCTCATATATTTAGAAATGAAAAAAGCAGGAGTCTGGGATCCGGATGAACAGGGTTTTTGCCACAGCTCTTCAACAGTCATGTGTTGTAGTGAAATCATTGCAACTCAGTCTGAATTAGATTTTATGTCAAATGAGGGTTGGGGACCTGGCGCTGTCTCAAGTTCCTTCTGATTCTAAGCATTAAATCACATACACACCCATCAACTCATCTGTGGACATCAGATATGTCCACCATTTCTTTTCTTAGTTCCAGAGCCTAATCCCCCTCCCCTTGAGTGTGACTTAGTGTGTGATGAATAGAATCTGGTGAGAGTGAGAGTGTCTGACCTTCCAGGTTAGGTCATAGAAGGCGTTGCCGCTTTCACCTGGCACTCCCTCTGAGCTCACTCATTCTGGGGGAAGTCAACTGCCGTGTCATAAAAACACTCAAGCAGACCTATGAGAAAGCCCTTGTGGTAAGGAACTGAGGCCTCCAGCCAACAGCCCTGTGAGGGAGCCATCGCTTCCAAGTCAAACCTTGAGGTGACTTCAACTCCAGTCAACATCTTGACTACAACCTCATTAGAGGCCCTGAACCAGAATCATTCAGCTAAGCTGCACCAGAATTCTTGACCCACACAAACTTTGAAAAAGTATTGCTTTTTTAAGCCTCTAAATCCAGAAATAGATTACAAATACACCATCCTTCAAGCCATCTCCTTCTTGGCTCATGACCTAATCCAGAACTTCTGGTATTCAAACCTCAATGGATATTAATGCAGATGCAGAATTATTATTTTCTCTTTGAAGGTATGAATATTTATTTTTCTACCTCCATCCCTGCCATAAAATGGAAACCTTAATACTCACCCTGTCTCTAGGCCTTCCTCTATGTAAGAGTGTTATTGCTAAAAGGGCCTAGTTGCCATTTGTAGTTTACACAGCTCTTTTGACTAGCATGTTCAGTCTTTATAGTTTAAGAAAGCAAATTTGGACAATCACTGAACATCACCTCCTCACAATTCCTTCAGCTCTTTTCTGCAACTTCAAAGTGCATGCTCTCCCCGATGCCAGGATAAACTACTGTAGGTGTTTGCCCTCCCTACAACTCCTGATTAGCAGGCATAACTCCAGAATCCAGAACATAAGGCAAGAGGCTCAGGTTATTTTTTACTTTTTTCACATGGATGCAGGGACTCTTTTTTTTTTAAGATTTTATTTATTTATTTGTCGGAGAGAGAGAGAGCACAAGCAGGGGGAGTGGGAGAGGGAGAAGCCGACTCCCCGCTGAGCAGGGAGCCCGACGTAGGGCTTGATCCCAGGACCCTGGGATCATGACCTGAGCCAAAGGCAGACGCTTAACTGACTGAGCCACCCAGGCACCCCAGGGACTCTTTTTAATGTAACCATAGGAAGCTTCAATCTCCCAAGGTAATTATAAACACTGAAATTATTAATGGCCCTAGATTAACAAGACAAAAATAGTGCGGTACAAAGAGTATCACCTATGTAACCACTGGTCCTATGATTGAGTCACAGCATTGCTATTACTTGCTGTCTGACTGCAAACAATTTATTAAACTGCTCTGAGCTTAAGTTTCCTCACCAGGAAAATGAGAGCATTGATAATCTGCTTTACAGAGTGGTTATAAGAATTTAGGAATATATTGAATGTGAGAAGTCCTTTATAAAGTACTTTATACATTGTAGTTGTTTTATTATATTTAGTCACCCATGAACACTTACAAATCACTTAAAAATTGGTTGAATTCCTAGGTCTAAGACACAACATTTCCAAATCGATTTCTTTTTTCAGTACAATGAAGTGTAGCCTGGTATATGAAAATGACTCCAGAAAGCTACAGGGTGCTACCACCTAGGTAACAAAACCAGGGGCAAGTTCCTTAGTTTCCTCATCTAGAAATGGGTAAATGAGTTAGAGAATTTTAAAATAGCTTCTTGGGTGCTAGTATTTGTAAAATAACACTTGTGGTTAAATGGAGAAGGAATACTTTTTAAAAGTCAGCAAAATAATCAGCATATTTTTTACCTACTATATTAAGGAAATGATTTTTACTTTGCATTCATTTCATTTGAAACAGTAAGTGTGAAAATGTTCTTATCTGTTTTGATAAGTAGCCAGATGGTATCTAAAGATATATTTTCTTTGTAGTTTAATGCAATTGAAATGAGTTCGCTAGTCACCTCTTGAAACCTATGGAGCTCTAAAATCAATCATTTAGAATATGAAGATCCTAGTGAGGCTATTAAACTCTATGACTTTTAAATGTTAAAATCACCAAAGCACCTTTAATTTTACTGGTAATGACATATACAACCTTTTATAGGATATTAAGTATTCATATTAAATCATAATAAATATTCATGCCGAACCATAAGCCACCTGATATTGCAAATGGTCATTTATGTTGTCATTTATGTACCAGTGTCAGTTCTGATAGGATAATGTTTATAATTTATTAAGCAATATGTCACAAGAAAATGTCCAATTCCACACTAATTCCATATTAGTAGCAATGAGTGTTGCCAGGGCATGTTGAAATATAAATTATTTCTCAGTTTGAACATGATGCTACTACAATAAAATGCCCATGGCTAAAAAAGTCATTAGTATGCACTATAGAACAAGATTGTCATACACAATACACATACACACACACACACACAAAATTAGGATATTTGGTATTGTAGACAAAAAGAAATAAAGAAATAAAAAGCAGTAGACATGAAAGCTGAAGGTCCTCTGATTTACAGCAAGCACAGCAGGGATGAATGGGAGTCTTGCAATGAGATGCATAGGGAAAGGTTAGCTCCTTTACAGTAAGCCAAATACTTTCCCTTTATCTACAGGGGAGCAAGGTTCAAAGTCAGGTCAGCCAGGGAAACTTGGAGATTAAGGGAACGAAAAAACAGAGATCTTTTAGAAAAAGCTATTGCTTCCAATGGATAACTATGTGACTAATAAAAATGGAAGGCCTCATTAATTTTATTTAACAGTTAATCACCAGATGTTCTGAGCCATATGGAAAGAAATTTAATGTTTTCAGAGCTGTGATGTGTGTGTGGTATGTGTGTGGGGGAGGATGTGTATTTGTGACAATGTGTGTGTGAGGGAGTGTGTGTGTGTGTGTGTGTGTGTGTGTAAGTGCAATACAAATAGATATTTAGATCCTCACAAAAGGAATTTGTTTTATCAGGTCTTTTCTTTCAACAGCAGAGAAGGTTGTACTGTCAAATTTGCGATAACATCACCCTAGCACTATACAATATTTTTCAGTTTACAACATTTTTACAGGTACTGTTTTATCTGGTTTTTACAATAATGCTATTATACCTAGTTTATTACAGAAGAAACTCAGGTCCAGAGAGCACAGAGTCACAAAACTAAGTGCAAGATTAGTGCTTAAATCCAGGAGACCCACACTCTCCACCAAGGTCCATAAAAATATGTGGAGAAAAGACATATAATTGAAATAATTTTCCTGGTGCTTAAGAAAACTGTATTAGGTTACTTCTTATCGCCTCTCATTTAAATTATTCATCTTCGGGGTGCCTGGGTGGCTCAATTGGTTAAGCGTCTGCCTTCAGCTCAGGTCATGATCCTGGGGTCCTAGGATCGAGCCCCGCATCGGGCTCCTTGCTCAGCCTGCTGCTTCCCCTGCTTGTGCTCTCTCTCTCTCTCTCTCTCCCCCTCTCTGACAGGTGAATAAATAAAATATTTTAAAAACAAAAACAAAACAAACAAACAAACAAAAACAACTGAATCTTTGGGAAACCATACAGCCATTCTCTCTCAGGATCTACCACCTAATTGGGAGGTGCTGAAAAGAAGAAAGGCATGCATGTTTGCCATTCAAGAAGCCTAGAAATTCCACCACTCTTTTCCTGAGGGAGATTCTCCTTCCTTCAATTTTCCCTTCAATATGTCCCTCTTTCCTCACCTGCAGAAGCCTACCACAATCTCCTTGGAGAGCTTAGACTCCAAAAATTAAAAGCCAGGATATGATGTGCCCTGCATTCTTGCATCTAAATTCTTTTTTCTTTCATGCCACAGACCTCCCGTCAAACAAGGAAGCATGGAGTCTGCCAGTTGTTTGAAGGCAGGTTATGGAAATAAAGAAATCTAGAAAGAAAAATCTAAATTACCGTATTAGAAATCACCCTACCTCACTGGTCTTGCCAGAGATAGAGATGGACAGAGTTTGCCCCTCAGAATGCTAGTGTGCCATGGCCTTGATGGGCTACAAACAGCATGGAGTGAGTTGGATCTGGTTTTGATGGGGAAAGGGAGTTCTCTCTAAGGCAGATTTTAGGCTGGTGGAATAGTTGGAGAGTAGAACAGTTTCCTTGATCCAGACCCAACTGTTTTCCCTTCATATTTTGGTTTTATCCAGAGCTGAAAGCCAAGTTCAGAGAGTCACTTGGGTCATGTCAAAAGACAGGTAGCCACAGTGAGGTATGAGCTGACATCATGGGAGTCTAAGAAGACAGACAAAGCAAGGTTTTTGATAAGAGCCCATGACATAAGTCATTGCACCTCCTATGATATTTGGTCGTTCAGGCTTAGGACAGGTCAATAGACACAAGGATAAAAGGCCTTAGAATTCATTTGGAGTTAGAAAAATAAGAAGAACATGAACATGAAATGGGAATTTCAAGACAAAACCTAAGTCAAATTCTTGGCTTTTTTATTTGATCCCCCCCCCGCAAAAAGACATGTAATTGAAGTATACAGACTATGCCCTAAGTAGGGCCTCCATATGTAGGCCCCAAAGAGAAAATTTAACCTCAGGAAAACTTAGAGATTAGAATATATACTACCATAAATACTCCAATTTTTCCACAAGATGCTGCTTTACAAAGAAAGCCATATGTATGAGAATGGACTTTTAAATCTCTTCCCTAAATACGTGTACCACTCAATGAGATATTTGATCAAATAAGGTTTAAGTTTATAGGTGGTAGACTCCAAATAAATGGCAAAGATTGACTAATAGCCTGATGAAGCTAAAATAATAAAGCTTTGACATTCCTCTCGGTTGTTTTCTTTGTTTACTGATTTCCTTCAATTGATATGGGCAACAAGTATTTGGTAGCCTAGTGGTGAGCACAGCTGCTTTCTAAATAATATGGATAAGCTTAATGTATTAGTTTGCTAGGGCTGCCATAACAAAATGCTACAGACTGGGTGGCTTAAACAATAAGAATCTATTTTCTCCCAGTTCTGGAAGCTGGAAGTCCAAGATCAAGATGTCATCAAGGTTAGTTTCTGATGAGGACAATTTCCTGACTTGGAGAAATCCACCTTCTCTCTGGATCCTCACGTTGCCTCTTCCATGTGTGTGGCTTAGGGAGAGAGAGCAATCTCTTATGTCTCTTCCTTTTGTTATAAAGATATCAGTCTTACTGGACTTGGGGCCCATCCTTATGACCTCAATTAACCTTAATTACCTTCCTAATGTCTCTATCTTCAGATATAGTCATATACGGGGTTAGGACTCAACATATGAATTTTGAGGGAGTGGACACAGTTCAGTCCATAACACTTAATATGAGTTTTTCTTAAAATGTTTTGAGGGGGTGCCTGGGTAGCTCAGTCAGTTAAGCATCTGCTTTCAGTGCAGGTCATGATCTCAGAGTCCTGGGATTGAGCCCCATGTCAGGGTTCTCTGCTCAGCGGGGAGCCTGCTCTCCCTCTGCCCTTCCCCCTGCTCATGTTTTTTTTTTTTCTCTCTCTCTCTCAAATAAATAAATAAAATTAAAAAAAAAATTTTTTAGACTTTGGGAATATCACTTCAGCTTTGACAATGCTATTTTCTGCAGGAAGTGGTAGTTAAGAAGTAAGCTACATGGAAAAATCTGGTCCTTAAAAAAAAAAAGCAAGAAAAGAAAAATCTGGTTCTGAGTTGTATGGTGAACTTTTGACCCTGTAGAATTTTAAATTTAAGATATATGGAAGATTTAGAATTAGGTTTATCTACCATTAAAATGACTTAAGCTTTACCAATTCAGGTGGAAGTTGTCCTAGTTGTAGATGCTAAAGAAGGAGCCAAACCCCACACTTGAACTTTTGGGTAGACTTAGAAAAATAGGAAATGAAGGAAGCAAGACATTTTGTAGATAGTTTAAAATTCTAATTTCTCAGTGGGTCAGGAAGAGTAAAAGTAATTTGAAGGACTATTATTCTCTGAGAACAAATATTTGATTATAATATGAAGGGAGTTTGCTGTGATTATGTGTAGGTGTCAGCAAATGTATTTGCTTTGTATTATTTGAGCAATGGTGATAAATAGCATAATGTTTAAAAGTGTGGACTCAGGGACCAGACTGCTTGGATTCGAATCCTGTTCTCTACTTATCAGCTTGTGTTAAATTTCTTAAACTCTATGTTCCTCACTTTCTTTATCTATAAAATGGGAGCCATAATAGTAACTATTGAAAAACTCAATGAGCTAAAGCATGCGGAATCCCCAAACTGCTCTCTGGCAATACTAACTGTTCAGTAAAGTTTAACTTCTGTTAGTGGTTGAGTATCATGTGAAAATGATGATATAAGGAGTTCTATGAATCTCTTCACTGCAAAAACAACCATAACTGGTAAAAATTGTTTTTTTAAATATCTTTTAAAGTCTCTAAATTATCCTAAGGGCATATAGAAAATGAAGACATATTCAGTTAAAAAAAATCTATTAGGGGCACCTGGGTGGCTCAGTCAGTTAAGCATCTGCCTTCAGCTCGGGTCATGATCTCAAGGTCCTAGGATCAAGCCCCGTGTCAGGCTCTCCGCTCAGAGGTGAGTCTGCTTCTCCCTCTCCCTCTGTGATCACTCTCACTCTTGTTCTCTCTCAAATAAATAAATAAAATCTTAAAAAAAAATAAAAGATCTCTGTAAGAACAGCCAAAATGTGTGCATTTGAGCCAGGGCTTCCACTTCAAAATAGAAGTTCCACTTTCATGAGTGTGGCCAAGAAAAGGAGATTCCTCTGCCCCAACTCTCAGTCCAGGGCTACAGCATCTCCCAGAGAGGGTCAGGCTGCCAGAATTTCTTATCCCTTCCAGCTCTGTGTTACAAAGGCTAAATCCAGGCAAGTGCAGACAAGAAGTCAAGGGTCCCCTTCTGCTACTCAGCTCTCACTTGTAGATCAGAGGCCCTACCCCAGGTGTAGCAGGCTGAGACTACTGGGACCCTCACCGCCCTTGCTCCAGCAGACATGTAGGACAGAGGTTTCACTACAAGAAGATCCCCACTTAGTACCCTGCTCATAAAGTAGGCATGTCACCCTAAGAGAAGTGGCCACTACAGGGCTTCCAGCTCCAAAACAGTGGTGTAGGGATTTTGCTGAGGGGCAAGGCTGAATATAAAAAGAGAGAATTCTGAAGCTCTCCCCGTGGAACTGAGTTTATTTGGAACAGAGTATGAGGAAGTTCAAATCTAAGTATATCATCAAAAATAATGGGGATTTTGATGATAAGCAATTAGGAGGAGCCTGGTAGCTCCATGAGAGCAACAAGCTAAACTGTAGACCAATGGAGTTTTCCAGAGATAATTAGGATAAAAACAGCTAAGGAGAACTCCCCACCTCACCTTAGGGTTGAAATAAACCACATAGACTGGCCTTCAAGACTATCCTGTAAAGGGGACTGAGTTTAAGTGGATCAAAGTGTAGAGTAATTTATACCAGGCATATTGTCAAAAACAATAGAGCAGATAGCATGAAACTGGTGGAGGCTAACAGCTGGATGTGACACCAACAGAGACAAACAGCTTAACAAAGATATCAGGGAAAGTGACAGTAAAAAAGAGCCCTGCTAAAATCACGGTCATCCCAGGATGACTGTGAGCCTACCCAAGACTGCATTCTCTGAGGAGTGACATCACAGGCTGAACACTGAAGGGGAAACAGACTTCACTAAAATGGTCCAGCCAATCACTAAAATATTAAGCAAGCAAACAACAAAAGGCCTCAGAGGAAAGGAATCTGTTTCCAGAATTGTTATATTACCAAAAAAGTTCAGTTTTCAACAAAAAATTTTAAAAACATGCAAAGGGACAGGACAGTCTGATCTAGGAGTAGGGGGAAGAAAAAGGGCAACAGAATCTGTCTTTGATAGGGTCCAGATAACCACCTTAGTAACCAAAGACTTCAAGCAGCTATTATTAATATGTTCAAAGAACTAAAGGAAACAATGCTTAAATAAGTAAAAAAGGTATAATGACAAGTATATAACTGAAATGAAAAATGTGTTAGTGGAACTCAATAGTAGATTTGAGCTGAGAGGAAAGAATCAGCAAACTTGAAGAACCATCTCAAGAATAGAGGGGAAAAGAGTGACCAAAAATTAACAGATTCCCAGAGAATTAGAGGATAGTATCAAGTGCACAAACACTTGTGCAATGAGAGTATCAAAGGAGAGAGGAGAATGAAAGAAGCAGAAAGTATTTGAAGAAATAATGGCTGAAAAATTCACAAGTTTAATGAAAACCTTTAACTTACACATCCAAGAAGTTCAATGATGTAAATGCAAGATATTTACATCCAGACATATAGTGATAACTTTGAGAAGCAGAGAGAGAGAAAAAATCCTGAAAGCAGTAAGAGAAAAAGACTCATCCTATACAAGGGAGACCCTATAAGCTAAGGGCTGGCTTTACATCAGAAAAAATGGATGCCAGAAAACAGTGGGATAACACATTGAAAGGGCTGAAAGAAAAAATAAAACTATCGGGCACCTGGGTGGCTCAGTCGTTGAGCATCTGCCTTCGGCTCAGGTCATGGTCCCAGGGTCCTGGGATTGAGTCCCACATCGGGCTCCCTGCTCAGCGGGAGACCTGCTTCTCCCTCTCCCACTCCCCCTGCTTGTGTTCCTGCTCTCGCCGTGTCTCTCTCTGTCAAATAGATAAATAAAATCTTTAAAAATAAATAAATAAATAAATAAATAAATAAATAATAAAACTATCACCCAACTACCTTATATCTAGCAAAACTATCATTCAGAAATGAAGGCAAAATAAAGTCATTCCCCTATAAACAAAAACTGAGAACTCTACTATCTAAATTCTTAGAAAGGCATGAATTACCAAAAATGACTTAAGAAGAAATTATAAAAATCTGATCATGTCTATATGAATAAAAAGATTGAATTAGTAATAAACATTTCCACGAAAAGAAACTCAAATCCAGGTGACTTGACTGATAAATTTCACCAAATAGTTAAAGAGGAATTCTTTTCAAACTGTTCCAAACAATAAAAAGGGGAATACTTCCCAACTCATTCTAAGATGCCAGTATTACCCTGATGCCAATACCAATACCAAAGCATCACAAGAAAACTATAGACCAATACAGGTATCCCCAACTTTTAGAAAGTTCTCATTATGCCACCCTGTTTTTGCAAAAGACCTAAATTAGCACCTATTTTTGCTAACTGAAAGGAATCTAAAGAGGATTTTTGCTTTTATGAAAAAAAAAGTGAAAAGCAAAAATAGCATTCAGTTTTTGTTTTGCAGCAAGCCATTCCTTATAAAGGCAGCTCACACCCAGAGAAGTAAGGGCACCACCACCAAGCTCCCACCCCAGAACTACACTCAGCATCTTAGCATAAAGCTACTATAGCTCTGAACTGTGCCTGTGAGCATCTATCTGTGCTTTATCTCGATTTATTTTATGCATCAGTTAGCAAGATGTGTCCTAAGGTATCAGAAAAGCCTGAGAGAGGTTATTTTTCTGGTCTAAGAATGTTCAAACATTTTTCCATATAAATTAATGGTAATTGCTTTTCTGCTTTATGCCATTTCAGCTTATGAAAGATTTCATAGAAATACTCTACTTTCAAAAAGTGGGAGAAATCTTCACTTCTTATGAATATAGAAGTAAAATCCTTCAGAAAATAGTAGCAGACTAAACCCAGCAACAGGTGAAAAGGATTACATACCATGAACCAGTGTAATTTATCCAATGTTGGTTTAACATTCAAAAATCAATTAATATAATATACTATAGCAATAGAATAAAGGACAGAAAGCTTATGGTCCTCTCAGCAGACATGGGAAAAGCATTTGACAAAATTCTACACCCTCTCATGATGAAAACAATCAATAAACAAGGAATAAAAGGGAATTTCCTCAACCTGAAAAAGTCTGCAGTGCCTGGGATGAGCCAGGGCCAGGAGTACCCTGATCCCTAATATAGACCAGGATCCTTGTGGGTCCACTTCTTTCCTTCAGGGTGTTATCCAACTCTACCACCACCACCACCACAAAGTATGACATAGTCATCCAGGGACCCCAGATCTAATTTTGGAAGGGTGACCTGGTGATAGGATAACTCTCCCTAGTCATCTGCATGGGATTTCTTTCATGGTGTCACACAAGATTGGGCTGCCACAATGGTGCCAAATTGCCTATAGCGAGTGAGTCTCACTCATAACACACATTGGACAATTAGGGCTCACAGCTACCAAAGGCCCACCATGATCTTTGAGCTTGAGCCTTACGTGTGGGCCCATAGATTAGCTCTCCTCTTCTGTATTTCAACTGTTGTCGGCTACAGCTTCCTTCTCTGGTTTACAACACCCAAAGACAGTGGTAGTAGCAGATTTCCTTTATTGTGAGAGCCCCCTAATCCTGGCACCCAGGGCAGTTATCCCATCTTCTCTGCAGACTTCATGCAACGTATCAGGCTGTCCTTCATGTGTGCCTGCACCCATCGCCTGTGAAGGCTTTCAAGATGATTGCTTACAGTGTCAATCGACCTTCTGACTGATATCCTTTCTTGCCTATAATCAATGTGGTGGCTCATTCTCTCCCCAGTTGCCTTTAAGCTATACCAGAAAAAGGATAAACATTTCTTGTGTGACTGGGACAGCTGTTGCACAATCCACAGACCCTTTTCCTGTGTTCCCCATTGGTGGCACAACGTGGAAGGCAGGATGGCAATCAGTATTTAGAGAGATCACATTCCAGGATTATTGTGATTATTGTTCTAGAAAAGACATGGTTCTACATTTATGCTATAAAATTATAAACAGTAATTTTAACATGACCAGGAAACAAATTATTATTTACACTTTCCTAGATACCCTGGGTAAGATGGTGATCATCAAGGAAGTGCAGTAACAACATTTGACAGAGTTATTGAAAGCCAGTTAAATGGTCTGATACAGCCTAGAGGAGGTCCCTATGTTAAGCTCCAGGGTTCCAGGAAGACTGAAGGCTATCTCCCTAAGGATCTAGATTTTAAGGAGGAATGAAGCCCAGAAACATGGAAACATCCTTAGATAGGAAAAGCAGAGACACAGGCACTGACTCTTGGAAAGACTTTATTTACACACCAAAGGTTAAAGTTAGGATTCAGTCCCATTACTTTTCCGAGGAGGAGGAAAATTTCTTACCTCCCCCTTCATAAGGAGAGAAATATTATTTTTTCCCGATTTCTCATCTATGGAGTATCCAGCTTCTCATGTAGGCCATGTGATCTAGCTCTCATCATGTCACCCCAGGGGCAAGCCCTGGGGCAAAGGACCAAAGTCTTGTCCACTTGTACCACAAATACCCCTAGGAATTGTGTTAAGTAAATGGTTATGAGAAAAGCATGCAGTGAGGAGGATAAGCAATGTAGGGGGTAGATTAGAATTTTAAGTAAAGTATTCAGGGAATGGCTCACTGAGTGAAGACGTGAAGGAGTTGAGGTAACCATGCATTTTGGTATCTGGATTTAAAACATTCCAGACACAGGGATAAACAAAAGCAAATCCTCTGAAGCTTGAGTATATCTGGATTTTTTTTAGGAAAAGGAAGATCAGTGTGGTTGGAAAAGAAAAGAAAGAAGAGGAGAATAGTAGGAGAAGGGACCAGAAAGGTATCTGGGGCTAAAACTTCAGGGCCTGTAAGCCATCTTATTAAGATGCAGAAGAAATAGTATTCACTATTTATGGAAGTCATAAATAATACTGACTCAGTAAAATTATTGCAACCAAACACAGTAATTATTATTATTATTATTATTATAGTGGAAATGGATTGTTACAAATTAATTCATTATAAAAGTAACAGCTTAGAAAGAAATATTGAAGAGCTATTGTAATTCTTACAAACTTTGTTATGGATATGAAATGATTCAGCTACTGGTGATCATATGATGACAGGGGATGTGCCACAGGCAGCCATAAAAATGATTTGTACTTCATAAATAGAATAAATTACTTTCTAAAATTATCTAAAAAATCATACAAAAAATCATGACAAAAATAGAGGGCACATAACCCCCTTTATGAGCTATATGCTCCATTTTCCAATTATATGAAAGAGAGAGGGAGAGAGAGAGAGAGAGACTCTAAGAGAACTATCTTTCCCAGAATAGTAACTACCCATGGGGAAAGACACGTGTGAAGAGGCACATGGCTGTCATATTTTGTTTTGTGTCTTTCTGTACTACTCAAAATTTCTATCTCTATACTTTTGTAGCTTTTTTAACAACAGCAAGGGTCATCTGATGGGAAAATTCTGATATGTTTCCTATTTCATTTTATTCTTTGTACTTACTGTATTTTATATTTTTAAATATATAAAATTATTCTACAAAATTATTATACGAATTATACAAAATTAAAACTGCAGTCAGTGTATTTTATGAGCAATAATAAAATTAAACCTTTTAGAACATTTCAAATAAAGGCAAATATTTCAACAAACTAGTCTTTAGACAACACTTCCTGAATTCCAAGAAATGGCAGAATTGACGGAGCAAATGAGGATGGATCTAGAATTAAGAGTGTTATGTAGCAAATGTCTTTCCTAAAACAAATCTTCCAATAGCGCAAACTGCTGGAACAGAGCATGGCATTTTAAGGGAAAAAAATCACTTAATGCCTGTGATCTTCAGTTTTTCCTCTGAAAAATGGGCATAATCATGCCCATCTTTCAGAACAATAAAACATGTAAACATGTAAAACATGTCAGTAAAGTATGTAACATATCACCTAGCCCAAGGTGCTCAGTAGATGTTGAGCCAATTAAATGTCAAAAGTTTAAGTGATTATCTGAGTTCACAGCTTTTTAGCGACCATACCAGAATTAGAATTGCTGACTGAGTCCTTACTGCCATGCCAGGAGTATGAGTTTAGGCTTTGAGTTCTAGACCTCTTATCTTGCTCAGACCAGCTCGTGCTGGCTCATGAGGGCAACCACGTACAATATTTCTCAACCCTTCATTTGATGACATTATATTGCTAATTTAAAAGTGCCCATGATGAGTATATTTATACCACAAAAATCAACAAATGCTATAAAATCAATGATTTTATTTATAGGGGAGCCATTTACTATTCACCAGCATATCACTAATCTAGGCTTGTAGATCTGGAACTAAGTGCACCAAGAGCATCTACTGTTTGGTTCAATAGGATGAATGTGATGTAGACATGCTTTGAGGGGTCCCTAAGGATTTCAAGTCACAAATATCCATTTATAGTTAATATAGCACCCTTTGTGTGTTTAATTACCTTGTGGCAACTTCCAAATTAGGTGATTTTTGCTCTATAAGTCTTCAGATATATTTTTAAAAAAGATTTTAGCATTATTTGTTTTCTGAATGTTGCCTTTTCCGACATTTCCTGAAGACAGAATGAATGGCTTAAAATCAGGGCTCTGACCTTTTTTTTTTTTTTCATCTCTTTTCTGCTGCCAGTTCAGTGAAGCTTCCCCCGCTAGGCAGAATTAATTGTTCAGGCCTCTGTGCTCCCTACATTTTGCTCAAATTGTTAATATCGCACTTATCACATTGTATTACCATCAGATTTTTCCTGCTTCTTTTCTTGGCAAGATCATGAGCTGCTCAAAGACCTCCCAGTCACATTATTACCACTAGCACCTAGAATGCTACCTGGCTCACAGTAGGGCACTCACTAGCAATATACTCAGTTCACTTGGGCTGGCTCAGAAGAAAATAGATGCAGCCAGTTTATTTTGATAGAAATCCCTCCATTAAAAGAGGGCTGCATTTTGGAAAGCTAATGACAAATTGTTTTTCTAGGTCACAAAAAGATTTAACCAGTTCCTTCTACAATGAAATTCGAATCACATAACAAATGTAATAGAGAAGGAAAAGACAGAACAGTGAGACTTTTGTCACAAAGGTACAGAGGCAGTGCACCTGATCTCTTTGTGTGTTACCAAGAGCCTTAGTGTTTTAGAACTATTGGCTTGAAGAGACTCTAGCTTTTAGGATGAGGGTAATCACACCAACCTTCCCTAAAATGCCAAGGCTGATGTGAGAATTAAATCAGAAAAAAGTTTCTGAAAGTTCCTTATAAACTATAACACACCAAACAAATAAAAAGTATTATTCTATCTGCTGAGACTTACTTTGTAGAAAACTTGGAAATCTCTAGCACTTCTGTAACTCTGAGATCTTGTCACAGTTTCAGTACTGCCTTTATGTTTATTTTTATTTTTTTCTTAAGTAGGCTCCACACCCAGCATGGAGCCTATTGTGGGGCTTAAAGTCATGACCCTGAGATCAAGACGTGAGCTGAGATCGAGAGTAGGACACTCAATCGACTGAGTCACCCAGGTGCCCCTCAGTACTGCTTTTAGAAGCCTGTCTCCCCATGCCAAGATAAACACTCACCCAGAGTTACATTGAATAAACCTAGTTTCCTACCTTCCTTTCAAGTTTTGGTATTTTATTTTATTTTTTTTATGTTATGTTGATCACCATACATTACATCATTAGGTTTTGATGTAGTGTTCCATGATTCATTGTTTGTGCATAACACCCAGTGTTCCATGAAGTACGTGCCCTCTTTTAATACCCATCACCAGTTTTGGTATTTTAAAAGCATCTGAATCTGAACTGTAATATCATACTAACTAGTTGGTACTGCCATCTAGTGACTTCCATAAACCAATCAGCTAACATCATAAAATTTAGCTAACCAGATATTTAAACAAATCAATGCATAAATATTCCCCCTTTCTGAAAGTGACATTTGTCTCTCATTTACATGAAGTTTTTTTGTGTGTGTGAGAAACCTGCTGTTGAAAAATTTTTTATTTTTATTTTATTTTTTTGAAAAAAATATTTAAATAACACACCACTAATACCCTGTTGCAGACTGCTTTGCAGCTTTATAGCATTTATTATTAATTTTGCACTGTCTTAAGTATTTCTGGCAGAAACCTAAATCTTGATATCCATATTAGTGGCATTTCTTTTTCTGTATCAAGAGAGGAAGAGATGCTTTGGTGTCATCACAGGTAGGATTATTCTGGATTTATTCAAACATTGCCAGTATGTCTTGACACCCCCAATGACGGTGATCAAGCAGCTGGAATCTGAACAAACTGCCCTACATCCTGTCTGATTTCTCAGCCATGTCCACCTCTTGCCCAAGGAGCACTGTCCATAGAAATGGAATGGGGTCTGATGCCATGTCCTGTAAAGTGCCGTCTAAGGTCAATGTGTAGTGGACGGCTCACATAATAATGCCAGGATTCAGCGTGTGATGTGGGGCCAGCAGCCTGCATGTTACTTCAGGCATGTGCTTCGAAGATCATTCCTGAGAGAGCTACTAGTGAGAAAAGCAAACCTCTGTTTGCCTAAACCTCATAAATCTGGAGTCTACTTTTAATCATCCTTTTCTTTTCACACTTTTTACCCAGTGATAGCTTAAAAACTTATTGCATAACTTTTTTTCATTACCACCAATTTTTCTAGATGTGGCACTGTATCATTTCCAATATTTTAAAAAGATAAGTTAAAAAAAATTAAAAAGAAAACCCAGATTACCCAAATGCTTAAGGGATTATGCTTTATTTTTTTACTATGATTCACCAAAGAAAATCAGATCCCTCTCTCCTGTGTGCTGTTAGCACTGTGTCTTACTGTCTGGAAGTATTTACTACAATAGTAATGAATTTTGGTTAAACATCTGAAACTTCTACAACCCTTGCTAGAATGAAGGCAATTTAAGAGCTGGGATACACAGCCTCTGCCTAGGCCATCTCTCCCTCCCCAGAGCACAATGTCTTCCTGTATAAAGAAGGCACTCAAAGGAAAATTTATTGAATATAAAATAAATGACCAATGTCTGAAGATTAGTCTTAAAATTATTTCTTCTGTACATCATCTCTATAGATTATAAACCACACCACAGAAAGTCTATCTCCACCATTTTTTTCTAAACCTTAGCTCTATTAACCTAGCTTTTTCACTAATGAGCTATTAAACTTTGTCCTTGCCAACTGATCCTTTTGTGCTCAATTTCCTCATTTGTGAAATCAGAATATTATAGTGAAAGAGTGATAATTTTTTATGCCTTTTTTCTATTAATTATGTCCTATTTCTTTTTTATAGCATATTGCCTTGGACAGAACTAAAAGAACAATGTTAAGCAACAATGACGATGGAAGAAGGAGACGCTGAGTTTTTAAAGACCTGCATGAAAGGCCATTTGAAGCACACCAATGTTTCCCAAGATGTGTTGTCTGAGTTCTTTCTGAGAAGTATCCTCCTGAGGTTTCTAAGATATTTCAAACTCTTAAAAGTCTAAGATCAAAATGAACAAAACTCGATAGAGAAAAAGCATAGTTCCTTTTAAACAAGCTGCTCTTTTAATACTTTAAAACTAAATCTTGAATTATAATGCAGCAATAAAATCATTTGAGTGCAGGCAATTAGTTGAAAAGGAGAGATGATCACATAGCCTTCTGAGGTAATAATTTGCAGGAAAACCCATAGATTCAATGTTTTAAGTACTCTTTTCATATTTGATCAATGTAATCTTCTTGTTCATTTTAATGATGATGTTAACATTAGGCTGTCTGAATCCTTTGATTTACCGCTAATTGTCAATTTCCAAGCCATGCTCAGCAGATGCTCATGCCTGCATTCATAGATATAATTATGTGAACCATCTTTTTAGCAGTCAAGGCCATAGATTTAAAATGTAGGTAAAATAATAGCTTTGGGAAATAATTACTTTGAAAATCCAGGATTTCTTTTTATGATGAAAAAAAAAATCTATCTAACAATGCTTTGCCTTTATAGAACCACCCTTAATGTTTTTCTTCCATATGCTTTTTGGTATTTTCCAAATGTTCCAAAAAGGGCTTATAAACTTTAAACAAGTTTCTCTTGGTCAATTACTTCACAAGGAAGACCAATTCTTCTCAGCAGCCCCTCCAATCACTCACCACTTCCAGGAATTTAATGAGATTCAAATTCTTTCATAGAACAACCACCTTGGTCCTTGCTCAATGGGCACATGTACAAAGTAACCATGGATCAAAGAGAAAGACTAATCCACCAACAGCAAAGATTAAAATTGAGCCCCTGATGTAGAACCTTTCCCAAGGGGACCAGAAGGTTGAGATGGGGATCTTTCAATCAGGGAGGGAGCAGCCATTTTTTGTCACAGGAATGGATATATATTCTGCATACAAATTTACTTTCCTTGCTCAAGATATCTCTGCCAAGACTGCGATTTGTGGAATTCCTTATTCATCATTGCAGTTTCTCACATAATAGAACTTCTGACCAAGGAAATAATTTTAAGGTGAAGGAGGTGCAGCAATGTGTCTTGCCTATAGGATTACCTGCTCTGGAATAAAAACAAGCAGAGTAACCTCAGCAAGAGAGCAGACTAGGAGGTCCCAGGCCTTGTTCCTCATCAAAAACTATGACTTAACCACTTCCAGAGTAAAAATAACTGGAAGAGTTCCAGAGTCCAGTTTCGAAGCCACAGCAACCCCATGGGGCAAAAGAACTGAGGATAACTGTGTAGAAGAGGGTAGAAAAAATAGCTTCATTTTACCCTCATTACCCCAATCCCCAGACACAGCTCAGGAGTAAGATGAATCCTTTCAGCTTTGAATTCCCCCGTGGGGAAAAGGAGAGCAAGATGACACCAGCAGTCCTCCCCACTGCCAGGCACCCAGTCTGTGCTGCTGAGGAACCCCACCCCACTGTCTTCACTAGTAAGAATCCCAGTTTTTGGAGCCATCAGGAGCTCAAATTGCCACATCTCTCCAGAGTTGGAGATATTGTATGCCCTCCCAACTGCCACCACCAAGTACCACCCCTCAGTTGATACTGTTTTGCACCCCAACGACCAGGATCACCATATACCCCTGGACCCGGAACCCCCACATCCAACTGTCCCAGTGCTTACATGTGCTTCTGGACCAGGTGCTACCATACCTCACCTCCCAGAACTGGTGCCCTTACATTCTCCTAAATCCAGCACTCCCAGAATCTGTGTGCCCCTGGATGGGTGCCATTGCACACCACATCCTGGTTGGCACCCTCATGCCCACCCACGGATATGAGTCCTTCCCTACTGAAGGCTGTATATAAAGTCTGCAAGGAGGTGATTGCTTCTTCTAGTGAGCAGACATCAATGCAAGGCTACAAGGAACACAAAAATCAGGAAAAGAGATAACACAAAAGGAAGACAAGAAAATTCTACTAACAGATCCCCTAAAATGGAGATCTATGAATTGTCTGACAAATGATTCAAAATAATTATTTTAAAGAAGTTTGGTGAGCTTCCAGAGAACACAGACAACTCATTGAAACCAGAAAAGCAATACATAAACAAAGTTCAACAAAAAGATAGGAATCAAAACAAAACAAAACATCACAGAATTTAGTTTCTGATAAGTGTTCTCTTTCTGGCTTGAAGATAGCCACCTTCTTGATGTGTCCTAACATGGCCCTCCTTCTGTGTATATGTACAGAGAGAAAAAGACCTCTCTTGCATCTCTTTCTCCTCCTATAAAGACATCAGTCCTATAGATTAGGGCCCTACCTTTATGACCTCATTCAACATTAATTACCTCCCTAAAGGCCCTATTTCCAAACAGAGTCAGATAGGAGGTTAAAACCTTAACATATAAATTTTAGGGGACTACAATCCATGCCATAACATTCTTTCCCCAAGGCCCCCTGCCAAATTCATGTACTTCTCACATGAAGAATACATTCACCCTGAACCAATAGCTCCAAAAAGTCTTACTACATCCCAGCATCAATCCCCATGTCCAAAATATCATGCACATATCCTTTGAATCATGTACAGGTAAGACTTAAGGTGTGCTTTATCCTTAGACACAATTCCTCTCTTAGCTGTTGCCTCATGAACTCAGACAAACTATGTACTTCCAAAATGCAATGCTGGGACAAGCATAGGATAGACACTCCCTTTGCAAATAGGAGAAATAGGAAAGAAAAAAGGGGGGATGTGTCTCAAAAAAGTCCAAAACCTAGCAAGTCAAATTCCAGTAGATTTTGAGAATTCTACAGAATTTTACAGAAAGATTGAGAATAATCATCTCTGGCTCACTGGTTTGTTCCCTGAGGCCCAGTGGGGCAGCAGCATCACCCCACAGCCCTGAGGCAGTGGCCCCACCTCACCTCATCTCGACACCAAGGGAGTGAACCCACCCTGTGAAACTAAAGAGGAAACAGCCTTACACTTGGCTCTGTGGTGTGAGTGGTAGCCCTGATGATCTCTAAATTGCCTTTACAATCATTCTTCTCCTTTCCTACAGGATATATAGCATACTCACAGCTGGAAAACTCTATTGTCCCATCCTGTAGAACCCCTAAAGTCCAAAAGCCTTATTTCAGATGATCTCTGTCCATTTCAGTTCAAACTAACAGTGTCTCTATTGGTATAATCTCATCTCTATTTCTGGCTTCTGCTGACTGTTGATTAAAATTGCACAATCTCTTTATGAAGTGATTGTCCAGCCAAACACTTGGTATTTCCTCCAGAATATACTTTCTCATTTCTTGCAATATGCATAGACAGAATTTTCCAAATCTTCAAGGTCTGGTTACTTTTCACTTAACAGTTCCTTCAATTTCTCTCTCTTCTCTCACACTTTTACTATAAGCATTAAAGAGAAACCAGGCCATAAGTTTAACAATTTGCTTACAAACCTACTCATAAGGCTGAAGACAAAGGAATTATATGTAAACACGGTACTTGAGTTAAAATTTTTCCCATGGGGTATATGTTAATAATTCTGAAACCACATGTATAATGGAATTAAATGATTAAGAAATTAATAGCAATGGTGGGAGCCAAGTTTCTAATGGTTGTAGTAGTAGGTCACAGCTAAGCAATGGGAGACTATATTGATTCACATGGTATTGAATTAGAGTTCTCAACATCAGTATAAATTCATGCTTAGCTTACTATAGATACACATTCTTACATCTAGCAATATTTATGAATGTGTCTTGTTAAAAAGAAACAGCAGGTCTAAAATGGAGTCACTTTTGCTAAGCCCCATCAAGACTTAATACCTAAACTAACTTCAGTTTCAGCCTCTCTTGAAAGTGGAATTTTAAACCAATCAGTCTGGAATTTCCTGATCAACACTAATGAGGAAATCCACATGATAAAACCCCCTGTTTTCCCTTAAGGGAAGGTAACCTTGCCTGAAATAATCCACCCTTTTAACTTCCTTGTCCCACCCTCCTGCCTATAAAAGCCTTCCATTTTGTATGACTCCTCTGATCTCCATCTATATGCCAGATGGAATACTGCTCAATTCATAAGTCATTGAATAAAACCAATTAGATCCTCAAATTTACCGAGTTGGATTTTTCTTAACAATATACACACAGGTTAGTATATGCACACATCGTTTGCTCTGTCAGCTGAGAGGACATAAAAGAAATGACACCCCACTAGCTGTGAGCAAACCTAGTATCCAGATCTTGGTTTCTGGTACTATTTTCAAATAAAGAAAATAAGGGTTCCTTGGAGAAATGGCTGATTGTTAGACTGGGGCAGAAAACACACAAGATGAGTCTTTGAGCAACAGAGAAGTAAACTTGTATTGGTTTATTACCCAAAGTATAAAATAAATATCCATAAATTCATATAGGTACAAATAAATGACTAGATATGTAAATGGAGGAGAACAGACAAATCACCCATGCAGAGTAATTAGAAATAATTTATATAGGTACTTTACCAGATGCTTCACTCTCAAGAAGGGGAATAGAATTATCCACTCTTTACATGTGTGCTGTACACTTCCTTCCAAAGGCTGCAGTCTGAAAAGAGTAGAAGAGAGTAACTTTATAGTAGAAAAGACTAACAAACACTACCTCAGCCAGATGAACAAAGTTAACATCAATTGTGACAAGTCATGTGATTGTGAGTTATCCTTGATAAGATATGATGAGAATTATACTTGATCTCTGTTGTCTTCCTCACAAAAAGTCTCAATCCCAGTCTAATAGTAAAAGACAAATTCCTTCTGAAGAACATTCTGCAAAATACCAGACCAATACTCCTGACAACTCTCAAGATCATCAAAAACAAGGCTAGTCACTAAAACTGTGATAGCCAAGAGGAGCCTAAGGAGATGTGACGATGAAATGTAATGTGGTATCCTGGTTGGGATTCTGGAATAGACAAAGAGTCATTAAGTAAAAACTAAAGAGATCTAAATAAAGTATGGGCTTTAGTTAATAATAGTATATCAATAGTAGTTTTAATTGCTGTACTATCTTTGTAATTTTTTTGTAAATCTAAAACAATTCTAAAATTAAAATGTATATTTAAAATAATCATTTAAATCCCTTCTCTCAAAATGAAAATATGTCTACCACAGACAGTTCAGTTAAAAAAGATATTACAATAAACATGAATGACAATAATAATTAATATTTTTCATCAAAACTTTTCAAATATTTATGAATGAATAGAAATTCCTAGAAATACATTTACCAGAAATTTCTAATTCTGCAGCTGCCTTGATGCATAAACTCAAACCTCTGCCCAGCTGGATAACCTTTTACTCTAGATTAGCATACTTAATTCATTTATGTATCCATTTTTAAGGGGTTTTGTGTATCTCATTATCTGCACTAATTATAAGATTTAGGACATTTTAAAAATTTATGTTCTAAGGTCATCCATAATGTGGCATAATAATTCACTTCTTATCATTATAAATGGTGAAAATAAAAACCTGTGTGCCTTCAGTTGGTGCCCCTCCTTCTTTGTAATAGGAGTTATGTCTGTCTCAACACATCTGTATGCACATCTGTGCACCTCTTATAAATATTGATTGGTACTTTGAATGTCAGCCACATGGAATGTTGACAGCTCCACAATGAGTAAGAGATTCCTAATTCCATCAGGCCAAAATACAATGTCTGCCAAAATGCTAAATTTTTGCTAGATGGTGGTAAACCTCCCAATAGGGCATAGCACTAAGTCATTCATAAAGCTACAATGTCACTTAAATGTTTTGGGGGACAGGGTAAGTGGATGAATAAAATTTTCAATACTCAGAGTCCCTAAACCCTGGAATAATTTGGAAACTTATAAAAATTTATCTTACTCTTTTACTTTTAGAATTCCTGATTTCTCAGAAAAATGTAATTTGATAAAAGTGTGTGTTATTTGGTGATGCATCTATATATAGCATTTCATCAAATAGCAAAAAATAAATAAATAAATAGAAATAGAAATAGAAATAGAAAATTATGAAAAAAAAGTTCTAGTTTTTAGTTTTGCAGTCCACCAAGAAGGAAGCAAAGTAAATGTAACAATGAAAGTAAGAAATAATATATGTGTACAGTATAACAAATAGAAGAGTTTACTTGACTACAGTAATAAATTAGAAATGATATAAAGATAAACATACAATTATTAATTACATGCATGCAGATGACAATTTAAAAAATGGGCTTACATACACTTATGAGGGGGTTTTCCCACAATGCTTAGAGATGATTGCTTGGCCTGCTCACTTGGGAAAGGGAAGAAGATAATTCAAAAGTGAGATAACCTTTCCTCCATAGAGTCAAAGATCACAATTATGAACAAACCAGAAGGTTTTTTCTCGGGGAAAAATCAGCACAGTCTCTGAGACTTGGTCTTAACACATTCAGCAGTGTTAATCACTGCAATATTCAACAGTTGAACAAAGAAGCTTATGTTGGACTGGAGCATTTTGACACTTTTTATTTTGTTTATGTTACTCTAAACCAGTTGTATATATAAATTCATGAAAGCTGTTTTTCAATTATGTCAAAATTATTTGGCGTTATATTAGGCAATTCCTTGAGTGTTAATTGCTGCCTTTCTCAGACTATCCTTCTCCGGGTGCTGTCCTGGCTGTTCTTCAACCAAAGCCAGCCAGGTGAGTCATACATAGAAGGCTTAGCTCCACTGGCTGGTGAGATCTTGGTTAACTTTTGTTGTTCTTAAGCCAGTTTAAACTACCCAGGGCTAGTGCCTCATTTTCCATGAAACCTCAGTGTGTCTCTTAAACCATTTCTTCACATGCTCAGGATTGTACTTTTGTTGTTGCTTTCTGATCTGTACTCTGGTCTCCACCCCCGGGACTTGATTGGTATCTCTGTCACATAAATAAATTAGAAAGCTTTATCCTGCCATAAGAGATGCTTCCTTAGACTTGTACCACACATAATAACCTGTAAGAACCTGGTTGTTCCCTTTGTTAAAGCTGCTGTGACCAGTAGAGAAGAAAACTAGGGTACTAACTTGGTTTGTCTCCTAAAATGGTAGTCTGTAATCCAAATCTTCAATCGAATGGATGGTCAGGCTTGGAGTATATCATTATCGATATCTGAAAGTCTGGCTTGGAGGGAAAGAGGAAGCTGAGAGTGGTCTGATTTAGAAGAGAAGAGCAAAAGAAGCATGCTATTTGAGTTATGGCAGTGTAGTTCTACCTAATTTGAAGCAAAACCCTAGTGAGTGGTAGGGATTAGAGCTACTTTGCACTTACTTTGTTCAGAAGTGTTCCTTTGATCTCAATACATTCTGAGACTGGACTGCATGGTTTGTGACTTTAGAAGTGTTGTAGTCATTTATTTGACACAAACTTTATTTTCCCAAAGAAATTATCCTTATTTGATTCTTCAGCAGTACTACCTTAGTTCACAAGACAGATGGGATATGGTGAAGACACTTGGCTGTGCACCCAAAGTTACATTCTTTCCATAATATAGAGTTCTTGCCAGCATGCAGCTACTCAGAGAGGGACTACAGTCTCCAATTAACCTTGTGTCTAGATGTGTCCATGTGACCTATTCTTATCAGGGATAATGTCCTCTCATACCTGAGTCTTGCCTTATTCACCGTGTGTGAATAGGTTCACAACAGAAAAGTAAAGAGACATTTAAGCTGAGCTCTCACCAACATGCTTTACATTACCAATGAAAATAGGCCACAATAAAAATATCTTCTAGGTAATCATTCAAGACATTCTCTCACATTTGATTCCCAGATTGATAACTGAAATCATTTTCATAGCATCAGGCTCCTAGTAGTGTCTTGCTAAATCTAGTTACTCTCTGGCTACTCACTCCTACTTGGCTTCTTTGGTACCCATGGATAGCATTCTCCTTTTACGACTCAGATATCTCCCTGTTCTGAATTCTCTGTCCTATAAGAGAATGAAACTAATACCCGTATCTTTTTCTAAGATACAGGTAAATGTGGAGGGACAGAGAATTTAAAAAGCTTGATACAAGAAAATGATAATCTAGAATATACTGGCATTATTACCAGAGAAAAAGATCAGCATAAAGATCATTTTACAAGTTAACAACTGGAATCTAGACTTTAGAAGAAATTAGTAATTAACATCAGAAAGCCATTTCTTTTTCCTACATTGGGGAAACAAAGCGATGCAGTGGTTTATCAGATCCCAAAGTGTAGGATTAAATGACAGTAGCTACAACCATAGCAGGCCTGTACAGAGGTAGCAGGAAACAATGAAAAGATAAGAGAGCTGAGTGAAAAAGGGCTCCAACTAACAGTTACTGATACACTACTTTTTGGATGTCTCTCACTTCATGGTGGCTAAAGAAGCTGGGTCTCTTCTTGGGGTCACATCTCTAACTGTCAACCATTGATCTCTTTCTCATTCAAAGCTTTCTGGTGTTCCCTTCAGGCTTAATTGTGACAATTATCCTGAATTTTGAAATCCACAAACAAATCTGCCATCTATGTAGTAAACAATTTACTGGTTTATCTACCCCTAAGTCCTCACAGCCATAATATAAGTGAAACTAGAGATACCATAATCCATTTTCTTTATCTGATGCCATCACATGTTGCTTCTCTTGTTTTCTTTGTGCTAGCATGGAGATCACCTCGTTTCCCTCAAAGTCTTTCTTTTAATAACCTGGAGTCATTTTACACCACAGACTGCAGTTCTCTTGAAACCACCAAAATAATAAAATTAGTCTATTTATATAAAAGACTGGCTGCCTATATTGGAAAGATATCAAAACTTACTTTTAGCTTTAATATTAGAAATTACTGGGTAAACAGATATATAGCAAGAAAAACTGAGGAATAGCCTTCACGGTGTCTAGAAATTCTTTTGTTTTATTCTAAAACTTTTATCAGGAAAAATTTTTTTTTCTTAAAGTAAACAATAGTACAAAAGGAGTACTTATGCAGCACTTACAAAAGCATTCTTTAAAAATTTTCAGAAGCTACCATACCTCATCTAAAACTAGCTATGTGACGTTTAAATATTATGCTAAAACATTTTCAATAATTTAGCTTAAAGAGGATTGTTACTATGTAGACAAAACAACAATAATGTGATTGAATTTCATTTAAAGTGAATTTTCAATAATTCCATTAATTTTAACAAGGGAGGACACAACCTGATATAGGAAGACCCTAGTTAGTACAGCCCTTAGGCAATTGGTAGAAAGAGAAACCACTGCCCTCTAGAATTCCCCCTCAATGCCAGTCTTAGGGAACCCACACAGATAGAGTTGCAACAAATAAGAGGTCACATTTTAAAAAAGAAAATCACAGAACACAAAGGAAATAAGCCACGATGTGTAAGAGCAGAAAATGACAAACAACAAACCTAAAACCGCAAAGACATCTGATATTGTTATATTTTGATACTGAATACAAAATAAGTGTGTTTTCTATGTGAGAAGCAATTTTTTTTAATTGAAACCATTAGAAGAAAGAAAATTAGATGTTGAATCTACACTCCAGCTTAACCTGGGAGCTTTGACATTACTGTTTGAAAGCTTAGAAATAATTCTACCTACACTGCAGAAAACTCAAAAGGCTCAAGACTAATAAATCAGGAAAAAAGTCACAGAGAAACAAAGAGATAGAAAATAATGAGATATTATGAAATGCAGATAATCATGGTAGAAGGCCCAATCAACCCCTAAATGGAATTTCAAAAGAAGATATTAGAAACAATGTAAAAGGAGTAATATGGAAGAAATAATGCTGAAAAAAATGTTATTAAAAAAGGCATCATTGGAGCGCCTGGGTGGCTCAGTCATTAAGTGTCTGCCTTTGGCTCAGGTCATGATCCTGGGGTCCTGGGATGGAGACCCACGTCGGGCTCCCTGCTCAGTGGGAAGCCTGCCTCTCCCTTTCCCACTCCCCCTGCTTGTGTTCCCTCTCTCGCTGTGTGTCTCTCTGTCAAATAAATAAATAAAATCTTCAAAAAAAAAAGTCATCATTTAGAGGGAGTATAAAATCCCAAGCAGGATAAAAAAAAAAATCTACATCTAGATGCACTGTACTGCAACCACACAGAATATCAAAAATAAAGATAAAATATTAAAACCATTCAGTAAATAGCAGTTAAACTAAAATTGATTCCTCAACATCAGCAAAACAATCAGAGAATATATGAATCCATATATTAATAATCATAATAGGGGCACCTGCCTTTGGCTCAGGTCATGATCCCAGGGTCCTGGGATCAAGCCCCACATCAGGCTCCCTGCTCCGCAGGAAGCCTGCTTCTCCCTCTCCCACTCCCCCTGCTTGTGTTCCCTCTCTCGCTGTGTTTCTCTCTGTCAAATAAATAAATAAAATCTTTTTAAAAAATAATCATAATAAACGTAAGTGCAATGACTGTCCAGTGAAAAAACTGGATATAAATTAAATAAATAAACAAAGAAGCAAATAAATCCTGCTATGTGTCATTTATAAGAAATACAACCTAAGAACACAGAGAGTTTGAAATTAAAACTACAACCAGAAAAGGTTGATATACCTACATTACTGTATTAGCATTCTCCATAGAAACAGAACCAATAGGATATAAAGAAAAGTAGATAGATATACAAGATTTATTATGGAATGACTCATGTTGTTATGGAAGTCAAGAAATCCTACAATGTGCTGTCTGCAAGATGGAGAACCAGGAAAACCGATAACATAATTTCAGTCTGAGTGCAAAGGCCTGAGAACCAGAAGTTCCAAAAAACAGTCAATGTACTTCCCAGCTCAAGAAGAGAGAATAAGAATTCATACTTCCTTTGCCTTTTTGCTCCATTCTGGCTTCTGAAGGATTGAATGATGCCCGTTCACATTGGTGAGGGTAGAACTTGTTACTTGGGCTACTGAATCAAATGCTAATCTCTTCTAGAAATACCCTCATAGACACAGCCAGGAATGTTTTACCAGCTATCTGAACATCTTTATCCCAGTCTAGTTGACATATAAAAGTAACCATCACAATTACTATTTAAAAACTGACAAAGTAGGATGCTTGGGTGGATCATTCAGTTAAACATCTGCCTTCAGCTCAGGTCATGATCCCAGGGTCCTGGGATCCAGTCCCACGTTGGGCCCCTTGCTCAGCGGGGAGCCTGCTTCTCCCTCTGCCTACCACTCCCCCTTGCTTGTGCTCACTCTCTCTCTCAAATAAATAAATAAAATCTTTAAAAAAATAAAAAATAAAACTGACAGAGATACAAGAGAAAATAGACCTTAAGATTGAAAGCCATGCCAAAGAATGAGTCACTGTAACAGAAGTTTTAGCATCAGGCAAATCAAATCATATCAAATCAAATCATTACGCACCTAATAAACTAACTTCAAAAACTGAAAAATCAACCAATCCACTGTCATATTGGTATGTTTTATCACCCCTCACGCTTGATATATATGGACAGATATAGAACCCCATACACAACAACTATGGATTCCCACAGAATCTTCAAACTTATTTTTGGAACATTTATAGAAACCAAGCAGATATGAGAACCACAGCCACAAAAAGGGCTTAAAATTTTTCAAATAACGTATATAATATAAAACATGGGGAGGAGGATTCTTATAATCGTATTTTATATATAATACAAGTCATGTGAGAGAGTGGTAGAAGTATAACTTGTAAAAGTACTTTGAAAGTAATTTGGCATTATCTGATAAATTTGAAGATAAACATGTCTCATAACAATTCCCTAGGAGGGGAATTGTTGGGTTATGAATGAATGAATGAATGAATAATAAAATGAATATTTTTATTCATATGTACCAAAAAACTTGTATAGAAATGCTTATAGTACCATTTTTGTAATATCAAGAAAACTAGAAAGAACCCAAATATCAATTGACAAAAGAATCACTTGTGGTATAGATACACAATGAGATACTATATAGCAGTGAAATGAATAACTCATAATTATAGCCATCCACAGGTAGAAATATCAGAAATATTACATTTGGTGAATAAAAAAAAAATCAGAAAAATACATACAGTATGACAAAGTTCATAAACAAGCAAAATAAAGCATTATGTTGTTTAAGAAGATACATATATGTAGTAAAACTAGAAAAAATTAAAATAACAAATATAAATTCCAGGTAAGAAATTTCTGAGGCTGGGCGTTCACAGGAGCTGTGATACAGGAAGTAAGTACAAGGACCTTGATCAGTATAGTGAATGCTCTATTTCTTAGGTGGCATGTTGGTTTTTCTGGGGTTTGTTCTATTATTAATCTTTATGTTTTATACTTATCAAACATTGAATTTTATATACAAAATATTTCATAATTTTGACAGAATGAAATACATGCAACTACAAATTAGCACATAAAAAGTTGGTCAATGTCATTAGTCTTTGAGGAAATGCAAGCCCAAACCACAGTGGGATACCACTTCACACCTATTTAAATGTCTATTGTGAAAGAAAGAAAAGAAAGGAAGGAGGGAAGGAGGGAGGGAGGGAGGGAGGGAGGGAGGGAAGGAAGGAAGGAAGGAAGGAAGGAAGGAAGGAAGGAAGAGAGAGAGAGAGAGAGAGAGAGAGAGAGAGAGAGAGAGAGAGAGAAAGAAAGAAAGAAAGAAAGAAAGAAAGAAAGAAAGAAAGAAAGAAAGAAAGAAAGAAAGAAAAAGAAAGAAAGAAAAGAGAAGAGAAAAGAAAAGAAAGGGCAAGAGCTAGTGTTGGTGAGGATGTGGAGAAATTGGAACCTTTGTGCATTGCTGGTGGGAATGTAAAATGTTGCAGCCACTGTGGAAAATAGTCTGGCAGTTCCTCAAAAAGTTAAACGGAGAATTACCATATAACTCAGCAATTTTACTCCTAGGTACATACCTAAAAGAATTGAAAACAGGGACTCAAACACACAGTTGTACACCAAGGTTCATAGCAGCATTATTTACAATAGCCCAAAGGTGGAAACAACCTAAGTGTTCATGAACAGATGAATATAGAAACAAAATGTGGTATATACATACAATGGAATATTATTCAGTCATTAAAAGGAATACATTTCTGATAAATGCTATTACACAGATGAACTTGAAAACATGCTCAGTGAAATAAGCCAGACAAAGAAAGACAAATATTGCATGATTCCACTTCTATGAGTTTTCTAGAATAGAAAAATTCATACAGACAGAAAGTAGACAAGAAGTTAATAGGAACTGAGGAAAGGATGCAATGGGGAATTATTGTTTAATGGGTACAAACTTTCTGTTTGGAATAATGAAAAAGTTGTGGCCACAGATGGTGCTTATGGTTGCACAACATTGCAAATGTACTTAGTGCCACTGAATTGCACACTTAAAATTAGTTAAAATGGTAATTTTGTTATATATATTTAAACACAATAAAAGATTCTTCATAAAAAAAAGAATTATTCAGATCCAAAGCTATTGACAAGCAACAATCTCCCAGACATATTATTAAGTTAAAAAAGCAAGATGCAGAATGGTGTATATAGACTATTCTACCACTTTCAAGGAAAAAAGTAGATGCTTTCTACACACATCTGCACACACATGCACACAGATTTATGCAGAGAGATTTTCTAGAAAGACATCCAAGAAACTATGGTTTCTATGAAGTGAGAGATGGGGTGGAAGGGTGATTTACATTAGATTTTTAATTTACTTACCACATATGTATCACCCTATTAAAAATAAATGAGATTTGAAATTAAAGACTTTTAGACATTAGTAGGTATTTTAGAAAAAAATAAACTTTTAGAAATGCATATGATTGATTGGATGAAGAAAGACCAGAGTTAACAATACCGGTTGAATGATTATTTTAATATTGCAAACATGTGACAGTTGGCATCTGAACAAAAACTCTCGCACTGGAAAGGAAATTGAGAATTATCTTAAATATTGAATAATTATATATAAAAGATGACGAAACGAAAATACAAAGATAACTTCAAATTTGGGGGTCTGATTGACTAAGAAACTGATTGCCAATTCCTTAATTACTAAGTAATAATTACTTATTACAAATAATAAAGAAAATGTTCTACATCTATAGATTCATTCCTCAAACACTTATCAAGCACCTATGCTGTGCTTCCAGGCACTAGGCTAGGACTGGGGATACAGAGATGAGCAAACACAGGTTCCACTATCAGACACAGTTTTGCAGGGAAGACAAATGGAATAGAAAATTACAGTATAATAAAATAAATGCTGTGATATCCTCACAGTCAATGTAGAAAGAACATAACAGAAGGGGAACTCAACTTACCAGTGGGAGTGATAAGAGCTTTCAAAGAAGTACAATCTCAACAACAAAATCATCTCCAAAGGGGTGATCTAGAACCACACTAGACAAGGACAGAAATATCAAGTAGAAGAAGTGGGTTTGGCATTTTTCAGAAGTGATGAGAACTTCAGATGTCTGGAGAGCAGAGCATAAGCAGGTAAGAGCGTAGGGAAATGGGAAGCCTCCCAGGTCCCTGAAACCAACATATGCAAAATAACCTTTCATGAATTACCCATAAAAACCTGCTACTCCTGCTGACTGAATCATTTGGTTTTAGGCATTACGGTCCTCAGCATATCCATTTATGATTTATAGTTTTGATTATTTTGTGTTCTGGGCCTTGCCAGTTTCCTCCCTAAGTTATATATATATTTTTTCTTCCTTGAGGCCTTAAACTCCTACTTGTTAAGGTGGGGCCATGGGGGAGGTGAATGATAAGTGAGAATAATAATGATTCTGTCTTTATGCTTCCAAGCAGGCTGAGGGAGAAAGAGATTTTGGAGAAGATGGTAGAGGCTTTTCAAAAACACATTGCTGACGACCTGAAGACCTCAGTCATTCATAAGCGCTTAGTAAGAGCTATTGGGGGGTGCTTGTCCACGCACCATGACCACAGTGATGAGCATGACCATGAAGTTCTCAGCCTCCTGCCTCAGTGACAAGGCCGCAAAATGGCATTATTCAAATAATGAAATCAATATGTAGGTGAGACATCAGTCAACATTTGAGAGAATTAACAGAGAGACGTAGGAAAATATACTCCGTGGATGATCACTGTGTGCAATGAAGGCATTTTATGGTACCTGACTTGAAAATGTTAATTTCCACAGTTTTCAGCCTTCCTTCCTCCCTCTCACCCTCTTCTTTTCTTTCTCTGTGATGCAAACAGTGTGCACTGACACATAATGGAAATCAGCAAACATATTTGTGATAAAGACCTAGTTGTGGCAAGTACTGTCTAATGGGTACTAAAAGTAAAAATAATAATAATGGGTAATATTTGAGAACATACACTGTTCTAAGTGCTTATTATGGTTTGGTTTGGTTTTTATTCACTATAAAACTTCACTATTACACCTATTTTTAGAGATGAGAAAACTGAGACATGAAGAGTTTGAATAAATTGCCCAAGGTCATACAGCTAATAAGAGGCAGAGCTAAGATTTGAATTAGAACAGTCTGGCTCTGGGGCCTGAGCTGTTAAACACGACACTATGAAATTCTAGGCTAATATCTTTACTCTGAGCCATCAAATGAAACATGGGTATAACCTCAAGAACCTTCTAACAAGAACTTTAATTGGTAAACAAATTTGCAGTGATGGGATCATACAGGATCTATTACAATGGCCAACGTATTTATGTCCTACCTTGACCATGGAGATACTAGCTTTCAATATTCTTTCATAACTTTATAAATTAATTGCCCCGTCATATATAATCTCTGAAGTCAAGACTTTTTCAGTGAGAGTCTTGGATATGCTGTATTTGTGTAGTTAGAATTAAAATATATTAGCTATTTTTTAGAAAGAAATAGGACATGAAATTTGGAAATAAATAATTCACATGCTTTTGCTTATAAGACACTATAAATTATATTATTTCTTATCAAATCATAATACTATAAACCCACAGACACTTGAATTGAAAAATCTTAGCTCTCCTTATGCTTATCCTTTCTGCAATTGCTGTCATTATTTTCGGTTAATGGTCCAAAGGCAGCAGTAATCTTCCTTAGAATTTTAAACTTGTGGAAATCTGACAAGTAAGCACATATATTTATGAATGATACACTTTATTTTTTTTTAAACTCTTCTTCTCAGTGTTTTTTCTTTTCAAAAGAGCCTTCATGCCTTTCTGTTAGCTTGTTCGACACTAAGGTCTTTCAGTGTTTCAAAAATGCCACATGTCACGACGACATTTTATAAATGGCACATTTGCTCCAGTACCTGCGTTTAGCAAAATACCTCTTAGTGCACTTCATGATTCTCACCAATGCAGACCGGGAAAGGGATGCTGTCACCAAAAGCTATTCATTATGTTTCAAGAAGGCAATATTAAGTCAAAGGAGGCAGACCAATTTCATGACACTTTACACAAAGGAGAATGTCCTTGGAGATGGATGGCAGAGATTTGTAAAATGTATGCTATAATTAAAATTGTAACCATGGGTTCATGATTTTCTACAGATACCACAAGCTACATTAATTGACTAGGTGGAATTTCAAATTAGCAAAGTACTATAATCAAAATGAGGAGGGTTATAATTAAACGTGCTTGTGGGTGAGGGTCACCAAGTGAGACAAAACTAGATTCCGTTTGCTGCTACTGTTCTTCAAATGATTAAAAGCAAAATTATGCTGCAACAATTTAAAATATTGTCTTTAGTGATTTATTAGTTCAGAATCATAAAGGCATTAGGTGGGATGAACACAGCTAAGTGTGTAACGTATGAAGTTTAAACCACCATTAAAAAGAGAAAAGCAGTGGAGAATTTTGTTATATATGTATAGTTTGTATATATTTATACATCATATAAAATATAACATATAATTGATCATATATAGTATATTTTTATAAAATATGTTTATATTTAATATATTTATATTTATAAAATATATGCTATATTTCTATTAATATATAATATACATAATATGTTAAAATATTTTTTTGTTCTATATATACCAAAGTCCTAACCCACTGCCCCATTGGGAATATCAATGAATGGAAAATGTAAGTGTTCATGAGGATAAATACTCTTCCTTCTGTCTTTCACTTGTTTTGGCTTTTTTTCTTCCCTTTTAGTAAGAGGGAGTATGTTGGAGAAAAGCCAAAAGGTTCAGAGCTATTCACACTATTTAATAACTTTACAGCTCCAAGTTTCAAGCAAATCTTTTGGAGAGCCCTCTGCTGGATTCATAATAAATACACTGATTCAGAGGAAGTGACAAAAGCTTGCCTAGTTGCCAGAAGTGTTTGTGTGGAAAACAAGGAAGGTGAAGGATGTGGAGAGTAAAATAGTATTCTTTATTCCAAGACTAAATACAGTTGACCCTTGAATAACATGAGGGTTAGGGACACCACACCCCTCTCCCTACTCAAAAATCCACATAAGGGTCACCTGGGTGACTCAGTCAGTTGAGCGTCTAATTCTCGGTTTCAGCTTAGGTCATGATCTCATGGTTATGGGACTGAGAACTTCATCAGGCTCTGGGGTCAGTGTGGAGTCTGCTTCAGATTCTCTCTTGTCCTCTCTCATTCTCTCTCTCTCTCAAATAAATAAATAAAATCTTTTTAAAAATCCACATATAACTTTTGACTCTCCAAAAACTTTAACTACTAATAGCATACTGTTGACTCGAAGCATCATCAATAACATAAACAGTCAATTAACACAGATTTTGTACACTATATGTATCATACACTGTATTCTTATAATAAAGGAAGCTAGAGAAAAGAAAATGTTATTAAGAAAAGTGTAAGGCGGACACTTGAGTGGGTCAGTCAGTTAAGGATCCGACTCCTGATTTTGGCTCAGGTCAGGATCTCAGGGTCATGGAATGAAGCCTGGCATCAGGCTCTGCACTCAGCAGGGAATCTGCTTGCTCTCCCTCTCCCTCTGTACCACCCCACCCCTCCAAATAAATAAATAAATCTCAGGATGCCTGGGTGGCTCAGTCGGTTAAGTGTCTGCCTTTGGCTCAGGTCATGATCCCAGGACCTGGGACTGAGTCCCACATCGGGCTCCTGGCTCATCGGGGAGCCTGCTTCTCCCTCTGCCGGCCGCTCCCCCTGCTTATGCACTCTCTCTCTCTGACAAATAAATAAATAAAATCTAAAAATAATAATAATAATAATAAAATAAATAAATCTTTTAAAAAAAGAAAAGCATAAGGGAAATGCATTTAGAGTCAAAAATATCTACATATAAATGGACCTGTGCAGTTCAAACTCATATTGTTCAGGGGTGAACTGTAGCTACATTTGTAAGTCCTAGAGAAAAGATTTATGAAATGCTTTCCTTTCTTTATAGCTTCCTCCTTTCCTCAAAACAAATGTATTTTAAATGTCTTCCTCTTAATTCAGCACTTTTTGCAATTGCTTTGTATTTTTTTGCCTTTCTCATCCACTAGAATGTAAATTACATGAAGCTTCAGACAATCGTATCTTGCTCATCATAGAACTGGATGTAGATAGCAAGTGCTTGTATTAGAAGACTGTCGCACTTCATGTCCGTTCGGCCTCCCTACATTCCAGCCACAGGGTTTAATCGGCTTCCCCATAGGGAATTTGTCAAGACCTCACATTGGCCAGTTCCACACAACTTCCTGACCCAGGGCTTCTCTGCACCAAGGTGCAGCTGACCTCCATCTTTTTCTTTTTTCTTTAAATTTTTTATTGTTATGTTAATCACCATACATTACATCATTAGTTTTTAATGTAGTGTTCCATGATTCATTGTTTGCATATAACACCCAGTGCTGCATTCAGTACGTGCCCTCTTTAATACCTATCACCAGGCTAACCCATCTCCCCACCCTCCTCCCCTCTAGAACCCTCTGTTTGTTTCTCAGAGTCCGTAGTCTCTCATGGTTCGTCTCCCCCTCCGATTTCCATCCCTTCATTTTTCCCTTCCTGCTATCTTCTTTTTTTTTTCTTAACATATATTGCATTATTTGTTTCAGAGGTACAGATCTGTGATTCAACAGTCTTGTACAATTCACAGCGCTCACCATAGCACATACCCTCCCCACTGTCTATCACCCAGCCACCCCATCCCTCCCACCCCCCCACCACTCCAGCAACCCTCAGTTTGTTTCCTGAGATTAAGAATTCCTCATATCAGTGAGGTCATATGATACATGTCTTTCTCTGATTGACTTATTTCACTCAGCATAACATCCTCCAGTTCCATCCATGTCATTGCAAATGGCAAGATCTCATTCCTTTTGATGGCTGCATAATATTCCATTGTGTATATATACCACATCTTCTTTATCCATTCATCTGTCAGTGGACATCTTGGCTCTTTCCACAGTTTGGCTGTTGTGCAGCTGACCTCCATCTTGAAGGAAACTCTTTGATGGATTAGACAAACTCTCACAAGAAGGAGGACTTAAGTGCTACAAGGAGTGGACTGTACTGAACACTTTTCTGCGCCACTTTTTTATCCTTTAGGTTCTACCTCTTATTCCATTCAAGAATGGAATAAGCCCCTGTTCCATTCAAGAAACCAAATTCATGACGGTTTAACTTGCCGGTACTCACCATGGTCAGTTCTACATATTTCTCCATTCCTGCATTAGGGCCATTCTAATGCTATAATATGAGTTTCCCAGGTAAACCCACTGAGACATGGCAGAAGCCACTGATGCACAAGCCGGAAGTGTGAATTATTTAAACCCGTGGGGTTACTGTTGGCCAATGGAAGGCAGAATTCCAGAGGTTAATGTTTCTCTCTTTCATCCCTAGAGTGCAGAGTCCTGAGAAACATACATAAGTTTCTTCAAATGATCCCAGAGGATTAAGCATTGGTTATTAACAATGATGGCCACTTTGATAATGCTCTCTTATTTTACTCCACTAATTCCTCATTTCTGCTTTCTAGCTGAGCACTTCTAAATAAATTACTGAATGCATACTTTCATCTCAGATTTTGACTTAGGGTCAATCTGGGCTAGCAAAGAGATCAATATATATTCTTTGAATAAACAGACTAGTAAACAAACAAGTGAATATTGGTGATTCTCTAAGCTCCCTGTTCAGTTGATTTTCCTTCTTCTTTACTTCCTATTCTCAACCCTAAATGTTGGTATTATCCAGACTTTGAACTTTCACTCTCTTTCCTTCGAGGCAAATAAAACTGCCCTGAGCATTTCCAATACACACCAAGGCTATAATCTCCATTCTGACTTTTAGCTCTTCCCAGGTTCAGGAATTCCAAAACTATGCATGTGTCCATGTGCATATCAGCATATAGTGAATGTTGTAATTCTGCATAGTATTCTCTACTCTTTTTCCGCTTGAATGCTCCATAAGCACTTCAAACTCAATATATCTAAAGAAGAAATCAATATCTTTCTCCTGAAATCTACCCGTTTTGCTGGGTTTCCATCCATTCAAATCCAGAAGTCAGAAGTTGGAATCTTTTTCAATTCTGATCCATCACTACCCATATCCAGTTAGTTATACGGTCCTATATATTAAGATAATTAAGAGATCTATTCTATCTCTTAAATATAATGTAAATTTCTCCCCAATTAACACTTCTACTACTACTTCTTTAAATTGTATGTTTATACTGCCGTGACATCATAACTAGTTTCTTCAATTTCATTCTCACACCTGCACCCTGAAGATGTAGTGATTTTCCTAAAATTCTTGTAATTTCCTTGTTTTAACTTCTTAGTGGTATTTCATGGTCTTTAGCTTAAAGCTGAAATTCTTTAGCAAAGTTTGTAAGATCCTTTATCATATAGACCCTGCCTACATCTCTCATTCTTTATCTTATTGTCCCTACACATACACTTTGTATTGATCATACAAAGCTTCCAAACATGTTCTTTTCTACCTCTGTATATTTATACATCACGTGTGCTTTTTCTATAACATCCTTTTTTCTCTTGTTCACCCATTTGACTATCATTATTCAAGAAAATAATTCAAGTCTTACTTCCTCTTAAAACCTTCACCAATTTCCCTCACAGCTCCTCAATCCCAAGGCTTAATTGGATATTATTCCTCATCATACTCTTTTTTTTTTTTTTAGTTCTTTACCATTCAATGCCTCCTTCTCTGATAGCATTATTACAAAGTATATTAGCTATTGATTAGCTTAATTTTCTTTTACACAACTTGTATCTTTAGGTTAGGAACTTATCAACTTTATATTTTTACATACATCAGAGATTCTGAATATAATTACTCCTCAATTAATGCCTGCCAAATAACAAAATCAATATCAATAGAAGCTATTTTTCAAAAGTATACTCTAAGAAAGACATTCTTTCCCAACATTTTCTTCTAGAAAAGAAAAATGAAATTTAGAGAAAGTGAGATACTCCCTCAAGTACACAGCTAGGAAATAGCAAACAGCAAAATTTTGCAAACCTTTGTCTACATCACTACAAAGCCCATACTCTATACCACATCATCCCCCAAGGCCCAAATCAATTATGTATGGAGAGGAAAGAATCAGTATCACAAGAGGTAACTGAGGAAAGAAGAAAAACCAAGTCAGGCTGCACAAATCTCTTTATTTCTCTTCATAATTTTGTTTTTACTTTCCTGCTGGTTTGTATTATTTAGATGAGAAAGGAGACTCCTGCCCTTATTAACAAGCGACATTAAAGCAGATCTTCCACTGACAAAACCCAAAAATTCATTGAGCCCCACTTTACCTTAGTCATTTTTTTCCCAAACTTTAGATGATCAATAAATGGCTTGACTTGAAAGGAAACTACTTTCTTTAAATATCCACTACTCTTCATATTTGACAAATCAAAAAAAATGAACCAATTTTGTGAAACATCAAAGAAAACAGAATTTCATACAAATAAAAACAAAGACACATTTCTTCATGTTAGACTAGATCTTTTTTTCTCGTCAAGTTGCCCGGTGTAAGTAACAAGAATAGCTTGTGTTTTTTTCTATTATTTTCTTTTAGAGCAAGAATTTTGTTCTGGGCCAGAAGTAGTATTTGTTTCTGACACTCTTTTGTTTCCTCTTGTTTTCTAGATATATAGATATTTAAAGCCCTTTGTTGGGCAATGAAAACAGTGGAGACATTTACCAAAAGAAAATGAAAAAGAATAATGTGACATTTATTTCCCTACTCTAAGGATTTGCTTGGAACTATACTGTGGAGAAAAAAAAAAGTCTTAACACATATACTAAATTCTAGATGAAGATATGCATTCTGAAATGTTTAAGGGTAAAATGTACTGATATAGTAAACTACCTTGAAGCCATCAAAAAATTATTCCTGTTTATGGAGGATGAATAAGAAGATGATTGGATATTTGATAAATAACTATAGCAAAATTGATTATAAAATCTAGGTTATGGGTATCCACTGAATTTCTTCTGTATTTTGGATAAAATTCATAAAAATTCATAAAATTCATAATAAAATGTGAAAAAAGCAATGAAAAAATATAATGGATCTCATGCACAATCTCTGGACCTAAGTCGGTTTTCAGATCCAGAACTCATTGACGAAAAGAAAATTCTGGGGGTGCCTGCGTGGCTCAGTTGTTTAAGCGATCGATTTCGGCTCAGGTCATGATCCCGGAGTCCTGGGATCTAGTCCCCCATGGGGTTCCCTGATCGTCATGGAGTCTGCTTCTCCCTCTAACCCTCCCCCCCTCATGCTCTCTCTCTCTCTCTCTCTCTCTCTCTCTCACTCTCTCTTAAATAAATAAATAAAACATTAAAAAAAAGAAAAGAAAATTCTGGGATCATGTGAGGAAACTCATACAAAACTATGACAAGTATATTCACTAGTAATTTCCCCCATCCTTTCCTAAAGGGACCTATAGCCATTTACTTGGTTAACCATACATTGAGAAAAAGAGAATTTCTCCAAATCTTTTGGGAAAATTTTAGTATACATTGATATGGTAGCATTGATATTTGGAGGTCTAAAGTGCCATTATCATCTCTCCAGTAGAATACATAAAGATGTTATTTAGGTAATAAATGTTGTCTTAGAGTAGGTTCAGTTCACAGTTGTGATCACACTCACTAGTTCTCATTCCCTAAATGTATAATTGTACTAGATTTAGGTGGTAATATGTAGAAGCCCCACATTAGTTCCTTGAACTGTGGCATAAGAGAAATACTAGAAGAAAAGGCCAAGTAGAACCTCCTGAAATTGCCCCTCTACCTCTGGCTAAGCTAGTAAATATAGTAAGTCAAAAACAATAACATATTACCAAACAAATCAAAGAGACCAGTACCACACTTAAGGCATAAACTTTGCTGGGGTATTGGCTTCCATCATATACCACTTAATTCAAAAGTCTGGCCCCTACAAAATTTAAATAAATCAGGATATCGCCCAAGTAGAAGCCCAGATTTCAGCTTCTGTGTCAGATATGGCATCTATGCTAGAGCCAATTAACACAGCTCCAGCACATGTTATGTAGCCACTGATCTGATGAGTGCATTCTTGTCCATCCTCACCAGTAAGGAGGATCCAGAAACAGTTTACATTTAAATAAGATGGACAAAAACATGCACGGATTGTCTTACTCCAATACTGCTTGAATTTCCCTGGTCTTTTCCAAAGTATAGTCCAGAGTCACTTGAGCAAATAAACATTCCACAGAACATCACATCAGCTACTGTATCTATGACATTATGTTAATTTGGTTAAAATGTAAATTGGTGGCTTAGGTAAGACAAATGTGCTGGAGAGGTTAAATAGCACAACCTGCAAAGACTCAAGGTCCTTATTAGTGACGTTTTCAATCATCCAGTAATCTGTGGCATGCTGTGTTATTCCCTCCAATGTGAAAGAGGATATTTATATCCCAGATCTTCCAGCACAAAGAGAAACGTTCAATGTCTGGTTCACATTTTCAGGTTCTGAAAATAGCAGGTTCTGAAAACAGAGGAACAGTACTCTGACCTATTCATTGAATGCAAAGAAGGCTGCTAGCTTTGACTGGAGCCCAGAAGAGGAGAGAACTCTCAGTATGTTCAGGGTATGATTCAAGTAGGTCTGGCCCTTGAGATAACCAGGATAAGAAAAGAATACATGTGGAGTTTATAGTAAGATCAAATAACAGAAGATTCTGAGGGTTCTGAAGAAGTGCTATGTTATCTACAGCACAGAAAGGACGGTCTCTTTCAAAAATGGTGTTGGAAAAACCAAATGGCTACAAAATAATGAAATTGGGCCCCTGACTCACACCACAGATAAAAACCCACTCAAAATAAAGACTTTAAATGTAAGGCCTGAAATCATGAAACTACTAGAAGAAACGTGAGCAAAAAGCTTCATGACATTAGTCCCAGCAATGGTTTCATGGATGTGACATGAAAAGCACAGGTAACAAGAGCAAAAGTAGATGAGTTGGACTATCTCAAACTAAAAATCTTCTGCACAGCAAAGGAAACAATTGACAAAATGAAAAGGCAACCTGTGGATTGGGATAAAATATCTTCAAACTACATATCTGATAAAAGATTAGTATCTATAATATACAAAGAATTTCTACAACTCAACAGCAAAAACCAAATAACCCAATTTAAAAATGGGCAAAGGATTTTAATAGACATTCCTTCAAAGAAGACATACAAATGGCCAACAGGTATATGAAAGGATGCTCAACATCACTAATTATCAGGGAAATGCAAATCAAAAGCACAAGGAACTATCATTTCACATCTGTGAAGAGGACTATTATAAACAAACACACACAATGAGTGTTGGAGAGGATGTGGAGAAATTGGAACCATTGTACACTGTTGGTGGGAATGCAAATTCATGCAGGCACTATGGAAAAAATTATGGATGTTCCTCAAAAAATTAAAAATAGATAAGATCCAGCAATCCCACTTTGGGTATTTATCCAAAAGAATTGAAATCGTGACCTCAAAGCAATATTAGCACTCATATGTTCATTGCTGCATCACAATAGCCAAGATGTGAAAACAACCTAAGTGTCCTTCAACAGATGAATGGATAAAGAAAATGTGGTATATAAGTGCAATGGGATACTACTCAGTCTTTTAAAAAGGAGGAAATTCTACAATATCCAACAATGTGGATGAATGTTGAGTACATTATGCTAAGTGAAATAAGTCAGTCACAGAAAGACTAATGCTGCATAATTCCACTTATGTAAAGTATCTAAAATAGTCACATTCATAGAACCAAAATGAGTGGAATGGTGGTTGTGAGGGGCTGGGAGGGAAGTGGAGAAGAAATTGGTGGTTCTAACCAGTGAGCATAAACTTTCAGTTAAGCAAGATGAATAAGCTCTAGATATCTATTTTACAACATTGTACTTATAGTCAACAATAATGTATTGTATACTTAAAAATTTTAAAGGGAAGATTCATGGTAAGTGTTCTTACACAGTAAAATAAAATTTTGAAAATTATCAGATAAATGGCTGTTAAATGGGTTTAATCCTAGATTTGCCTAATTTCAAATTCTATGCCCTTTCCACTAAAAATACTGCTCTCCTGAAAACTGTTTTGATTGCAGAACACTCTAATCTTACCAATGTCTGTGATCTCTCCGAAGAAGGAATATGTTCACAGAGAAGCCTAGGCGGGATATGTGAATCTAAGAAAATGTTGAAAGAGATAAAATGAATTTGGCCATGTATTTATCCCACTATCTTCAAGATATGGAAATATATCCAGTGTACAAGGGCTTTCCATTCCTTAGGGAAGATTTATTATTGTTATTGTTTTGCTTTGTGTTTTAATTTTATGATATGGAAGTATTTTGTCAAGTCTTAACAATTCCTAGATATGTTTTCCTTTAAAACTACCAAATTTCATAATTTTTTATTTGCTATGAAATCATTAGGCCTATAATTTTGTTTACTCAGTATCTTGAAAGCAGGAAGGGGTGTCCTAGACAAAGGAAATGAGTGCTCTAGTCACTAAATGTTACATATTTTACTATAAATGAAGAATTAAGATTCTATGTTAGTCATCATTATGTCTTAAACTTATTTTGTGAGTGAGATTTTGAAGGGCTTTTTAGTAGTTTCTAAACCTACAACACAAGAGAACCAGCACCAGAGTGACAGAGATACCTTATAAACAAAACCTCCCAGCTGGTGTTTTCTATGAATTTTTAATTTGGCCTTGAACTACATCTTGCACTTTCACTGATTCAAGTTGAATCTTATTTCATTGATGATCCACTTAATTATCCTCAATTGATAGGGATATAATTCTTCCCAAAGTATCAGTGTTTGGCAACTGGAGGTAATCAAGCATAATTCATGTCTCAAATACAAAGTGGGATGATTAAAATGAAACAAATTGGAAACATTAATCAATAAGGCTATATATTTCAGGCCATCAACTGAGATTTTCTTTTCTTTTTTATTATGTTCAGTTAGCCTACATGTAGTACATCATTAGTTTTTGATGTAGTGTTCAACAATTCATTAGTTGCATATAATCAACTGAGATTTTCAATACATATCCAAGTCGATGGAAAAGTAGAATAAAAATTTTTGTTATATAATTTTTATTATTGAAAAGTATTGAAATACTGTGATTGGTCAGATCAAAGAAGTGAATGACAGAGATACCTTATGAACAGGGAATGGGACTGAACTATAAAGAAAAATCACAGCATGTTAACAAACATGTTAAAAAATATTCAAGTGCAAAGCTTATATTCACTCTTAATTGATGTGTAAGCACAGATAAAATCATGGGCAAAGTCTAACTCATCAAAATGATTGGTGTTGTGGAATTTCCAGTACCCAAAATGACAGGGAAAATCACAGGACATCTGGAGTGAAGTGTTGGCTTTGCCACATAATCATTAGCTATATGATCTTGGTTATAGCTCAACCTCTCTGAGGGTCAAAGTTTTTAATCTCTAAATGGGGATAGAGTACTTATCTCTCAGGGATTTTTAAGGATTAAAGAAGAGCATCCCTATGTCTATTGTTACAGAGTTAATACAGTTACATTTTGCCCTAGCACACAGCTAAATTTTATTTTCCAGCCTCCCGGACAATTAGGTAGGGCCGTAGGATTAAATTCTGAGCAATGGGATGTTGGTGGAAATGATGTATGCCATTTCCAATAGACGCTTCTAAAAGGTCCTCTACAATCCAAGCTCCGACTCTCATGTGCTGGCTATCCAACTTCAGGACATTGAAGAACATGGAGTATTTATCAGACTTGGCCCCTAAATTATAATACTCCCAGAAGACCCTCACTAGACTAATGAAGTGAACATAAATTAAATATGACTATGGTTGTGGTTGTACAGAAGTCAGCTAAATGCTGACAAACACTACAGGGATGCTGTGTTGTTGTTCTTTCTTTTTCCATTATTAACTAGTAGCTTCTGAGGAACACATTGAGTTAAAGGGAAATCTGACAACACAAGTGCCATTTGATCTGATTTAATTAATTTATCTACCTAACAAGATTTATTGAACCCATATGTGCCAAGAACAGTTCTAGAAACCAGGAATAAAATGGTAAATTAAATTCAAGTCCATGCTCTTATGTAGCAGATATTCTAGTGAGTGAAACAAGCAAATTTATACACACACATATTATACACAATATGTATAAATTATATATAAGTTATATGAAGAAAAATATAATAGGATAAGAGAATATAGTATGATAGGGGACTATTTTAAACAAAGGGTTCTGGGAAGTTTCTTTGGGAAGTGAACTGAAGTACAAATGTAGAGAATAAACCACTCCAAGTATAAGAAATCGCAAATGCAAAGGCCTGGATAGAAACATGCTTGGTAAGTTTGAGAAATATCAAATATTTCACTCCAGCCATTTGGGGGCAGCCAGCACTGAGCAGATACAACCTGACATTACCTTGCCCCAGCTATAACTCCTACCTCTTGCTTTTTCATTCAGTCCTCTCTAAGACAACCTTGAGGGACTCCATAGAGTAATGGTCTGAGACTTCAGGAAATCAGATCTGCCAGATTCTGGAATTAGAATCAGGAATTGCTAAACGGTGTTCTGAGGCTCATGCCTTGTTAATCAAGTAATTGATTTTGAAATGCAATTTGATGTTGATACGCAATAATGTCAGCATCCAGGTGATTTTTTAGCAACAATGTCAGCTGATCAGAAGCTATTTTAGTTAATACTAGTGTTTTCCATATTTTGAGCCAATGATGGAGTGGGAAGTGTTATTTAAAGGAACATAGTTTGGGGTGCCTGGCTGGTAAGTCAGAAGAGGGCACGACTCTTGATCCTGGGGTTGTGCGTTTGAGCCCCACGCTGGGCGTAGAGATTACATACATACATACATACTAAAGGAATATAGCTTAAAGACCATTATGCTTTGCATATGTAGATACTACTAGTTTTAAATAGATATGGATAACGTCTAGAGTAATAAAATACAAACTGATCTAAAAGAGTATCTGAATTCATAGTAGTGTTTGATTAGTATGTATTTTCTCAGTAAATGGGTACTAAGTATACAACTACTATCACAGAGAAATGGTGCGTAGATTTTTTTTTTTATGTTAAGAAAGAGTCACAATGCTCCGAAATATCAAGAGCTATTGTGCCAGAGGATGGAATTTGCCAGAAATGTTACTCATGAATAATGTAAGAAGTACAAATTAAAAATAACAGGCTAATTCTCCCTGTTAAAAATAATATAACAGACTTACCTTCACTTCCTTGTCTTAGAGCATTTACTTTAGAAAATTTGTAATCGTATTTACTTTCCCCCTTCTTTGAAATGTGTATAAGTCTGAAAAATAGACAGGAATTTTGCCAGCTTTATGACACCAGGATGTCTTTCTCAAGGATCTAAAAACCTGTTTCTTTGAAATGTAAACATCAAAGGAGATAATGCCCCCATCTCCCAATTTCTGTGGGAGGGTTGGAGTCTAACCTCAGTGGCCTTGCTCCAAGTTGCAAAACTACCCCCTATCATAAAGACATGAGAAGTTTATTTTTCCTCTGGATAAAACCAATTAGTTACCACAAGATGGTCACCCCATTTAGGAGATGAATCTAGAATTCACTGTGTGATAAGTGGTGCTGTCAAGCCCTCTTACCTGAGTATTAGTTATTGTTTATCTCAAGAATGTGTATGTAACGGGTTGTATCTGCTTAACTCTATGAAAGGGTGAGATTTCAGTCTTTGCAATCTCTCAGCAAGTTGCCTGTGATGTGCATCATATTTTTATGTTTACTCAAAACTGTTTTGTTTTTGTTTTTGTTTTTGTTCGCTACCTTTGTGGAAAGGTTTTTTGGGTTGGGAGATCTTTATTTTTAATTACATTTTCCCAGTAGTGAAGAGGAAAATTCTCTATCAATGGACCCAATATTTATCAGGCCAGCACTGAAATGAGCAATATAGCAGGTTTGCTTACAGAATTTCTACCCTTGCTCCCTTGTCTCTAAGGTGTCTGAAATAAACTTGAACCCTATAACCACCTTCACATGTGTACTGGGTAGCTCTGTGTTACTTGTGGACCTTCAACCTCCTCTTTTGATTATAGTGAGGCTGTTAAAAAACAGTTCCCCACATGATTACTCTTTCATTTTTCCTTTGTCTGACCTTTCCTGGTTATTGTCAGCTCTTCAGGCTTACCCCAGGCTTCAGTCTGAGCATTCATTCTAAGCCGCTAAGCTCAGCTCCTGCTTGTCCCGTCTCGTTATCTTTTTCTACAGTCCCAAATTACAGCCATGGGTCAGAAATTCTCATCCTCATGCTTCAGAATTCACTTCATTTCAAATAGCTTTTCCTTTACCCCATTTTCAGATTAAGAATAACTTGCACATTGAAAAAGATGCTGTATGCTTGTATTAGCATTTTTCTTCCAAGAAAGGTAGAAGGTCCAAGGTAATTCCATTATGCCTAGGGCAATCTTTTTTTTTTTTTTATCAACAAGTCAGGACTATATTTCAATTGTCAATTATCAGTGCATCAGCTGACTTAGGCTCTTGACTTCTAGCAACCTGTTTCCAAACTGTCACCAGTACTGTGATATCCCAGGCGTGAAATGTCAGTAGCACTGACTGAAGGATCTTACAGAGTGCACGGTACGGTAGGTGATGTTCATTAGCGATGACCCTGTACTTATTTCCCAAATGTGATTCCCAGACAAAAGTAACACCCAGGACATCAGCTTGTTTAATTGGACTGTTCTGTTAGGCAGTGACTCAGTCACAAAAGGAAGAAATAACATGTGCTCTTTCAGAATTTACTGATGTCTCAGTCACACCACTCCACAGTGATTTAAATTGTGCCTGGGGCTGTACTGTGCTCAAAAAATACCTCTTAATTTTGATGGAAGTCCCAGTGGACAGTCTCACCAGGAATATTATATATCCTTTTCTATTAGCAATTTTAACAGAGTTCCCCAACACATACATCTTTTCACTTTAAGATGCCATATCTAAATTCATGGTTTGTCTTTTGCTTTTCTATAATACAGAAAAAAATCCATAAACAGATCACTATAACATTTGGAACTTCCTATCAGTGATCCTTTGACCAGTGATTATAATTCCATGGCTCCTTAAAATATACTCCAGTACAGAACAAAGGAAAGCCATCATTTTTTCTTACCTGGAGATTTTTAGGAAAGCCAGACATTAGGATGGATGACCAGGCCCCTAGCAATGATGCCATGCAATCAAAGTCTGGATCCAGTGACCCACTTTGAAGTCAACACAACAAAGTTGTTGTAAGAAAACATCCCTTGTGGAGAAATTAGAACTCTTGTGCAATGTTGGCGGGAATGTAAAATGGTACAGCTGCCACGGAAAACACTATGGAAGTTACTCAAAATATTACAAATAGAACTACCACATGATACAACAATTCTACTTCTGGTTATTTATCCAGAAGAACTGAAGAAAAAAAAAAAGAAGAATACTATCTGCACTGCCATATTCATTGCAGCATTGTTCACAGTAGCCAAGATGTGGAAGTAACCTAAATGTCCATCTGTAGATGAATGGACAAACAAAATGTGATGTATACATACAATGAGTATTGTTCAGGTATAAAAAAAGGCAATTCTGTCATATGCTCTAAGTCGAATGAATCTTGAGAATGTTATGTTAAGTGAACTAAGCCAGTCATAGCAGGTGAGTACTGCATGATTTCACTCATATTAGGTATCTAAAGAAGTTAAACTCATTGAAGCAGAAGGTAGAATGGTGGTTGCCAAGAGCTGGAGAGTTGCTGTGCGATGTGTATAAAATTTAAGTTATGCAAAATGAAAAAGTTTTAGAGATGTGCTGGGCAACATTGTTCTTATAGTTAACAATATGGTGATACACACTTTAAAGTTTTGATAAGATGGTGGGGCTCATGTCCTGTGTTTTTTTACCACAACAGGAAGAAAGGAAGGAAGGGAGGGAGGGAGGGAAGGAGGGAGGGAGCAAGGGGGGGAGGGATGAAGAAAATCTCATCCTTGTGACCACTATAGTCAAAGCGTAATTGTCATAATGATGAGCTATGAGTTATGACCTCTACTCTCACCACAATGCTGTAGCTACCAATGATGGCACATTCCTCACCTCTGTCCGTGTTCCATGACCACCAGAATTTTCATGTTTTGAAAAAAAAAGGAGACACAGAAAAATCACCAATCTCTTTAATCCTCAATTTTCTGTATTTCTCAATGAATAATAATACTTACCTTGCAGATTTGCTTAGTACAATATATGTATTTAAAGAATATAACCAATTTCTGATTTGCATAGGTAAGCATATAAGAAATGGCAATTATCATGCTAAATAAATGTATTTAATGGTATACTTCTTTAGTTGGTAAATTTATAATGATCAACACTGATATGTCTACATTTAATTGGACTTTTGTGTAATGAGATGACTCAATCATGAAGGGAGAAAATAACATGGAGATTTTCACAGTGGACATAGCAGTTTCTATAAGAGGCAATAGCAGTGCTCAAGTCAATTAAAACACATTCCTGTTAACTTGTATTAAGTTGTGTTTTGTTTGTTTTTAATTCACAGGTTGATTTTCGGGGGGGAAAAAAATCATTGATCTTTTCAAATGCCAGTGCATATAGATTGTACCAAAGTTTGGTTTTTGAACAGGTACCAGCAAGATATGGTGTTACTCTTTGGCTTCAGCTGAATATGAACTCATGTGTGATCAATGGATAGATGATTATGTATGAAACTTCCATGCATAGTCATTTAACATCATTAACGATACGAATAGGATGAAATGGACAATGTAGTACGTTAGAGGCATTCATTCCTCCTGAAGCCAGGAGAAAGGACCAATGAGGTTCACTGCTGAGTCCTTCCCCATGAGTTGCCTCCCACCAAAGGAAGCGGCTTTACCCAAGTTTACACCTCCTCCCTGATCTTTCCCTAGAGATGCTGACCTATGTTATAAGGCATGTTGTTTTCGAATTATTATTTTTCCAGGATGCCTGGGTGGCTCAATTGGCTTCTGCCTTAGGCTCTGGTCATGATCTCAGGGTCCTGGGATCGAGCCTATCATCAGGCTCCTTGCTCAGCGGTGAGGTTGCTTCTCCCTCTGCCTGCCACTCCCCCTGCTTGTGCTTGTGCTCTCAATATCTCTCTCTCTGACAAATAAATAAATAAAATCTTTAAAAAAAAATTATTTTTCCTACATATGAATATTATCAAACATACAGAAAGATTGAAAAAATATTACAGTGACACCATGTATCTACCACCTAGTTTCTACCATTTACATTTTATTATACTTGCTTTATCATATGTCTATCTATCCATCTGTCTACTTGGATTTATCATGAACATCTGAATGTTTAATTTCAAACATTGGTAATCATTGTAAAATGTAAAATTGCAATGAAAATTTACCTCACCTAAACCAGGATGCACTGTTATCAAGATATTTTAAACTGCCTTATCTTGCACTTACATAAGATGTTCAACCAAGACAGAATTAAAATCATTACATGTTCAAAGGCTGTTTTAACAAAGAAAGCAAGCCTCATTATATACTTTGCAGATATACTGACAACTAATGGTTGCCTGCAAACTTTCCTCTGCTGAAACCTGCTGAAGAAATCAAACCAGTATATCATGAGATGTGAGTATTTCTTCCATGCTACCTGATGGACAGACCCTCCTATCATTCCATCATTGCTCTCCAGGAATACTTGCCAATGAGAGTTAGCTAGAAATCTGAGTGACAGATAGAAATCCAGGAACAATTTTATTATCCTGAAAGTCAGTCATATTTTTCTATTGCCAAAGTTCTAGTCCCAGGTTTAAGGACAAACTTTTCTCAAGAGATTTTGTGAAGTAGAAAATGCCTGTGAAAATATTGAATATAAAAATATAGTGAGATTCATAATTGCAAGACTGCTTCTGAAAATATTCAGAAAGCATCTTCTTCAAGGTGGATACAAGAGTTTCAGTTTGTGGGGCTACATCATTAGCATCACTTTATCATCACCCTAGTCCAAAGCTAAAGAGGTGAGAAACTTAGTTACATTTGGGTGTAGATGTACAGGGGGTGTTAATAACTTGGTCACATTGTTATATCAGCTGTACCCTAGATTGTAGGAGCTAAGCAAAGGAAGTTGCTCCTCCCCTAACCTCAGTTGAAAATGAATATCTATTGGAGAGGAAAAGATGGCGGAGGAGTATGGGACCCTATTCCAACTGGTCCCTGGAATTGAGCTTGATATCTACCAGACCACTCTGAGCACCCACAAAATCAGCCTGAGATGTAAGAAGATCTGGATCGCTACAAACAGAATATCTCAGGCGGTTGGTTTCGAGGTACGAAGCAGGGGGGGCTTGATTCCACGGGCAGATATTGAGGATAAATGGCAGCGGGAGGGAGCCTGGCCATGGGGATCCTACACCACTGGTGAGCAATAACCTCCCACGCTGGGGACAGGGCACAGACTCGCAGACCAGTAGTGGCAGGGAAAGGACTTTAGGGCAGCCCCCAGGACAGAAACCCAGAGCAGCGGGGCCGCGTGGGTGAACTGGGGGTGGCTAGTGGTTTTAGAAGCACAAAGGGCAGAGACATGCCCCAACCTGGAGGCAGGACTGGGGGCACTGCGGAGGGGTGCACAACCCAGGACGCTGCAGTTTATAGCAGCACAGACAGAAATGGAGAGTGTGGCCTGGAGTGCTCACTGAAGAACAGGCTGCAATCTCTCTGCTCTGAGGCAGAGGGTTGGAAACGGTCTCTTCTGCTCTGACTCTTGGAAGAGACGTGGAAAGCCACAAGGGAAAGCCGCCAGAGAACAAAAGCCCCCAAAAAACAGTCCCCACTGAGCCCATCCCCTGCCACAGGGGGGCAGGACAACTCTGCCCAAACAGGGTTGCCTGAGTAACAGTGCAGCAGGCCCTTCCCCCAGAAGACAGGCTGGGAGAACAAGAGGCCAGCAACCCTAAAGTCCTTAGAAAATAGGTGCATCTGGCTTGGGTTGTGGTCAATAATTTGGACTCTATACATTCCCTCAACCACCTATCAAACAGAATGACTAGGAGGTGAAACCCCCAAAATAGGAAAGACTCAGAGATTATGACTTATGCTACAGATTTACAAATGGATTCAGATATAACCAAGATGTCAGAGATGGAATTCAGGCTAGCAATTGTGAAGACAATAGCTACAGTGGAGAAATCAATTAATGGCAACATAGAGTCTCTAAGGGCAGAAATGAGAGCTGAATTGGCAGAACTTAAAAATGCTATCAATGAGATCCAGTCGAATCTAGATAATCTAACAGCTAGGGTAAGTGGGGCAGAAGAAAGAATTAGTGACTTGGAAGACCATTTAATAGATAAAAGGGGAAAGAGGAGGCCAGGGAAAAACAACTCAGAATCCATGAAAATAGAATCAGAGAAATAAGTGACACCATGAAGCGTTCCAATGTCAGAATTACTGGAATCCCTCAGGGGGTGGGGAGAGAGAGAGGACTAGAAGATATATTTGAGCAAATCATAGCTAAGAACTTCCCTAATCTGGGGAATGAAATAAACATTCGTGTCCTAGAGTCAGAGAGGACCGCTCCCAAGATCAAGGAAAACAGGCCAATACCCCAGCATGTAATAGTAAAACTCACAAATCTTAGAACCAAGGAAACCATCTTAAGGGCAGTTAGGGGGAAGAGATTCCTTAGGTACAGAGGGAGGAACATCAAAATAACATCAGACCTATCCACAGAGACCTGGCAAGCCAGAAAGGCCTGGAAAGACATATTCAGGGTACTAAACGAGAAGAACATGCAGCCAAGAATACTTTATCCAGCAAGGTTGTCATTTAGAATGGATGGAGAGACGCAGAGCTTCCAAGACTGGCAGAAACTGAAAGAATATGTGACCACTAAGCCGGCCCTGAAAGAAATATTAAGGGGGGTTCTATAAAAGGAGAAAGACCCCAAGAGTGATATACAACAGAAATTTACAGGGACAATCTATAAAATCAAGGTGTTCACAGGCAACATGATGAAAATAAATTCATGTCTTTCAATAATCACCCTCAGCATGAACGGCCTAAATGCTCCCATAAAAAGGCACAGGGTTGCAGATTGGATAAAAAGACAGGACCCATCCATAAGCTGTCTACAAGAGACTTATTTTGAACGTAAAGATACATCCAGACTGAAAGTGAAGGGATGGAGATCCATCTTCCATGCCAGCGGACCTCAAAAAAAAGCTGGGATAGCAATTCTCATATCAGACAAATTAGATTTTAAACTAAAGACTGTAGTTAGAGACACAGAAGGACACTATATCATTCTTAAAGGGTCTATCCAACAAGAAGATCTAACAATTGTAAATATCTATGCCCCCAACATGGGAGCAGCCATCTACATAAGGCAACTGTTAACCAAAATTAAAAGTCATATTGATAGCAATATGTTAATTGTAGGAGATCTCAATACTCCACTCTCAGCAATGGACAGATCATCTAAGCAGAAAATCAACAAAGAAACAAGAGCTTTGAATGACACACTGGAACAAATGGACCTCATGGATACATACAGAACATTCCACCCTAAAACAACAGAATACTCATTCTTCTCGAGCACACATGGAACTTTCTTCAGAATAGACCACATCTTGGGTCACAAATCAGGTCTCAACAGATACCCAAAGATTGAGATTATTCCCTGCATAGACTCAGACCATAATGCTTTAAAACTGGAACTCAATCACAAGAAAAATTTGGAAGAAATTCAAACACTTGGAAGCTAAAGACCACGCTGCTCAAGAATGCTTGGGTGAACCAGGAAATCAAAGAAGAACTTAAACAATTGATGGAAACCAATGAGAACGAAAACACATAGGTCCAAAACCTATGGGATACTGCAAAGGCGGTCCTAAGGGGGAAATACATAGCCATCCAAGCCTCACTCAAAAAAATAGAAAAATCTCAAATTCACCAACTAACTCTACACCTTAAAGAACTAGAGGAAAAGCAACAAGCAATGCCTAAGCCACGCATTAGAAGAGAAATAAGATTAGAGCAGAGATCAATGAATTAGAAACCAGAAACACAGTAGATCAGATCAATGAAACTAGAAGCTGGTTCTTTGAAAGAATTAATAAGATCAATAAACCACTGACCAGACTTATCCAAAAGAAAAGAGAAAGGACCCAAATTAATAAAATTATGAATGAAAGGGGAGAGATCATGACTAACACCAAAGAAATGGAAACAATTATTAGAAATTATTATCAACAACTATATGTCAATAAACTGAGCAATCTGGATGAAATGGATGCCTTCCTGGAAACCTATAAGCTGCCAAGACTGAAACAGGAAGAAACTGACAACCTGAATAGGCCAAAAACCAGTAACGAGATTGAGGCGGTGATCAAAAACCTCCCAAAAAACAAGAGTCCAGGGCTGTGAATTGTGTAAGACTGTTGAATCACAGATCTGTACTTCTGAAACAAATAACGCAACATATTTTAAGAAAAAAAAAAAAAGAAGAAGATAGCAGGAGAGGAAGAATGAAGGGGAGTAAGTCAGAGGGGGAGACGAACCAGGAGAGATGATGGACTCTGAAAAACAAACTGAGGTTTCTAGAGGGGAGGAGGGTAGGGGGATGGGTTAGCCTGGTGATGGGTATTAAAGAGGGCACATTCTGCATGGAGCACTGGGTGTTATGAACAAACAATGAATCATGGAACACTACACCAAAACAAATGATGTAATATATGGTGATTAACGTAACAATAAAAAATTAAAAAAAAAAAAAGAGTCCAGGGCCTGATGGATTCCCTGGGGAATTCTACCAAACATTCAAAGAAGAAATAATACCTATTCTACTGAAGCTCTTTCAAAAAATAGAAACAGAAGGAAAACTTCCAAACTCATTCTATGAAGCCAGCATTACCTTAATCCCTAAACCAGGCAAAGACCCCATCAAAAAGGAGAACTTCAGACTGATATCCCTGATGAATATGGATTCCAAAATCCTCAACAAATCCTAGCTGATAGGATCCAACAATAAATTAATACACAACCAAGTGAGATTTATCCCTGGGATGCAAGGGTGGTTCAACATTCACAAATCAATCAGTGTGATAGAACACATTAATAAGAGGAGAGAGAAGAATCATATGGTCCTCTCAATTGATGCAGGAAAAGCATTTGACAAAATACAACATCCTTTCCTGATTTAAACTCTTCAGAGTATAGGGATAGAGGGAACATTCCTCAAGTTCATAAAATCCATCTATGAAAAACCCACAGCGAATATCATCCTCAATGGGGAAAAGCTGAGAGCCTTTCCCTTAAGATCAGGAACACGTCAAGGATGCCCACTCTCGCCACTATTGTTCAACATAGTACTAGAAGTCCTAGCAACAGCAATCAGACAACAAAAAGAAATAAAAGGTATTCAAATTGGCAAAGGAGAAGTCAAACTCTCTCTTTTCACAGATGACATGATACTTGATGTGGAAAATCCAAAAGACTCCACCCCCAAATTACTAGAACTCATACAGCAATTCAGTAATGTGGCAGGATACAAAATCAATGCCCAGAAATCAGTTGCTTTCTTATACACTAACAATGCAACTGTAGAACAAGAAATTAGAGAAATGATTCCATTTACCATAAGATACCTCGGAATAAATCTAAGCAAAGAGGTAAAAGATCTATACTCTAGGAACTACAGACCACTCATGAAAGATATTGAAGAAGACACAAAAAGATGGAAAAACATTCCATGCTCATGGATCAGAAGACTAAACATTGTTAAAATGTCTATGCTACACAGAGCAATCTATACCTTCAGTGCCATCCCAATAAAAATTCCAATGACATTTTTCAAAGCTCTGGAACAAACAATCCTGAAATTTGTATAGAGGGCGCCTGGGTGGCTCAGTTGGTTAAGCAACTACCTTCGGCTCAGGTCATGATCCTGGAGTCGCAGGATCGAGTCCCACGTCAGGCTCCTTGCTCAGCAAGGAGTCTGCTTCTCTCTCTGACCCTCTTCCCTCTCGTGCTCTCTATCTCTCATTCTCTCTCTCTCTCAAATAAATAAATAAAATCTTTAAAAAAAATAAAAAAATAAAAATAAAAAAAATTTGTATAGAATCAGAAAGACCCCGAATTGCCAAGGAAATGTTGAAAAAGAAAAACAAAGCTGGAGGCATCACATTGTCCAATTTCGAGCTATATTACAAAGCAGTGATCACCAAGACAGAATGGTACTGGCACAAAAACAGACATATAGACCAATGGAACAGAACAGAGAACCCAGATATGGACCCTCAACTCTATGGTCAAATAATCGTCGACAAAGCAGGAAAAAATATGCAATGGAAAAAAGTCTCTTCAATAAATGGTGCTGGGAAAATTGGACAGTCACATGCAGAAGAATGAACCTCGACCATTCTCTAACACCATACACAAAGATAAACTCAAAATGGATGAAAAATCTCAATGTAAAACAAGAATCCATCAAAATCCTAGAGGATAACATAGGCAGTAACCTCTTTGACATCGGCCACAGCAACTTCTTTCAAGATACATCTCCAAAAGCTAGTGAAACAAAAGCAAAAATGAACTTTTGGGACTTCACCAAGGTAAAAAGCTTCTGCAAAGCAAAGGAAACAGTCAACAAAACAAAGAGGCAACCCACAGAATGGGAGAAGATATTTGCAAATGACACTACAGACGAAGGGCTGGTATCCAAGATCTATAAAGAACTTCTCAAACTCAACACCCACAAAACAAATAATCAAGTCAAAAAATGGGCAGAAGACATGAAAAGACACTTCTCTGAAGAAGACATACAAATGGCTAACAGACACATGAAAAAATGTTCATCATCGTTAGCCATCAGGGAAATTCAAATCAAAACCACACTGAGATACCACCTTACACCAGTTACAATGTCAAAAATGGACAGGGAAAGAAAAAAACAAATGTTGGCGAGGTTGTGAAGAAAGGGGAACCTTCTTACTCTGTTGGTGGGAATGCAAGTTGGTACAGCCACTTTGGAAAACAGTGTGGAGGTGCCTCAAAAAATTAAAAATAGAGCTACCCTATGACCCAGCAATTGCACTCCTGGGTATTTACCCCAAAAACACAGATGTAGTGAAAAGAAGGGCCATATGCACCCCAGTGTTCATAGCAGCAATGTCCGCAATAGCCAAACTGTGGAAAGAACCGAGATGCCCTTCAACAGATGAATGGATAAAGAAGATGTGGTCCATATATACAATGGAATATTATTCAGCCATCAGAAAGGATGAATACCCAACTTTTACATCAACATGGATGGGACTGGGGGAGATTATGCTAAATGAAATAAGTCAAGCAGAGAAAGTCAATTATCATATGGTTTCACTTATTTGTGGAACATAAGGAACAGCATGGAGGACATTAGGAGAAGGAAGGGAAAATTGAAGGGGGGGAAATCGGAGGGAGAGATGAACCATGAGAGACTGTGGACTTTGAGAAATAAACAGGGTTCTAGAGGGGAGGAGGGTGGGGGGATGGGTTAGCCCGGTGATGGGTATTAAGAAGGGCACGTACTGCATGGAGCACTGGGTGTTATACAAAAACAATGAATCATGGATCACCACATCAAAAACTAATGATGTACTACTGTATGGTGACTAACATAACATAATAAAATAAAATTTAAAAAAATAAAAGAAAAGGAATGTCTATTTACTTTCACTCATATACAGTATAATTATCATAGGAGCAACCTACCAGTCCCCAATGCTGAAAAAATATTTCTGCTCTATAATGTCAAGCCTCAAAATGCAATTACCAAAATTATAACAAAATCTCAATAGCTAAACTTTATCTAATAACATTTCAGATTTATTTTGGCATTTGACATGTTCTTTCTATATTATGATATCTATCTTGGCCAACTGTTGGTTTTAACATTTGAACATTCAACCTCCAGCCAAAATGTCTATTCACTATACCTCCAGTGAATTTGATAGACTGTTTTTCCTTTGTTAAGGTGTCAGATTATTTTTATGTTGAAAACTTATGTTCTATATTTTTATATTTTAAAATTACATAATATTCCTAGAGAATTCTTTCCATTCAGAATCTTCAAGTACTTTTGAAAAGCAGTATTAAAATTCATTCTCACAATTATCTCTTTTGGAGTTAGTGTGAGCTTCCATAAAATCAAAAACAAAACAAAACAAAAAACAAAAACCCAGATTGTGTTTTATTATTTAGAATATATACATGGATTTCAGAACTTGTATGGAGTGATTTTTGGTTTCAAAACTTTCACGTTTTGTGGACTGCATTATTTTGTATAAAGCTCTATTTTTATATTTTGTTAATAAAGACAAAAAGTCAGAAATTAGATTGTACAGCTTTACTAATTAAATATCTGATACTCATTAAACGTGGTCAGAAGTGGAAGAGTGAAATGCAGAGCATGTATGAAAGCAATGGAAAGTCTATGCCATGGGAAGATGCTGCTTGTTGTGAAGACTGTGTGCACAAAGAGCCCAGACTCACTCCCTTATTAGGAGCAGGTGCACACTTAAACAACTTACATCTACTTTTAAGGCTGTTATTAAAAAACACCTGGACAAATATTTCATGAGTCTCAGGAAAGAAGCTGGAAGAGAATGGCTGATGGAAATAAATAATATGGAGGGCAAAGAGCATATGAGTAAAGTATGGACAGACGGATATTTGCCAGTTTAAACAGGAAACAGAGAAAGGAAAGGTCAAGTTTTCTGGCATGAAGCAAGACTTTGTTTATCAAAATGAGATTCATCTTCTAAGTGAAAATGTGATTAGTAGGTGAAAGGCTAGCTGACCCTAAGTATAACAGTTGTATTGACCCAGAGGGAGGTCGTAAGTTTTAACTACATTTGATAAGTGACTTTCAAAGGAGTTGATCACACTGAAGTTTGTAAAAATGGCTTAAAGAAAGTGTTTGCATTTCCTTATAGTGTGGGTTCACCCACAGAACATTCAGTAAACAAAATGCTCTTTCACTTTTGGTAGTTAATGAGAGAAAGATTACTCTTACCCTTGTCATGATGGAGTTGTAATCTCTTTTCTGAGTAAGGTATATTGACTCTTTATTTAAAAAATAAAAATAATAATATGGATTTTTACTCTGTACAGAAGAAACTTGAACTTTATTTCTCATGAGGCACCAAAAAGCAAGTGGAATACTTTCAGTTCTATATTGTGGTACAATTACACTTTCTCTTAATAGCTTTCTTGTAGTGAAACTTGGCTCACAATTTGTTTTAGGAGAGGTTAATGATTTCAGCTGAAGTTTCACCAATAACCTTGCTCAGCTACATGACTAGAATATAAAAATGCCAGGGCATTACCTTCTTGGAAGCATAAATCTGATGGTATGCCTAAGACCCCTAGAGGGAAATCCTCCTCTGTAGGCAGTATTCACATTGTCAGAGCAGATGCAATCTGGAGTGCTAAGAGTATTTAGTCCCTAGGATTTTGGCTTGCCTGAACAAAATGTGTTAGCTTTTGTTGGTTCCAAGTCTTACCAGTTTTCTCACCTTTGTTACAGTCATTTTAATTCCTTCACTTTTCAAATGCTATGCCTGCCTCTGCCACCACATTCTTTGAAGTAAGTGAAGACAAAGAAAAGAAATACAATTCTCTTAAACAGTGACAGATCCAGGAATGGATGCATAGGTTGGACACTGCCTGCCCAAAAGGTATAATTTGGGAGATAGTGGCAAAACCTCTCCTAAACCCCAAATTAAACCATTGCCTTATTGTCTGAAATTATACCCTTTTAAGGATTCATTGGGTGGAAGAATTCAAGGTACAGCAGATCTTCTATGGCAGAGAACTATATATATAGCAAGGAGGCTCCTGTGGGGTGTTCCAAAGAATTCACACATGCCCCTCCAGAGAGAATCTGCTTTTGGTCGTCTTTTACTCCGAGGTCATCACCAAGGAAACAGTCACAGTCAAGAAAGGAAAAGACCAACCCCAATTAAGTAAGAGTCATTTGACTGACCTTTTTCTCCCATCTCACTTTTCTGTCCTCAATACACCAGATGAAAAGAGCTTCAGTAGAAGAAGGATGGGGAAAGGTCCCTGGATCAGACCTTTTCACTTCCCAATTCCAAGTCCTTTGAGCCAAAGTCTTGTTGCTGATGGCAGGAAGAGAAAGATTTAAGTTGGATATAAACTGGCACAGGCTGATGTTTAATAACTGAAAGAGATGATAAAGCTATGGGGGTTTCTCCTAAGATGTCACTATGCAATAAAAATGGAAATGCTACAGAGAATAGCTGAAGGAAGTGATTTTGAAAAGGAAAAGATTAACAACTTTATATCTTTGTCCCATCAAGTTCATTCACACTGTTCATTAATCTGATTACACATTGTTATCAGTAATTCATATTTAAATGAGTCTGCCTAATCCTTTCCTTATTTAGTAACTGACATGAAGTCACAGAGGAAATGGGAGTGCTGATAAGAGGAGGGAACAGAAATAATTTTGAGGTAGCAATGCAGTTTTAGGGGAGCAGCCTGGGTAATAATAATTGTAAGAATCAGAGCTACTATGTATAAGGCATTTCTTTTTTTTTTTTTTTAAGATTTATTTATTTGTCACAGAGAGAGAGAGGGAGAGCACAAGCAGGGGGAGAGGTAGGCAGAGGGAGAAGCAGGCTCCCCACTGAGCAGGGAGCCCAATGTGGGACTGGATGCCAGGACCCCAGGAACATGACCTGAGCCAAAGCCAGAGGCCCAACTGACTGAGCCACCCGGGTGTCCCTGTATCAGGCATTTCACACACACCTTTGGAGAATCCTGACTGATAGGGAGCTGAAGACAAGCTGAGGACAAAACACAAGCTGACACCTTGCAACACACACACCCTCCCCCCGCCAGCCGGCCTATCCTCCCTGGGAATCTGTGTGACTATCCTCAGGCACTCCTGGCTGCCCTAAAATTAAGGGAAGGGAAAAACAAATGGTTAACTGATAGAGACCACAGTCCTGCAGGACATGAGCCCATCAGTTTACCAATTCACAAGGTGATTTACAAAGATTTACAAGGAAAAAGCATTCTTATCAATCGCCTAACTTTCAGAGACCCATAACTCAATTTCATGGAGCCCTAACATCACCCTCCCCTCCAGTGATGTGGGAAACAGAGGCAGAAGGGAAAGCAAGCAAAATTAAATTTCTTTCTGACCTGCAGCCCATTGACAAGAACCGGAGATAGGTAGAGTATAACATTCCTCCAGGAAGCTTCCAACTAATGTTAATGCCTTACAAGAAGTGAAAACAACTACTTGACAGTAGCCAGGCCTCCAGGATCCTGTGGGTCTTAGCATATGAAAATCCTTTTGGACACCTCCCTTTTTCCTTACCTCCCCCAATTCCCAAGTATATAATCAGCCACCCCTCACAACCCCGGTCCAGCAGCTCTTTCCGCCCACGGGTCCTGTTCCTGGGCTCTAATAAAATCTTTACCTTTTTGCTCCAAAGACATCTGAAGAGTTCTTTCTTGGCCATCAGCTCTGGACCTCATCAACATTCCAAAACTATGTCACTTGACAACTGTGTATATTAACTGTTATTCATCCCAGCTTGCAAATAAAGAACACACCTGGGAGAAATCATGTGAATCATCTAAAATAATGAGTCCAGAGTCCGGACTTGAAGATAAAGGGTTTGATTCCAGGGTTCCATGCTGCAGTCATTACATATACCATGTGGCTCCAGGAGGGCGGGAGGGCAGGAATTTGGGGGGTAATAGCATTTGGGGAGTAATAGTGGTAGGGAAAGAGAAGAGGAGACAGGAACCCAGAAGAGAAAAAGAAAACAGGAAAAAGGAGAAAGATGCTGGAGAAGACATTTTTCAACCTACAATTACAATGAGGACTGACCTAAAATACTTGACTTCTTTGTAGTTTATCCATGGAAAATCAAAGCACTGATTTAAAAACACATAACATTTTAAGTGCTTTTTCTTTATTACCCTGCCCTTGTTTGTATATATCTGTCTTTCAGAAAGGAAATTGTGTGAACCTTCAATATTCAACCACAAAATCTGTTCCAAGAAAGGTCAATGTTTTTATATCAGATAAGCTGTCTGTTTCCATGTTTGGAAAGACCTGAGCCAAAAGTCAGAACGGAAAATGGAATGAATCCCTAGTCCTTCCTGCGATTTGGGTTCATTCCAAGTATTTTCTTATGTTATAAAAACATCAGACATAATAATATTCAAGTATGACCACATAAGTACATCATTCAGCAAAAATATAAAATTATATGCCATTACAAAGAAACTTAATCTACTGCTTTCATTCATTAATGAAGACATATGAAAGCTTTTAAAGTCCTCCTTTATGAATACAATATAGAAATAAAGGAATAACATTATTTTTTACCCAGTGCCTAACCTCTCCTTGAATATCTGTGGGCAAACTTAGAACTTAAAATTAGATTTACTTGCCCGTGAACGTATTCCCTGTATACCAGTCCAGTCGAAGACTGCACACCCTCGGTGTGTGTATATCTGTATTTCCGTGTTCGTAAGTGTGTATTTGCATGCCGTGGAAAATTCTGCATCGAGTGGTATATATCTACATTTCATCATTTACTGAGTTATGCTGATAAATTTGGACATCCTATCAGAAGTAACTTCTGCTACTTCACAATCATGCTTCACATCTTCTCCATCATCTAATTGTGAAAATAAGCACCTGCTTTTAAATCTGAGACCCAAAATGACTGAAAGTGAACTTTAAGAAAAAATAAGAAATTGTGTCGTAATTAAAGCAAGGGTTTAAAATACAGTTGGCATGCTCTGTTCAAACCCTTTTTTTCCCCTATTTAATTCACATAGAATTTCTTTTCTTAACATAAAATGCTCTCTATGTATCTGCTGCTCACCATAAAATGATTTCTTGTCTTACTCTGGGAATTTGGGGATGTGAACAGTTAGAAGAAGCCTGGATGAACTTTGGTTTGAAGGTAAGCTCTGTCTGTATCAGCCATGGGAGCCTGACCAAAGTAACTCACTTCTCTGTGCCTCAGTTTCCCTCTCCCTAAAATGACAATAATATCTATCTCAAGTGTCTTATAAAGATTAAATGACAGAATATATGCATATTGCTTAGCATCGTACCTGGGACACACTGGGAAGCAATATTAGCACCCAGTGGTTAAGGGGGCTCCCTTGGGAACCAGCCTCCAATACTCCTAGCTTAATGATTCAGGGCAAATCACTTGATACTCTCTGCTACACTACATCTGTAGTAGTGAGGGTATAATAATAACATTCACCGTGGTAGTTGGATTAAATAAGATAAAACACTTAAAATACTTTTTGAATGGTGTCAATAAAAGTTCGTATTAATACCACATCAATCGTTAGTATCTCTTATAAAAAGCGCAGTTTTTTTTATAAGGAAAAATATTTTTTAAAAAATAATAGCAAAAAGCAAAATAAAATATCCATTGGAAATGGCATATGCCCCATGACTTTAAGGTCACTAACCTCACCTCTAGCCTTGCCTCTACAGAGCAGGGATTGGCCAGAGCTTAACCACCAGAGGGAGAGAACAAGAGCTGCTGTGCAGCGCTGCCTCACCCCACCCCCTGAGAGCTGCCACCTAGAGAAGCCTCTTTGGGAGCTTTCAAACAGTAATGCAGACAAAAGGACTAGACTAGTTCTGCCCTGTGGGAAGGAGGCGCTTTCCTGTGTTTCAGCTTTCATCTTAGTTGGGGACCCATTTCAGCCTTTGCTGATCATTTTCAATCCGATTCCAGGTTTGCCCATTCTCCCAGGCTCTGCCCCCAAATCCCCCCAAACCAGAATGCCTCACCCTGTAGTTGTTGCTCAGCCAGTGGTTTCCTGCCAAAATGAAAAACAACTCGACGTTAAAGGGAGTGAGAGTGTTCCTGCCCACATGACACCCTGAAGTCGGTCGGTCGATCACGTCCGGCCTTTTTAGAAGGAGGTGGGCAATTCAGGTTTGGGAACTAAAGTCACAAAATGAGTACAAGTGAATAATTTATACACAAAGGAAGGAATCCCATTTGCAGACAAAAGTAACAATTGTCTGTAATGGAAGGAATTCATTGAGATTTTAATTCAGAAAAACCTGTTTTATATGTACCATGTGATCAACATACCCACAGCAAATCTCTGGAAGAATATGTATATATCAACATGGTAACAGAGATGATCTCTGGGTAGTAAAGCAATAGGTTATCTCCTCTAAATCTCCGTTTCTGTATTTTCCAAACTGTGTGATTCTTTCACGACATACCATTAAAATTAAACTAATATTAGTGATAGCCAGCCTCCAAGATGATGTATGCGTGTATTTCTGTGTTCATCCATGTGCATTGCATGCCTGTGGAAAATTCTGCATCGAGTAGTACATATCTACGCTGATCCGCAACGTAGATCAATGACCCCCACCTCCTGGTATTGACACCCCTGTGATGTCCACCCCCACACTGTGCCAGTGTTGGTCTGTGTGACCAATAGAATATGACAGAGATGACAGCATATCACTTTCAAAAGTGAGGTTATAATAGATGGTGGCCTCTGCCTTGGGTTCTCCCTCTCTCTCTTTCTCCCTCATCACTTGCTCTGAGGGAAGCCATTGCCATGTCATAAATACATGACCTACTTGGCAAGGAATGTGGGCCTCCAGCTGACAGCCAGTAAGGAACTGAGCCTGTCAACAACCTCATGAATGAGCTCAAAAGTACATCCTCCAGCCTCAGCAGAGCCAGGAGATGTCCGTGTCTCCTACGGAAAGTTGGCCTGTAACCTCACGAGAGACCCTGAGCCAGAACCAGCCAGGTTCCTCACCTTCTCAGATTCTTGAGCCTCAGAAACTAGATGATAATGAATATTTGCTATTTTAAGCAGCTATATTTTGGGGTAATTTATTACTCAGAAATAATTTACTGATTTGTTTTCTATAATATTGAAGATAAAGACAAATTGATGGAGAAAACGTATTTTTTCTTGAAAGCAGCTTGCATACTTTTCCAAGGAGAGGAGAGGGGTTTAAGCATTATTAACCTTTATCCATAAAGGCTTCCAAAGTGAAATATCTGGTTGATATGAGGACTTTAGAACTCCTTCTTCAATTATGTTCAGATCTGTAAAGAGGGAATATTTCCCATCACACATTAAATCTGGACTGATAGAAAACCTGAGGTAAAGTGAATCTGAGTGTGGGAAAGAACCCTTAAGGCTAAAGTAATTTTGTACCAACTTGGGAATTTTATTAAAAAAATAGCCTATGGCTATAATTTTATTAAAAACTAGACTAAAGGAGCAAATCCAAATGGAAAACATTGAGTTATTACTTTCCTGCTCTGACAGCACAAAGAAACCATTCTAGATCTAGAAGGGCCCTCGGGCTCTCTGCTGACTAAATTGTACCTCTGAAGAGGCTGACTGAACATGGCGCTTTATGCAATACCGACATTTTACCAAAACTTGTCTCGAAGGCGAAGGCTTTTTTTTTTTTTAAATGATACTTATTTCCTTGGAGAAATAATAGAAATAATCCTCCAGGTCTTTTTTTTTTTTTTTTTTTTTTTTTGGCTCCACCTTGGGTACCTTTCCAAATAGGCCCCAGCTTCTTTTTAAAGCAGACAACAGATGAGATGATCTGGGTTTTTCAATTGGTTCTTACTCATTTGGCCATTTCTAGCTCTTTATCTCTTAGGAAATGTCAAAAAAAAAGAACACACAGAAATTTGAAATGACCAAACCTTTTCATTTTGCATCATTGAGCATGCACAGATGTAACCAGGCTGCCTGGAAACGGTCCTTGTCAGGAGGCCGTGCAAGCACATCGACGCCCTCACAGGCCCTCAGGGAGCAGCGTCAGAGCTGCTGGGGGCGCCCTGTCAAAATCTCACCTGTCATGGCCCACAGCAAAGGCATTGCCTTCTTGAAACTTTCCCTTGATTGATTAATCTGATGTTTTTTTTTTTTTTTACTTTTCCCCCCAATTGCTTCATCAGTACATTTCTTACACTATTCTTTTATTCTGCCTTTTTATTAATGTTTTTGGTATATGCATCTTCATTATACACAGATGGACTGCTAGTAATCGTTCTGGACATTGGCAAGACAATGATAAGGAATGCATGGTTCCTCAGAAGGAGCTAGGAGGACCCCACAGGGATCCTCACAATCTGTAAAACAGCCCCTCTCTTTCCCTATCCCATTTTAAAATACTGCCTGTCTCACCCTGTAGCAGCCAAAGAGATCTGTATCTAGAAGGAGACTATAATTAGAACCCATTATTCACCATTATTCAGCATTATTTCTCCTTGCAAAAAAAAAGTCATGCAGACTACCCTCATCACATTTGCAACCTTCCTCCTTAGACACAGGAACTCCTAGTTTTCCAGACTTTCCCCTCTGTATTGCCCCTTAGCCGCCCAACCTCCCAGTGGGCTGTCCCTCCACTTGCACTGTGCCTTCTAGGATGGCATCTGCAAAGAAGCTTCCATCCTCAAGCTATTTGAAGATTCCTATAGCTTTCTTGCTTCCTTGAAACCAGGCTATGCCTCAAGGACACTACTTTTCCCGTAGGCCTTGGACATGGAGAATGTTTGTTCTCCCTCTTCCCCTCTTCCCATATAACAGTAGAATTAAGTGCGGTTGGCAGCCTCCTTGCTTCCCATTGTGGCTTCCAGATCAATATTCACCCCGCTCCATTGTCATAAAAAGAAAAAATGCTACATGTTTAAAGTACATGTCATCATTATACCAACATTCATTTTCACAGGTTTCTCCTACCATTCACCAGGTCACTCCCTATATTCACTGAAGAATTTAGCATTTGGTTTCAAGTGTTTATTCCTACAGAATTCCTGTCATTGTTCATGAGGAGTTTAACAACTGTGTAGATGACCCATCCAAACTTCTAGCTCTTCAAATCCTCAATTCTTTTCACATCCAATGTCTTAAACTTCCCTCTCTGCCACTTATGCCCATGGCTTATCACCTTAACCAGATGGCTGGCCTATGGCCTATAGCCATGTCCAGCCTGCAGTCTAAGGATGGATTTTATATGTTTAAGTGGAACCTATCCATGTTCAGTTGCTTATTATATTGTCTATGACTTTTCATTTTATAATGGCAGAGTGAGTCATTGAGACAGAGACCCCATAGCCTGCAAAGCCGAAAATGTTTATTATCTGGCCCTTGCTCTACACCTTCTCATTACTAATAAGTACAACACCTTCAAACTCTCATTTGCAAAAGCCCCCCTGTCTGACGGCCCCCTCCTCTCTTTCTGGTTTGCTTGAGCGATCTTTAACCACCCATCCTATCATGCTGCCTTCACTTACTCTCCACCTCACCTCTCTCATTCCTCAGGCTGGATTCCAAATCATCAGTACATTTACTCCCTTGCATATAGCCTCAGCATCTGGACCTCTCTTTTTTCTATTGTTCCAGCCTGTTATGACTGTAACCAAATACTTGGTTAAGTTCAACTGTCTGCCTGTTCTGTGCCTGCCCCCAAGGAGCTGAATGTGGCTAGAGCCATAGCAGCGGCAGCAGAACCAGCACTGGGGCCTTGATAAATAGACATCTGATATCCACAGTGGCCAACAAGCCCCCACCATACTCAGGAGGAGTATCTGTGAAAACAGTCATTCTTGCCACTCCAGTCAAGTACCCATGGAGGATTGTTCAGAGCTCTCATCTATTGATTGATTATGCATCACCATGTTAGTCTTGTTTTCCTCTCAACTCTATTGTATCATCAGTTTACCTTGAACTTGTCTTTTTTTAAGATTTTATTTATTTATTTGACAGAGAGAGAAAGAGAGAGAGAGAGAGAGAGGGTGCAAGCAGGTGGAGCAGCAGGTAGAGGGAGAGGGAGAAGCAGACTCCCCATTAAGCAGGAAGCCCTATGTGGGCCCCCATCCCAGGACCCTGGGATCATGACCTGAGCCGAGGGCAGACACTTAACTGACTAAGCCACCCAGGCGTCCCTTGAACTTATCTTTTACAGCCCCAAAGACTTTTAGGTTCCAGCTTGCCTGCGGCTATGTTTTCATGTATTTTTTCCTGTGTATATTTCCTCCAAAACTCATATTAGACAGCATCTTTCAGTTTATTTCCAAGTGGACAGTGACCAAAATCATGATTAAAATGCATATCTGAAAATTTCCAGGATATTAGAAAAGGATATTGAAAAATGGGGTGCCTGTTTAAATTGTGAAGGAAGCAGGATTATAGAAATTGTGACATATTTAAATCAGGGGATGAATATATTTCAATGTTATCATTGTAGCTTGGTGTGTATTTATACAAACTAATTGGGAGGTAATGTCAAAAGCCTGAATTTGAGTCCTACACTAAAGGCACTTTCTGGCACTTCATGGGAAAACTGGCTACATGGCTTCTGGAAGACATTTAACATTTCTGCATTTAGTTTTCTCGTATGTGCAGTGAAAGCATTTGCTTAGCTACTTCTAAGGGCCCTTCCTACACTAAAATTCTATCATTCTGAGATCTACTCTTATTCTTCCTCTCATATTCCATTGAAGTAAAAGTCCCTTTGGTCTCATAGCCGACTGCATCTCTTATTGAACAAGAATGGTTCTGTGTTCTCAAGTCTGATCTAAATAGCTCTTAAAGAGAAATCAAAAAACGTTTTGAGACTCTTGAGTCCTGATTGATTGAGATCTTTACATCCTAACAATAGCTATTTGATATAGTCACTGGCTAAAGCAATGGTTCTTCTATTGATGTGTCTAAGTGTCTGCGAGTTCAGCCAACCGAAAAATCCATTTGGTTGACTAGTCTTAGTACTGAACAAGGTTTCATCCCACGGGAATATACCTTATTGTAAGATAAGAGAGAATGTTGGGTAATCTCTTTCTAAAATCTTTATCAATCCAAACGCTTCAGCTGAGAACTTGTGGGGGCGGGGGGAGGAAGTAGTTTAGGTAGATTTATATTTTTTTAAAAGTGAATTCTATAGGATCTCAAAAACAGCAATCACTGAGGGAATAAACTACATGTCAATGGTGCGGTTAAAAAAAACGCAGGTATTAGTTTTGTATTTCACAAGAATCCTTATAGTGAAAGAAACAAATATATATTTTAAGTGAACTTACATATATACTGAGGCCAAACTTTTATATCTTAATAGCTATGAAAGCATAAGATAAAATCAAGTCATTTTTCTGAACTATTAGTCAAATGCCTTAGGAAAAGTTGGCCTACTTTATGGCAAAGGGAGTTCTACGTTTCACTCAGAGATAGTTCTTGTTGGAAATGCATAAATAAGGCCAAAAAAATCCCAAACAGAATTTTTAAGTATCTATATGATGAAGAGTTATATTTATAAGGCTTTTGACATTTTCAAAGTATCTGAATATCACTCTTAATTGTTAGTTCATATTATCAGCATCTTGCCCCACATCTTGCTCCAAAAGTTCAAAAGGTGTATTGCTAAGATCATGAAAATTTAAGCTGTCCTTAATGAGTTATAGGACATGACTTTCTCCCATTTTTTTGTCAAACTAACTCCTTTTATTCTTAAACATCTCTCTTCTGAAGTTTTTCTAATCCTATTTCCCCTGGAAGATTAATCACTAGCTTTCTGTTTTTTCTTTAAACAGAAAAAACGGTATGTAATTTAACACCCATATGTTAGTCATTTGCGTATCTATCTCCTCCAAAATGCTGTTTTATTCATTTCCGTGAACCCTAATACCAAGCACGGACCCTGGCATACAGTAAGGACTTAATAAATATCGTTGAACTAGTGAGAAAACTGAGGCCCAGGGAGAGGCTGTTCCCACAGGGCACATAGCTTGTTAATGACAGTGCTTGTACTAGAATTCCAGTGCTCGTCCTTAGCATGATGTTTTTCACATGATTCATAAATATTTAAGGAATTAGTAAACCAATAGGTTAATAAGGCAATGATTCCTAAGAACTTCCCATTGTACTGTTCTGATCAATAATCCATACAGCATGTCTCATTTTTTTTTTTTTTTACCAATCTTCTGGCCACTTGGCTTAAATGAGGTAATAAGATTAATATACACAATTTCAGAGGGACCAGATATTTCATGTACATTTGATTATTTGGGTTTTATGGACACAAAGTCTTAGTAAAGATCATGAAATCTAATCTTTATCTGTTAATAAAAATCTACTGGATCTCTAATGGTTTAAGCCAATGAAACGAAAGACAACTTTCTTACCAAGTTGAATATCTATCCTACCGACACGGCTATCCAAGGGTTTTTGTTTGAAAATTCATCTTGGACATGGGTCAGTCCATGTGTCACAGATGTTTTAGGGAAAGCTGAATGGCTTCTCTCTTGTTTTGAAAGCAGAGGGGTAAACTTTTTGTTGAATTGGACACTGAGGAACTTCCCATTTGACCTCAAGAATGATAGCATGCTTTGGATGTATTACTTCTCAGAAGCAAAATAAGAAATCTCTTCCCTTAGATATCTGCAAGTCTTACTCTCTCATGTCAACCAGATATCTGTGCTTATATGACCTTAAAAGAGAGGCCTTTTCTGATCAACCTTTTCTAAAATAAGACACCATTCAATTTATTCCTGGGTTGCAAGGGTGGTTCAATATTCACAAATCAGTCAATGTGATACCTCACACCAATAAGAGAAAGGATAAGAACCATATGATCATTTCAATAGACACAGAAAAAGCATTTGCAAAGTACAACATCCATTCATGATAAAAACCCTCAGCAAAGTAGGCTTAGAGAGAACATACTGCAACATAATAAAGGCCATGTATGATAAACCCACAGCTAACAACATACTCAGTGGGGAAAAACTGAGAACTTTTCCCCTAAGGTCAGGAAGAAGACAAGGATGTCCACTTTCACCACTTCTATGCAACATAGTACTGGAAGTCCTAGCCACAGCAATCAGACAACAAAAAGAAATAACAGGCATCCAAATTGGTAAGGAAGAAGTTAAACTTGCACTATTTGCAGATGACATGATACTATATATAGAAAACTCGAAAGACTCCACCAAAAAAACCTGTTAGAGCTGATACACAAATTCAGTAGAGTCCCAGGATACAAAATCAATGTATAGAAATGTTTGCATTTCTACACACCAATAATGAAGAAACAGAAGGAGAAATTAAGAAAACAATCCAATTTATAACTGCACCAAAAATAATAAGATACCTATGAATAATCTAACCAAAGAGGTGAAAAACTTGTACTCTGAAAACTATAAAAACAATGATGAAGGAAATTGAAGATGACACAAATGGAAAGATACTCCATGCTCATGGACTGGAAGAACAAAGATTGTTAAAATGTTTATACTACCCAAAGCAATTTACACATTTAGTGTAATCCCTATCAAAATACCAACAGCACTTTTCACAGAACTAGAACAAACAATCCTAAAATTTGTATGGAACCACAAAAGACCCCAAGTAGCCAAAGCAATTCTGGAAAAAAAGGAAAAAAGGCAAAGCTGGAGGCATCATAATTCCTGACTTTAAGTTATATTACAGAGCTATAGTAATCAAAACAGTATGATACTGGCACAAAAATAGACATATAGGTCAATAGAACAGAATAGAAAACCCAGAAATAAACCCATAATTATTTGGTCAGTTAATCTTTGATAAAGCAGGAGAGAATATCCAATGGGAAAAAGGCAGTCTCTTCAACAAATGGTGTTGGGAAACATGGACAGCCACATGCAAAAGGATGAAACTGGACCACTTTCTTATACCATATACAAAAACAAATTCAAAATGGACCAAAGACCTAAATGTGAGACCTGGAACCGTAAAAATCCTAGAAGAGAACACAAGCAGTAACTTCTCTGACATTGGCCATACCAACTTTTTTCTAAATAGGTCTCCTGGGGCAAGGAGAACAAAAGCAAAAATAAACTACTGTGACTATATCAAAATAAAAAATTTCTACACAGCAAAGGAAACAATCAACAAAACTCAAAGACAACCTAAAGAGTGGGAGAAGATAACTGCAAATGATATATCTGATAAAGAGTCAGTATCCAAAATATACAAAGAACTTACATAACTCAGCACCCCAAAAATGAATAATTCAATTAAAAAATGTACAGAAGACATGAACAGACATTTCTCCATTTCTCCATGAACAGACATTTCATCCAGATGGCCCACAGACACATGAAAAGATGCTCATCATCACTCATCATCAGGGAAATGCAAATCCAAACTATCAGGAGATATCACCTCACACCTGTTGGAATGATTAAAATCAACAACACAAGAAATAATGGGTGTTAGTGGAGGATGTGGAAAAAAAGGAACACTTGTGCCCTGTTGGTGGGAATGCAAACTGGTGTGGTCACTGTGGAAACCAGCCTGGAGTTTCCTTAAGAAGTTAAAAATAGAACTACCCTATGATCCAGCAATCACACTACTGGGTATTTACCCAAAGAATGCAAAAACACTAATTCAAAGGGGTACATGCACCTTAATGTTTATAGCAGCATTATTTAACCACAGGCAAGATTTGGAAGCAGCTCAACTGTCCATCAACGGATGAATGGATAAAGATGATGTAGTACAAAAAAAAAAAAAAAGATGATGTGGTACACACACACACACACACACACACACACACACAGAGGAATATTATTCAGCCATAAAAAGAATGAAATCTTGCCATTTGCAATGACATGGAGGGAGCTAGAGTATTACACTGAGTGAAATAAGTCAGAGAAAGACAAATACCATATGATTTCACTCATATGTGGAATTTAAGAAACAAAACAAATGAGCAAAGAGAAAAAAAGAGAGAAAGAGAGAGAGAAAAACCAAGAAACAGACTCTTAACTATAGAGAACAAACTGATGGTTGCCAGAGGGGAGATGGGTTGGGGAAATGGGTTAAAAAGGTGATGGGGATTAAGGAGAGTACTTGTAGAGATGAGCACCAAGTGATGTATGGAATTGTTGAAACACTACATTGTACACCTGAAACTAATAAAACACTGTATATTAACTAACTGGAATTAAAAAAAAACTTAAAAAAGAATAAATGGAATCATTCAGAATAAAAGTAAATAAATAAAATAGGACACTATTCTTTTTCTTCCTTTATCCCCTTACTCTGCTTTTCCTGCACCTATTATCACCTGGTATACTGTATGCTTACCCTTTTTTTTAAGATTGTATTTATTTATTTGAGAGAGAGAAAGAGAGAGAGAGAGCATGAGCAGGGGCAGAGGGAGAAGCAGGCTTCCCGCGGAGCAGGGAGCCCGATGCGGGACTCTATCCCAGGACCCTTGGGATCATGACCTGAGCCGAAGGCAGACGCTTAACCAACTGAGCCACCCAGGCGCCCCTGTATGCTTACTTTTTTCATTTCTTGTTATTACATATGTACTATGTATAATATAATGTGATGTGCTATCCATGTTTTGCACATTTAATATTTTTTTAGTAATGAGTGACCAATATCATAGACACATCAGAGATCCTACTTTGGGTAAAATTTAGGCTAAAGATTTAAAATTTGGTAAGGATAGTGTAGGCCTATGGTACAATTTCTTCCATTTTATAAGCATGAAATCAATAACAATAGGTAATTAATTGCACACTTCATGTGCAAGTAATGGAGTGAAATGCTTTACATGCATAAACTCATATGATACAGCAATTCGAGAAAGTGGATCTTATTACTATATTTTATTGATTTAAAGATGTGCATTTTTTACATTTCCCATTTTATTATCTGTATACTATCAAAATTGAGATCAGAATAATTATCACTTCAAATATTTTAGAAATTATGTGAGTTTGGAAAACATAAGAAAAAATTGAAGAGAATGTCTTTGTTTAAATAAATAAACTTAATTACTCTGTTTACCACTGTGTAACTTTTCACAAAAATCTCTAGGATGTAAAAATAAACTTTCCAATAACATAGCTTCTATTTTTTTCTGACTTTTCAGGAAAACAAATGTGCTCGTGATTCTCCAAAAAGAAAACCCATATTCCCCATCAACTGTATGTTGTACGATATGTGAAACATCATTTGTCCAGTTCTGGCGTGATATTCAGCCATGCGGAAGAATGGCTGGAACCACCAGTTCATGAATCTTGAGTGTATTTTCCAAGGTGATAAGGTCAAAACCATGGACATAGACAAGGATAATTTCTAGGTAGGAGACCAAAGTTAAATTTCAGAAATCCGAAATGAGCAAGGGTAAAAGGCAGGGAGTTGCTGTCCAAACAGAAAATATGGTTAGAATCAAAGACTGAGTTTGAGAGTGGAAAGGACCAAACTGGGCAATGGGACAGAGCAGAATCTGACAATATAACCCCAGCCCAAATTCAGGGTTTAAATCAAAGAAACAAACAAACAAATAAAACAGGAAAAATGGGTCCTAATGGGAGGTGAGTTTAAATTTGGTGTTGAAAACAAACAATTGAGTAAATTTCTTATATTTTTTTAGAGAGAGCAAGAGTGTACACATGCAGTGGGGGAGGGGGAAAGGGAGAGGGAGATTCTCAAGCAGGTTCCACCCTCAGCACGAGCCCAAAACAGGACTCCATCTCATGACCCTGAGCCAAAATTAAGAGTTGTATATATAACCAACTGAGCTACCCAGGTGCCCCTAAGCATGAGTAATTTTTAACTGTGGGACACAGCTGCACGCCCCATAACTTCTGGTCTTTGGAACAGATGTACCTCTGAGATACAGTTCACTCTACAAAGAGGAAACCCTGGTGATTTCACTTGGGTGGGTCTTTCTGGAGCACTAATAATTCTAAGGGCTTAACGAAACAGATGAAATTCAAGATCCACTGAGAGACGCATGGATATTGAGCATAATCTTTGGTAAATATCTCTTTATGAAGAGATATTCATATTAACACGTGTTAACATGATGCACAACAGCTTTCCCTTGGTTCTCCAGAGGACCTAAATGACAGACCACCATGTGTACAATAATCCAAGTGGATGACAGTCTGTCAAGGCTTTCCTTGTTACAGTCCCTCATTTATGACACAGCAATAGGGGAAAGCCATTTTCAACTATAACTCCCACTGCTTTGTAGTCTAGTAATTTAATTTCTAAATAGAGCTGCCTCAAAAAAAGCCAATTTGCAAGACTTAAATGATAAGGTTAAAATGATAATAGACACATATATTTATTGATTTATGAACATAAATACTTTCTTCTAACACAAAAATATCATAATGCACACAATCCACACTGGGCAACCTTATCAGACACTTTCATTGAACAAGAATAAATGTTGATGAAAAACTACTCTTAGTTTTTGTGTGTTTTGTATTTAAAAAAGATTTTAGCAATTAATTGCTGCATCTATACAACAATGATGATTGAAGCAGACAATTCAGCCTCCAAGATGAATATTTGAGCCTAACATATTTCTATTCACTAGATAAATGTGGCTTATCCACACCACTTTCAGAGGGCAACACTGAGTCAGAATGAAGATTGTTGCTGCAACATTTGAAATGTCGACTGTAGTTGTAAGCTGTTGTTTGGGATATTGTTACTTATTGAGTGTAGCTAACCTTTATTAAATGCTTTACATTCACCAGTGGTTTTTGTCTATTTTTTTTTTAGAGGTTGATATATTTTGTCTTGTTTAATCCATATAACAATGTTCTGAAGTGGTATTACTTTTCCTCATTCTACAGGTAAGGAAATAGGAGATTATGGAAGTTAAGTAATTTATCCAACACAACACAATTACATGGGAACAGAAAAGTGTCTCTCCCAGGGAAAGGAGCATGAGGGCAGCAGGTAGGGAGTTGGGGAGTGGAATTAGGAATAAAAAAAATAAATAAAAAATCACTCCAACTGGATTAAAGTAGTGAAATCCATATGCAATATCTGGGCTTAAGCCTTTTATAGAAGTAAACCCCAAAGTGCTATAAATATTTTTCTTCTTTTTTAAATGTGCATCTGAAGAATTTACAAATACCAAAATCTTGAATTAAGGTTAATGAGGCATTTATTTTCAGAAAAATTATAACTGGAGTAAGAGTGAAGTCTTGCATTGAGAAAATGACGTACATCCATTGTACCATTTTCAGTAAGTAATTGTGAAAAGGAGAGAGAATCGTCAGCTCAGAAGACTAATGAAGAGACTGAAACAGCCAGAAAGTAGGCTATACCCATTTAGAATTTTCTGTTTATAGAAGGTAAAGGTGTCTTGTCAAGGAGAAAACGAATTAGGCTACTTTGACAGCATGCCATTCAACATGTAAATTTTGAAACTCCCCTTGTTTTAATCTATGCTCACCAGAAAGGGTTGACTATAATTTTGCTTCCTAAATATCTCATTTAATGAGTAAGATTCTACTGATGTAAGCATTCTAGTTTGCTTACCATTGCATTTCTTACTATAAAAGAATGAATCAGTATTAATGGAGGTGTATCAGTTTTTACAAACTTGAATAAGACAAGCCCACTCAGTAAAGATAGATCAGTTCCTAGCGCATTGATGAAACAGCAGAAAAATAAGGGAACCAAATTCCATATATGACAAATTCACCAAATGACTGTACCTGTATCTCTGTAACAGGGCTCCTCAACCCAGGGAGCTCTGCACAGCTTAACAGCCATTGTGCAACTCTGCCGGGAGAAAATCAATCCAGGGATGAGTTCTTTTAAAAACCAGTTGTTCCTCTACCCTTACACATGCATGGCCTTCTCCAGTAACAACATCCCCCATCGGACTGGTACAGTTGTTACAACTGATGGACCCTCCACTGACGCATCATTATCACCTAAAGTCTAAAGTTTACGTGAGGGTTCACTCTTGGCACACATTCTATAGGTTTTGACAAATGTACTATAATGACATGTGTCCGCCAGTATAGTATCATACAGATTAATCTCAATGCCTTAAATATAATATGCTCTTAAAGTAAAATAAATTTTTTTAAATTTGCTGGAAAAATAAATAAATAAAAACCAGTTGTTTGTTGCCAAGACAATGCCCACCATAATCTAATATTCCATACATCTTTTAAGAATTCAGAAGGAAATAATACTGTAAACATAATTTAAATAATACGAAACAGAAAACCCTGATAAATACATCCAATGTATGAAACAAAACTCTGTATTTGGTATGCACTGATGTATTGATATATTAACAGCTGCTGAAATTTCAATAATTGTGCCCTTAAGAAAAGAACTATGCCCCGGTGCCCAGATCTTGGGTTCTGATACCATTCTCCATAAAGAAAAAAAAGAACCAGGGCTCTTTGGAGAAATGGCTGATACTAGAGCTGGGGCCAGGAACATCTTAGAGTGCCAGAAAGTAAGGCGGTGCTCACAGAATAGAAAGATGGGTCCTGTCAAAGGAACCAAGGTGAAAGAGCTCCTAATAGCCAAAGGGGAACGGTTTAAGCCACAAAATAAATACCATAGTATCGGATGATAATCCAAAACATAAAATAAACATCCCAAGTCTGTACTGATATAAATAAATGATGTAGCAAGTAAATGAATGAGGGAGAAGAGACACCTCTCTCTCACAGAAGAATCTCATGTCATTTATGCGGCTTCTCTCCTTTCCAGGAGGTGGAGCTTAAATTGCCCCTCACTTTTGAGTGTGGGCTACATGAAGTGACTTGCTTCCAAAGAGAGAGCAACTACAGCCAGGAGAAGAAACTTCATAGTGGGGAACCCTGGCAAGCATTACCTTGGCCAGGTGATTAAGACCAACATCACATTAATAAATGATGGGAATAGTATGCCGCCTTGATATGGTGTCATGAGAATTCACCTCCCTGGTATTTTCCTCAAAACCTTAACTGCAGTCCAACCATGGGAAAGACATTAGACAAACCCACATGGAGGGGACACTCTACAAAACACTCCCCCCAAACTGTCAAGGTCATGAAGAACTAGGAAAGATGGAGACACTGAGGAGCCTGAGACATGATGACTAAATGTAATGTGGGATCCTGCAGGGGGTCCTGGCATCCATAGCAGATATTAGGGGGAAAAGAGTGAAATCCAGATAAAGTCTGGAGTTCAGATAATAGTCATAACAATGTTGTTTTCTCAGTGTGACAAAGGTAACACAGTAATATAAGATGTTAATATTAGGGGAAACTGGGGAAGGGTATACATGGTAGAACTCTCTGTACTATCTTTACAACTTCTCCGTCAATCAAAAAAATTCTAAAATTAGAAGTTTATTTTTAAAAAGAGAACTATTGCTTTCCTCACACTGCAGCTCTACAGAGTTCTTAACAAATATACAATGAAAAAACTTGTATCCCATGGATTTTGACATTTCTAATTGTTCTGCTGTGGTAAAGTCACCTTGAAAAAACTACATTCAGATTGAGCAAACTAACAATTCAATTATATGCCACAAACTATCTGTACTTGGGATGTGGTGAAACACAGGCTCTCTGACCTCAATTAGAAAGGAGGATCCTCTTTTGATCTGGCTCCTTTGTTTTTAGTAAAGACTAAGCCTGCTAGTAAAAATAGATAGTAAATGAAGAAAAACAAGATAAATAAAACAATCATGTCATCACAGGTACTCAGCTGAGTCTGGAAGAAAATGAACACGGAATGTTTTGAAAAATTGCCTCATGAGAAGCAGGATTGTGATGGAAAGTTATTCATTAAATAATCTATTCAATAAAAATACATTGCTTGGGGCACCCGAGTGGCTCAGTTGTTAAGTGTCTGCCTTCGTCTTGGCTCGGGTCATATTTCCAGGGTCCTGGGATTGAGCCCCACTTCGGGGTTCCCTGCTCTGCGGGAAGCCTGCTTCTCCCTCTCCCACTCCCCCTGCTTGTGTTCCCTCTCTCGCTGTGTCTCTCTCTGTCAAATAAATAAATAAAATCTTTAAAAAAAAGATTTATAAAAAAAATACATTGCTTGCCTACGGTGAGGCTAGGTAGTCCAGAAACAGAAAAAGAATAGGTCCCCTGTTATTCTCATGGAAGTCACAGTCTGGGGGAAGGACCAATGAGGAAAGGGAGAATTTAAATACCCGGTAAGAGTTAAAGTTGCCTTTTTCTTCAAATGTTCCTGCTTTATAGAATATGCTGACTGCTGTCTCAGCACACCATCTTACCCTGTCCCATCAGTGGTTACAAATTCAGGAGCCATTCTAGAATGGGAGGGAATAATTTTCAGATAAAATTTTTAGAAAGCCATTGCTTAATGGTAATTTCTCTGTCTCATTCAAATATTGCCCCTCCTACCACCATCCGGGCTTTTATTATTTAACCATTTCATGCCCACATATGAATAAGCCATCATAGTGACCTAATAGTATAGGCTTATTCTTGCAAGGAGATTTATGATGCCTAAAGATTTATAAATGCAACCTCTAAATAAGTGAAGAATGTATTTTTGCCGGTGCCATGCAAATTTCTTATCTCCCTTGCTTTGCAGTCTGTGCAAATCATGTTACCTGACAACTACCGGACCTGACCAGTAAGCCATGGCACCCTCTGGAATTATTTTTTAATCAATTTTATTGAGGAATAAAATATGCTCATTTTAAGTGTACATTTCAATACGTTTTGACAAAAATGAATATAACCACCACAATGATAAAGATTTAGGACATTTTCCCATCACTCCAAAATTTCCTTCATGCCCCTACCCTCAGCCCAGCCCAGCCCAATCATTTTCTTCATCCACATACTCTGGGAAGCAGGTGCCAACACAGGATTAGCCATGAAAGAGATTTAGGGGAAATAATGTGAAGGATAAAGGAGAGAGGACTCAAGGTGTGGAGAGCCGGCAGAGCAAGGCAGCTCCAACACCTGTCAAAGAAAGGAGGAATACAGGAGGAGGGGTTCAAAAGAGATTCTTAGACTGCAAAGTGCAATTCCAAGAAAGATTTGGCCAGGCCAAGGGAGTGTCTTCCAGAGAAGGCCTGTGTCCCTAAGGAATGGACCTGATGCGGCACCTCCTCTGTGCTCAACCATTGACTGGGGGTAGTATTTCATGTAGGATGTACCACAGTTTATCTATTCACCTGTTCCTGTATCCTGTCACCTGTTGCATTATTTCTAGTTTTGGGCTATTATAAATAAAGCTGCTATGAAAATTTCTGTACAATTGCTTGTGTAAACATATGCTTTCATTTCTGTTAGGTAAATACACATGAGTAGGATTGCTGGGTCACAACTGGGAGATGCAGTTTAACTTTAGAAGAATCAGGGAAACTTTTTTCCCAACCATCTGAGTCATATATTTTACAAGATGTCCAGTTTCCAGCCGCCCACGTCCTCACCAACACATGGTATTTCCAGTCTTTTCCAGGTTAGCCTTTCTAGTGAGTGTGTAAGGATGTCTCAATGTGGTTTTGCCTTTCCCTAATGACCGGTGATGAGAAGCATCTGCTCATGTATTTATTGGCCACCCCTAAGTTTCCCCAGACTTTCATCCCATTAGAGCATCTTCTCAAAATCATTTCAATCAGTCCCAGGTGTAAAGGAGGTTACTGAGTGTGATCTGTTAAGTACAGCTCCAGATATTGAGGGAAGAGTAGTAAAACAATCTAAAAATAATAATAACCTCAAGAAGTTTGGAAATCATGTAAGCCATTGCTTTGAAAAAAAAATGTGTATACATTTAACCTCATGTCACCAACCTATCATACTTTGTCAGTTTATAATTGCATTGGGCTGCTAAAAACAGTTCCAATAACAGGGAGTTAAAAATACACATCCTTCTTACACAAAAGAAGTAAACAGTTAATGACATTGGTTCAAGTTTATTAGTGTTGAAGTACCTGAGATTTTCCTCACCTTTCTTTCAAGGTCCCAAGACGGATGCTCTGACTTCAGCCATTCCATCCCATTTCCAGAAGGGAAGAGAGAAGGACCTGGCTCCCAGCTGGGGCGGCCCCTTAAAGAGTTGTCCTGGAAGCCCCACCCACTGCCTTGTGATCCCATCTCATTAGCCACCCAATTGTAGAGAGGCTTGGAAATGTGATTTAAACTGGACATAAACTGACCAACAATCAACAAAAATTCTGTTACTTGGTGGGGACAGAATTGACACTGAGCAGGCAGCTGGGAGTCTGCAGCCTCCCTTCCCTCACATTTGATGGTCCTAAAGGAATTACCATAAATTACTGTTCTCTATTTAATCACTTTTAATTCACACCTTAATACATCTAGCTTCTGTCATCTAACTTCTCAAAACAGTCTATTTTAATTTTTTTCAATGTATTATATTCTTCTATCTCAAGTATTTATCTATAATGAAATCCTCTCTTTTAAAAATGTCTTCCTTGCTCTATAGAACTGCTGATTACCCACCGTCAGGCTACTCCCCAGCCTCCTTTCTTAACTCTTTGCCCCTCTTCCCTTCTTACATTCTCACTAGTGATATCATTTGTACCTATGGCATCAATTTTAACATAACCTGCCTTCCTAGGTTCTTCTTAGCCTCAGACTGGAATTGTGAATCACCTATTAGATACGTCCTTGAATTGCCAACTCTCTGTTAGATTCTTCCATCTTGACATCTTACAGGAAAATCAGATTCTAGATTTTCAAACTGAATTTGTCTCTGTCCCCTTCTTTCACCCCAAATCTTTTCTATCCCAGGAGATGTGACATATTTTTTTTATCCCAGCAGATGTGACAGAATGAATAAGAATAAGGAGAAAAAAGATACATTCAAAAAATTATAAATCCCCTATTATGGATCAGAATATTAAAATGTTTTTAGGGGCACCTGGTGGCTCAGTTGGTTAAGCGTTGACTCTTGATTTCGGCTCAGGTCATGATCTCAGGGTCCGGAGATCCTGTGTCCATCCAGCTCTGCGCTCAGTGGGGAATCTGCTTGAGGATTTCTCCCCCTCTCCCTCTTCCCCTCCTCCCTCTCCTCTCTCTCTCTCAAATAAATAAATCTTTGGGGCACCTGGGTGTCTCAGTTGGTTAAGCGACTGCCTTCGGCTCAGGTCATGATCCCGGGGTCCTGGGATGGAACCCCGCATCGGGGTCCCCTTGCTCAGCGGGGAGCCTGCTTCTCCCTCTCCCTCTGCTCCTTTTCCCCAGTCATGTCTCTTTTGCTCACTCTGCTCTCTCTCTCTCTCTCTCTCAAATAAATAAATAATCTTTAAAAAAATGTACTTTATTATATCCATTTTGTAATTGTAGAAATTGAGACTTGGAAAAGATTAATGATTAAGACCAGAGAGCTGATAAAGGGTATTCTCTCTTAGTCTTGAGTCCAAAATCATTACATTAGGCTGTTTTTCTTTTTCCCCTTCCATTAAGACATTTGATATAACTTTCCTATACACCTACTTGCCTAGGAAAAGTGACTTCTACCTCAATACTCACAAAATTCAGCAAAGTGTATCTTATAAATAAATTTAAATACTGTTATATCCCACAGCCATTGATTTTAAATGCAGGATCTTAGCATTTCTTATCCACACTAATACAGATACTTTTTAAAGTCTTCTTACCAGTGTTCTCAGATTTTCTTTTCTTCATTCTCACAAAAAAAGAGATACTTGCTCAACTAAATTCTGACCATGTCAGTACTTTGAATTTATTCTCCCAGTGACATTTTATTATATATGGAATCAAGGCCAGGTTCTCAGCTGAGCCCATGTCTGCTTCTCCCTGTCACCTCACATTTGTCCTATGCCTCAGCCGTGAGGTAATACTTGATGACTCTCCACATGCTGGTCCTTTCCCCTTCAGCCTATCTTGACAACTCCTTTTCATTCTTTGGCATTTAGATTACATATCATACTCTCTCGGAAATTCCCTGGCTCTTCCAGACAAAAGTATTTCTCTCTCTCTGTCTCTCTGTGTCTCTTTGTCTCTCATAAACCATAGTACTCTACTACATGTCCCAATACCTAAATAAGAAGGAGACAATCAACTCTGACCTCTTTGAGGCCTGTAACTGCATCTTTCTTATCTCTATGAGTTTAGTGCGTAGAAACAGTACCTGTTGCTAGAAGTTCACAGTCAAGTCTGAGACATGTTTAAAAATATGTAATATAGTAGACTATGTCCTACCACAGGATGGACTTAAGATATCATATTAATATAGATATTATTTTTCTGCATCTTGATGTGTTATGCCATTTCTTCTCCTTCCTCACAATTAGTAAAAATAATGAAAGAGGTTAACACAGATTTCGTAAGATATTAGTGACATGAGAAAGAAACTCATATGATATCCTTTAAACATCCAATGAAAAGCGATGAATGCATTTACATGTACAGGACCTTGCTCTTTTCTCATTCTACAACACATGGTATACTTGCCTCCGATTCTCCTAATACTAGTCAGCTTTGCTGAAGTAACAATTCCAAGTTTCAATGAGTTACTACCACAAATATTTCTTGCCCATTAATGTTAAAATATAACTATATCTCTATGCCAGGCACAGGCACTGTGTGGTGGGACTTCTCATTCCAGGACCCAGAATAAAATAGTCACCATCTGGGACTTGTTATAATAGCATGAGGACAAGGTGCCCCACATAACTGCATCCCATGATTCTGCCACACCTACTCAAATTTACCTCAGCAAGTCACATGGTCAAGGGTGCTGATAGAGTAGAAAGTGCTGGGAGGCACTGGAAGGCAAATGGTAATGGCAATGAGATACAATCCTCTTACAGGAGAGGAAACAATTGGTTGTTAACAATAAGACAATCTACCTCACTCAGTCATTTGTGTGTATGTGTGTTTTAAGATTTTATTTATTTACTTATCTGAGGGAGAGAGAGAGACAGAGAAAGGGAGGAGCAGAGGGAGAGGGACAAGCAGACTCCGCACTGAGCGTGGAGCCCGACATGGGGCTCGATCCCAGGACCCTGAGATCATGACCTGAGCCAAAATCAAGAGTCAGACACTCAACTGACTGAGCCACCCAGGAGCCCCTCAGTCATTTGCTTTGTTTTGTTTTTTAGTTTGTATTTGTATTTTGTAGACAGCACACAGCAGTGGAAAGAAGGCTCATCAGAAGTCAAGAGGCAAAAACATCTGTCTCAGCCCTTATCCATTTCACTTAACCTCAATGAAATTCAGTTTCCTCATTTATAAAATGGAAGGATTGGACTAGATCATCTGAAAGGTACCTTCTAGTATGGAATATATGATAGATGGAGTGTAAAGCAAACATAAGAAAATTATGAAAAAATCACTTCCCACTAGGCCACTCAGAGTAGTTTTGTGTCACATTTTCTTATTCTATCGTGATCAGAAGAAATACAAAATACAAGAAAAACTACCCTCAGTTGTTTTTTTTTTTTTTTTAAGATTTTATTTATTTGTCAGAGAGAGAGAGAGACAGAGCACAAGCATGGGGAGTGGCAGGCAGAGGGAGAAGCAGGCTTCCCGCTGAGCAGGGAGCCCGATGTGGGACTCGATCCCAGGACCCCAGGATCATGACCTGAGCCCAAGGCAGATACTTAACCAACTGAGCCCCTCAGGCATCCCTTACTTTTTTTTTTTTTTTAAGCTACCCTCAATTTTTAAGGCCTGGTTCAAACACATCATATCACAGATGTAAATCCTTTTATACTTTATTGTGGGATTGTTATTTTTTTCTGTCACATGATAGAATAACCTCTTTGCTTCTCTCTCATCTGAAATATAAACATATAAGCCATAGGTATTTATATCTGCTAAGAGTTTTTTCAGTTACAAATAACAGATATTGTAACTGAAATTGTTGTACACAACAAAGATGATTTATTAGTTAACAGAGTTACAAAGTTTAGAGGAAGGCAGGCGTCAGGTGCGCCTGATCTGATGACTAAATGATTTCACCAAGAACCTTTATCCCAAGATTGGCTCTTCTTATGGTCATGAGATAGTTGCCAGCTGCAACTGAAACAATGCATGTTTCTCCTTCTAGTTCAAAGGGGGAGTGCCTACCATCCTAACTATGGACTAAAAGCTCTGGGCTATCCTTTCAGTGGATCAACTTTTGTCCAATTCCCTGAACCAGGCACAGTCAGAAAGAGAATATGATTTTGCTGTTTGGTTTCTGCCTACTCAGATCCCCATGGCTTTACCCAATGGTGAAGGGGTAGAGTGAATGCTGGAAGCAAAACTGATCAAGGCCATAATAAAAGTCAAAGATTTAATGAGGATATTTTAATTACTGTTCTGCAATTAAAATATTTAATGAAGGTATTTTAATTACTGCTTTGTAAACTTTATCAGTATTAAGGGATATATCACTACCATATAAAAAGAGAAAAATAGAGTAAAAAATCCACCACATTTACATATCTATAAACATATTTTTTATGCTTCTAATAGAAAATATGATAACTAGGGGCACCTGGGTGGCTCAGTCAGTTAAGCATCTGCCTTCGGCACAGGTCATGATCCCAGGGTCCTGGGATTGAGCCCCACATCAGGCTCCCTGCTTCTCCCTCTCCCACTCCCTCTGCTTGTGTTCCTGCTCTCTCTCTCTCTTTGTCAAATAAATAAATAAAATATTTTTTAAAAAATTAAAAAGAAAATATAACTAATTCTAATCTGGATTTTGTAAATTTCCAGTGTTTTTTTTTTACTAAAAGTACCTATTTGAGTAAAGTTAAATTGTCTAACTTGTAGAAGCGCCTAAAAGTCTTTCTGAAAAAAAAAAAGTTTCTCTATAAATGGTTAAATATTTATTGGGGGGGATATAAATCCACTCTATCATCCCCAGACATTTCCCTTAATTATTTTAGCTTACATTCATCATCTTAAGGGTGCCATAACCTATTTTACTTGATTAACTCTTACTGACATAAATAGAATATTCTTGTATATGTGGAAATAAATAGGAGACCACTACATTTGAGGGGGAGGGGTCCAAGATTAAAACACACAACACACCACAAATGCCAATCCCTTTCTTATTTCTTTTTATTTCATTAAATAACTTCCTCTTACTTCCAGAAGAGTCCTCAGGAAAGCAGACCATACGCATTGTGTGTGGAAGAACTATACAGGAGGGCCTTTTTTGGCTTCTGGAGAATCAGGTCTTACAGATGTGGCTTGAGTCTTTTATATGAAATATTGGGAATTCCTAGAGCATTGGCCATACTTATTCCAAAGGAAATGCCAAAATGTGTTTCACACACAAATGTAAGTGATTTTTGGATTATCTGCTTTTGTTCCTCTCCAATAGCTTGGAAAATTGAGCCAACTGCATGTGAACTTCTTATTCACAGCTAGACAGAATATCGCCTCCTCTGTCTGAATTATTCATGCTAATTGTGGAGAAGGAAAAAAAAGTCTTGAATAAATTAAATTTACAGATGAACAAAAATATCTGTATTTCCATGGCATATTGCATTTATCACTGAGATAGAATATTTCACAGTATATTATATTTATAATGTTTTGTCTATTAGACTTGGAATTTTGGAGGCTCCCAGTGATAAGCAATTGAGGCATGCACTAGAACCACAGAAATTAAATCACAGTGGGTCATCTCAAAGAATTTTGTGTTTTTTGGAAGACAGATAATACTAACATTTATAAAACAGTAAGACAATTGCATAGGGACACAAGGGCAGAGAAAGAGGGAGTTTGCAGGAACCAGGGTATTTCAAGAGTAGGTAACAAAAAGCTGAATGTTAAAAGATGAGTTATCTAGCTGATGAGGAAGGCACAATGAAACAAGGAGACCTCAGAGCATGCAAAGAAAACCAAACATTCCCATTGAGTTTTGTCCAGCGCTCGGTAGCGGGGATGTCTAGGGCTGGGCTGTTGCCACAACCTTAACTGGTATCACAAACAAGTATGGCAGGTAAGATTAAAGTATTAATCAAAGAACCAAAGCATTTGAGGACTTGCTTTTTGAAATGTAGATTCCTGGATGCCACACCTGATCAATAAATATGAGTACCAGCATTGGTTTCTTGGGACCAAGAATCTGCACTGTTATCAAACTATCCAGATATTTTAAATGTTCACTAAAATTTGACACTTACTGTTCTATGACATTGGATACACATTGTAATAACCTAGGAAGACTTAAAAGATGTCAATGCCTGGACCCATGAAGATGTTATAACTCAGTCATTGTCATTTTTTTCATGGTTTCCCAGGTGATTCTAATGTACAGCCAAGTTTGAAAATCACTTGTCTAAAGGAATGATCAGTGCATTGTTTTTCTTAACTTTTTTTCAATATATTTATTTATTTTAGAGAGAGAGAGAGGGAAAGAGAGAGTGCACGTCTGCACACGAGTGGGGGGAGAGGCAGAGGGAGCAGAGGATCAACGCAGGGCTAGATCTCATGGCCCCGCATGAGATCACAACCTATGGGATCATGACCCATAAGATCATGACCTGATCCAAAACAAAAGTCAGATGCTTAACTGACTGAGCCACTCAGGTGTCCCTGTTCTTACTTTTTTGCTGACACATCTCTGCAGTGACATTTGAGACCACAAAGTCATAGTCTATTTCTGTAACTAAAACCCACTTCTAGTAGTGCCATAGTAATGACAATCTGGTTTTTGTGTTTGCGTTTGCCAACAATTTGAAACAGACCTTGCAATCTAGTCCAACCAGTTAATTATTGCCTTTATCCAAAATACAATCAAGATAACTGAAAGAATATTAAAGAAAACAAAATCTTTAGGGAGAAAGTATCTGACAATCTCAAGTACTATGTGTTGAGATCAAATAAATGTTCCAAGAGCTCTATTTCAGGCGGCTCCAGAACCTTAGTTTCATGAATATATTTTGACAGTGATATGCCCTTCTACACATGTGAATACCCCAACTAATCATTGTGGGCTTTCAAGCATAGATGGCTTCTTTCAAGGGCCGGTGTTTGTTGCAAGACAATTTAGGGAAAAGTCAGAGTGGTTTTTTTTCCCCAATTTTATTGAGATATAATTGAAATAACATTGTACTAGTTTAGGGTATACAACATAATGATGCAACATACGTATATATTGTGAAATCATTACCAAGATAAGTTTAGTTAAAATCCATCACCTCACATAGTTACAATTTTTTTTTCTTGTGATGAGAAGTTCTAAGGTCTACTCTCTTAGCAACTTTCAAATATACAATAGAGTATTGTTCACTATAGCCCTCGTGCTGGACATTACATCCAGGACTTATTTATTTTATAACTGGAAAATTGTACTTTTTTATCACCTTCACCCATTTCCTCTACCTCTGGCAACCACCAATCTGTTCTCTTTCTCTGTGAGTTCATTACTTTTAGATTCCTCATATTTAATATTCATCTTTCTCTCTCTGACTTATTTCACTTAGCATAATGCCCTCAAGGTCACTTCCTGTGTCACAAATGGTAGGATTCCTTTTTTTATGGCTGAATAGTATTTTATTATTATAAATATAAATGTTATAAAATATTTAATATTTTATCATGTGTATGTATACACATGCTAAATATACATATACACATATACATGTATATATACAGTTGTTTTCATGTCTTGGCTATTGTAAATAATGCTGCACTAAACATGGGGGTGCAGCTATCCCTTCAAGGCAGTGATTTCATTTCCCTCAGATATGTACCCAGAAATGAGATTGCTGGATCATATGGTAGATCTAGTTTTAATTTTTTGATTAAAAATCAAAAAACTGTTTTCCATAGTGGCTGCACCAATATACATTCTCAGCAACAGCACACAAGTGTTACCTTTACTCTACATCCTCACCAACACTTGTTATCCCTTCTCTTTTTGATGACAGCCATCCTAACAAGTGTGAAGGGATATCTCATTGTGGTTTTGATTTGCAGTTCCTTGATGATTAGTGATGTTGAGCACCTCTTCATGTCCCTGTTGGTCATTTGCATGTCTCCTTTAGAAAAATGTCTATTCGGTTCCTCTGCCCATTTTTTCATTGGATTGTTTTTTGCTATTGAGTTCTACAAGTTCTTTATGTATTTTGGATATTGACCCCTTATCAGATATATGACTTGCACATATTTTCCACCATTCAGTGGGTTGCCTTTTATTCTGTTGATGGCTTCCTTTGCTGTTCAGAGGTATTTTTACCTCACCTGCTCATTTGCTTGTTTTTCCTAATACCTATCAGAGGCAATACCTCCCTATCTTCCTTAGATAAAACCATTATAGGAAGGTACTATTTATTTTATTTTTATTTATTTATTTATTTATTTTGGCATGGCTCTTTTCAGTTTATTGCAACAAGGAGTTATACTAGTTCAAGTTAAAAGCAGACCCCGAATGGTTACATTATACAAGCTATGAGGTTTTCAAACTTGTAACAAGGGACAGGAGGGAAATTCTACTCATTGCAGGGAAATTCTTACTTACATTTAGAGGCCAAAAGCGCTTAAAACGCACGAACCTCAGCTGATCATCCTTAGCCAGTCCAACGTCTAGGAGAAAGCAGCCTATGTTCTTACACCGGTCACCCTGTAGTGGAATTACTTCTCCACATTCTGGATGCTCAATTACAGTACCACTGGGGGCAAATTTCTTCTTACATGCCTTCACTAGTTTCTTTTTATCGTGATCACCAGCCATTCCTTGGACAGTTAGTAAGGGTCTTCCTACCATTTCTCTGTTGAATTCTTCTATGGATATAATCCTCGGTGCCAGCAGGAGACAGGTCATCACCCTTATTTGCATCAGCAAAAGGATAAAAACAGTGGAGAATCTGGATAGCTGACGTAGGATTCTTTTTCCTCTGTGGAAAGGGCCTGTGGAAGGCAGGGGTCGGCGGCGGGAGCGGGGGGAGGGGGCGGGGGGGCAAGGAGCCTCAGCGGGGGAAGCCAGGGGCTCAGCGGGGAGGCTGCTGAGTCCTCGGGGGCGGCTCAGTGACTGGCACCTGGAAGGCACTTTTTAAATGGACACTCACCCCTCAAACCTATCCTGTGCATTCACTACTTGTTTGGCAGTACATCTCCCAAATGTTGAGCCGGGACAAAGGAGGCAAAGTCAGCCTCTGACTTAATTTCCAGCTGTGCCAGAAGGTAGGAAGAATCTGAGACTAGTCTCTACTTGTTCTGGATACAACACGCTGAGAACGGTAAGAACATCAAGAAGTTGGATTTGTTGGCTGAAGCTATGGAAGAAACAGAAGTTTTAATACATGTTAATCAAGTAATAATGGGAGATGAGGGGAAGAGAAAGAATAAAGCGATAAATTGTTCTCTTTATTTTTTTGCTGAAGATAGTTCCCAGCTGTTTTGAGTCTGGGGCCAATGGTGTTTACCATGGAAACTTAGGTGGCTGAAAAAAAAAAAAACAAAGAACAAGGTCGAGCCTGATTTTGTGTGAGGTAGGTAACAAAACCACCACCCTTCCCCACAGTGTTCTCTCCAAACTATTTCTACATAATCACAGGAAGTGAAAAGGAAAATGTGCAATCCATCTGAAAGTGTCTCTTTCATCACTTTCCTAACAGTGTCTTCAGGCCAGTTAAGAGCATTCATTACATTTTATCCAGTGTAATGCAAAATGCTGCTTTGTTCTTGGCCTGTACCGTCAGGGTCCCCAAAAGCATTCATGCTATTGCACAAAGTATTATAAACAGGAAACCAAATACATTTACTCATTGTTTTTATGAGGTTAAAAATCAAAGCCAACTGATTTCATGGATGGGGCAGGCAAATACAAGGTAGACTTGTGACATCTTGCAGAGCCAGGAAGTAAGGAATTATTAAGGAAAAGGGGGGGGAGGGCATGTCATAGGAACAAAGGAGCCAACCTGAGAGGTCACAGTGATCAAAGCTAGAACAATGTGAACAACACAAATAGTTAATGTAGTGCTGGATTATAATCCAAAGTATAAAATAAGTATCTATGAGTCTATACAGATAAAAACAAATGGAGAAAAAGAGACGAATCTCTCTTACTGAAAAATTTCTAATAATTTATGTAGATACTCTTCTCTCTAGAAAATGGAGTCTAATTCCCCTATTCCTTGGAGGTGGGGTGGACTTAGTGACTTGCTTCCAAAAAATAGAATAGGGAAAGGGAAAAATAACTATACAGTGGAGAAATGTGTCAAACACTACCTTGACCGGCTGATCAACATTAAGATCACTGGTGATAAATCATGTTAATAGTATGTACCCCCTGATATGACATGGTGAAAATAGCATTTCATCATGTAGTATTCTCCCCCAAAACTCTTGACCTTGTCCAGTCATGAGAAAAACATAAGACAAACCCAAATTCAGGGACATTCTGTAAAATACCTAATCAGTACTCCTCAAAACCATCAAAGTCATGAAAAACAAGGAAAGACTGAGAAACTGTCACAGACCAAAGAAGACAAAAGGAAACATGATGACAATATACTATATGGTATTCTGAATTGGGTCCTGGGCCAGAAAAAGATATTGGTGGAAAAACCAGTGAAATCCTGTAGTTCAAATCAATCATAATGCACCAGTGTTCTTAGCTGTGATAAACGTGCCCAGGTTGTGTAAGAAGTTAATGGTAGGAAAACTAGGTGAGAGGTTTATGAACCCTCCATGCTATCTTTGCAACTTTTCTGAAAATCTAAAAGTATTCCAAAATAAAAAAAATATATTGAAAAAATAAATGACAAGTCAGCATTAAAAAGCACGTGGGATGAAACTATCCAAAAACATGTATTTGATACATGATATGCAGGTAATTTAAAAATTTTTGTGAATTAGGTGTACTTTAGAGAGAAAATGCCAAGGACATATTATGATACTTGTATGCATGTAATTTAAAGTGGTTCCACTTTTTTGTGACAATTCAGGAAGGTGTCTTATATCAACTTTCTTCCTTTTTCTTTTTCTTTTAAGATTTTATTTATTTATTTGAGAGAGAACAGGAGAAAGCAAGAGACATAGCATGAGGGGGGAGGGAGGGGCAAAGAGAGAGGGAGAAGCAGACTTCCCACCAAGCAGGGAGCACGAGGCAGGGCTCAATCCCAGGACTCTGGGATCATGACCTGAGCCAAAGGCAGACTGCTTAACCAACTGAGACACCCAGGCTCCCCATCTTCCTTTTTTTAATACAAACACACAAACAAAAGATTAGTATCACTTAAGTGATTTCAAGGGTGAATTTCCTCCAAGCTGTATCAAACCTGACACCATTACACAGCAGGATAAAAGCTTCAAAGATTTTGACCCAAGTACTCTACCTAATATTTATTGTTAGATCCCTAATCCACCTGCAGTACCGTTACTTTTTCTGTTAATTCATAGTGTGTGAGGCTCTTTCTTTCCAACTGGTGGGTGCTTTAGTTCCAGATGAGGTCCTGCAGTCTCATTAACTGCTTCTGTTTCTTTCTGTGCCATCACTTCCTTTTCTTTACTCTGTGGCTTGGAGAAGGAGCAACAGAATTTGGAGGAGAGCTTTATGTCCAACACAAATTATATAAATTTTGATCAGTGTTGGATAGTGTTCAAGTTCCTCTGACCTCGTTTGCATTGCTTCTAGGCCAGTGTTTCTTAAGAAGTAGGGTGAACACCAAAAACTAATGATGTAATATATGGTGATTAACATAACAATAAAAAAATTAAAAAAAAAAAAAAGAAGTAGGGTGAAGACCACCTGCATCAGAACCGCACCTGGGGTATCGACTCCTGGGCCAGACCTACCAACTGGGGTGGGGCCCAGAAATCTGATTCTAACACTGGTGCTGGGCGACTTTTTTGTCCACCCTAATAAATACAGAATTTTAAACACGGTAGAAACCTAAGACGAACACTATACATGAAATAATTAGTGATCAAGGCATTATGAGTTTTACAGAATTTGTGATCACTGCATTTATGACATGATTCAGTCAACTATTTGGTAAAATTCGAAAACCCTTTGAGAACAAATGTGAATAAGCCAAATATGCTCCCTTCCCTTATGGAGCTTGGAAACTAGTGTTATTATTTTATTCCTAAAATAAAATGACTAAAATATAATGATTTGTGTCACTATAGGAGCTCACAACTCTCTGGACATCCCAAAGGAATTTTCACCTTTACTTTTAGCTTCCTTTTATGGAAGAACTTGGTCTCCTAACTCCAACTCCGAGCGAAAACTGAGGTGCTCCAGAATTCAGAGGCTGAGAAAGCTTTGCTCTCAACACTTTATTAGGAAGAAACTATCAGCCCCATAATTAAGGACACATAAAAATAAAATTTCTTGTGACTGTTTCTCAATCTCAGCATGTCCAAGGACCCTTTAAGACCTCTTCTAAGACCCAGATATAAAAAGCTACATTGAGAAGTGTTCTTACACTTCTAAACGTTATTTCCATTTATGTGCTCCTTTATCTTCAGTGGATTTCTTGCCAGTTTTCCAAACTAATGTTATAATATCATGAGTCACATATGTAATATAAATAAAGAATTAGGCTAAACTTTGGTAAAGAATAGGTTGTTTTAGCTGACGCTATTTGGTTTAAAAATTCCCTGATGAGATGTTTCTTTTCTCAAAGTTAGCATAATTTGAAGTGTTTGTGTGTTTCCACTTTTCTTTGATAGCTAAAATTTCCATTGTCTGCCTCATTGTGGACATATCACTCTCATTTCCCTCTCATTTCATTTAAAATGGTCAAGTTGTCTTTCATGTTAATTAGCTTTAAACAAGAAAAAAATATCTCTGTGCACGTAATAACCAACTCCAAATAGGCATTATTTCATTAACTTCATGCTTTAGAGACATAATGGCTGCTTGTGACAGCACAACAGAGCTGGTATAAATTAAATCTCAGTGGGTTATTCATTAAAAAGGCAGGGTATAGTACCCTGGAAAGCTAAGTCCTTTAGCTAAATTTAATGGCATTTTTCCCATAAAATTTTCCTAATGTTGCTCTTGTAGTTCAAACACAAATCCATTTTAATTAATTTCGAAGTCCTTTGCTCAAAAATAATAACTTAAAAGGAAGAGATTAATGCTGATTAAACCTTATGATGGAACAAATCTAAAACATCAGCCCTGATGTTTCTAACCTAATGCTATTAAGACCTGTACATATGCTTTTGTGCACAGACTTAATATTTCCGAAGAAAATGATATGCAAAAAAGTTGATGATAGCCAGTGAAATATTATATTTAATTATTTCATAGACATCAGTTATTTTAAAACAAGTAATTCATTCCTTTAATATTTTGGACAGTAAAGTAACACAATCTTTACCAGGTTACAATGATTAGTAGTCCTGTAGACAAAATCCTTTGTATTCTAAAAACCTTTGTACTATTTTTCTTTTCCTGGTGGAAGATATATGAGTTTGCATGGTATTTAGCTCTATTTCAGTCCATATAGGGGGAAAGCCTTCCAGTTATAGAACATATAGGAGTCTAGTTATGATGTTTTGAATAAAAATCGTTCCATTCATTCACTCAGAAAAAAATTTCTCAACCCTTCTCATACATCAGGCGCTGTACCAGAAACTCTTTGAGAACAAATGTGAATAAGGCAGATATGCTCCCTTCCCTCATGGAGCTTGGAAACTAGGGTTATTATTTTATTCCTAAAATAAAATAACTAAAATATAATGATTTGTGTCATTTTTATGCTAGTTGGAGTCACCTCATATTAATCAATAAGACTGTGTAGCCCCTAATTGTTACTGTTTCAACAACACAAGAAAAACAAATACAGAATTTTAAACATGGTAGAAACCTAAGGCGTACATTATAAATGAAATAATTCATGATCAAGACATTATGAGTTTTACAGAATTTGTGATCACTGCATTTATGACATGATTCAGTCAACTATTTGGTAAAATTCGAAAACAGGAAAGTACCTGACAAGATTCTAATTCTATGATATGAATCATACTCTTCCCAAAATTAGAGGATGTATTTCTTCGAAAGTCTTTATAGAGCAATAAATCTTGAGCCCAGAAGGTTCATGATCTTTTCTTCCCAAGTAAATAATGACATCGTATAAATAAGTGAAGGAGGGAAGGCTATCTCTTTTAGTGTCCTATAAAACTGTTACATGATTGTTACCATTTAGAAAATTCTATCATGTAAGTTAATTAAAAAGGGAATTTTGAGTAATGCATAACGGTCCCAGAAAGCAGTTTTTCATTGTAGGATTAATATCATATACAAACATATTAAAACGTAGAGTTTAGCCATTTTACTACCTAATGAATAAATTCAGGAATGACCTAGAAACTGCTTGGTTTCTCCCTACTTTTAGTTCAGTTCAAGCTTTCCATTCACCATTACTAAATCAGTAAAGGATTTCTGTTGGTCGTCAAGGAAACTACAATACAGAGAGGATTGAAAATGGTGATAATCTCATTTCCCATAAACCTCTAAACAAGAGATAAACTGAATAGAGAAAGCACCAATGCATTCACTGTCCCACTGGAAAAAAAAATAGGTTTAAAATTATCCCACAAAAAGTCTCTTCAAAAACAGGGCATGTTGTTTTACAGTAGGAAAAAAGGAAAAGCAAGAGTCTGAGGAAATCTCTGGAGGTGTCTGGATAAAAGAGGAAGGAAATGGAACATGGAGTATAATGATATACATTCATTACAAATGCAGAGGGGTATTTTTTTTCTTGTCTAATTTAAAAACTGGAATTACAGCCTGCAATTTTGCCCATATTACATTGCCTTTAATACACAGTGGGACAATTTTATTCGGCAGTCAATATAAGCAACTTTTAGCAAGGTTTAATGAAAACAAAATCTCAGCAGTAGCATTTTCATATTTCACTGAATGGTTTTGGAAATATCCAGAACTATCACTTTATTAAAATTTTTGAATTAACTTAAATGTGTAAAAGTTTCAGTTTCCTATTTTCCAAATTTGTAGTTATAAAATGGGGGGGGAGCTCTTTGACAAAAAAGTAGCATCAGGAGGAAGAGGAGACCAGAGCAAAGTGTCAGCCATCATACTGGAAATTTAGCCTGATTCATTCTGATCACTAAAAGATTTAATTAAAAGTTAAGAGTAGGGGGGGAACAGGAAAAGGAAGTATGCAAAATATTGATAGAAGGGAAAGATAGCAAAAATAAATTTTAATTATTTTACAATTTAGATCAAAATGAATCTGTATAGATAGCGGTTGTAACACTAGTTGCCTGTAAACACTTGGTTAAATTGCATCAGCACTTGGTTATAGTCAGTTAAATACATCATTACATACTTTCCATGGTCCTCTGTTTTACACTGCTAATATCCATTTCTACAAATACAAAGACTAAGGCCCTTGAGGCCCACAGCATGCTACTTATTTCCTGCATGCTTCCCATCCCCTCCTCCAATAGCCAGCAGAGAACTGAAAAATGCTCCGAAGATAGAAGTGAAATAGATGGAAATGGGACCGATTTTCTTAAAGACTGAGTTGGGAGGTACGTTTTCAGCCTTGAATTCTTTGCTTCTACTCATAGAGTGATGGGGCTTAGCACAAGTTACCCCAAAATAGGGTACCTTGGAATACTGACTATTTTAAGCAGAAGAAATGTGAGAAAATAACAGAAGCAAGAAAGTCGCTCTGACCTTACCCCTTGCCCTTCTCCTCAGAAACAGGTCATAAAAACCTCATGTGAGGTGGCCCCCCATACCCAGAGGAAAGGAACATTCTTATCTCAGAAGACAAAGGGACACCAAGGCAAAGCTGAGCAAACGCCCTGCTAAATTTCCCCCAATTTGCTACACTTACTTCATACCCTTTGACCTGTCATATTTCTACAGCACTGTCCACTCTTCAACAAATAGCATAAAAATACTCACGTTCAACAGTTTCTTTGGGCCTACACTTCCTTATGAAGGCTTCTGTGTCACATGAAACTTACACGAAATCGACGTATATACTTTTCTCCCGTAAATCTGTCTTTGTCAGTTTAATTTTCAGACCCAGAGAGAGACCCTAAGAGAATCAAGGGAAACTTTCCCCTCCCATACAAGAGATATATATGTTCATAGCTTCCAAAGTTGGGTTTTTTTAGGTGTCCTTCTCATTGAATAGCTTTAAAACTAGAAAAGTCTTAAAAGTAGTTGTTAAGAAAGCTACGGAGAGGGCGCCTGGGTGGCTCAGTCGGTTAAGCGGCTGCCTTCGGCTCAGGTCATGATCCTGGAGTCCCGGGATCGAGTCCCGCATCGGGCTCCCTGCTCAGCGGGGGGTCTGCTTCTCCCTCTGACCCTCTTCCCTCTCATGCTCTCTGTCTCTCATTCTCTCTCTCTCAAATAAATAAATAAAATCTTAAAAAAAAAGAAAAGAAAGCAAGCTATGGAGAAGGTTTAAAGGGAAATTTCAAAATCTATTTAGGTTACTTAAAATTCCTTTGACAGCTTTTCTGTAAAATAAAGTAAAGGGAAATGGGATACTATAATGTACATAGGCTTTCCCTAGAATAAAAAAATGGCTTTTCAAAGAGAAAGTTTGATGCCCCATATATTTTCTTAACAAGCAGTTTGAATTGCTATGTGGAAGATGAAGAAGGAGCTAATTCTTGGCTGCCTTGTTGTCCCAATACCTGTACACTCCACATCTCAGCACCTACCACAGCATGTTCTTACTGGTGGTCATCCCTGCTGGACCATGAGCAGGAAAGGGAAGGACTGCGGTGAATTTATGACTAATTCCATTCACAGATACTAAATCATTAGTTTTGTGCAGTTTCTAATTTTTTACAGAAAAAAGGGAGACTTCAAGTAATTACAAATCTAAATAATAGTAATAAGAATCATGCACATATTTATAATGCTTCCTCATTTATGGGTTAATTCTATAAACATTTCTCACATGATCATCAGTACAAATCACAGAAGCAGACATACCAGTTACTGTTCTCTTTACTTGGCAGCAGAGGGAACTCTGACTTCGAGGTTTAACTTGCTACACTTAAATGTTTAACTATAGATACATCAAAAATACACAGAAGAACTACTCATTCATCTTCTAGACATTCCATTTACAATCTACATGGTGATCTTTTGATGGGTTAGAACCCATGTTGTAAGCTATGTAAGGTATCTCATACTTTTGCTCTGTTTAGTGATGTGAAGGAAAAGAATTCAATGATCGAACTAGAACTCCAATAATAGCAATGTCTGCTTTAGTGGGTCTTTCTCTATTTAAGGTATAACTTACCTTTTTTAATATGACTGAAAAAATAAAGAAGTCAAAATACTTTAGTGGGCACATCTGGTATGCATTTTAAAATCAAACCTTAAGCTCACTATTAAGTAACTATGGAATTCGTCGTTAACACTCTTATCAGGAATTCCCTGTAAACCTGTAAGCTTCATCCAGAACTAGTACATTAGGTGATGCATTTCCTTTTAACAAAGTAAAACAAGAAACATATTTTACTGTTGCTATGACCAAATATTCTACTAGCACAGATCAAAGGGTGGGAACACTTGTTTGCGATGATGGAAGGGCATCACCCTGAAACAAGAGATTGGATAACTACATGGAAAATTCTGCTCCTTAAATTTCTTGCTGTGAATCCCAATTAAGCACTTCTTCTCCCTACAAGATAGATAAAATGGGAATATTCTCATTCTTTTCTGCATGAGTCTTTATACATGTTGTAAACATATGCAGAAGCTTATGTTTCACATCTGTATTTAAAAATAATGATCTACTTTGAATTCCTGAGACCAGACAAAATCCAGGTCTCCTACTCCTCTGCCATCTTGCTCCCTAAAAATAATGATCTACTTTGAAAGGTGAATCCAATGTTATTTTAACATGCGTACAAATTTTGGAGTTCAGTCAGGAAGGTCCCATTGGGAACATTTTTCCCCAAAAGTCAGTCCTCTGGGTCACAGATAGCTTTCCTTTCTTTTCCTTCCTGCCCTTGTCAAGATCCAACCATGCCAGCAGGGAATAAAATCAGCAGGACGCTTGGCAGTCGGCTTCAAAAAGGCTACCTCTTCACTAATGAGGCATTGAGAAGCGACAGCCACAGAATCTAATAAAATTCCACTGTGAAATCTGTATGCTTCCACATACGTTTTCCACTAGAATCAGGTGAAAGGAAATATATAAGATCATGAAAAATAATAGAATAGAAATGTCATAGCCAAGTGTAACTACAGCAGAGAGACACAGCTTTGAGATTTATTTAGCTCGATACAATTAGTCCTTGAATGTTTTAAGACAGTTGAAATTTTAAATTATGCTGAGCATTATTTTAATTTTGAAAATGAAAATGAAATAAAAATCATTTTCTCACCTAAAGATTTATGCCTAGCAAGATGAGAACATTTCCCTAGTTGAAATAGAAATCTGAATGATCTGAAGTCCCACCAAAAGACACAGACTGACTTGTTCCTGACAAAGGCCCTGGTGAGACTCTACTGTGAACGTAGAGACCACATTTGGAAGAGGCTCACCTCTATTCTGGGCTGTCAGGTCAGTACCTTCCTGTGGGTAGAACACAGACCAATCAAGATCAACACTAAGATTAAATCATGCATAGGCCTGTGGCAACCCTGGAGTGGGGAAGTGAAGATAATAAAGAACATTCTTTAATAGTCTTTTCTCTAGCATAATTTCCTGATTGTATATTTATTCCACAATTCTGGTTAAATGGAAATTATAAACCAGGTGGCTTAAAATTTCAAACCTTGGGTCCAGATGATTTAAATGTGGGGCAGAGGATTTTCTGTGTCGCCAGCATGGAGGTTCAGACACATAGACTCATCTGGAGGACTAGTGGAACTGACCAAGAGCCCACCTGCACAACCTCCAGAGAAAGATTTCATCACCTGGCTTTGGAGCAGAGATACCATGCAGAAGGGTCCTCACTTTGTTGTCTAGTCAAAACCACATGGTCTCCTATAAAAGTAATCAGGAGAGAATTCTTATAAGAAAAAGAAATTGATATTACAGAGAAAATGTTGTGATACCAGGAACACAATGCTGGAGTGGTTTGAGACCAAAGTAAGTTGCTCAGGGCCAAGCTAAATACATTTTTCCTGAAGTACTACACACAGACCCTTAAAGGGACTATGTGGGCCTTTGAAATAACCAGAAAAAAAAAAAACAAAACATGATTTTAAACAGGGTTCTTGTGCTTTATAGGATAATCCTGAAAAAAAAAAAACTGGAGAAACCTGAATGACGTATAAGGATGAAATACATAGTTGTATTTATTCTCATATTTGGATGGTTTTTCACACTTGGATACTGGATGGTTGTGTAGGAGAATGTCTTTGTTTATATGAAAGGCATACTAAAATGTGTGGGGGCAATGAGACATCAGATGAACAAGTTTACTCTCAAATGGTTGAAGACAATAAAAGTTCTTGGTCCTAAACTTGCAACTTTTTGAAATTTGTAAGTTTGAGATTGCTTTAAAAATTATATATATGCATATCTGTGTGTGTGTGTGTGTGTGTGTGTATGGATCACTCTCCATGACCTAGCCTAAACCTACCATCTCAGCATTTTTACTCATTATTCCCCTTCATAAGTCCTGTACCTGTCTGGTTTATTGACTATTCTAACATAACAGGCTACAGACTTTCTCAAAGGTAACTTTGCTCTGTTACGTCCACCCAAAAAGCTTTTCAAAAAAAAATCTGCCTGTCACATTCTACCCATCCTTGAAGGCATCTCCTAAATGACATCTCCTCCATGAAACCTTCTATCAGAGCCTAGTCTAATGTCTCATATATAGTATGTATTCAAAATACAACTAGTGAAAAGAATTTAACCACTTATGACTAGAATGGTTAAAGATAAGACCATAGAAATTATACATGAGCTGGGCCTTTCAAGATCAGCAGGAATCAGCAGTCTGAAGGTAGATAAAGACTTAATTTTTATTCCACAAACAGGAAATACAGAAAATTTTAAAAAAGGAGGTATACACAATGGAATATTACTCAGCCATCAGAAAGGATGAATACCCACCATTTGCATTGATGTGGAGGGAACTGGAGGGGATTATGCTAAGTGAAATAAGTCAAGCAGAGAAAGACAATCATCATATGGTTTCACTCATATGTGGAACATAAGGAATAGTGCAGAGGACAACAGGGGAAGGGAGGGAAAACTGAAGGGGGAGAAAACAGAGAGGGAGACCAACCATGAGAGACTATGGACTCTGACAAGCAAACTGAGGGTTTCAGGGGGGAGGGGGGGAGGGGGATGGAGTAGCCAGGGTGATGGGTATTGAGGAGGGCACATGTTGTGATGAGCACTGTGTATTATATGCAACTAATGAGTCATTGAACACTACATCAAAAACTAATGATGTCAGTGCCTAACTGAACATAATAAAAAAAAAAAAGATAGGTTAAAGACCTACAACAAATATACCCCCAAATGCAGGAAAGAAAGTATAGTAGAAATTTTAAAAAATAATAAAATAAAATAAATAAAGTAAAAAGGAGGTATACAGTGGCTATTTGAAGGTAGATTTGGGAATGTACTTCAATAAGGTACTAGAAGGAGTATAGAAGGGATTCAGATCATGGTAACTGGCAGAACAGACACCAAGCCCTGCTACATTTAGGGACTGGATACTAATTTCGAAGGCTAACAAAACCAAGGAGAAATGAAGAGATTTTCATGTGAAAGCAAGATAAGATCCTTTTTAAGTATGAAAACTGCGTCCAAATTTTATGATGTTCAATTGCCTGAAGGAACACACTGTTGAATCATAGGCAAAGACTAGTGATAATCCTAAAATACTGAAATGGGAAGAACAGCCAAAAAAGAATCACATATTCTGGCTATATATTTCCTAAACCATTTTCCTGGAAAAAGATGCTCTACACTGAGAACATATTATTAGTCATAATCATGAGAGACCAAACACGTAACTGCTAAAGAGACAAAGTGTTCTAGCTTCTCCTTGAATTTTCCAATAATACCTAAAAGGTAGTAACACATAATTCCAATGTATCCAGCATATTTAGTCAGGGGACTACCAAGAATTGTGCAGACATAACTGACTGCTACTTGAATATGAATTCCAGATTTTATAGGACTTCCTCATGGAAAAAAGGACTTCCTCATGGAAAAAAGTGATTTCAGTTTTTGAAGGATAATATTGGAATGTTGCCATTTTGTAAGAATCAGCAGTTTGGCAGATGAAGGTATCACTCACAAAACAAAAAGAAGCAATTTCATCATCAAACAAAATTACCAGCATGAAACATCTGTCATATCACCCTTGACCCTGTACTCTTTCTCTCTATGATGTTTTAGGAGGTTCGGTATTTGTACCAAGCTGTGGATCACCTTGTTTTTACAATATTTTCACTTCACTAACAATTTCACTACAATACCAAAGAAACAAATCTCACAGGAGCCTTACAAAGGAATGCATTTTTACAAGGATTTCCTTGTAATATGTTGAAATTGATGCCTGAACACTTGGAACTTCTCCATTCCTTTATGCCATCCTATTTCCCATTTCAGGCCTTTCCCACAGACTGACACCTTGTTTTCCTTGCTAGATCATTCTCTTTTCTCACAGCAGGCTCCTGAGACTAGTGTGACTTGAGTAGAAGACCCTCCAGATACCTTCTGATCCTAAGATTCTGTCATCTATGAGTATGAAATGTCCTTGTTACGATCAGTTAGAATTAACCATTGTAAGTCTCAGGTCCCTTTAGCCTTTCCTTTACAAAGCCCCAAATTAAATTTAAACTCACTAGGCAAAAAAATCATGTGACTTTTTTTTTTTTTTTTGCAAATTATCATTCCCTTGGGGTGCTTTTCTAGAGAGGAATTAAAAGGAAAAATGCTCATTTGCACTCTAGGAACAAATAATAATGGCTTGTAATGACCATGACAATAAACACCATTCCATGGGGTATAGGGCTTAGAATAAATCAGGGTGGGCCTAATGTGAAGCAGGCAGTGGTCCTAATAGGTAGTGGGCAGAGGCACTAACGAGAAATGCAATGATTCTGTCAAGCCTTTCCACGAATTTGTGGTGTGCTTTCTGTTGCCTCGATTTGTAGTGAGCTTTAAGAAATGTCTCTTCCATGCACACGCACTGTTCTCTTATCTCTCGATTTGGAGATCACTAGATGTTACAGAGGAAGACCAAGAAAAAGAAAATTAATCCTGAAATGTATAAAGAAGGCAAATATTCAGTTGATTTTAGTCTATTGGAGTGAGTATGCTAAACCCGAGAGATGAATATTGTTGTTGGGAGGGTTGTGAACACTCAGCAAATTGTAGTAAATGTCTTTCTGCATAAAATATTTCATGGCTTCTGAGTGGGGTAGTAGATATGTTCCATATTTATGAAGCCGATGATAGCATTTCATTTTCTCAATTTCTTACATAAGGGAAGAATAGCACTCTTTGATCCATAAACTGCGATATTCTAAGGCCAGATGCGTCTATACAAACAAAAAATTCACAAATCATGTGGTGTCAAGCAATCTTTTGAAAAAAGAGCAAATCAACTTGAAAGCAAATGTTAACCTTTTAAATAACCAATTAGAAACTACTATTGGAAATTAGCTGGTTTTGGTTAAGACAAATTATATGTTCTATAGAGCAATGATTAGTTTTGTTACATTGGGGGAAAAAAACTTCAGACGAATTGGTTCCTTGATATTTAGAGTTGGATATTAAAATAAGTTAAAGGGAAAAAAATATTGTCAAAAATTCACAGACCTGAGCACCCTGTCTTGAAATTTGCTGTACTTCCAATTATTGGCAAGTTTTTATTTTTAGTTACTCCCAACAAAATTAGTCAAGATAATAAGTAATAGTTTATTTGTAGCAAGTGTTTCAAAGTTAATGAGAATTATTAAAGATAATTTTTATCACATGCCTTCCCTGCAACGCCAGTAGATTAATAACTAAATAGGGACGTTACCCACAGCTTGGCTGCCAGGAAGAATTATATAAACTAATTAACAAAGACCTTGGAGGAAAGTGGTCTCATTTACAATCTTGATAAAAAAGTAGAGAGAAAAGATACCACAAAGGAAAAGATAGATTCTTCTACGTGTTAGCTATCCTTTCTTTATAATAAAATATGTCATAACTAAAACAAAGAGGAAAAGACTAATGAAATATTTTCAGGAAAAGACATAATATCAAAAAGAAAAAAAAACTGAACACATAGGAGGAAATATAAGTAAACATAAATGGAAGAATTAAAACTGGACATTAAAAACTTGAAAACACGTTATGTCTAGTAAGTGTGCAAAATGAAAAATAAGGTAATCATGCTGGTGACATATATACATAAACTGATAAACATTTTAGAAATCATTTTTACTATGTGTTCCAAAAATTATATAAATGTTTGTATCCTTTGATACAATAATCTCACTCCAGGGAATATTCCCAAGGATTATCTAAAAGAAAGAATATCTGTACTCACTGTAGAATTATTTATTCTAGACAAAAAAAAATCCTAGATATTTAACGATAGGAAATGGTTAATTAAATTTTGGCCTACTGACTTAATAGAAGAGTATTGGGCAATAATTAAAATACGTGTGAGAATTCTATAGCAACGTATGATAAATATTAAGTGAAAACAGCTGTCAAAAAACTGCGTAGCTGCAGAAAATAAAAAGGAATGTGGAAAAAGAAAAAAATCATCAAAAGTAGAAATATTGCTAATTCTGCATCTTTTATCCATAGTTTGTTCTGACTTATTTGGGGAGAAAACTAGTAAAGATTGCTCGGGTTTCTTTTGGAATTCGGTAATTTCAAATTAAATATAAGCTCTTCTAACTAAACTTGCATTGCAATTTATTTCCAAAACAACATCCTTCCATTATGTATGTGCTGTGAAATTATAGTCAATAAAATACTTGGTCAGTGCTGCTAATTCAAGCAGATGAGTTTTGACAGGATGGTGTACTGAACTAATTGACAATGTTTTCTCAGCAGAAATCATCTCAAGGTACTTAGTGAGGAGAAATTGAAATGATACCACAACTTTCCTCCATATCCTTTATAATTTTACCTTAATAATTTGATCCTATATAATATCCTTTGTAATCCTACCTGTATGATTATGTGTTAAAATTGCTGCATGAATTCATTAGAATGCAAGCTCAGTGGGCCTGCATAGATCCTTTGGTTGTTTTCATAAAGTCCTGAGTTAATGATTTGTCTAAGTATTATACATAAATATCCAAACCAAGTATTAGAGCAGGGGTCAGATGCTCAAAGCCTGGGGGCTTAACCTGGTTTACAGACTTTATGTTTGAGTGGACACAGTGCTGACAGAAGTTTGGATTGGAATGTCTTATGGTGGAGCAACCAGTTTGGACGAGTTCATACATTTTTGTTATCGTCCTGGTTCCCAGGGACAATGGAGCTGACACAGTTGACACCTATTTTAGAGTTTTAGGACTCAGAACTAGTGGGAAAATGACTGTGATCTAAAAGGTCTTGGGGCACCTGGGTGGCTCAGTCAGTGGGGCATCCAACTCTTGATTTCGGCTCAGGTCATGATCTCAGGGTCATGAGATCAAGCGCTGCCTCAGCTCGCACTAGGTGTGAAGCCTGCTTAAGATTTTCTCTCTCTGGGCGCCTGGGTGGCTCAGTTGGTTAAGCATCTGCCTTTGGCTCAGGTCATGATCCCAGGGCCCTGGGATTGAGTCCCACATCAGGGTCCTGGGATCAAGTCCCACATGAGCCTCCCTGCTCTGTGGGGGTCCTGCTTCTCCCTCTGCCTCTGTCTCTCATGAATAAATAAATAAAATCTTAAAAAAAAAAAGATTCTCTCTCCCCCCTCGCCCCTACCCACCCTCTTTCTCAAAATTAATTAATTAAAATAAAATAAAATATCTTGTGAATAGGTCCATCAGAGGAATCCTTCAGGGCTGCCTAACTCATTGATAGCTCAATTTTTCCTTTGGCTGTGGCTGCTGAGTATGATTTCCTCAAAACAATGTGGCTGCTAAAGATGCGGAGGTGGGATAGCCTCACCCCTGCTTTTCTTTCCTTAGCCCAAGGGGCTGAGATATTTTGCAGTTGTCTTGGGATCAAACCATTAGTGCAAGGTTAGAATTGGCCAGCCTTTGCTAAATTGAGAAAGCAGCTGTGAGGCCCTCACCCTCTTTCTCGGCCTCCTCCTGAGAGAGGCGGCTCTAGCAACCCTTAATTGACTATTAGGCAGTAATATTCAAACGTGAGATGTTGGCATTATTGATAGTATATGGAGAGTCCTTTGCCCCTGCTTAAAAGAAAAATACGGTAATTTGGCAGATATTGCAATTAGGTATACATTTCATTTAACACCTTTCACCTGAGAATCTCAGAGGTTTATAGAAATTACTAGTTAACTTTCTTAGAGTCTGCAGACCACATATAAACATTGTAAGTGGAATTTCAAGATGTGACAGGAAAGGGTAAAATAATAAAAAGAAGTAATATACATTATCTTTCAGGAAAAAAAATAAAATACATTGTCCTTTCAGGAAAAAGAAAAAATACATTGTCATTTTGTGGGCTTTAAAACTGTTCAATAGTAGGAAGCATTGCATTAAAGAGATAAAGGCAACGGGGGGGGATGTTTTATGATAAAGAAGGTTTTCTCCCTCTAACATTTTATTCACAACTAGATTCAAATAATAAATACTTAATTACTTCGGTGTACTAAGTGGCTGTTCCTCAGGCATCTTTAACTTTTTGGTGACATCTACTGTCCAAAATGGGAAATGCTATGGAATCATTCTACACCCAAAGAGTATCTAAAATTTATTTCATTTTATTTTTGTATTTACAATGCTACAACTTCTTTGATTCTTCCATTTAAAGTAAGTAGACTTCATTAAAAGATTTAAAGGATATTTAAATAATTTCCATATGCATTGCATCATGAAGCCATAGAAATATTGGGCTGTGCGGGCAAATCCTAATTTTTGGTACATAAAGATGTCATTTCAATTTAAAGACTTTACTGAACCAACTGTTCAGATACTAGAAAAAATATTTAAGTGGATATTTAAATGCATTTCCTTATATTTAAAGAAAACCACTTCTGAGGGCTGATTACAAAGTTATTAATAATATTATAATAGTAATATTTACAGTAGAATCCCAATTTTAAAGGAAATCAAAGTTCTTAATCACTTGTCAACTTGACTCTCTACTTCTTATTCTAGCTATAAAAAATAAGCAGAGCTGGGGCACCTGGGTGGCTCAGTTGGTTAAGCGTCTGCCAGTTAAGCATCTGCCTTTGGCTCAGGTCATGGTCCCCCGGTTCCAGCTCCGTGCTCAGTGTGGAGTCTGCTTCTCCCTTTCTCTTCGCCCCTCCCCCTACTCATGCTCTACCTCTCTCACTCTCTCTCAAATAAATAAATAAAATCTAAAAAAAAAGCAGACTTATTTGTTATCCACCAGGAAATAAGCATCATTTATACTCCTAATTAAGCCTCCACCTGTTTCACAGTTGATGGTTTGCAAAGACTTAAACACTTCATTTCATAACTCATGATTATAACTAGAAAATTTTTTCAGAGGCATTTGGTAATGCAACAACAAGGTAAACAATTTTTTCTTATTGAGTATCTATTATACACAGGCATTGTGCTAGGTGCTTTCACCAATGTAACACGTGATAAAATGGCATAGCTCCCAAAGAAAACCTCAAAATAGGAGGGCTTCCAGTTCTATAATGTAACCTACTTCCCCCCACTCTGGTAAGAAGGGAGAAGATATTTACTTTACTGACCATGGTTCTCCTGTTCTTAGAAAAAAAAAAAATACCCTGCTTTTTTTTAACCTTACATTGTAATCCAGTGGACAGACAATCATTTCAAGTTTACTACATTGGTTAAAAACCCGATGTGGTAGAAGTAAACAAATCTAGAGTCTCATATAACATTACATAAACAAGTTTAACCTATTAAGTAATTCCTTCTCCATTGTGATTTGCTTTCCAAGTCCTCAGTACCCTTTTTTAAATTAGTGACCCTGAAGGCGCCCGGGTGGCTCAGTCGTTAAGCAGCTGCCTTCGGCTCAGGTCATGATCTCAAGGTCTTGGGATCAAGTCCCACATTGGGCTCCTTGCTCAGCTGGGAGTCTGCTTCTCCCGC